>NC_052311.1:21921675-22621675 GCF_016432855.1 Salvelinus namaycush | reverse complement strand
AGTAGTAGTAGTAGTAGTAGTAGTGGTGTTAGTAGTAGTAGTGGTAGTAGTGGTGTGAGTAGTAGTAGTAGCAGTGGTGTTAGTAGTAGTAGTGGTGTGAGTAGTAGTAGTAGCAGTGGTAGTAGTAGCGGTAGTAGTAGCGGTAGTAGTAGTAGTAGGTAGACCTTGATCTCTTCTTTCACCCTGTCTTCTGGGGTGGTCGTAATCTGACCCTCTTCACCTCTCTGCTGCCTTGTTGAGGTAATCTTTCTCAGCGACCCAAACAGGCCTTTCCCCTCCGATGCCACTGTTGGTTGTGGAGGTGCTGCTGGTGCTTTGTGGTTATTCCCTGACTTGTGTAGCTGCCAGCTTCAAGGTCCCCTGTACACAGCTGTCAGTGTCAACTTTTGCAGCCTCAGGCTTATCTAAAAAGCTCCTTTTGAAGTGGGGGTCAATGAAACAAGCCATGTGGATGACTCTTTGCCTTCTCTGTGTATCTGTTGTTAAGGTCTTCTCTCATTACCCTTTTCATCTCCTTGGTCAGGGATGGCTCCGTATCCTTTTCCACCAGAACATCACGGGTGATGTGGTCCAGGACAGGCTTGATGGCTGACAGTGTCACTTGTGTCTCTGAGGCAAGTGCATCTGTAAACTTGCTCAGAGGTTCAAGGAGTTGGCACAGTTGCTCCATGACACTTATGTTGGCATCTTTGGGCATCAGATGCCATGTTCCTCTTTCTCCAGTCAGTGTCGCACCGACTGGCTGCTGTTGGCTGAGGAAACGCTCAAGCATCTTGTGTGTAGATCCCCATCGGGTCACCACATCATGGATCAGATCCTTCTGTGGCACGTTGTGGGCAGCTTGCTTTTCTCACAGTTCTCTCCTTCTCTTCCAGCTCAGTGAGAAGCCTCGGACCAGATGAAGGCAGGCCTTGACTGCTGTGTCAACTCTCTGAATTTTCAGAGCCTTTGAGATGGCCAGGTTCAAATTATGGTCAAAGCACCCAAGCCACAGATCTGGGAACTCTTCAAAAGCCTTGGTCATGTTTGTTGCATTGTTTGTGGTTATGCAGACCATGTCTCTTGCTGATCCCACACTCTTCCAGCATATTCTCAAAGAACTCTCTGATGTTGTGAGCCGAGTGATCTTCTGGGAAGAAATGTGTTTCCAGGCAATTTGATTCCAGTTGCCAGTCTGGGGTGTGGTAATGGATTGGGTTGACCACCGCTTTCACTGGTCCAGAGGTCAGAAGTTGCAGCAAACCATGTGCCTTGAGCCAAATTTTTTCAGCTTTAACCTGGTTGTACAGGTTTGGGATTTCAGTCTTGGAAAATAAATGTTTGTGATGGCACTTTGTTGGTAGGCACGGCAACCTTCATCAGCCTCAGAAAGCCAGGCCTCTCAACAGTATGAAATGGCATCATGTCCTTTGCAATGTAATATGAAAGGGCTGCAGTGAGGTCTTGAGCATTTGTTGATGTGGATGCATAAGCAGCCTGCCTTTTAAAATGCTTGCTGGAGTGTCTGTGTCACAACTGTAGATGAGGGTCCAGTAGCATGACTGGGTTTGCCTGCTGCACGCCCACACTGTAAATAAGGGAATAGCAAATGTATTATTATTACTAGTGTTGTTACATTATAATTATTACTCACTCAGTCTGTCTAGCATTTTAGTATATGCAATGACCCCATGCACAATTTACATAAATACAAATTAGTCTTAAGACAGTGATAGTAATTGCAATGAGCCCAACAATTGACATAAATACAGGAGTCTTGTATAGGAGTCTATAGTGTTTCTCCTGTTGGAACACTTTTACAACCAAGTCGATGACTGCCGGATTTTAAATGAACAAAATATGTTGGTTGGGTGACTAAACTGCATAACATGTTATCGTGTGCAATGGGAGAATAGAGTCTGCAGACACACGACCCATACAGCAGCAGAACAACGTGTAGTGTTTTTACAAGAGTAGGTAACACTGAAAGCTTCAGTTTACATTACTGACAAGCTGTTAGCAAATTAGACAGACAAACCATGACATTTTCCCCCATTCCGAAGTCCCCACATCATGCATTGAGCTAAAAGGTAACATACCTTGCATTCGCTGTAAAGTAGAGGGTGGTGGTCACAAAGATGACTCAAGAGATTTGAAGTGTTGCCCCCTTTCGCAGCGTTTTTTTTCCTGTTCTGCAGACAGGGTGACCATCTTCAATTACGTTTCACTCTTGTAAAACCCAAAATACGACCACATTTCAGATTTGGTCCTCTTAGAAGGCTGAAAAATCTCCCGAGCGCTGTCACCGCCTTCCGCCATGTTTTCACACAAAACAAAACCCACGTTGCAGGCTGCGCCTGCATCAGACTGTTGCTAACTTTGGTTGATGCTGGACAGTATTTACCGTGAGTTTTTCAAACACGGTTTTAATGATAATAAATATTTGAGACGGTAATACTAACCGTCGGGAACTTTACCTAATTTTACCGTCAGGAATTTTACCTAGCTTACAGCTACATTAAAGTAAACCCAACATTTTGGAAAAACATAACCAAGTCTAACCAGTTATCAAAGAATGTTATATGCAGTTACATATAACTGTTTGTACTTAGAGGTAACCAGATAGTGACTACAACCAAGTTAGTCTTTGACCACACTGTGTTGTTACTTTGGTGAGTAAAAATGTATGGTTCTTACCCTTTAACAAAAACAACTACAGCACTTGAAACAAACTCACGTTGGCCAACCTACTTTGAATAAACAAAAAATATAAATCACAAGTTCAAACATTTCTCTCTCATACTTGCAAACGTAAGCAACCATTTAGTGAAATTAGCTCTCCAGCTCAAAATGCATAGCTTTTCAGATGACATGGCTAAAGACAGGCGTTTTTTTTTTAACCGGTAATTATATCTTTATCAAGCAGAAAAAAAATATTTGGAAACGCTCTTTAATTTACACAAGCTGTCTCTAATCAATCACTCAATGTCTGGTTGTGTGTGTGTTTGGTGGTGGTGGTGGGGGGGAACCAGCGTAGGGGTAGCATATGAATCTTAATAGCACAAAGGCTAATATTTGCCAGGTTATACCATTTGTAGATCAGTGATTCTACACCTGACTTTGCTCAAACTGATCCTCTCCAACAAACTCAATCCCTGATCATTGGATGTCGCAATTAAGAGAGCCAGCCAGAGCCGCCAGCCAGCCATGAGCAGCCAGAGCTGCCAGCCAGCCATGAGCAGCCAGAGCCGCCAGCCAGCCATGAGCAGCCAGAGCCGCCAACCAGCCAGGAGCTGCCAGCCAGCCAGGAGCTGCCAGCCAGCCAGGAGCTGCCAGCCAGTCAGGAGCTGCCAGCCAGCCAGGAGCTGCCAGAGCCGCCAGCCAGCCAGGATCCGCCAGAGCCGCCAGGATCCGCCAGAGCCGCCAGCCAGCCAGGATCCACCAGAGCCGCCAGCCAGCCAGGATCCGCCAAAGCCGCCAGCCAGCCAGGATCCGCCAGAGCCGCCAGCCAGCCAGGATCCGCCGGATCCGCCAGCCAGCCAGGATCCGCCCTTCAGTCATGAGCTGCCCTCCAGTCATGAGCTGCCCTCCAGTCATGAGCTGCCCTCCAGTCATGAGCTGCCCTCCAGTCATGAGCTGCCTTCCAGTCATGAGCTGCTTTCCAGTCATGAGCTGCCCTACAGTCATGAGCTGCCCTACAGTCATGAGCTGCCCTACAGTCATGAGCTGCCCTACAGTCATGAGCTGCCCTACAGTCCGGAGCTGCCCTACAGTCCGGAGCTGCCCTACAGTCCGGAGCTGCCCTACAGTCCGGAGCTGCCCTATAGTCCGGAGCTGCCACTCAGTCCGGAGCTGCCACTCAGTCCGGAGCTGCCACTCAGTCCGGAGCTGCCACTCAGTCCGGAGCTGCCACTCAGTCCGGAGTTGCCACTCAGTCCTGAGCTGCCCCTCTGTCCTGAGCTACCCCTCTGTCCTGAGCTACCCCTCTGTCCTGAGCTACCCCTCTGTCCTGAGCTACCCCTCTGTCCTGAGCTACCCCTCTGTCCTGAGCTACCCCTCTGTCCTGAGCTACCCCTCTGTCCTGAGCTACCCCTCTGTCCTGAGCTACCCCTCTGTCCTGAGCTACCCCTCTGTCCTGAGCTACCCCTCTGTCCTGAGCTACCCCTCTGTCCTGAGCTACCTCTCTGTCCTGAGCTACCTCTCTGTCCTGAGCTACCTCTCTGTCCTGAGCTACCTCTCTGTCCTGAGCTACCTCTCTGTTCTGAGCTACCTCTCTGTCCTGAGCTACCTCTCTGTTCTGAGCTACCTCTCTGTTCTGAGCTACCTCTATGTCCTGAGTTATCTAGGGGGGACCGGTGTTAAGGTTCCTAGACCAGGGTCGGGGGCGAGGATCGCCACTCGGAGGACGCTAAGGAGGGGGACAAAGACAATGGTGGAGTGGTGTCCTCGTCCTGCGCCGGAGCCGCCACCGCGGACAGATGCCCACCCAGACCCTCCCCTTGAGTTTTAGGGGTGCGCCCGGAGTTCGCACCTTGAGGGGGGGGTTCTGTCACGTTCCTGACCTGTTTTCTGTTGTTTTGTATGTGTTTAGTTGGTCAGGGCGTGAGTTGGGGTGGGCATTCTATGTTATGTGTTTCTATGTTAGGTTCATTGGTAATTAGCCTTATATGGTTCTCAATCAGGGACAGGTGTTTGACGTTTCCTCTGATTGAGAACCATATAAAGGTAGGCTGTTCACACTGTTTGTTTGTGGGTGATTGTCTTCCGTGTCTGTATGTCTACCACACGGGACTGTTTCGTTTGTCGTTTCGTATATGTAGTCTGTTCCTGTTCGTGCGTTCTTCGTAGTTTGTAAGTTCTCAAGTCAGGTCTGTCTACATCGTTTATTTGTTTTGTAGTTTGTTGTAGTGTTTTCGTGTTTCGTATTTACTTTATTAAATTCATTATGTCATATCACAACGCTGCATTTTGGTCCAATCCCTACTCCTCCTCTTCGGACGAAGAGGAGGAGAACGATCGTTACAACAAGTAGAAAAGAGCACGCCAATACACTACTGGGACGCTCTGTGCAGACAATATATTCTGCAATTTAGCATTAGATTATAAAACAGAAAGATGGGATAAACAGCCATCTGAAAAAAAAAAAAAAAAAGGAAGAAATATTCTACTTTAGAAGGTTGTGAAAGATGTAGCGATGCAGTCTCACCCTTAACATAACAACATCAATCAACAACAATATTTCACTACATATTTGTTGTCTGTTCTTAACATATGGGTATGATAGGCAGTTTTATATCAGAAAATGTAGAGGGGAAAAATGTAGACCATTTTCAGAACATAGCCTGTTTATATAAAAACAAAAAATACACAACTGTGTTAAACCGCGGTATTTGGAGAGATACACTGCTCCGCCTCCACAAAGCACTCTTAAAAGCGCAGGTACTGGGAATGACAGTCTGACACTTGAACAGTTCACTGCCAGTAAATACACTTCATTAGCCAGAATAACTTTAACGTGATCTCCCAGCTCTCCTACAGAATGTGAATACCATATTGGTCTTGTGTGCCAGTGGATTCGTCCTTTATAATGGAGATCCATTGTACATGTATCCCCCCCCCCCCCATTAAATAATGTTGATAATGTCCTTAAAATTCATCTAATAATTTGGTGCATTGGGCTAAAGCAGGGGTAGGCAACCCTAGATGGTTGCTTATGTTCACAAGTATGGCCCCATTGTCTTTTTCATGGATTGGTAAGTGTGGCTACTCATGTGTGCAAGGGATAGGCTACTGTCATGGCTGCCCAATTCCGGTCCTGGAGGGCCAAAACACTTCTGGTTTTTGTTTCTACCTGGTAGTTAATTGCACTCACCTGGTGTCCCAGGTCTGAATTAGGGTCGTCACTGGCTTCTACAGCCAGGAAGTCATAAACCCTGCCCATTTAGGCGGCGGCAATACACCAATAGGTGCAGTCTGCCATAAAACCTTGAAGATGAACCCTGACAAGTTCTACAGTTACTCTTCTTAAAAATGTGATTTAAAACCTAACCTATGTCCAAAAAGCGAATTGTTGCATCCAATGTTGACTGTGGCATCTGACTATGAAAGCTAGAGGAAACCCTGTACTCAGGGCTCTAAAAAGTGTGTCCGATTTGGTCCCATACACCAAAATATTTTGCTGTGCAACCTGACATTTGGGAGCACCATGTGCCTAGAAACATAATCAGCCAGATAATTGTTGTAATGATTGGGCTTCGCTGCACTATTGTTTTAGAGTGCCCTACAGATAAAAGCCAGCGTTACTGTCATGGTTGCACCATTACTACAGCAAAAAGCAATTGTATCTAGCACAAACAGGTAAACAGCAGACATGACCCATAATACCGGGGCAATATTTTTTTCTTCCTATCGTGAATTGGCTATACATCCATAAACCATTTCGCAGGCTGTTCCAAAACAACTTGTTCATTTGTTTACACCTTGTTCAGCCCATGTAACATCATTAGATAGCTAGCTAACAACTTGGTTACTTAATTACCAGTACATCCAAACATTGGGGCACAGAAAGAAAGAAAACAGGATAGATTCTTCAGGAAATCAATGACCATATCAGAGCAATGAACTTGACAGTGTACAATTTCCAATGTAATGCATTGGCAGTGCTGTTAGTCTATGTCGAAACATAATATTCCACCAATTACAGGTTTTTGTATCAACATTTTAGCTTTTATAATAAACAAAATGGCTTTTAGATTGTTAAAATTCATTTTTAATGGCACAAAAGTAACTAGAAATTCAAATAGACTCAATATGGCCATCTCAATCAATTAAAAAAGTATATATTTTTTGATGCTCCTAAAAACAAATTGTGCTCCTACCTATTTTAAGTTGGTAGCGCCAGTGATTTTTTTTAAATGTAAAGCCCTGCCTTTACTAGACACTGCCAGTCTGCAAGCAATCACAGTTGCCCTGGATGACAATTTCAGACAATATTTAAAAAAATACATATATCATCGGTTAGGGACTACAAAGGGGTTTTGAGGCTCCCAGTCAGGTCGAGAATGGAAAACATCAGAGGAAGTTCCAGAGGGTGGACAGGGGACACGTTTGCATATTGTGGTGGGTGTATGTCAAATATGACTCGATGTAGGAGCTCCTTAAGTTTCAAGATTGCATAATATCTGACCAGAGAGCTGTTTGTTCTAAAAATATCTTTCAAATCATAAATTTCTGAAAAAGGCAGTGTTAAAAATGTAGTTTTCCCGGCACCCCATTCTAGCTAACGTTACAGCGAGAGAAACTGAATCGGTGACTGGAACACATTTTCCTACTCCACTTAGTGGCTGCATAAAGTGGCCAGTTAAGAAATGTTCCGCATTAGTGTGATTCAAAAGGTAATACCAACAGTCTAAATCAATCTGGAATTTGGTAAAATCATTCCTGTTATTCTGAGAAAGCCACATCCACCAATCAAATGATAAATACCTAACTCAAATGTAAAGGGTTTTTACAGGGGAGTATGAATGCGCTCATGGAAACAGGAGCGATACTTCCGGATGTGATTTATTCATGATATTTCCCCACCTTCATCCCTCCTGATACAAATCTAACCATAGTCATCATGTGTTGGAATGAGGACATGCACAGGGACTGTTCTATGATACAGACCAACAAGTGTCAGGTATGAATAGCAAAAGATCACTGAATCTGTACGGGTTTCCCAACTGACTAGGTTTGATAGGGGAAACCCCTTTTCCACAAAGCTCATTGTAGGTGTGAAGATGAGTTATGCCATCTGCCGTCCTTTCAATTTCTCCCCTATAAGACAACTGGGGAGATTAGAATAGTGGTAATCTATTTGCTCTAAAATGGAAGGTGAAACTATACTGAACCAAATTTTTATGCAACATGTAGTGTTCATCCCATGTTTCATGAGCTGAAATAAAAAGATACCAGAAATTTTCCATACGCAGAAAAATCATATTTCTTTCCAATTTTGTTTACATCCCTGTTAGTGAGCATTTCCCCTTTGCCAAGATAATCCATCCACCTGACAGGTGTGGCATATCAATAAACTGTTAAAACAAAAGCATCACACAGGTGCACCATGTGCTGGGGACAGTAAAAGGCCACTCTAAAATGTGGGTTTGAGGGAGCATGGAATTGGCATGCTGACTGCAGGAATGTCCACCAAAGCTGTTGCCAGAGAATTTAATGTTAATTTTTCTACCATTTTCTGCCTTCGTCATTTTTTAAATTTATTTAGCAGTACATCCAACCGGCCTGACAACCGTAGACCACATGTAACCACGCCAGCCCAGGACTTCCACATCTGGCTTCTTCACCTGCTGGATTGTCAGACCAGCCACCGAAACTGAGGAATATTTCTGTCTAATAAGGCCCTTTTGTGGGGAAAAACTCATTCTGATTGGCTGTGCCTGGCAACCCAGTGGCTGGGGCTGCTGCCCAGTCATGTGAAATCCATAGATTAGGGCCTAATTTATTTATTTCAATTTACTGATTTCCTTATATGAACTGTAACTCAGTAAAATAGTTGTTATATTTTGTTCGGGATATATTTCATCAATATCTTGACCACATACATATATCAGATTGTCCCAGACCAGGACATTTGATGAGGGTACTGTATTCATCCCAGTGGACATAAAATATTCTGTTTTGGTGCAAAGACCAAGAACAGATCTTACAGCAGGATATGGGAATACACTGCAGCTCGATATCAGAATCCTTTTTTCTCGTCCCAGACCATTTTTCAAAATCATAGTAGAATCTCGAGGTCGGGGTGAGGAACAGGACTTTGCGAGCCCTACAATGTGACGGGAGCAGTGACGTCCAAATAAATGCTCCTACGGTTCTCCAGACAACACCAAGACACTAATACTTTTGACAGGGTTTGTGCAGTGCACTAGCCCAATAGAAACACATTGTGAACAGCCATACAAAATGCTGAGCAGTTTCTCTCAACCAGTAGGGAGGGAATATACATTTTCTAAAATGTCAACCTAAAAACTATTCCGTAGTTTTCACTACTCAAAGTTTCCTTTCTCATATTGCACTCAATCGATAAATGATTGTTTTCTGCTAGTCATTTCTACCTGTGTCAATATTCACAATGGTTTTCCCCTCATTCAAATTGCATAAGTCAATTGAAAATACAACTATGAAGCGTAAGGGCTGCTATCGAGTTTAAAACAGGGCTTTATGAAATACATTTGATTGATTCACCCAGCATCACATCAATATTTAAATCACTTTTATATTATCAGTGTTGCCCATCTAAAAGATGTTAGGATTTGTATTATCTTGCAGTCCATTGCCACCAATACCTGGGCAGAGGCCCAGACCCCATAGACCATCCATGTGGTTGTAAGGTCAAGACCTAGAAATCATCTCAGCGACACACAGCGAGAGAGACACACACACACACACACACACACACACACAGTGAGAGAGACACACACACAGCGACACACACACAGCGAGAGAGAGAGAGCGAGACACACAGCGAGAGAGAGAGAGCGAGACACACACAGCGAGACACACACAGAGCGAGAGAGAGACACACAGAGCGAGAGAAACACACAGCGAGACACACACAGCGAGACACACACACACATCGAGAGAGAGAGAGAGACACACACACACAGCGAGAGAGACACACACAGCGAGAGAGAGAGAGACACACACACATCCTTGCCAAGACTCTCAAGGACGTTGCTTTAAACCGCAGCCCGACCTCTCCACCCAGGAACAGCGGATAAATCTCCCCCCCTCCGAAATAACCGAGACAACACCCCGGACCAGCACCAATGGACCTCCCAGCCACGGCCACAGCACCACCAACCTCAATGCCCACCACAGCCAGCGCAGCATAGACCACCCCAGCCCGTCTTCAGACGAGGCCCAGAGCTACGCACAGGCTGTGAGAGGAGCAACTGGCCCAGCCCCCCACCAACCAAATGAGTGACATTAAACACAGGCTGAGTCTACTACGGTCACATGTGATAGGCCGAGGGTCATGGTAAGATGAGCACAAGAACTCCACCCTCCTCACACTACATCCACCCAAGTGGCATGACACAAATGCCATCTTAAATTATAAACAAACTCATTTGCATAATAAAGAGTTTACAATAATTGAAAAATCCTATTTTATTAGTTCTTGTTGGATTGTGAGTGCTTGTCTCATTTTGAAGGTAAAGAAAAAACAGTTACGAAATCTTTTAACGTTGCATGTTGGAATTTACAAGGCTTGAAGTCCTCTGCTTTTGTGCTAAAGAGCAGAAACTCAAGACTTCCTGAAAGAAATTGATGATGTTGATATTGTGGTACTACAGGAAACATGGTGCAGGGGTGATGTTTCCACTGGCTGTCCACTAGGTTATAGGGAGATAATCATACCATCCACTAAATGAAAAGGAATCACACAGGGCAGAGATAGGGGGAATGCTAATATGGTATAAATTGAATTGATCAAAACAGGAGAACTCTTCATCTGGTTAAAAATCAACAAGGAGGCTATCTTAGTAGATAAAAACGTATTTCTCTGCGCCCCATACATTCCCCCCTCAGAGTCACCCTACTTCAATGAAGAGAGTTTCTCCGTCCTAGAGAAGTCACTTTCAGGCCTAAGGCAACATACTGGTCTGTAGAGACCTGAATGCTAGAACAGCCACTATTAAGAACCAGCCACTATTAACAGTCATTGGGATAAACACCTACCAGGAAGCAACAACCTTTCCACCCCACCACCCAGAAACAACTATGACAAAGTGAAAAACTAAAATGGAGCACAGCTCCTGAAGCTCTGTGGAACACTGGGTCTGTACATAGTCAATGGGAGGCTGAGAGGGGACTCTTTTGGTAGGTACACCTACAGCTCATCCCTTGGCAGCAGCACTGTAGACGACTTCCTCACCAACCTAAACCCAGAGTCTCTCAGAGCCTTCACAGTCAGCCCACTGACACCCCTATCAGACTACAGTGTATCTGAGAAGAGCGGAACCCAGCAATGAAGCATCACGGCCCAATAAATGACATGGTACTAAACAGGCCTATAGATGGAGTGCAAACAGTACAGAAATCTACCAAAAAGCAATTAGTAGCCAAAAAATACAATCTCTCCTGGACAACGGTTTAGTCTTAACATTCTCCTACAGCAATGAAGGTGTAAACTTGGCCGTTTGGAACAAACTTTATATTTGACAAATTAGCCTCCTAATTTAAAGAAACATAAGAGAAAACCAAAAAGAAAAGATCAAGAAAAATGGCTTGATAATGATTGCAAAAATCTAAGAAAGTCATTGAGAAATATATCTAATCAAAAACACACAACCAGACAACAAAAATAAATGCCTTCCAATATGGGGAAACACTGAAGCAATACAAAACACCCTAAGAACAAAAAAGGAACAGCTCATTAGAAATCAGCTGGATGTAATTGAGGAATCTGTAACGTGGTGCAGGAGAGCGAAAACTGATTCACAACGGTGTCGTTTAATAAACATAAAAACCACCGTAAACAGAACAATACATGAAATGGGTCAAACAAAACCCGGTATCCACCAGCATAACGTGCACAAGCACTACAAGAAACAATTCTGGACAAGGACATGGGGGAAACAGAGGGTTAAATACACAACATGTAATTGATGGAATTGGAACCAGGTGTGAGGAAGACAAGACAAAACCAATGGAAAATGAAAGGTGGATCGGCGATGGCTAGAAGGCCGGTGACGTCGACCGCCGAACGCCGCCCGAACAAGGAGGGACCAACTTCGGCGAAAGTCGTGACAGAATCCATAGAATCAAACCACTTCTGGGAGAATTGGAATAAATTAAACAAACCTTATCAGGAGGAATTGGCTATCCAAAATGGGGATATGTGGAGAAATCACTTTGCAAACCTCTACAGCAATATAACAAAGAGACCAGAACAAAAAGATATACAAGAAAAATTACAAATCCTTGAATCAGCAGTCAAAGACTATCAGAATCCTGTGGATACCCCAATTACAGAAGAACTATTGGAAAAACTATGCACTCTCCAACCCAAAAAGGCCTGTGGTGCTGATGGTATTTTAAATGAAATGATCAAATATACAGACCACAAATTCAAATTGGCTATACTCAAACTCTTCAACATTATCCTCACTGCAGGTATTTTCCCCGGTATTTGGAACCAAAGATTGATCACACCAATCTATAAAAATGGAGACAAATTTGACCCAAATAATTACAGAGGAATTGCGTTAACAGCATCTTGGGGAACATTTTCTGCAGTATCATAAATAGCAGACTACATAATTTCCTTGATGTACACAACGTCCTGAGCAGAAGCCAGATTGGGTTTCTAAAAAATGATCGCACAACAGACCACATTTACACCCTCCAATTGACAAACAAGTAAAGCAAAACAAAGGCAAAATCTACTCATGTTTTGTAGATTTCAAGAAAACATTTGATACAATTTGTCACAAAGGTATTTTTTATAAACAAACAAAAAGTAGTATTGGAGGGAAAACATGATGTTATTAAATCAATGTACACTAAAAACAAATGTGCGGTTAAAATTGGCAACAAGCAAACAGACTTCTTCTCTCAGAGACGTGGAGTGAAACAGGGCTGCGCATTAAGTCCAACACTATTTAACATCTACATTAATGAATTGGCAAAAACATTAGAAGAAATTGGCAGCACCTGGCATCAGCCTACACAACACTGAAATCAAGGGTCTGCTGTACGCAGATGACCTGGTGCTGCTGTCTCCCACTAAGGAGGGTCTGCTGTACAGATGACCTGGTGCTGCTGTCTCCCACTAAGGAGGGTCTGCTGTACACAGATGACCTGGTGCTGCTGTCTCCCACTAAGGAGGGTCTGCTGTACACAGATGACCTGGTGCTGCTGTCTCCCACTAAGGAGGGTCTGCTGTACGCAGATTATCTGGTGCTGCTGTCTCCCACTAAGGAGGAGTTACAGCAGCACCTAGATCATCTGCACAGGTTCTGTCAGACCTGGGCTCTGACCATTAATCTAAATTAAATGAATACAATGACATTCCAAAAAAGGTCCAGAAATCAGGATGACAAATATAAATTCTATTTGGACACAGTTCTATTAGAACACACCAAAAACTACACATATCTTGGGCTAAATATCAGCAAAACAGGTAGCTTTTACAGCGCTGTGAATGAGCTGAGAGAAAGAAAGAAGAGCATTCTAAGCCATTAAAAGGAACATTAAAATCGAAATTCCAATTACGATCTGGCTCAAAAATGTCCAATCAGTTATAGAACCAATTGCTCTATATGGTAGTGAAGTATGAGGTCCACTCTCTAACAGTGAATTTACCAAATGGGACAAACATCCAATCGAAACACTGCATGCAGAGTTTTGCAAGACTGTATTGCAAGTGCAAAGAAAACTCCAAGTAAAGCATGTAGAGCAGAATTGGGCCAATACCCCCTCCTCATTCCAATAGAAAAAAAGAGCCATCAAATTTTACAACCATCTAAAAACAAGTGACCCCAAAACATTCCATCACACAACTCTACAACGTCAAGAGAAGAGTCCCCTCAGCCAGCTGGTTCTGAGGCTCAGTTCACTAACCCAAACCAACCACATAGAGCCTCAGGACAGTACTCAGAAAATCTGGCCCAACCAAATCATAAAATATATCACCTATTGGAAAGACATCACAAAAAATCTAAGTAAACATCAATGCTATTTGGCTCTAAACAGAGAGTACATGGTGGCAGACTATCTGACCACTGTGACTGATAGAAAACACTGACTAGGTACAGACTCAGTGAGCACAGTCTGGCTATAGAGAGCGGTCGTCACAGGCAAACCTGGCTGCCCAGAGAGGACAGGCTGTGCTCCCTCTGCTCCAGGGCATTTCCTATTACACTGTAACAAATACTCAGACCTAAGAGAATATTTATTTCCCAAAATTCTAATTCAATACAAAGAATTATAAACTATAAAAGATGAAGTAAAAAGCTCATATTTTTGGGGTGAAAAGCCAAAATGTGCAGTTTGGCAGCCAAATATGTGTCCTCCTGCCTCAACCTGAGGGACAGCCAGTGAAAAGTGCAATGTAATGTCAATAATATTTCCCATTTAGTTTTGTTTTGTCTTTCATACCATGTCATGTGTCTTCTCAGTCAGGTTGAGACTGGTCTACTACTATTGCTGTAATGTATTATTATTATTCTCATTAATATTGTTGTTGTAGAAGCTGTTAATGCTAATCCCATTTCCACTACTACTATTGTTACTGCTGTTGGTCCCACCACTCATATATATATATATATATATATATATATATATATATATATATATATATATATATATATATATACACATTTTTTTTTTTAAATATGTATACTTTGACAATGTAAGTAATTTAACTTGCCATGTCAATAAAATCAATTGAATTGAATCACACACAGCGAGAGAGAGAGAGAGAGAGAGACGCACAGCAAGAGAGAGAGTGACACAGCGAGACCGAGACAGCGAGACACATACACAGCGAGACGGAGATACACAGCGAGACACACCGAGAGCGAGAGACACAGCAAGAGCGAGAGAGTCACACAGCGAGAGCCACACAGCGAGAGCGAGAGACACACAGCGAGAGCGAGAGACACACAGTGAGAGCGAGACACAGCGTGAGCGACACAGCGAGAGAGACACACAGCGAGAGCGAGAGACACAGCGAGAGCGAGAGACACAGCGAGAGCGAGAGACACAGCGAGAGCGAGAGACACAGAGCGAGAGCGAGCGAGACACACAGCGAGAGACACACAGCGAGAGAGACACAGCGAGAGAGACACAGCGAGAGAGACACACAGCGAAAGCGAGAGAGACACACAGCGAGAGCGAGAGAGACACAGCGAGAGAGACACAGCGAGAACGACACAGCGAGAGAGAAACACAGCGAGAGCGAGACACACAGCGAGAGCGACACAACGAGCCACAGCGAGCGCGACAGAGCCAGACAGCCAGAGACAGAAAGACAAGAGAGATCATGCAATCACAGATAATCTTGACATCATACCAAAGAAAGTCTGATATAGTCAGAAGCTGAGAGTGGAGACAGCAATCATCACATGTTGGCAGCAACATAATTAACAGATCACCACGTTGGCAGCAACATAATTAACGGATCACCACGTTGGCAGCAACATAATTAACGGATCACCACGTTGGCAGCAACATAATTAACGGATCACCACGTTGGCAGCAACATAATTAACAGATCACCACGTTGGCAGCAACATAATTAACGGATCACCACGTTGGCAGCAACATAATTAACGGATCACCACGTTGGCAGCAACATAATTAACGGATCACCACGTTGGCAGCAACATAATTAACGGATCACCACGTTAGCAGCAACATAATTAACGGATCACCACGTTGGCAGCAACATAATTAACTGATCACCACGTTGGCAGCAACATAATTAACGGATCACCACGTTGGCAGCAACATAATTAACGGATCACCACGTTGGCAGCAACATAATTAACGGATCACCACGTTGGCAGCAACATAATTAACTGATCACCACGTTGGCAGCAACATAATTAACGGATCACCACGTTGGCAGCAACATAATTAACGGATCACCACGTTGGCAGCAACATAATTAACGGATCACCACGTTGGCAGCAACATAATTAACGGATCACCACGTTAGCAGCAACATAATTAACGGATCACCACGTTGGCAGCAACATAATTAACGGATCACCACGTTAGCAGCAACATAATTAACGGATCACCACGTTAGCAGCAACATAATTAACGGATCACCACGTTGGCAGCAACATATATATATATATTTTTTATTTAACTAGGCAAGTCTAACTAGGCAACCTTTATTTAACTAGGCAAGTCAGTTAAGAACAAATTTTTATTTACAATGACAGCCTAGGAACAGTGGGTTAACTGCCTTGTTCAGATTTTTACCTTTTCAGCTCGGGGATTTGACCTTGCAACCTTTCGGTTACTAGTCCAACGCTCTAACCACTAGGCTACCTGCCGTGTGTTGTTGGCAGCAACATAATTAACTGATCACATGTTGAGGGAAAATAATAGCTACGTATCCTGAAGCAACTTAGCAGAAAAATGTGGCTCTCTGCATGCACAAATTGTGTTGTAGTTTCTTTGTTGTAATGGCTTTTCAACTGGCACATCTTAACCAGAGATGGGAATATTTTAAGGACGGTATGGACAAAGCAACACATTTGATATTTAGAGGTATCTCCCTTTCCTTGGAGTAACATTTTTTTTGCAAGTGATGCTCAGAACTGACCAACGACCACAAACCCCAGATGACACGTTTGTAAACCCACACGTCAGCTCAAGAATCACCCCTCATCCACCATAAATTGAAAAGTCTATCTACTGTGTACAGTCAAATGCTGTGCCACTATATGTCACCAAGGGGATTTTACCACCTTGTAACAACTATGCAGAGAAAAAATCCCAACAGTCATCAAGAGGAAAAATATAGCTGCTTGCATGTGGTAATATCTAGAGCAATAAATTCAACCCGCCCTTTGATTTTCCACACAGCAGGGTATATAAAAGACTGCTAACAATCTAAGATGACAAACATTTACAGACTCCAGACCTCCCTTCGTGTACACCTCACAGGACACTGCCTACAAGACCTTCAGATTATCATGGAAAACATTTTCAGGATTGCCTTTTTGATGCTTTTTCTCTCAGTTGGTCTTCAAGGACTTCCGACTAAGAATTTCAGGATAGTTCAACATGGAATCAAACATCTACAAAAACAAATTACATGTGTAAGTCCCTTCATGACATAAGAGGTGTTCAAATCATTTTAATGTATTTCTGTGATCAACTAACATTTCTCTTTTTCCATATTGTCCTGTAGCCAGAAGGTACAGTCTTCTATGCTCCGTCTCCAGCGGAAGTAGAGGTAAGGCTAACTTAACATGTTCAACTGATATCTGCAAATGGACAACACAGTAGCCCTTAACCTTTCCACTCACATGTAGCCTCTAGCCCTAGCTGGGTTTCTGACTTGCTAAAGCCTTATTTCTGCTTCGACGGTTCATAGAAGACCACTAGTACAGGAAACACAGCAGGGCTGCAGACGGTGGTTCAACTCATTTCATATAGCACTTTGAACATCTAAAACCCACTCCCGTCTTGGCAGTGCAATTCACCACAACTAATCCACAGCCCCTTTTTCCATGTCACAAAATCAAAGAGCCCCAGGGCAAACAGTTACGTCTCTTTTTCTTGGTTGCAGAAAAGCATTGCTGGAGCACTGGCCTGTTCTATTCAACAACTGAACCACCTCAATAACACCCTAACACTGCAGCATCATATCAACAAGACTTTGGCATTCCTACAAGCGACATTTGTTGATGACATCGTAAGTCTTATTACTTTCCCTAAATGCCTTGAAAGTTCAAAAAAAATAACTGTTCTTAGTAAACAGGTCGGCTCATATACGTTGGTGTACCACTTTACATGGCGTTAGACTAAATCATACCTTATCTCCTCAGACAACGGACTCGTCCGAATGCAGCCGTGAGAACCCGCTGTCCAAAAAGTCTTGCAAGGAGTTCATGAAGAATATGACCAGTTTAGCTGAAGCTCTATCTGCCAAATATTACCAATCATAAAATAGGTTCTAGCTCCCAGTTGCATGGGGGGAGGATGGGGTCACAGGAAGTAGATTGTCATTGCACTGATACTATATATTATCTCTAACAATTTGTGTAACATCAGCTTTTAAAGCATATATATATATATTTTTATATGTCTAACTGGATGTCCTTAAAAACCTGGGATGAAAGCCCTACATAATGAAGGAAAGGGCTACTGTAGGTTCTGTTTAATGATGTGATATCCATATACTGTGTCTGAACTGCTCTGAATGCAAGTGTTTGAGTTCTCAATGTCTGTTAACTATAATGTATTTAAGCTTCTAAAAAGCTCTAATTAAGTTATTTATTTATGTATTTATTACATATTTATTATATTTTGATTTCTACACATGGTCTGTTCCTATAACCTTGACAATAAATTTGCAATTAAAAGTATTTTAAATGAATTTACTTTGTTTTTTTTAGGGTTAAACATTGCTAACACTAATGTAGCAAATGAGATATATTTAAATTGATTGGTTTTATCGTTAATTATATGTGAATTAGAGTTCGGCGCAGTAAGACCAAGAGTCGAATGCCCTTTTGCCCGAATCTGGAATCCTCGTCGCCTAGACTTAGGTGGGCTCCTACGTTCGCGGCTCGTGGGACCACTTCATTGTACAAGTATAAATTGCTTATCGGCCCATGTGAGGATAGTTCGGAGGTGTCAGGGTCTGGGGCTCTCAGCCGCATCTAAATTCATCTCTACTGAGCATCCTTCCGTCTCCTACTGTATGTTACAATGGAATATCACAATATCTGACTGTGTACTATGGTTAGTCATACTGTGGTTTGAACAAATTGTTGCCGGGTCTATGCTAAAATCGAGAGTGAAAGGCAGGCCAACTTAGGAGATGGGTTCCTATAGGTGACCTCTGTAGGAGGGGGAATTCCCTTGTCAGTTATAGGGCAATAAACAAATAAAGTCCATGGAAGGAAAATGAGCTCGTCCTCATCCACAAAATGGTACTAAAAGGTAAGTGACATTCTAACCTCAAGCTCGGGTACTGTAGTGATTCATGTTAACGGTGGGCTGGTCTGCTGCACCTGGCCTAAAACAAAACCCATTGACATCACCAGTAGTATGGATATGATGTAGCTAATGCAATGTGTTGAAGCTCCTTAAACACATTGGAATCTTAGAAGAGCTTAAACAGTCATTTTGCTGTTCTAAAACACAGCCCAAGTAGCTGCCTCCCAGTAATGTGTAAACCACTCGCAAGGCTACAAGCACACAAACGCATCTGCGGGTTGACTTTATTCTACTGCCAATCCTTCCCTTCGTATCCGTCAGGCCACCCACCCATCTTATGTGAACAGGAAACGTTTTCCAGGATCAAGTTCTTAACATTGTGCCTCAAACATGACTATTCTAAACACGGGCTGCATGACCTAAATCTAGCTTACCCAAATGAGAGGTAGGCCTAAAAAGCAGTGTGCGACCACATCAAGAGAACTGGATATCCTGTTTATCTCCGCATCTACTATTTCGACAGGGCTGCTGTGCCAAGCACTTTAATCACATCAGAGATCCTATTCATTACTATTCCAATTATATGATTCACACACCTTCTGATAACAAGGATCAGTTGTTTGGGAGTCGGTGATTTAAGAATCAGATAATGACTCACTCTGGCCAACCCCTTGTGTACCAGCAGAGTTTTCGGCCATCCCTGTTTGTACATCGGGTCTTTTGGACAACCGCCTTGACTTGAATACGTCAATAACCAAATGCCTCAAACACCACAGTATCTTCTATATACTAGCTCGACATGAAAGGACAATTACATGCATCCAAACCAAGCCTTGACAGTAGTCACTCGTGAACGAATGTTTAACATGTAATTCAGATAAACAATGACAATGTACGTCTGAATGGACATCAGCGTCCAAGGCTCGTATCAAGACAGTTTCAATATCAATGTGTTCCATTCATGTCACTACAGTGACACCTTCACTATGAACAATTTTGCATCCAGCCTTGCAGCATATTTGCATAAATACCAGGCTTTACATGATAACCCATCCAGGCATGCCACAAACAGCAGATCTAGAGTGGTTCATACATACTATTCAGGTGTTTGATCCTAGAGCGTCGGGTCCCTTAATGCACGGGAAACTTCCTGTGTACAAGGAAGTAAAAAGAAGCCAGTTTAATACAACAAAACAGGGCTGTGTAAACATTAAAACGAGTGATATGATATGCTGCGTCGCCTGCACAGGAAACCATAGCATTTCCTGTGTGTGTGTGTTTATAGTAAAGACCGTGCTCGTTCTTAGATGGTGGGATCAGCTTGTGAAACCACTGGCGGTATCAACGCAAGGCAAAATTACAACTACGGACTTCTGACACACAACATGACTTCATACAAACGGATAATACATTGGTATGCAATTGACTTGTTCTCATGTGCAATGTCAAGGTGCATGCAGACAACTCCTGATGAGAGCACGTTGGATGATTGATTTAAATGCATTGCAGATCCTTAGTCTGAATTCAACCTGTTTTGAATTGCTCTGGTTGCGTGCATAATGAAGATCATTGCATGAATTCCCATCAGCCCCAAGAGTTGACTGAACTAGTTCATACAATATCTTGGCTGTATTACAGAGAAAGTCTTACCTTTAACTTTTAATGGCATAGTTCTTTGTCAAAAAGCACACAATCAATGAAATCTATTGATATTATTGCCCTTTATCTTTTGAGAGGTTTTTATTTATTTATTTATATTCAATTTCTTATCTCAAAGCATAATGCACAACAACGTGACCACAGAACTAAATAGAACATAAAAAAATCTATGAGAAAAACATTTTCAGAAATGTGGTTTTTGTGCCTTCTAACAAATTGTGACACACCTCAAAAAAACAGCACAAATTAAACAAATAAAAACCTCATGACTCATTTTTCATAATAATCTTAACTTTGCAGGCTGTGGAAGATTAACTTGCAGTTTAAGGGCATCATGTCAACCTATTATTTTATGCTCCCATTTGTCCTGCTGAGGTATGCTTTTTGATGTCCTTTTTTGTTCAAGTGTAGATGGAGAAGTTTCACAAATGTCTTTTTTAGTGCAGTCAAGCTGGGGTCCTCTCACATGCTGAAGTGATCGCTCACTGGAGGCTTGGCCACCCAGGAGCCGTAGCCCTGCTGCGCTAAGTAGGACCTCAGCACACTCTTGGCCTCCTGGTAGGGCTTGGCCATCATCTAGAAAACCCATTAATGGGACATGGATTATTAATGCTAGACAATGGGACAGGAGGCTTCACACGGAGGTTTGTGAAAGGTAACATCTAAGAGGGTTTGTAATTGATCCTGTCCCACACCCACTCATGGTCTCCTAGTGGAGCTAGTGGGCAGGGCATGAATTCAAATTGAATGGAGCCCAACGGTGGTGGGGGGAGACGAGAGGAGCGTTTTTATTACCTTGGCCTCTCTGTAGGAGACTGTAGCTAGCAGGTCCCGTCTTGAAGCCTTCTGGGCCACCAGGTTGAAGCGACTCAGCATGGCTGCTTTACACAGGCGACTGGCCAGGGCAGGGCCGCTCTTAAACGGAGACCTGACACAAAAATCAACATGGCCGTTGTGAAGAATCAGCTAACAGATCACCTGTAGATTCCCTGGGTTTTCAAGCCAGAATAGGGCCTATTTCATATCATGAAGTGCATATTATTTCAGAACATTTGGGGAAAGTCTGAGTATGAAATAGTCTTACGCCTCCACCGTCTTGCCCTCCAGGCCGTCCACCACCTCCAGGGAGACGTCCCCCTGGCTCCAGTTGATGCCGTGGCTCCACTGGGCGTTGGTGTTTGCGCCACCCTCAGGGCACGCCGTGGGCACCAGGCTGATGTGGGGCCGGTACACGCAGTAGTACATGGGTAGGCGGGGGGTGATGCCGTCCACACGCTGGTTCACCGCAATCTCCATGCCCCGCACGTCACAGCAGCTCACGTCGCCTGCATTTGAGGATGAGGACGATGGCAGAAGCACTCGCCTTCGTTTTACACCATTTGAAAGAAATCTATTCTTTGAAATCAGCCCAGAGGGAAAGACTAGGAGAGAATGACCGTTTTTGTTCCAATCCAGCACTACATCACCTGATACAACTTATGTGCTCGATGACCTGATCAGTTGATGCGTTAAATCAGGTGTGTTAGTGCAGGGATAGAACACAAACGTGCTGTCCACTGGGCTACATACGACTGGAGTTGAGAAACACTGCTTTTCAGACTATTGAGGTGTAACCTATGATTGAGGGACTTGCCTACGAGGATGCTGCTGACGTAGATGGGCTCAGTGAAGTGACTGAGCAGGGCTCCCTGGAAACCCAGCACCTGCCACTGGGTGATCTTGTCACTGGCCGACATGCTAACCACCCTGGAGGCGGCCTGGTCGAAGGTGGGGGAGAAGACTGAGAACACCTTGCCCTCCACCGTCACGTGCAGGCTGATCTGGTTGTTCACCTCCCAGGCTGAGATGGAGAGGGGGTTCAGGCGCCTGACGGGAGAAAAAGATCAAGGCTGAAGGGACAGACAGGCTGTAAAATATCAACTTGGCTATAAGATGAGTACTGGTGGGGCATAAGGAGTTTTAGAGGTGCCAGTCACTAACAGATTGGAGGGGATCTGGGCGGCTCCTTTGGGCATCTGGTTCATGTACAGGTGGAGCGTGATGTTGCTCTTCAGACTGAGCAGCTTGGTGTTCTTGTCCTGCTGGAACATGGACTTCTCCTCAAGGCTGCGATTCTTACTAAAGAACAGCAACAGGTGCCTGTACAGATAACTGCAAATAAAACATGATTATACAGGTATAACTACTACAATCTAATGCATA
Source organism: Salvelinus namaycush (assembly GCF_016432855.1). Taxonomy (NCBI): domain Eukaryota; kingdom Metazoa; phylum Chordata; class Actinopteri; order Salmoniformes; family Salmonidae; genus Salvelinus; species Salvelinus namaycush. The sequence goes on along the minus strand of NC_052311.1, from coordinate 22,599,139 downwards.
TTTGGTACCCTGAAAGTAATGTGAAATAAGGGAATGTTTGTATGGAATCTTGGTGCTCTAAAGTTTATACGGAGAACATTGTAGGAGGCAGTGAATGAATGAACTGTTATAGAATATCGCTGGGTTGTAGTGAGAGGGGTTGGAAAAAATAACTAGTTTTGTCAGGTTCATTTGTAATTGCCCTTGACTGACTTACGATGTTGTAAATTACATGATCTAAGCAGTGTTCTTAGAGGGTGGAAAAGTTCCAGGAAATACAACAGGAACCATAATAAGAACAATTTAAACTTTCTCAGAACCATCTTTGCTTCCTGGATATAAAGAAAAAAGGGTGTTATGAAGGGATGTTTTTTCACATTCATGAATACACTGATTGAGATAAATGTACCGCATCAGTGATCTCCTTGCTGTTACAACTGCATGGGAGTCGTGAAGAACCCGTCCATTTGGTGTAGCGCTCTCCTTAGTGTTGTAATTCCCTGTTCCAATGGCCACCACTTCACATCCACTGGCTAGATGGATGATCATGGGCCACGCACAGAAAACACATTTACCGGTAACATTCATAATAGCAACTTAAAATGTATCCAATATAATTCAAAAGTGCCTTCGGAAAGTATTCGGACCCCTTGACTTTTCCCATATTTTGTTACGTTAGAGCCTTATTCAAAATTGGATTAAATAAAATAAAAATCAACAGAAAATCTAAACACACAATATCTTACAATGACAAAGCGAAAACAGGTTTTTCTTAAAACTTCTTCAGGATTGGTGGGTCCCCTGCAGGATGGTTGAGCTAACGTAGGCTAATGAGATTAGCATGGCGGTGTAAGTAACAACAACATTTCCCAGGACATAGACATGTCTGATATTGGCGGAAAGCTTAAATTCTTGTTCATCTAACTGTACTGTCCAATCTACAGTAGATATTACAGTGAAATAACGCCATGCTATTATTTGAGGAGAGTGCAAAGTTCTTGACAGAAAATTGTACAGAAATGCAATGGTTCATTGGATCAGTCTAAAACTTTGCACATACACTGCTGCCACCTAGTGGCCAACATCAAAATTGCACCTGGGTTGGAATAATACATTATGGCCTTTCTCTTGTATTTCAAAGATGTTACAAAAAAAGTTGGCTTTTTCTTTGTATTATCTTTTACCAGATCTATTGTTATATTCTCCTACATTCCTTTCACATTTCCACAAACCTCAAAGTGTTTCCTTTCAAATGGTACCAAGAATATGCATATCCTTGCTTCAGGCAGTAAGATTTGGGTATTTCATTTTAGGCGAAAATTGGGGGGGGAAATCCATATGAAGTAAAAAAAAAAAAAAAAAATTATAATAATAATAAATTGTGCATAAGCATTTGGACCCTTATTTACATAAGTATTCGAAATTGTGCTCAGTTGAATCCTGTTTCCATTGATCATCCTTGACATGTTATAAATTTCTAAACACCTGTTTTTGCTTTGTCATTATGGGGTATTGTGGGTAGATTAATGGGGGGGAACTATTTAATCAATTAAAGAATAAGTAACGTAACAAAATGTAGAAAAGTCAAGGGGTCTGAATACTTTCCGAATACACTGTGTGTGTGTACAGACTGTGCAAAAGTTTAAGGCAGGTGTGAAAGAAAGCTGTAAAGTAAGAATGCTTTCAAAAATAGACATGTTAATAGTTTATATTTATTACTTAACAAAATGCAAAGTGAGCGAACATAAGAAAAATCTACATCAAATCAATATTTGGTGTGACCACCCTTTGCCTTCAAAAACACATCAATTATTCTAGATACACTTGCACAGAGTTTATGAAGTAACTCGGCAGGTAGGTTGGCCCAAACATCTTGGAGAATTAACCACAGTTCTTCTGTGGATTTAGGCAGCCTCAGGTGCTTCTCTCTCTTCATGTAATCCCAGAGAGACTCAATGATGTTGAGATCAGGGCTCTGTGGGGGCCATACCATCACTTCCAGGTCGTTGTCATGCTGCAGAATAAATTTGGGGCCAATCAGATGCCTCCCTGATGGTATTGCATGATGCATAAGTATCTGCCTGTGCTTCTCAGCAGGAGGCCATTAATTCTGACCAAATCCCCAACTCCATTTGCAGAAATGCAGTCCCAAACTTGCAAGGAACCTTCACCACGCGTCACTGTTGCCTGCAGACACTCATTTGTGTAGCACTCTCCAGCCCGTCGGCAAACAAACTGCCTTCTGCTACAGCCAAATATTTCAAATGTTGACTCATCAGTCCAGAGCACCTGCTGCCATTTTTCTGCACCCCAGTTCCTGTGTTTTCGTGCATAGTTGAGTCGCTTGCCCTTGTTTCCACGTCGGAGGTATGGCTTTTTGGCCGCAAGTCTTCCATGAAGGCCACTTCTATCCAGACCTCTCCGGCCAGACCTCTCCTGGGTGTACCAGGGTCCCACTGCTGGACATCTTCGGATTGCGAAGAGAAGTAAGCATGATGTGTTTTTCATCTGCTGCAGTAAGTCTCCTTGGCCGACCACTGCGTATACGGTCCTCAACGTTGCCCGTTTCTTTGTGCTTCTTCAAAAGAGCTTGGACAGCACATCTGGAAACTCCTGTCAGACATGATATTTCTGCCTGGGAGAGACCTTGCTGATGCAGTATAACTATCTTGTGTCTCATTGCTGTGCTCAGTCTTACCATGGTGTATGATTTTTGACAGCAAACTGACTTGAGCAACCTCACCTTGCTGGCTGAGTTTGGCTGTTCCTCACCCAGTTTTATTCCTCCTACACAGCTGATTCTGTTTCGGTTAATGATTGTGTTTCAACCTACATATTGAATTGATGATCATTAGCACCTGTTTGGTATAATTGTTCAATCATACACCTGACTATATGCCTACAAAATCTGTGACTTTGTGCAAGTGTACCTAGAAGAATTGATGCTGTTTTGAATGCAAAGGGTGGTCACACCAAATATGGATTTAATTTCAATTTTCCTTGTTCACTCACTTTGCATTTAGTTGATTGATAAATATAATCTATTAACATGTCTATTTTTGAAAGCGTTCTTACTTTACAGCATTTCTTCACACCTGCCTAAAACTTTTGCACAGTACTGTATATAACATTTAAATATAGCCAATATATAACCAGACATGGAAAAAGAGTGTCTCCCAGTGCCTCCTTAATTACGTGACTGAGTGATAAATGCTGCCACTGTGCTCTTGCAGGCAGAGAACTCGGGGTAGCTGTCCATCAGCTTACTCAGCAGCTCTCTCACTGCCTGGGAAACATGCTCGTTGATGGGGTTCTGACGCTCTGCGGTACAGTAGGGGGAAAAAACACCATCACTGCTTAATGTCCAGAAACAACCCCTAACATGTCATTGTTTGCAGATCAAAATCAAAGTTTTAAGCAACTTTGACAAACAATGTGCTTTCCAACAACTACAAAACATAAATAAAATAACTGAATAATTAAAAAAGAAATGACTTGCCATAAATGGCTCTTCTAGGATGGATCTCTGAGCCTGTAGACTGACTCTCTTTCACTGGCAAGGGAGGAGGGCCATCTGAAACCACACACTATCTTATATTGACAGTCCATTTACAAACCATTCCCTAAAACATTGAATTTTAATTAAAAATATTTTTCCAATCACAGACATTTCATCAAACTAGTTGGTACAGCTATTCACCCAATGCCTCTGGAAGCAGAGAATCTCCATCCAAGGTGGGCAGCAGGTCCTCAAGGGCCAGCTGAGCTGCACTGGCCCTGGCCTCCTTCTTATTGATACCCATCCCAGTCTTGTACTTCACCCCATCAATCACGACACAGAAGGCAAAGTAGAAGCCTGGGATAATACCTGGACAGGCATCACATCATATTACTGACCATGTATATACACTGCCATGAATAAGAGCCTATGGATGGAGGATCAATGGAGGACATGGTTTGAGACGTACCTGTGGTTACCGTTTCCTTTAACTCAACCTGGAACTGTAGAACCTGAGAGAGCTGGTACAGAGCTGACACTGCGTGGGTCTCACCCCGCTTGTACCGGTCAATCAACTCTTGGGGAATGCTTTTCGATCTGATGCCACCACCTGTGGCAGAACAACAAGACAACCAAACATCAGTTTCTGGTGCTAGTGCCAAAGTGGGATGGGTGACCATTTTCACCTTCATAAACCGTAAGCACAGAAACCAACAGGACCCATCCCTTTCACAACATTTACTTAAGCTTACAATTGGTGTTGCATGCCGGGTCAAAGAGGTTGTTGTTAACTTCTGAGACAGCTGGAGACACATATGCCACTGCCAATCCAGGTGGGGCACAAATATTTTTCTTGAGGATTTGGGCAAAGCTGGCACCCCTAGAACCACGAAATGATCCACCTCGAGTCCAAGCCATCTTGGAAACTGTAGAGAAAGAGTAACATGTCATTCATAGATAGCAGCCATATGTTATTTTCCCAAAGGTAGTCATAGGTTTTCGCACTGGACTGCAAACAGGCCTCGCCCAACTTCCAGTAGCCTGGATGCCAGTCTCTGCTCTTTTGCTTGTTATTTAATTGTGATTGCAACTGACACTAGAGGGCAGTATTTACACATTTTTGAAGTTGTTGGTAAGAGAGAATAGCTACCTAGTTGGAATGCATTGCTTGACTGCCACCAGGGCGATAAGCACAATATATTTTGCAAACTGCAGCACCCCAAATGATTCGATCTCAAGTTTGTTTGTTGAGCAGACTGTTGGTTTTAGGTCTACAAAGCTGCTCCATTAGAGGTCGACCGATTATGATACCGATTATTGGGAGGACCCAAAAAAGCTGGTACCGATTAATCGGCCGATATATATATATATATATAAATATATATATATATTTGTAATAAATGACAATTAAGACAATACTGAATTAACAATGAACACTTTTATTTTAACTTAATATAATACATCAATAAATCAACTTAGTCTCAAATAAATAAAGAAACGTTCAATTTGGTTTAAATAATGCAAAAACAAAGTGTTGGAGAAGAAAGCAAAAGTGCAATATGTGCCATATAAAAAAGCTAACGTTTAAGTTCCTTGCTCAGAACATATGAAAGCTGGTGGTTCCTTTTAACATGAGTCTTCAATATTCCCAGGTAAGAAGTTTTAGGTTGTAGTTATTATAGGACTATTTCTCTCTATAACATTTGTATTTCATATACCTTTGACTATTGGATGTTCTAATAGGTACTTTAGTATTGCCAGCCTAATCTCGGGAGTTGATAGGCTTGAAGTCATAAACAGCGCAATGCTTGAAGCACAGCGAAGAACTGCTGGCAAATGCAGGACAGTGCTGTTTGAATGAATGCTTACGAGCCTGCTGCTGCCTACCACCGCTCAGTCAGACTGCTCTATCAAATCATGGACTTATTTATAATTTAATAAAACACACAGAAATACGAGACTTAGGTCATTAATATGGTCAAATCCGGAAACTATAATTTAGAAAACAAAACGTTTATTCTTTCAGTGAAATACAGAACCGTTCCATATTTTATCTAACGGGTGGCATCCATAAGTCTAAATATTGCTGTTACATTGCACAACCTTCAATGTTATGTCATAATTACGTAAAATTCTGGCAAATTAGTTCGCAACGAGCCAGGCGGCCCAAACTGTTGCATATACCCTGACTCTGCGTGCAATAAACGCAAGAGAAGTGACACAATTTCCCTAGTTTAATATTGCTTGCTAACATGAATATCTTTTAACTAAATATGCAGGTTTAAAAAAATATACTTCTGTGTATTGATTTTAAGATAGGCATTGAGGTTTATGGTAAGGTACATTTGTGCAACGATTGCGCAAAATGCGCTTTTGTTAAATCATCCCCCGTTTGGCGAAGTTGGCTGTCTTTGTTAGGAAGAAATGGTCTTCACACAGTTCGCAATGAGCCAGGCGGCTCAAACTGCTGCATATACCCGGACTCTGTTGCACGGAACGCAAGAGAAGTGACAATTTCCCTAGTTAAAAGACATTCATGTTAGCAGGCAATATTAACTAAATATGCAGGTTTAAAAATATATACTTGTGTATTGATTTTAAGAAAGGCGTTGATGTTTAAGTACACATTGGTGCAACAACAGTGCTTTTTTCACGAACGGCTTGTTAAATCACCCGTTTGGCGAAGTAGGCTGTGATTCAATGATAAATTAACAGGCACCGCATCGATTATATGCAACGCAGGACAAGCTAGATAAACTAGTAATATCATCAACCATGTGTAGTTAACTAGTGATTATGTTAAGATTGTTTTTATAAGATACGTTTAATGCTAGCTAGCACCTTACCTTGGCTCCTTGCTGCACTCGCATAACAGGTAGTCAGCCTGTCTCCTCGTGGAGTGCAATGTAATCGGCCATGATCGGTGTCCAACAATGCCGATTACCGATTGTTATGAAAACTTGAAATCGGCCCTAATTAATCGGCCATTTCGATTAATCGGTCGACCTCTAGTCTCCATCACACCATTCAATAATGATTTAATTGTGCAAACATGTCTTTTTCCTTCTCCATGCTGTTATTGCTGCCTGATCTATTACACACCGGTAGTGTCCATCGCCCCCAGCCTGTCTGGCACTGTTTCCCTGCAGTTCTGTTAATAACGGCGAGGGCAGATGTTCAGCAGGTGCGAGCGAAGGACAGTGTGTGCCAGCTAGTCCTAAGGAGGCCTCCAGTATACAGCAGGCGGGAGCCACACCGTGTGCTAGCTATCTAACTAGCACACAGCGTTGGCCCCCCGCCTACTGTGCGCCTGAGTAGTTAGTGGTAGGCGGGGGCAACACCAGTAGACAGTGTCCTTTGCTGCTGCCCTGTCGGGCATGGTTTTCTCCAGTACACAGCAGGCTTGGGCGACACGGTGTGCTAGCTAGCTAACTAGCAAGCTATCGCACAGTGTAGCTAGCTAGCTAGTTAGCACACGGTGTCGCTCCAGCCTCCCGCCTGCTGTACTAGTGGGAGGCGACCGGTAGACAGTGTCTTTTGGGCACTGTTTACCCGCAGTTCTGTTAATGATGGTGAGGCAGTCGGGAGTGAAACAACTCAAAATAGTTTTATTTCCCTTTTGACTCAAAGGGGCAATGGGATGCTTGAGAGGGGGGGTGTTCATGAAGGAACCAATGACGTACTATAATACCTTTCAGAGTTTTGGCAGTTTCATCTCACCAACAAAACAACAACAAAAAAGTACACCATACGGCAAGTGAGGAGTGATGGGTCGTTCGCGAAGGAGTCGGCTCGCATATCAGAAGAGACAAATCTATAAAAAAAATTAGATTGAAATTAATAGAATTAACTAATTCAAAGAACGAAAAAATAAATAAAATAGGCCTACATGCTCAAGCGCACACACATTCATTCTGACTGTCTGCTCAGACTAACAGCCTCACCTATTGTTCCTGTCAATCAGACACGCAGTGTCAACCAATGAACCAAAGATGCGTGAGGGAGGGCCGAGCCAACTCACTCACAGTCACACACTTAGCAGCCGAAAAGAGAGGAAGGACAGCTGTGAAAACAACAGCTGGAAAATGAGTTGGAAGCACAGTAGCATTTGGATGCATTTTAATAATGTAGTCAATGTTAGAGCAGTGTAGAATTTGCCAAAACAAAAACTCATATAAAGCCTGTTCTACGCACAACCTACACCGGCATATGCGAACTGTGCACCCAACTGTGAAGCTAGCTGTAGCGGAGCTTCGAGAAACTAGCGGGCCTGCTAGTGAGATGTATCCACTCAGTCAAGTAGGCCTACTCCGCGACCCACAGCAACGCAGTCTTCTATGGACCAGTTTATGCCAAAGTCTGTCTGTAGCAAAACAAGGCCAAATTGATATTGAATTGGCTAAAAATGATTGCCAACGATTTCCAGCCATTTTCGATCGTGAAGGATAGAGGTTTTAGAAATTATAGCAATAGACTAAATCCAATGTACACAATTCCAAGCAGGAAAATCTTTTCAAAATCACTTATTCCACAACTGTACGAGGCACACATGCTTCAGTGCGGGAAAGAGTCAAAAAAGCTACTGCAGTTTGCCTTACCACAGACTGTTGGACATCAAGGGTAACTACTACTTACTTACATGTTGGTTACATGTCACTTCATTGAAGATTTTTCGATGTCTAGCTGGACAAAGTGAAAGCAGCTGTGAAAGCAGCTGTGGAATACTTCCACAGGAGCACAGTAGGTGCTGAAAAACTAAAGTCTACACAACGCCAGATGGGCCTAAACAAGACTGCAATACAAGATGGAATTGAACATTTTATATATGTTGAAGCGGTTTCTTGAGTCAAAGGATGCCATCATCTCTACCCTAGCAATTGTCAATGCACCTGTTGATGCTCTGACCCAAGAGGAATGGGAGGTGGTGGAGGAGGTGTGCAGAGTCCTGGAACCCTTTGAGCAGGTCACTGTGGAGATCAGTGGAGAGAGGTACGGTAAGCAGTTATTACTACATCATTATTTAATCCTGTATTATATATGTACCGGTAAATGAGGAGTAGATGAAAATGTAGTATCAGTAGACAAAACATGAACCTGAACTAATAAGTTACTGTTCTCTCTTTTCAGCTATGTGACAGCCTCAAAAATGATACTCCTGTGTAAGGGTCTGCAGCGAATCACAGCCAACCGCCAGAGAGAAGCAAAGTAACCACAGGACATGTGACAGAGTTGATGGACACCCTATGTTCATCAATGTACAGAAAGTTCCACAGAATGAAATATAATCATGTGCTATCAGAAACCGCTGCACTTGACCACAGGTTTAAGAATTTTGCCTTCAGTGATGCCAGAGCGATTGATGAGGCTCTTCAAAGAATAACCTCGGCAGCAGGGAGGGACAGCCCCAGCAGTCAGCTGGCTCAGGCACCAGGGCAACAGGAAGAAGAGGGATCAGATGGAGTAGAAGCACCAGCAGTAGTGCCACAAACGTCTGCTGTTTGACAAGAGAGCAACCGGGGATGCAGCACGAAGGAATCCCTCAGCAGATGCCATAATGGAGGTCCGATCCTAATAGGAGGAGCCCCTCCTCCAAAGATCTGCAGATCCTCTGATCTGGTGGAAGAACAAGGCCTCCGTCTACCCACGACTTACTAATGTCAGGACAGGGAGACTCTGCAGTGGCCACATCCGTTCCCTCTGAGAGGGTCTTCTCGAAAACAGGACAAATAATTACTGAGAGAAGAAACCACATCAGCCCCTCGAAAGTGAGGCAGCTTGCATTTCTGAATGCAAATCTCTCATAAAAGCAAAACATGGTCAGCATTGCTGTGTGCTGCTGGTTATAACATGGCAATAAAGAAAAGAGAGAAGAGGGACCAGTTTAATGTTTTAAGTGGGATGCTGCAGTTTTACACATTGTTATTTATTTTTCTTTGATATGGTGCAATATTCTATTATGCTGTTCAGATTGTATTCATTTTGAATGGTTAGATGTATATGCATTTTGTTGATATACATAAAAAAAGTTATACTTTAAATGCAAATGTTTAATAGCATTCTTTTTCATAACAAACCAATACATTTTTAAATACATTGTGGTTAAGGTAGAGTATGATTTCATGTAATAATTTAATTAGAATTGTTTTAACACCAATCATAGTCAAACTATCGCAAACTGTTTGACTTGAAAAAATACAAAACATATTTTTTTTAAAGAGCCGTTTGGGAGCCAAAGGAGCCGGCTCACTGAAAAGAGCCGGAACGCCCATCACTAAAGCATAACACAGTATAAAAAAAACTGAAGTCAGGGAAACCGGAAAGAGGTATCCTGCACATTTTCAAGTTAAAAGTCTCCATTCTCTATTACTCCTCAGTTGAGTTTACTTCACATTTAGGTAGCTAATGCAATGGATTTGTTTGCCAGCGCAAGTCTAGACAGCATTAGCTGTATGCCTAAAACAGTGAAGTTTCAGTCCGCTAGGTGTATCTCTACAGCATGGGCATATCTCTGGGTGACGTAGACATCCCCATGCATCCACCATATCAAAATATGACTCATTCAATATTGCACCATCCCATTCTCTGGGCTCCATCTGCAATCAAAACCAGTAGTATCTACCAGGAATAATGAATCATAACCAGTAGTATCTACCAGGAATAATGAAACATAGAACAATAATTGATGAATATATGAATTACGTATGACCACTGGAGTCTTCGCCACTCAAAATATATTTTTTAATCGACTATTTTGATATACACTGCTCAAAAAAATAAAGGGAACACTTAAACAACACAATGTAACTCCAAGTCAATCACACTTCTGTGAAATCAAACTGTCCACTTAGGAAGCAACACTGATTGACAATAAATTTCACATGCTGTTGTGCAAATGGAATAGACAAAAGGTGGAAATTATAGGCAATTAGCAAGACACCCCCAAAAAAGGAGTGATTCTGCAGGTGGTGACCACAGACCACTTCTCAGTTCCTATGCTTCCTGGCTGATGTTTTGGTCACTTTTGAATGCTGGCGGTGCTCTCACTCTAGTGGTAGCATGAGACGGAGTCTACAACCCACACAAGTGGCTCAGGTAGTGCAGTTCATCCAGGATGGCACATCAATGCGAGCTGTGGCAAAAAGGTTTGCTGTGTCTGTCAGCGTAGTGTCCAGAGCATGGAGGCGCTACCAGGAGACAGGCCAGTACATCAGGAGACGTGGAGGAGGCCGTAGGAGGGCAACAACCCAGCAGCAGGACCGCTACCTCCGCCTTTGTGCAAGGAGGTGCACTGCCAGCGCCCTGCAAAATGACCTCCAGCAGGCCACAAATGTGCATGTGTCAGCATATGGTCTCACAAGGGGTCTGAGGATCTCATCTCGGTACCTAATGGCAGTCAGGCTACCTCTGGCGAGCACATGGAGGGCTGTGCGGCCCCACAAAGAAATGCCACCCCACACCATGACTGACCCATCGCCAAACCGGTCATGCTGGAGGATGTTGCAGGCAGCAGAACGTTCTCCACGGCGTCTCCAGACTCTGTCACGTCTGTCAAATGTGCTCATGTGCTCAGTGTGAACCTGCTTTCATCTGTGAAGAGCACAGGGCGCCAGTGGCGAATTTGCCAATCTTGGTGTTCTCTGGCAAATGCCAAACGTCCTGCACGGTGTTGGGCTGTAAGCACAACCCCCACCTGTGGACGTCGGGCCCTCATACCACCCTCATGGAGTCTGTTTCTGACCGTTTGAGCAGACACATGCACATTTGTGGCCTGCTGGAGGTCATTTTGCAGGGCGCTGGCAGTGCACCTCCTTGCACAAAGGCGGAGGTAGCGGTCCTGCTGCTGGGTTGTTGCCCTCCTACGGCCTCCTCCACGTCTCCTGATGTACTGGCCTGTCTCCTGGTAGCGCCTCCATGCTCTGGACACTACGCTGACAGACACAGCAAACCTTTTTGCCACAGCTCGCATTGATGTGCCATCCTGGATGAACTGCACTACCTGAGCCACTTGTGTGGGTTGTAGACTCCGTCTCATGCTACCACTAGAGTGAGAGCACCGCCAGCATTCAAAAGTGACCAAAACATCAGCCAGGAAGCATAGGAACTGAGAAGTGGTCTGTGGTCACCACCTGCAGAATCACTCCTTTTTTGGGGGTGTCTTGCTAATTGCCTATAATTTCCACCTTTTGTCTATTCCATTTGCACAACAGCATGTGAAATTTATTGTCAATCAGTGTTGCTTCCTAAGTGGACAGTTTGATTTCACAGAAGTGTGATTGACTTGGAGTTACATTGTGTTGTTTAAGTGTTCCCTTTATTTTTTTGAGCAGTGTATATTTCATCACTCAAAATCTTGCCAAAGCATATTGTGTAAGAGGGGTTAATATGAATTTAAAACAATTTTACATTAATTATATGAAATCAGTCATGAACATACGGACACTGAAATGAACAAGGGAGAGGTTAAACGTAGGCTAAGTCTGGCATAAGCTTATTCCCACACTTTACAATAACTCTGTTGCTGTGGGCTTAGGTAGTCTCCATATAGGTTATTCCCTCCATCGCGACACTGCTGCCCAGCTTAAGAGCTTGTGATCTCCATGCAGCACCACGCGCCTTCGGAAAAGCACCCCTCAGCCACAGAAGATGTCCTTCTGGAGGCATGCAGCCATAGTCATTATACCCTAATGTAGGCCTATTTACCTACTAGCCAAATAAAGTGCAGAGCAAGCATGATACGTGCAACTCATCATTCCAACATATTTGAACATTTAATTCATCCTTCATTCAGTTCAGTCAGTATGTCATCTATTCAGTCAGTATATCATCTATTCAGTCATTTGTCTGAGTTGCAAAATAAACTAAATCAAAGAGTATAGAACAGTCTTATCCATTTGTTTATTATAATCCATGTGTGTATTCAAAATGCTCAATTCTACAAAGTTCTTTAGCCTATCACTTTAATAATTAAATGTTTAATTAGGCCTATCCAAAAAAATAAAAAATAGGCCTTCAACTTGTAGGCATTGTAATTTAGGGTACTGGTAACTCACTGAATAATTTTACAACTCTATTTGTGTTGTAAAGCTGTTTTCATTATAGGGCTCCCTTTAAATGAGAACCTAGCTCACAGGCCTCTAAATATAGCCTCTAAATAAATGTTAAACAAAAATAGTTGAAGAACGTGCAGTGGCTGATACGGAAAACAGATCTAGCAATAAGAATAGGCTATAGATAGCCTTGTCCATTTCTGACCCCTTGGCTATTTTGCTCAGGACAGGTTATAGCCAAGACTTAATCAATATTTTGTTTTGTCTAATTTATTGATATGGATTTAGCCTCTGCGTGATGCGGTTGTGCAACGCAAATGGCTATAACAAGCCTACATACAGAGTGGAATTCACTAATACAACAGTCAAAATGCCTAATATAAGGCCTACCATCCGTACTCCCAAATACTGGAAAAAGTGTGATTCATTAGGTTACATGATCACCACAGTAGCCCCACGCTGCTATAAAAATGTATTATGCAATTACAGGGCCAATAAACACAACAGCATGGCATATTTTGAGCAGAATTGACCTATGTTAAATCATATTTACTTTATCACTCTCACATAAGTAATTTACTGATGGCCCAAGTAATTTACTGATGGCCCAAGCTTATACTATGCCACCTACCGGTGTAACATCGTTATTGAATGCAGTTCTAAAACAAGCTATTTTGGAAATGAAAAGCCGGAAGCTGCAAAGCAACTAACATCTGGGCTAGAGTTGATTGACTAGCTAACTTCGATTAGCTACATTCGTTCATGTCCTTTGCAGATGCCACATTACTGAGAAAAGTTTGCATTTATAAAAAAACATATGTAACCAAGTTAAGGGAGACAAGGTAAGAATTAAATGTGTAAATACTCATTAATAGACGTAAACAATAGTATGTTTACAGATCTAAATTAACATTTACATTTCACACATGGCTTTTCTTTTGACCCCTAACAATTTATGTATGGATTTCTTACATGCTGACCAGACCGGACACGTCGCGTAAGCGAGCGTTGCAAAATAAATTTAGAAATCCATGTTACTCAATTATTGCACCCACACTGCTTGCGCGCGCCAATGAGCGTCTGCGACGCCAAGGGCTAAAATAGAAGTCATTCCTATTTCTGACACAGATCGCGCTGAAAGTCCTGCCTCTCCCATCTCCTCATTGGGTTATAGAAGCAGGTACCCACGTGCAATCTCCTAATTGGTTATTCCCACGTGGGTGATTGAAAGACGAACTTTGTTGCCGGTTGTCGTGGTAATAATATGAAAGTTTAGATGCCAATCACCATATAAATTCAAAGATGTAAAAGCCTGGAAGGAGGAGAGATGACTAGAAACGATTCGGTTGGCCTACGTTTAACCTCTCCCTTGTTAATTTCAATGTCCATATGTTCATGACTGATTTCATATAAATCATGTAAAATTGTTTTAAATTCATATTAACCCCTCCGTGCATAAATGTATTTTGCCCCCCCACACCAAACGCGATCACGACACGCAGGTTAAAATATCAAAACAAACTCTGAACCAATGACATTAATTTGGGGACAGGTCGAAAAGCATTAAACATGTATGGTAATTTAGCTAGTTAGCTTGCACTTGCTAGCTAACGTTAATTTGTCCTATTTAGCTAGCTTGCTGTTGCTAGCTAATTTGTCCTGGGATATAAACATTGAGTTGTTATTTTACCTGAAATGCACATGGATCTCTACTCCGACAATTAATCCACACATAAAACGGACAACCGAATCGTTTCTAGTCATCTCTCCTCCTTCCAGACTTTTTCATCGTTTAAATTATATGGTGATCGCATCTAAACTTTCATTGGATTACCACGACTACCAGCAAAACAGTTTGTCTTTCTATCACCCACGTGGGTATAACCAATGAGGAGATGGCACGTGGGTACCTGCTTCTATAAACCAATGAGGAGATGACACGTGGATACCTACTTCTATAAACCAATGAGGCGATGGGAGAGGCAGGACTTGCAGCACGATCTGCTCAGAAATAGGAACGACATCTATTTTAGCCCTTGGTGTCGCAGACGCTCTTTGGCGCGCACAAGCAGTGTGGGTGCAATAATTGAATAACATGGATTTCTAAATTTATTTTGCAACGCTCGCGACGTGTCCGGTCTGGTCAGCATGTTACGATATGTACGTTCAACCTTTTGGCAGGCATCTCGCTCCATAAGTGATTGCGGCCAACAGGTCAAACGAAGGACAAAATTAACTTGTTACTCAGAAAAAACGAATCGTGATGACTATAGGCTGCAGTAGGGTCTCTCGTGTAATGGCTAGACCTTCCTCTATATGACTAAGCAAAAATAGTCGCGAACTGCACATCACTAGAATTTACGCGTGACGGATCTCAGCAGTCATTAGGTAAACGCGGCGTATGCTGTAGCTAGTCATGTAGTTAACGTTAGTTAAATGATTGCGTCTCTGCGTTTACAAACGGTATCTACCTAACTAGCACGTCGTCAAAATAAAATTTGCTGATAGCTAAAATGTGTGTTAACTATGTAGCGAGTTAGCTAACATCTTGTAGAACTGTCTGAAGCTAGTTATTGCACGTGGGGATATAGCTACTGTAGCTAAATAGTTACTTAGCTAGGTACCTATTGACAAACATTTCCAAAATAGTCATTTTATACTAGCTGATAACCAGCTAGCTAATTCAAAAACAGCACCTAACGTTACCTGCTGTCTTGAATGTCAGGTGCGGCTAGCGGGTCAGTCACTCAGCAGATTCTGCATGAATGCAGTTCAAATTTAAAAGGATGCAGGCCACTGATAGGTTATTTCTTGTGTGTCGTATCAAAACATTCCGAAACCAAGGTGAATGCAAATTAGGGCACTAAACGTTTTTGCCAGGCGTTACATATTTTTGGGCCATATTCTCAAATATCTCACTTGGGATTTGCGTTAGAATTTAAGTAGTATCAGCATGAGGAAAAACATTATATATATATATATATATATATATATATATATATATATATATATATATTAGTAGCATGGAAAAATGTTTGACCTACGAAACACTGATGCTCATCTCCATTCATAGATTCCAGCTGAGGGCTAATTGAATGGGTGGCCAATATGGCATCCTTGCAAGATGAAGGGATTGTGTTTGCTTGTGCCAAGTCTGTTTGTAAGCTCTTGCCAACTCCTTATGGAATTTTTATTCCAAACATATTTAGTTTGACTATGACAATTGAGTAGGCAAAAACACAAACCTGTCTGAGATCAGGCTATGATTGTGTGTCTGCCAATATGATTTTATCATTTGCCATTCATTACAGAAAGGGACAATTTATTTTGCTATATTAGGTCATTGATTTTCTTCTGATACTGAATGCATTATTGGACCTTTGTGCTTGTTTTGTGTGAAGAGCTTCAAGCCTACTATTTGCAACTCTGAGACTAGAGGGCAGTATTTACACATAAATACATGACTACATTTTAACCATTCTGTTTCAATACCCATCTACAGTTTATAACAAATATCTATCTACCTTTTAGAAAATCTAACAATTTACTGTGTTCAATATGTAATGAAACTGATGTGACAGAAAGTCATTGACACCCTATAATTTTACCTTTGGTGAATGTGAACTGTAATTCTGCATTTGGTGTCTGAGTCACATCATTAGATGGCCCTAGAAGCCAATCCCTCAATGTATTAAATTACATGTATGATTTGGGCAGAAAACTATCCCTAGTTTATGAAATGTGTTAGCAAATTCATAATCTTTAATTTGTTTTGATGGATGACCATAGATTAGGGAGTGACACATTTCTATCAGAGAAATACAGAAATATGCCATTAGCCTCTGCAATGCCCCTACCATAGAGTGCCCTCTCCCCAGCTCATGTTTGCCCTGACAGCACCCCCTTGTTGATAAATAACAGCACTGGCTCTCCAGCCTGGAGCAATCGCCTCCAGCTGCAGCTCCCCAATGCTCCGTCTCCACAGCAGAGATTGAATCTTCCCCATTCATTAGACTAAGTGGATGAGGTTCTCTAATAGGAGCTCCCTTCCCCTCAATAATTGTCGTTGATTGGCATAAATTAGACCCTAGTTGCCAGACGAGTGATTCTCGACGACGATAATCCGATTCCCAACTCAAACTAATAGGATTTTAACTTGGGCTTGGCCTAATGTCCGTCTGCAGACCCTGGCTGTGGCCCTGTGCCCTAGCCAACCAGTGCCCTCTGGATCATATCTGTCTGTGTGTGTGTGTGTGTGTGTGTGTGTGTGTGTGTGTGTGTGTGTGTGTGTGTGTGTGTGTGTGTGTGTGTGTGTGTGTGTGTGCTGCTGTGTCGTCCTTCCATGTGCACAGATTGCCAGTCGTACTCTGCCCTTATGACTCATTCCCAGAAAGACATACAAAGACATTAAATTGATAGGAAATGTATACAGGTTATAGTCAGAGACAGAACATGGGAAAAGCCTGAGGTCTTTCAACATCTGACTCAGTGAGGGATGGGATACTCACTTTGATTGAATTCCAGGAACCCATCATTTAACTCAAATTTCCATAAAAAGGCATATTTTTACACATGGACCTAATATGCTCCCTTGGTATCCCTCGGATGTCCAGGACAACATACCTGCTGCTGACCTTGTATACTGTAACTAGTGAACAATGTACTGTGTGGTAAATACTGTTGAGTGGCCAATGTCAATTATTCTTGAATTCTCCCTCAGGTGAGGAGCAGTGATGTCAGTTAGGCCTAGTTATAAGCAGTCCATGACTCCAGTTGAGATGGTTCACTGGTCATGCCAAGGTTGCAACACTTGATAAGTGATGAATGATGAGTACTTTGAATTTCAATGTAGTAAAGCCTTCATAATGCCTCTATACAAATCCTGTATAAGCAAGCAAATGATATTCTGTTTAAAAGGGTGAGATAACAGGTTGTTAGGGTGATTTGACAAATGTGGCAACCAAAAAAAAGCTATGCTAAAGTGACATAATGCATGCTAAGTATGATGCAATGATCAGTCACATGACATCGGGTAAGCCACTTGAAGTGCTTTAAGCTTCTGCAGAATATCAGTTGGTACTGTTGCCACATTCAACAAATCCCCCCCCCCAAAATGTTTAATATCACATCTAGGTGAATTGACTATGATTCTAGTTCATGTATGCTATATTATCCTTCCAACATGGCACTTATGAGTGGGGCCCGTTTGATGTGGAAAATCTTGTCATTTGGTTGATAAGGGGACATCGGCGTTACTACTAAGGCCTGGTGTCTAATGAAACTCCACTCCATTAAGGCTGAATCAGACAGATTGCTCTCCTGGAGAAATGAATTGAGTTTTTTGTATTTGAGAGATCATTCTCCCTCCATTAACTGCTCTTTATCCCCTCTCTTCATCACAGGGAAATCAGGTTAGGCGGCCATGATTAGCTGGGGTGGCCTCCCTTTTTAAGCAGTAATTGGGTTTGGCGGCTCAGCTGATAGTGCCATTAGGACCAATAAAGGCTGGGCTTGGCTCATCGAGTGAAACAGATTCTTCACGAGCAGATGGTAGACGGAGTGGAGAGGGCTCAGGGCTCTGATGTATTGAGGCTGTAAACAAAGTTTGTGTAACCAAAGTAGATTGGAGGGTCTTGTTGCTTCACCAGGGCACCTCCCTCTACTTCTTAGGTTTTCCAGGAGCAGGGTTGATGGGGGACATTTTTGTTACTTTGTATTGATGGTATAATTATACAACTTCCTCAAGTATTGGTTGGTCATTGATGCATAAAAAAGAAGGTTTGTTCTTTATTAATATTTTTGACAGTTGGTTGTTCATCCTGTAATTTTCACCCATTTCTATACTGTAGATCGACAGGTGGATGGGTGATTTCTCAACAGACCACTGGGGCGTGATGGTGCTATATCTCACAAGCTGAACCATTGCCCCAATTCAATCATTGTCAGATTAAGGAAAAACGCACTGCGGGTTCACTAAGAATGTTTATACTGTAGCAGTGGTGTTAAACGAGTTAAAACTGACTCCACATCAGGGAAGTTACAGTTTGAATGCCTTGAACAAGAGTACATACAGTGGGGCAAAAAAGTATTTAGTCAGCCACCAATTGTGCAAGTTCTCCCACTTAAAAAGATGAGAGAGGCCTGTAATTTTCATCATAGGTACACTTCAACTATGACAGACAAAATGAGGAAAAAAATCCAGAAAATCACATTGTAGGATTTTTAATGAATTTATTTGCAAATTATGGTGGAAAATAAGTATTTGGTCACCTACAAACAAGGAAGATTTCTGGCTCTCACAGACCTGTAACTTCTTCTTTAAGAGGCTCCTCTGTCCTCCACTCGTTACCTGTATTAATGGCACCTGTTTTAACTTGTTATCAGTATAAAAGACACCTGTCCACAACCTCAAACAGTCACACTCCAAACTCCACTATGGCCAAGACCAAAGAGCTGTCAAAGGACACCAGAAACAAAATTGTAGACCTGCACCAGGCTGGGAAGACTGAATCTGCAATAGGTAAGCAGCTTGGTTTGAAGAAATCAACTGTGGGAGCAATTATTAGGAAATGGAAGACATACAAGACCACTGATAATCTCCCTCGATCTGGGGCTCCACGCAAGATCTCACCCCGTGGGATCAAAATGATCACAAGAACGGTGAGCAAAAATCCCAGAACTACACGGGGGGACCTAATGAATGACCTGCAGAGAGCTGGGACCAAAGTAACAAAGCCTACCATCAGTAACACACTACGCCGCCAGGGACTCAAATCCTGCAGTGCCAGACGTATCCCCCTGCTTAAGCCAGTACATGTCCAGGCCCGTCTGAAGTTTGCTAGAGAGTATTTGGATGATCCAGAAGAAGATTGGGAGAATGTCATATGGTCAGATGAAACCAAAATATAACTTTTTGGTAAAAACTCAACTCGTTGTGTTTGGAGGACAAAGAATGCTGAGTTGCATCCAAAGAACACCATACCTACTGTGATGCATGGGGGTGGAAACATTATGCATTGGGGCTGTTTTTCTGCAAAGGGACCAGGACGACTGATCCGTGTAAAGGAAAGAATGAATGGGGCCATGTATCGTGAGATTTTGAGTGAAAACCTCCTTCCATCAGCAAGGGCATTGAAGATGAAACGTGGCTGGGTCTTTCAGCATGACAATGATCCCAAACACACCGCCCGGGCAACGAAGGAGTGGATTCGTAAGAAGCATTTCAAGGTCCTGGAGTGGCCTAGCCAGTCTCCAGATCTCAACCCCATAGAAAATCTTTGGAGGGAGTTGAAAGTCCGTGTTGCCCAGCAACAGCCCCAAAACATCACTGCTCTAGAGGAGATCTGCATGGAGGAATGGGCCAAAATACCAGCAACAGTGTGTGAAAACCTTGTGAAGACTTACAGAAAACGTTTGACCTCTGTCATTGCCAACAAAGGGTATATAACAGGGGTGTCAAACTCATTCCACGGAGGGCCTAGTGTCTGCAGGTTTTTGTTTTTTCCTTTCAATAAAGCCCTAGACAACCAGGTGTGGGGAGTTCCTAACTAATTGGTGATGTTAATTCATCAATCAAGTACAAGGGAGGAGCGAAAACCCGCAGACACTCGGCCCCCCGTGGAATGAGTTTGACACCTGTGGTATATAACAAAGTATTGAGATAAACTTTTGTTATTGACCAAATACTTATTTTCCACCATAATTTGCAAATAAATTCATTAAAAATCCTACAATGTGATTTTCTGGATTTCTTTTCCTCATTTTGTCTGTCATAGTTGAAGTGTACCTATGATGAAAAGTACAGGCCTCTCTCATCTTTTTAAGTGGGAGAACTTGCACAATTGGTGGCTGACTAAATACTTTTTTGCCCCACTGTAACCATTAAGGCACAAGCCCACCTTCTGGCAATAATGATGACTTAGATGATTCCTTGGGCAGCCTTCTAAGACATGCAGTAGGGGTAAACTAAAGGCCATCTGAGAAGGTGTTTCACTCTCACTGATTAGAACAAATGTTCTCAACGATGCTTTCACTACTACAGTCCTCTGAAGCCTGTAGCAATTAACTCCAATAAGAATCACTCTTTAGGTGGAGCCCAGTGAATGAGCTCAACACCATCAGTTGATAACCATGATGCATAATTTACTATTAGCAATGGGACCTTAATAACACCAAATTGTTTATTTTTGGTTGAACAATGTGAGGTTATGTGTGTATGCAATTAAATCCAGGGAAATAGTGGACATTTCTTGAAGGATAAATCTGCTACCAAGCAATGATGATCAGATCATGGTGCAAACCCAATAAACCGCATTACCCAGGTAACACCAACCCCAGAAAACAACATAAGAGTGGACATTACTATTTCGCCTGTTTCATAAGTTTTTTACGGCACAGTCGGTTTGAATTTATTTGATGAACTGGTTGAATATGTCGGACCAAGACATACATTATACATATCAACAATAATCAGCAATCGATCCCTCTGACTATCGCTTCCTATCATCTGAACACAGGGAAAGGTGAACTTGCCAATTCCGAGAAATTCGCCGCAGATAACCTTACGGCGTACTGGGCGTCTTGGGCTTTGTCCTAAAGGAAAAGGTGCATTAGTGGTGATAGGCAGGCTGATGGGGACCGGGGCTTATGGGAGATTTAGACGTGGGCTTGTGTATTATGTGGCGAGTCATAGCTGTGACCGTCTCCCTCTTACAGTATTTCTCTTAAATACTATTCTATAGGACAGTCTGAGTTCTAGACTGAGTTAAATACTATACTATAGGACAGTCTGGGTTCTAGACTGAGTTAAATACTATACTATAGGACAGTCTGAGTTCTAGACTGAGTTAAATACTGTACTATAGGACAGACTGAGTTCTCGACTGAGTTAATAAATACTATAGGACAGTCTGAGTTCTAGACTGAGTTAATAAATACTATAGGACAGTCTGAGTTCTAGACTGAGTTAAATACTATACTATAGGACAGACTGAGTTCTAGACTGAGTTAAATACTGTACTATAGGACAGACTGAGCTCTCGACTGAGTTAATAAATACTATAGGACAGTCTGAGTTCTAGACTGAGTTAAATACTATACTATAGGACAGACTGAGTTCTCCCACAGTTTCTTTCCCGTAATCCTCCCCATGTAGTAAACTATGGCAGTGCCTGGTAATATGAAAGGTGACTGTTGTAGAATAATATTTTTTGGCTTCATATGTCCTGCGTTTAGAATGATAATTTTACAATTTTGTATTAAAGCTGTTATTGCAAAACATGGTAATACAAAGATATAAATACAATCATTTGCTAACAACAATTACAAAATATATTGTTTTTTCAGTGTGACCATTATGTGGAATCGACAAAGGTCACACAAAATTGTGTAGGCTAAAAACAAATGGCTGCACATGCTCTCAACGCAAAAATAAGAAATAGACCTAGTTGTGACCCTTACCGAGAACCTGGTGGTCAGGTTTTCATCAAATAGGGCTTTTTCTTTCATCATACGCATGTTATATTTATTCCCTAACAGTTTGAGTTATGACTCAAGCACAGGACATTTCCACCCCCAACACATACTGTAGACCCAGCCTGCTAAATAAAACATCTTGTCGCCAGGCACCTGTAAATGTGTTCAAAGTGCTGAGGGAGCAGAAGAGAGAAAGCGTCCAGGTTAAGTTGTTTGAAAGGCCCGGTATTAAGAGGAGTTTTACACTTAAGAAGTTGGTTTCGCTGGGTTTTTGGTTCCACTTATTGATTGATGCTCAACTATCAATGCATAATAGAAAAGCACTCAGAGCAAATGCAGGGTTATGGCCTTGGGAGGGAGTCAGCAGACGAGACTGCAGCCCAATGCCATTATTGCCCTATAAAGGATCCCCTGGGAAGGCCATGGTGTTCAGATCAGCACACACCAAATACCCAATTAAAAAAGCCTTTAAATTCCCTCCTCTTTCCTGGGCAGAAATCAATCCGAATTCAATCTATTCGGCTGGGATTCCGACAGATCAGGTAATTGCCCATAATCGGTCAGCTAGGTGACAACAGCTTAAAGGGAGACACTAATACAATCAGGTATTTGCTTTCAACACTCGTCCTAGTTAAGCCCTGGCTGTCTAAAACGGGCAGAGTGCAGTTTGTTGTAGCCATCTATGGCTTATATAAAGTTACTGAAGTCTTTTTTCTGTTTGGTACTTTTATGGCAGATGAAGTTAGTCTCTGAAGCGCTGGAAAAATTATACCTAAATTACCTAATGTAAAATTAAAGGCCCAGTGCAGTCAGAAATGTGATTTTCCTGTGTTTCATATATATTCCCACACTGTGCAGTTGGAATAATACTATGAAATTGTGAAAATGATCATTAGTGTAAGAGCTTTTTGAAAAGACCGCCTGAAATTTCAGCCTGTTTTGGTGGGATGGAGTTTTGGCCTGCGTGGTGACATCACCAGGCGGTAAATTAGAAAGTAGACCAATAACGAGAGTTCCAAACCTCTCTGCCAATAACAGCTATTTTTCAGTATACCCCTCCCTACTCTGACCACTTTAGACAGTCCTAGTAAAATTCTTGCTTGAGAAATAGCTCTTTCCTAAGAAGTAATTATTATTAACAATCACAGTAAGGTACTTAATTGTTAGCCAGAAATGATTTGATGTTGAGATAAAAACGAGCTCATTGGACCCTTTTAAAATAAATATGTCTCGTGAACACCTATGAAAAAGCTAGTAACAATTGAATAAGCATATTTTGTATTATTTGGGTAGTTATTCCTATCATAATTTTAGACAATTATTATTACCATAACTGCAAAAAAAGGATTGCATTTACGTCCTGATAAATTTTCGCTCCAGTGAAACACTACCCATGGTTATTAGCAGGGAAGCTGTATATTACGGCAGTGTTTGATTGTATAAAGTTCTCCCCTGGTCCTATTTTCATAGCCGTCTAATGATTTAGCTCCGAAGGGAACTGCTGCCACTCATGAGAACCAAGGGGGCTGGTACAGAAGTTATCTGTGCCAGACAGTAACACGATGTTAAAGGGTCAGTCTGGGAGGTCAGGGGTCACCGGCAGAAGGCTACGATTAATGGATCTCTCAATAAAGTGGGAGCTAATATTACCGGCACTCCAGCCAGACTTGAGCCAAATATAGAGAGTCTCATATTAGACAGTAGGGCGAGGCAGTCTGGCTCTTCAAATTGCTTTTTTTGGGATGGGCACAGACTCGTAACTGAAAACAATCAAACAGTTTCATCTCATGTCAAATCCATCACGGTTAAAGAATCCCGTTTGTTACGTGTCACTGTTCATCAGATATGAAAACAACAAATGACACGTAGCTTTTACAGGGCTGTTTACTTTCCTCACACTAACTACCGTACACAGCAATAAAATGCTTTTACATAAGAAAGTGATTTTGATTTACTTTTGTAGATAAGTTACTTTGGGCTTTTGTATTTAAATTGTATGTCCAATCAGTTTTTATGATGTTGTTGATGAGAAACAAGCACACAGAATTAAAATATATATATATATTTTAAATAAAGGGTGGAAATGCTGTACCTTCCTGTAAATGTAAAACAACAATTAATGTGCATTTATTTTCTTGAAACAAAGCCAGTGAGAACACCTACCAAGCATTGGCTTGGATCATACTAATACAATATGTGTCCATAAGGTGGCGTATAGCACTCTAATTTCCCATGTTTAGCCTACTGCTAGGTGATGTAGACTCTCCTTCCTACATTATCTTGGTATTTACATGATGGATTCCAAGTACCCTAATCATGATAGCAATGACTGATATATGCCTTGTCTGCCTCTGTGGGAAAGTAATAAAGAAACCTCATTGGCAAAAGTTGCTTTACTTTGTTCTTCTTCATTGAGAAATGAAAGAATGAAAAGTCATACTCTGTCAAATCAAATCTTTCTATTAATGATTTCTTGTAGAGGATGCGTCTTCTCCTGTGCATGCATGGTAATGACTTAGTGGCTCTTTAAATACTAATTTCTGTCAAATTACATTTTAACCACCCATTGGTATGCCTCTCGGATCTATGCATCAGCTTAGCCTAATTAGCTAGCTAATATATTAAAAGTCATTAACACACAATTTGATAATTACCCAGCAATAATATCGTCAATAATCCAAGCAAATTGTGTTTTCATATTGTGACTGATGGCTTTTCAGCTCGTTAGAAATGATTGCCCTACTGTTTATTGCTGTGAATAGGCCATTGAGCTTCCCACCATGTTGTCAGATGTTGATCCTTTTTTGTTTTAAACGTCATACGGTCTGTTTTTATATCTCATATTTTTTCTGGACTATGGAAAGGTTTCTCAAGCAACAATAGCTGTGGATGATCTCTGATATAGATGTTACTTATGGTTTGGAAGGTTGAATGGATTTCTTTTCTCCAATAATATTTGGTAATACATTTACTGTAGTTTATGCTGGGTTTTCATAATGGCCTGACCTCCTGGCAGCTTGTAGTATTTGATTTCAGATGGAGGTAGTAAACATGCTGGTCCTTTCAGATTGAGGTAGTAAACATGCTGGTCCTTTCCACATCGTTGTTGCTCATCTGTGTTTCTCTTACACGCTCAGCTGAGATATGGCAACTCTGTGTGGAAGCTTTAGGATGTTGGCACTGCAGGTCAGCTTTCAAAGACACAAAAGGGAATCGACATCCACGTCTTCGGCGCCCGGGGAACAGTGGGTTAACTGCCTTGCTCAGGGGCAGAACGACAGATTTTTATTCCTTGTCAGCTTTGAGATTCGATCCAGCAACAAACTTTCCGCCCTCAGGTATCCTCCTGCCAAAGGGGTGAATGATAGTTTTCTCCACCCTTAAAGTTAGCTATTTAAGATTAGGATGAATATAAGGTCTAAGATTGAGATTTAAATGGAAAAAGTTGTCGATTTTGACCGTTCGCATCGTTGCAGCATTTAGCAATATTGAACGTTTTGATGTCATATTATTTGATTTCTTAACCCACATGATTAAATATATCAATATCAAATATATAACCATTAGACAGATGAATCACTAGAGAGTTTCTTTATTAAGTTAATCCTCTATTGACAGCCATGCACTGGTCTGGCTCTCCAGCATGTGACAGTCAGACACGTGAGCATTCTGTCCCCTCACTGGGACTAGAGGAAAGGCCTGAGGACATAAATGGGACAAGCAGCACACCCCCTTCTATATAAATCCATGTCAGGCCCCGAAGGCGGAAAGCCACCCTTGTCACGCAGCAAATCAAAGCCCCGCCCCCCGTCCACTATCCCATCGCCTCCGCCTCAAAGCCCATCTTCTCGTCCTCCTGTTTATTCTCCCTCCACCCGTTTGTTTTATTTTAATGAATCAGGATCGCTGCACCTGTCTGTCACTGTCGGGGTGTCTCCTACTCCGCCATTCAGCACCACAGAAAGTAATTAAAGTGCCTCGTTGCAAGGCATGCTGGGGTTTCGTTAGGGGCAGAGACGGCGGCGGGATGCTGACTGATGATTAATCGGATCCAGATGCCAGGGCTTTCATTAAACGAGCTCCGCCCCTCTCTCCAACACCTGGAGCACCATCTCTGTTCAACCAGAGTTGTCTAGGTAGGGAAGGGTTAATAGTGAGAACTCGAGATGGTTGCAGGATGTCAAACCGGTTGGCAGACAAATACAAAAATGAATGTGTGAATGGGAGCAGACTGCCAGTGTAACGGATGTGAAATGGCTAGCTAGTTAGCGGTGGTGCGCGCTAATAGCCTTTCAATCGGTGACGTCACTTGCTCTGAGACCTTGAAGTAGTGGTTCCCCTTGCTCTGCAAGGGCCGCGGCTTTTGTGGAGCGATGGGTAACGATGCTTCGTGGGTGACTGTTGTCTGTGTGCAGAGGGTCCCTGGTTCGCGCCCGGGTCGGGGCGAGGGGATGGACTAAAGTTAAACTGTTACACCAGCATGCCCCTTTCCGTTTATGACCCTCATCCTTATTTTGAAGTCATTTCCCACAATTTGATCGCAATCATCCATTGGTCACCCAACGTAATCACATTTTGAGGCATATTCTGACAACTTAATAGATCTGCGTTACAATAATGGCAGGCATATAAACACTTTCAGGGTGACGCATTAAGGAAAAACATATTAGGCCTGTACATACAGTGAGCTCCAACAGTATTGGGACAGTGACACATGCTGTGTTGTTCTGGCTCTGTACTCCAGCATTTTGAATTTGAAATGATACCATGCCTTTGAGCTTAAAGGGCAGACTGTCAGCTTTAATTTGAAGGTATTTTCATTCATATCGGGTGAACCGTTTAGAAATTACAGCCCTTTTTGTACATAGTCCCCCCATTTTAGGGGACCAAAAGTATTGGGACAAATTCACTTATGTGTATGCATCCAACAATTTTGCAGAGTCAAAAGCTTGATGTAGTCACTGTATGTTAGATATATGGGATCAAATACTAAACCTTTGACTACTTCAATACACATATACAGTACCAGTCAAAAGTTCGGACACACCTACTCATTCAAGGGGTTTTCTTTATTTGTACAATTTTTCTACATTGTATAATAATAGTGAAGACATCAAAACTATGAAATAACACATATGGAATCATGTAGTAACCAAAAGAGTGTTAAACAAATCAAAATATATTGTATATTGTTCAAAGTAGCCACCCTTTGCCTTGATGACAGCTTTGCACACTCTTGGCATTCACTCTGCTGTCCAACTCATCCCAAACCATCTCAATTGGGTTGAGGTCGGATGATTGTGGAGGTCAGGTTATCTGATACAGCAGTCCATCACTCTCCTTCTTGGTCAAATAGCCCTTACACAGCCTGGAGGTGTGTTGGGTCATTGTCATGTTGAAAAACAAATGATAGTCCCCTAAGCGCAAACTAGATGGGATGGCGTATCACTGCAGGATGCTGTGGTAGCCATGCTGGCTAAGTGTGCCTTGAATTCTAAATAAATCACAGACAGTGTCACCAGCACGGTGGGAACCACACATGCGGAGATCATCTGTTCACCTACTCTGCGTCTCACAAAAACACGGCGGTTGGAACCAAAAATCTCACATTTGACCAAAGGACAGATTTCCACCGGTCTAATGTCCATTGCTCGTGTTTCTTGGCCCAAGCAAGTCTCTTCTTCTTATTGGTGTCCTTTAGTAGTGGTTTCTTTGAAGCAATTCAACCATGAAGGCTGGATTCACGCAGTCTCCTCTGAACAGTGGATGTTGAGATGTGTCTGTTACTTGAACTCTATGAAACATTTATTTGGGCTGCAATCTGAGGTGCAGTTAACTCTAATGAACTTATCCTCTGCAGCAGAGGTAACTCTAGGTCTTCCTTTCGTGTGGCGGTCCTCATAAGAGCCAGTTTCATCATAGCGCTTGATGGTTTTTGCGACTACCACCCCTACCTTGTCACAACACAACTGATTGGCTCAAATGCATTAAGAAGGAAATACATTCCACAAATGAACTTTTAACAAAGCACACCTGTTATTTAAAATGCACTCCAGGTGACTACCTCATGAAGCTGGTTAAGAGAATGCCAAGAGTGTTCAAAGCTGTCATCAAGGCAAAGGGTGGCTACTTTAAAGAATCTCAAATATAAAATATATTTTGATTTGTTTAACACTTTTTTTGGTTACTACATGATTCCATATGTGTTATTTCATAGTGTTGATGTGTTCAATATTATTCTACAATGTACTATTATTCTACAAACCCTTGAATGAGTAGGTGTGTCCAAACTTTTGACTGGTACTCTAAGTGAATTTTCCCCAATACTTTGGGTCCCCGAAAAATGGGGGGACTCTGTACAAAAAGTGCTGTAAGGTTCACCCAATATGGATGAAAATACCTTCAGATTAAAGCTGACAGTCTGCACTTTAACCTCATAGTCATTGTATCATTTCAAATCCAAAGTGCTAAGGTACAGAGCCAAAACAACAAAATGTGTCACTGTCCCAAAACTTTTGGAGCTTTGTATTACAAGAGTCTTACGGGGACAATTCTGTATCATAAACGTCACCATTGACGGGTCGATGGTGGGGTGGAATGGAGTGTCCCAGGGATCTACAGGGATACAGTGCCATGTAAAAGTATTCATCCCCTTGGCGTTTTTCCTATTTTGTTGCATTACAAACTGTAATTTAAATTGATTTTTATTTGGATTTCATGTAATGGACATACACAAAATAGTCCAAATTGGTGAAGTGAAATGAAAAAAATGACTTGTTTAAAAAATAATCAAAAAAATTTAAAATGGAAAAGTGGTGCGTGCATATGTGTTCACCCCCTTTGCTATGAAGCCCCTAAATAAGATCTGGTGCAACCAATTACCTTCAGAAGTCACATAATTAGTTAGATTGCACACAGGTGGACTTTATTTAAGTGTCACATGATCTGTCATATGATCTCAGTATATATACACCTGTTCTGAAAGGCACCATAGTCTGCAACACCACTAAGCAACGGGCACCACCAAGCAAGCAGCACCATGAAGACCAAGGAGCTCTCCAAACAGGTCAGGGACAAAGTTGTGGAGAAGTACAGATCAGGGTTGGGTTATAAAAAAAATATTTGAAACTTTGAACATCTCACGGAGCACCATTAAATCCATTATTAAAAAAATGGAAAGAATATGGCAACACGACAAACCTGCCAAGAGAGGGCCGCCCACCAAAACTCACGGACCAGGCAAGGAGGGCATTAATCAGAGAGGCAACAAAGAGACCAAAGTTAACCCTGAAGGAGCTGCAAAGCTCCACAGCGGAGATTGGAGTGTCTGTCCATAGGACCACTTTAAGCCGTGCACTCCACAGAGCTGGTCTTACGGAAGAGTGGCCAGAAAAAAGACATTGTTTAAAGAAAAAAATAAGCAAACACATTTGGTGTTTGCCAAAAGGAATGTGGGAGACTCCCCAAACATATGGAAGAAGGTACTCTGGTCAGATGAGACAAAAATGTAGCTTTTTGGCCATCAAGGAAACGCTATGTCTGGCGCAAACCCATCACCTCTCATCACCCCGAGAATACCATCCCCACCCAATGGTGGTGGCAGCATCATGCTGTGGGGATGTTTTTCATTGGCAGGGACTGGGAAACTGGTCAGAATTGAAGAAATGATGGAGGCGCTAAATACAGGGAAATTCTTGAGGGAAACCTGTTTCAGTCTTCCAGAGATTTGAGACTGGGACGGAGGTTCACCTTCCAGCAGGACAATGACACAAAGCATACTGCTAAAGCAACCCTCGAGTGGTTTAAGGGGAAACATTTAAATGTCTTGGAATGGCCTAGACCAAAGCCCAGACCTCAATCCAATTGAGAATCTGTGGTATGACTTAAAGATTGCTGTACACCAGCGGAACCCATCCAACTTGAAGGAGCTGGAGCAGTTTTGCCTTGAATAATGGGCAAAAATCCCAGTGGCTAGATGTGCCAAGCTTATAGAGACATACCCCAAGAGACTTGCAGCTGTAATTGCTGCAAAAGGTGGGCCTACAAAGTATTGACTTTTGGGGGTGAATAGTTATGCACGCTCAAGTTTTCTCTTTTTTGGTCTTATTTCTTGTTTCACAATAAAAAATATTTTGCATCTTCAAAGTGGTAGGCATGTTGGTTAAATCAAATGATACAAAACCCCCCAAAATAAATTTTAATTCCAGGTTGTAAGGCAACAAAATAGGAAAAATGGCAACGGGGTGAATAATTTCGCAAGCCACTGTACATCACACTGTGAGGACTCTGGGAGTACCACGTCTAAGTGGGGGCCTGGGGTCTCCAGCGGCATTATGGGTAATGATCAGCATTATCAAATCCCCAGGAGGTCGGGTCCTCTCTCTAGCGAAGCCACATCAACACTTGACGCCATCCGGAAGAGAGGGGGCCCCAGCCGAAGCTTTCCATTTGCAACAGTTATACCACAAGCCCTAGTGTCATCTTCACTGAAACAGACCAAAGTGCTTTAAAGGGAGATGGGAATAGACGGGAGGGAAGGTTAGAGGAAAATGTGATTATGATGAGAAAAATGCAATGAGGCCATAAGCGTTTAATGCACAAATGCACAAAAAGTGATATTTTATTACAGCTTGAAGGCTTTCAAAAATTACTGGAAAAGGCAGGAAAATGTGTCTGAAATGGAGACACTAAAATCCCTGTTTAACAGGCTGTAATTGGCTTAACCCTGATGTGTCCTGTCATTTTCATGCGAAAATATGTTTCTCTGACCCCTGATTCGATCAAGCAAAACTTCATTTTGGGGGAAAAACCACTTTGTTGCTATTACTGGCTCATTTTGAAGATGGATGTATGTGGAAAAAAAGGTTGTTCTTTGAAATGTCATTTTTGGATGTCCCTTTCAATTGATCAATTTCTGCTGAGGAGAACTAGCATGTTGCTTTTCAAGGGAAGAGCCTCCTGTTCTCAATAATGCTGCATTATAAGATGAAAGAGCTTATGAAGAAGATGATTAATGCTGAACATTAGAGCTACAGGAACATTTCCTATTTTCATTTTACTCTCAAAATGTCTCGGAAATATCCATATTCAACATTACTGTGGATTTCCTGTAACAGGTGTGTTCATAAATAAATGAAGATACAGAAGGAAAAAAAATCATCAACTTACATGATTTATAGCTTGCTCATAAAACCACACAAAAATGTCATCAATCAAGTCTGCACCTTTATTTGTTTTTTTCCAGTCAACCATCACCCTGTTGGCAAATATGTCACAAGTAAATAAACGCGGAAAGATTAACATGTTGTGCCAACTATAACAAGAATGACTTATTAATAAACCTGTTATCAGTTTTGTTTTTGTTTATCTATTTCTACTCCATCATTTTTTTGTAGTTAATAGATCCACTGAGGCATTGTTACAGCATTGTCAACCCAAAACCTGCAGAGCAGAAAGCCACCCTTACCATTGATCAGCATGTACTATTATCGACCAAAAACATTTGGAACTTTTGACAACAGATCAGACTTTCAATCGTCCCTTGCAAAACAATAATTTGCCCATTTTGAGTTATCAGTACTGCTACTCCCATTCAAGTCCTTCAATTTGATAAACTACTCTCGCCTGCCTAATTGTCCACCACACTCCGATAGCTAATGGGTAACATTATACTATATTAATGTACCGGTGGCTACAACACAACTAGCCAACAATGGGTGACTACAGATCACTGGGGTGATGCAGGCAGATCATTAACCATAATTACCCCTGCTAATCCACTTCCAGGCAGTACAAAATAAACAGCCAGGCCCATTAGTGGAGATGACTGTCAGCCGGCAAGTGGCCTGTAGCTCCTTTGGCAATGATCTGTGCCCACGGGGGAATAAGGGGGCCTGTGAGTGAGTGATGGCCGGCCTACACCCTCCACCTGATGTTGGACGGAGGGAGTATAGGGGGGGTGAGGGGTTGAGGGGCGTGCTGGCTACATGCTGGCACCACTGGTGCTTTTGTTTGTTTCACTCCCCCCCTTTCATGTACCCAGATGGTGTTCATTTTGACCTCTCACTGCTGCACTCCCCCCATCCATTCATCTTCAGCCTGAAGGCTCCAATTTTCTCTTTCGTTCTCTCTCGCTCTCTCTCTTTCTATCTCTTTCTCTCTCTCCTCTCTGGCATATTTGTGCACACATCCAAAGATGCTTCAAAAACACCCCTCACTGGTTCTTGGCACTATGTTCTTGAGATAATTTGCAATTGCTGCTGCAGGAGGCTTAGACTTGGCTGCTGATGGATATTTGTCCTGATTTTGATAATATACTGAACAAAAATATAAATGCAACATATCCCATGTTTCATGAGCTGAAATAAAATATCCTAGAAAAAGCGTATTTCTCTCAAATTTTATGCACAAATTTGTTTCAATCCTTGTTATTGAACATTTCTCATTTGCCAAGATAATCCATCCACCTGACAGGTGTGGCATATCAATAAGCTGATTAAACAGCATGATCATTACAAAGGTGCATTGTGTGCTGGGGAAAATAAAAGATGACTCTAAAATTTGCAGTTTTGTCACACAACAAAATGCAACAGATGTCTATAGTTTTGAGGAGGCTTGCAATTGGCATGCTGACTGCAGGAATGTCCACCAGAGAAGTTGCCAGAGAATTTAATGTTTTTTCTCTACCATAAGCCACCTCCAACGTCATTTTAGAGAATTTAGCAGTATGTCCAAGCAGCCTCACAACCGCAGACCACGTGTAACTACGCCAGCCCAGGACCTCCACATCCGACTTCTTCACCTGCAGGATCGTCTGAGACCAGCCACCCGGACAGCTGATGAAACTGTAGGTTTGCACAACCAAATAATTTTTGCACAAACTGCCAGAAATCGTCTCAGGGAAGCTCATCTGCGTGCTCGTCGTCCTCACCAGGGTTTTGACCTGACTGCAGTTCATCATCGTAACCGACTTCAGTGGACAAATGCTCACCTTTGATGTCCACTGGCACGTTGGAGAAGAGTGCACTTCACAGATGAATCTCAGTTTCAACTGTACCGACCAGATGGCAGACAGCGTGTATGGCATCATGTGGGCGGGCTGTTTGCTGATGTCAACTTTGTGAACAGAGTTTCCCATGGTGGTGGTGGGGTTATGGTATGGACAGGCATAAGCTACGGACAACGAATCCAATTGCATTTCATTGATGGCAATTTGAATGCACAGAGATACCATGACGAGATCCTTAGATCCATTGATGTGCCATTCATCCTCCACCATCACCTCATGTTTCAGCATGATAATGCACGGCACCATGTCGCAAGGATCTGCACACTGTTCCTGGAAGCTGAAAATGTCCCACTTCTTCCATGGCCTGCATACTCACCAGACATGTCACCCATTGAGCATGTTTGGGATGCTCTCTAACAACATGCACGACAGCGTGTTCCAGTTCCCGCCAATATCCAGCAACTTCGCACAGCCATTGAAGAAGAGTGGGATAACATTCCACAGGCCACAATCAACAGCCTGATCAACTCTATGTGAAGGAGATATGTGTTGTGCTGCATGAGGAAAATGGTGGTCACACCAGATACTGACTGGTTTTCTGATCCATGCCCCTATCTTTTTTTTTAAGGTATCTGTGACCAACAGTTGCATATCTGTATTCCCAGTCATGTGAAATCCATATATCAGGGCCTATTGAATTAATTTCAATTGACGGATTTCCTTATATGAACAGTAACTCAGTAAAATCTTTGAAATGGTTGTGTTTTACATTTTTGTTCATTGTATATGATAGGGGTTCCAGTGCATGTCATAGCCTATGGGCTAATTATTGTTCAATAGTCTAGTGCTCTGATGTGCAGCCCCACAAACAGCCACTTGTAAACCAGACCAACAGTATGTACAGTATCTATGGCATCCATTGGTAGATAAAAGGTAGATAACATTGAGAGGCTTGGACCCTTAATAACATGCATTAATTTCCATATGAATCCATTTATACATTTAGTCAGTCTGCACCATATCTAAACTGTATGACTGCAACCTGGATGATTCATATGGTTCCTCTCCATTTTGAGGATCTGATGATGACAGAGCTAATGGGAGGGAGAGAGGGCAAACTGGCGCCAGCCATGTTCAACCGCTCTCTCTCTCTTTTCTCTCTCTCTTTCTCAATCAACCTCTCTCTCTCCATCAACCTCTCTCTCCTACAATCTCTCTCTCTCTCTAGAACCCCATCTATATCTATGAACCTCTCTCTCTCTCTCTCTCACCCTCTCTCGCTTTCTCTATTGCCTATTGTCTGTAGACAACTCAACATCAGGAGGCTCCCTTAGTGGTTGACACAACTTTTCTGAAAGATCTGCCATAAATCAAACAGCCCTTTGTATATCCCTTGACTTCATTCTCCCCCATCTCCTCAATCTCTTCAAGCACCTCTCACATCACCCAGCCCATGTCCATGTCCATGCACCTCTCACATCACCCAGCCCATGTCCATGTCCATGCAGCTCTCACATCACCCAGCCAATGTACATGTCCATGTCCATGCACCTCTCACATAACCCAACCATGTCCATGTCCATGCACCTCTCACATCACCCAGCCCATGTCCATGTCCATGTACCTCTCACATCATCCAGCCCATGTCCATGTCCATGCACCTCTCACATCACCCAGCCCATGTCCATGTCCATGCACCTCTCACATCACCCAGCCCATGTCCATGTCCATGCACTTCTCACATCACCCAGCCCATGTCCATGCCCATGCAACTCTCACATCACCCAGCCCATGTCCATGTCCATGCACCTCTCACATCACCCAGCCAATGTGCATGTCCATGTCCATGCACCTCTCACATAACCCAACCATGTCCATGTCCATGCACCTCTCACATCACCCAGCCCAAGTCCATGTCCATGCACCTCTCACATCACCCAGCCCATGTCCATGTCCATGCACCTGTCACATAATCCAGCCCTTGTCCATGCACCTCTCACATCACCCAGCCCATGTCCATGTCCATGCACCTCTCACATCACCCAACCATGTCCAAGTCCATGCACCTCTTACATCACCCAGCCCATGTCCATGCACCTCTCACATCACCCAACCCATGTCCATGCACCTCCCACATCACCCAGCCCATGTCTCTGCCTGAGCACCTCTCACATCACCCAGCCCATGTCCATGCACCTCTCACATCACCCAACCCATGTCCATGCACCTCCCACATCACCCAGCCCATGCCTCTGCCTGAGCACCTCTCACATCACCCAGCCCATGTCCATGTGTCTCTCACACCACCCAACCAATGTCCATTTCCATGCACCACTCACAATACCGAGCCCATGTCCATGTCCATGCACCTCTGACATGACCCGACCCATGTCCAAGCACCTCTCACATTACCAAGCTCATGTCCATGTCCGTGCACCTCTCACATCACCCAACAAATTCCATGCACCTCTCACATCTCCCAGCCCATGTCCATGTCCTTGCACCTCTCACATCACCCAACCATGTCCATGTCCACGCACCTCTCACATCACCTAACCAATGTCCACGTCCGTGCACCACTCACATCACCGAACTATGTACATGCACCACAAATATCACCCAACACAGTCCATGCACCTCTCAAATCACCCAGCTCATGTCCATGCACCTCTCAAATCACCCAACCATGTCCATGTCCAAGCACCTCTCACATCACTTAAACATGTACATGTCCACGCACCTATCACATCACCCAACCCATGTCCATGTCCAAGCACCTCTCACATCACTTAAACATGTACATGTCCACGCACCTATCACATCACCCAACCCATGTCCATGCACCTATCACATCACCCAACCCATGTCCATGCACTTATCACATCACCCAACCCATGTCCATGCACTTATCACATCACCCAACCCATGTCCATGCACCACTCACATCACCAAGCCCATGTCCATGTCCATTCACCTCTCACATCACCCAACCCATGTCCATGCACCTCTCATATCACAAAGCCCAATTCCATGTCCGTGCACCTCTCACATCACCCAATAAATCCCAGGCACTTCTCACATTACCCAACCCATGTCCATGTCCATGCACCACTCATATCACCCAACCCATGTCCATTCACCTCTCACATCACCAGCCCATGTCCATGTCCATGCACCTCTAACATCACCCAACCCATGTCCATGCAACTCTTATATCACACAAACATGTCCATGTCCATGCACCTCTCACATCACCCAACCCATGCCCATGTCCCTGCACCTCTCACATCACCCAACCATGTCCATGCACCTCTCACATCACCCAGCCCATGGCCATGTCCATGCACCTCTCACATCTCCCAGTCCATGTCCATGCACATCTCACATCACCCAACCCATGTCAATGTCCATCCACCTCTCACATACCCCAACCATGTCCATGGCCATGCACCTCTCACATCACCCATCCATGTCCATGCACATCTCACATCACCCAGCCCATGTCCATGCACCTCTCACATCACCCAACCATGTCAATGTCCATGCACCTCTCAAATCACCCAACCATGTCCATGCACCACTCACATCACCCAACTGTGTCCATACACATCTCACATCACCCAGCCCATGTCCATGCACTTCTCACATCACCCAACCCATGTACATGTCAGTGCACCTCTCACATCACGCAACCATGTCCATGTCCTTTCACTTCTCACATCACCCAACCCATATCAGTGTCTGTACCCCACTCACATCACCCAATCATGTCCACGTCCGTGCACCTCTCACATCACCCAACCATGTCCATGTCCGTGCATCTCTCACATCACCCAACCATGTCCATGCACCACTCACATCACCCAACCCATGTACATGTCCATGCACCTCTCACATACACCAACCATGTCCATGTCCATGCACCTCTCACATCACCCAACCCATGTCCATGTCCATGCACCACCAACATCACCCAACCCATGTCCATGTCCATGCACCTCTCACATCACCCAACCATGTCCATGCACCACTCACATCACCCAACCCATGTACATGTCCGTGCATCTTTCACATCACCCAGGCCATGTCCATGTACATTTACCTCTCACATCACCCAACCCATGTCCATGTCCATGCACCTCTCACATCAAAAAGCCCAATTCCATGTCCGTGCACCTCTCACATCACCCAACCATTCCCATGCACTTCTCACATCACCCAACCCATGTACATGTCAGTGCACCGCTCACATCACCCAACAAATGTCCATGCACCTCTCACATCACCCAGCCCATGTCCATGCACCTCTCACATCACCCAACCCATGTCAATGCAACTCTTACATCACCCAACCATGTCCATGTCCATGCACCTCTCACATCACCCGACCCATGTCCATGCACCTCTCACACCACCCAACCCATGTAAATGCAACTCTTACATCACCCAACCATGTCCATGTCCATGCACCTCTCACATCACCCGACCCATGTCGATGCACCTCTCACATCACCCAACCATGTCCTTGCACATTTCACATCACCCAGCCCATGTCAATGTCCATGCACCTCACACATCACCCAGCCCATGTCCATGCACCTCTCACATCTCCCAACCCATGTCCATGCACCTCTCACATCACCCAACCATGTCCACGTCCGTGCACCACTCACATCACCCAACCATGTCAATGCACCTCTCACATCTCCCAGCCCATGTCCATGTCCTTGCACCTCTCACATCACCCAACCATGTCCATGTCCACGTACCTCTCATATCACCCAACCAATGTCCATGCACAACTCACATCACCAAACCATGTCCATGCACCTCTCACATCCCCCAGCCCATGTCCATGCACCTCTCTCATCACCCAACAAAGTCCATGTCCTTGCACCTCTCACATCACCCAACCCATGTCCATATGCATGAACCACTCACATCACCCAACCATGAACATGCACCTCTCACATCACCCAGCCCATGTCCATGCATCTCTCACATCACCCAACCATGTCCATGTCCATGCACCTCTCACATTACTCAACACATGTCCATGTCCATGCACCACTCACATCACCCAGCCCATGTCCTTGCCCATGCACCTCCCACATTACCCAAACATGTCCATGTCCACACACCTCTCACATCACCCAAACCATGTCCATGTCCATGCACCACTCACATCACCCAGCCCATGTCCATGTCCATGCACCTCTCACATCACCCAACCCATGTCAATGCAACTCTTACATCACCCAACCATGTCCATGTCCATGCACCTCTCACATCACCCGACCCATGTCCATGCACCTCTCACACCACCCAACCCATGTCCATGCAACTCTTACATCACCCAACCATGTCCATGTCCATGCACCTCTCACATCACCCGACCCATATCCATGCACCTCTCACATCACCCAACCATGTCCTTGCACATTTCACATCACCCAGCCCATGTCAATGTCCATGCACCTCACACATCACCCAGCCCATGTCCATGCACCTCTCACATCTCCCAGTCCATGTCCATGCACCCCTCACATCACCCAGTCCATGTCTGTGCACCTCTCACATCATCCAACCATGTCAATGTCCATGCACCTCTCACATCACCCAACAGTGTCCTTGTCCGTGCACCTCTCACATCACCCAACCCATGTCCATGTCCATGCACCTCTCACATCACCCAGCCCATGTCCATGAAACTCTCACATTACCCAACCCATGTCCATGTCCATGCACCTCTCACATCACCCAACCCATGTCCATGCACCTCTCACATCACCCAACCATGTCCACGTCCGTGCACCACTCACATCACCCAACCCATGTCAATGCACCTCTCACATCTCCCAGCCCATGTCCATGTCCTTGCACCTCTCACATCACCCAACCATGTCCATGTCCACGTACCTCTCATATCACCCAACCAATGTCCATGCACAACTCACATCACCAAACCATGTCCATGCACCTCTCACATCCCCCAGCCCATGTCCATGCACTTCTCTCATCACCCAACAAAGTCCATGTCCGTGCACCTCTCACATCACCCAACCCATGTCCATATGCATGAACCACTCACATCACCCAACCATGACCATGCACCTCTCACATCACCCAGCCCATGTCCATGCATCTCTCACATCACCCAACCATGTCCATGTCCATGCACCTCTCACATTACTCAACCCATGTCCATGTCCATGCACCACTCACATCACCCAGCCCATGTCCTTGCCCATGCACCTCCCACATTAGACAAACATGTCCATGTCCACGCACCTCTCACATCACCCAAACCATGTCCATGTCCATGCACCACTCACATCACCCAGCCCATGTCCATGTCCATGCACCTCTCAAATCACCCAACTATGTCCATGCACCACTCACATCACCCAACCCATGTAAATGTCCGTGCACCTCTTAAATCACCAAACCCATGTCCATGTCCATGCACCACTCACATCTCCCAGCCCATGTCCATGTCCTTGCACCTCTCACATCACCCAACCATGTCCATGTCCACGTACCTCTCATATCACCCAACCAATGTCCATGCACAACTCACATCACCAAACCATGTCCATGCACCTCTCACATCCCCCAGCCCATGTCCATGCACCTCTCTCATCACCCAACAAAGTCCATGTCCTTGCACCTCTCACATCACCCAACCCATGTCCATATGCATGAACCACTCACATCACCCAACCATGAACATGCACCTCTCACATCTCCCAGTCCATGTCCATGCACCCCTCACATCACCCAGTCCATGTCTGTGCACCTCTCACATCATCCAACCATGTCAATGTCCATGCACCTCTCACATCACCCAACAGTGTCCTTGTCCGTGCACCTCTCACATCACCCAACCCATGTCCATGTCCATGCACCTCTCACATCACCCAGCCCATGTCCATGAAACTCTCACATTACCCAACCCATGTCCATGTCCATGCACTTCTCACATCACCCAACCCATGTCCATGCACCTCTCACATCACCCAACCATGTCCACGTCCGTGCACCACTCACATCACCCAACCCATGTCAATGCACCTCTCACATCTCCCAGCCCATGTCCATGTCCACGCACCTCTCACATCACCCAAACCATGTCCATGTCCATGCACCACTCACATCACCCAGCCCATGTCCATGTCCATGCACCTCTCAAATCACCCAACTATGTCCATGCACCACTCACATCTCCCAGCCCATGTCCATGTCCTTGCACCTCTCACATCACCCAACCATGTCCATGTCCACGTACCTCTCATATCACCCAACCAATGTCCATGCACAACTCACATCACCAAACCATGTCCATGCACCTCTCACATCCCCCAGCCCATGTCCATGCACCTCTCTCATCACCCAACAAAGTCCATGTCCTTGCACCTCTCACATCTCCCAACCCATGTCCATATGCATGAACCACTCACATCAACCAACCATGAACATGCACCTCTCACATCACCCAGCCCATGTCCATGCATCTCTCACATCACCCAACCATGTCCATGTCCATGCACCTCTCACATTACTCAACCCATGTCCATGTCCATGCACCACTCACATCACCCAGCCCATGTCCATGCCCATGCACCTCCCACATTACCCAAACATGTCCATGTCCACGCACCTCTCACATCACCCAAACCATGTCCATGTCCATGCACCACTCACATCACCAAGCCCATGTCCATGTCCATGCACCTCTCACATCACCCAACCCATGTCAATGCAACTCTTACATCACCCAACCATGTCCATGTCCATGCACCTCTCACATCACCCGACCCATGTCCATGCACCTCTCACACCACCCAACCCATGTCCATGCAACTCTTACATCACCCAACCATGTCCATGTCCATGCACCTCTCACATCACCCGACCCATATCCATGCACCTCTCACATCACCCAACCATGTCCTTGCACATTTCACATCACCCAGCCCATGTCAATGTCCATGCACCTCACACATCACCCAGCCCATGTCCATGCACCTCTCACATCTCCCAGTCCATGTCCATGCACCCCTCACATCACCCAGTCCATGTCTGTGCACCTCTCACATCATCCAACCATGTCAATGTCCATGCACCTCTCACATCACCCAACAGTGTCCTTGTCCGTGCACCTCTCACATCACCCAACCCATGTCCATGTCCATGCACCTCTCACATCACCCAGCCCATGTCCATGAAACTCTCACATTACCCAACCCATGTCCATGTCCATGCACCTCTCACATCACCCAACCCATGTCCATGCACCTCTCACATCACCCAACCATGTCCACGTCCGTGCACCACTCACATCACCCAACCCATGTCAATGCACCTCTCACATCTCCCAGCCCATGTCCATGTCCTTGCACCTCTCACATCACC
Source organism: Salvelinus namaycush (assembly GCF_016432855.1). NCBI lineage: Eukaryota > Metazoa > Chordata > Actinopteri > Salmoniformes > Salmonidae > Salvelinus > Salvelinus namaycush. Next base: position 22,557,717 of record NC_052311.1, on the reverse strand, counting down.
CAACCATGTCCATGTCCACGTACCTCTCATATCACCCAACCAATGTCCATGCACAACTCACATCACCAAACCATGTCCATGCACCTCTCACATCCCCCAGCCCATGTCCATGCACTTCTCTCATCACCCAACAAAGTCCATGTCCGTGCACCTCTCACATCACCCAACCCATGTCCATATGCATGAACCACTCACATCACCCAACCATGACCATGCACCTCTCACATCACCCAGCCCATGTCCATGCATCTCTCACATCACCCAACCATGTCCATGTCCATGCACCTCTCACATTACTCAACCCATGTCCATGTCCATGCACCACTCACATCACCCAGCCCATGTCCTTGCCCATGCACCTCCCACATTAGACAAGCATGTCCATGTCCACGCACCTCTCACATCACCCAAACCATGTCCATGTCCATGCACCACTCACATCACCCAGCCCATGTCCATGTCCATGCACCTCTCAAATCACCCAACTATGTCCATGCACCACTCACATCACCCAACCCATGTAAATGTCCGTACACCTCTTAAATCACCAAACCCATGTCCATGTCCATGCACCACTCACATCACCCAGACAATGTCCATGTCCACGCAATCTCTCACATCACCCAACCATGTCCATGTCCATGCACCTCTCACATTACTCAACCCATGTCGATGTCCATGCACCACTCACATCACCCAGCCAATGTCCATGTCCATGCACCTCTCACATTACCCAAACATGTCCATGTCCACGCACCTCTCACATCACCCAGCCCATGTCCATGTCCATGCACCTCTCAAATCACCCAACCCATGTAAATGTACGTGCACCTCTCACATCACCCAACCCATGTCCATGTCCATGCACCACTCACATCACCCAGACAATGTCCATGTCCACGCACCTCTCACATCACCCAACCCATATCAATGCAACTCCCACATAACCCAGCCCATGTCCCTGTCTGTGCACCTCTCACATCACCCAGCCCATGTCCATGCCCATGTGCCTCTCACACCACCCAACCAATGTCCATCTCCATGCACCACTCACATCACCCAGCCCATGTCCATGTCCATGCACATCTCACATGACCCAAAACCATGTCCATGCACCTCTCACATTACCCAGCTCATGTCCATGTTCGTGCACCTCTCACATCACCCAAAAAATTCCATGCACCTCTCACATCTCCCAGCCCATGTCCATGTCCTTGCACCTCTCACATCACCCAACCATGTCCACGTCAGTGCACCACCCACATCACCCAACCATGTCCATGCACCTCTCACTTCACCCAGCTCATGTCCATGCACCTCTCACATCACCCAACCATGTCAATGTCCGTGCACCTCTCACATCAACCAGTCCATGTCCACATCCATGCTCCTCTCACATCACCCAACCATGTCCATGTCCATGCACCTCTCACATCACCCAACCCATGTCCATACACCACTCACATCACCAAGCCCATGTCCATGTCCTTGCACCTCTCACATCACCCAACCCATGTCCATACACCACTCACATCACCAAGCCCATGTCCATGTCCACGCACCTCTCACATCACCCAACCCATGTCCATACACCACTCACATCACCCAACCATGTCCACGTCTGTGCACCACTCACATCACCCAACCATGTACATGCACCTCTCACATCACCCAGCCCATGTCCATGCAACTCTCACATCACCCAACCATGTCCATGCACCTCTCCAATTATCCAACCATGTCCATGTCCATGCATCTCTCACATCACCCAAACCATGTCCATACACCTCTCACATCACCCAACCATGTCCATGTCCATGCACCTCTTACATCACCCAACCCATGTCCATGTCAATGCACCACCAACATCACCCAACCCATCTCCATGTCCATGCACCTCTCATATCATCCAGCACATGTCCATGCACCTCTCACATAACCCAACCATGTCCATGCAACTCCCACATAACCCAGCCCATGTCCCTGTCTGTGCACCTCTCACATCACCCAGCCCATGTCCATGTCCATGTGCCTCTCACACCACCCAACCAATGTCCATCTCCATGCACCACTCACATCACCCAGCCCATGTCCATGTCCATGCACCTCTCACATGACCCAAAACCATGTCCATGCACCTCTCACATTACCCAGCTCATGTCCATGTTCGTGCACCTCTCACATCACCCAACAAATTCCATGCACCTCTCACATCTCCCAGCCCATGTCCATGTCCTTGCACCTCTCACATCACCCAACCATGTCCATGTCCACGCACCTCTCATATCAACCAACAAATGTCCATGCACAACTCACATCACCCAACCATGTCCATGCACCTCTTACATCACCCAACCCATGTCCATGTCAATGCACCACCAACATCACCCAACCCATCTCCATGTCCATGCACCTCTCATATCATCCAGCCCATGTCTATGCACCTCTCACATAACCCAACCATGTCCATGCACCTCTCACATCACCCAACCATGTCCATGTCCATGCACCACTCACATCACCCAACCATGTCAATGTCAATGCACCTCTCACATCAACCAGCCCATGTCAATGTCCATGCACCTCTCACATCACCCAACAGTGTCCTTGTCCGTGCACCTCTCACATCACCCAACCCATGTACATGTCCGTGCACCTCTCACATCACCCTGCCCATGTACATGTCCATGCATCTTTCACATCCCCCAACCCATGTGCACCTCTCCAATTATCCAACCATGTCCATGCACCTCTCACATCACCCAAAACCATGTCCATACACCTCTCACATCACCCAGCCCATGTCCATGTCCATGCACCTCCCACATCACCCAACCATGTCCATGTCCATACACCTCTCACATCACCCAACCATGTCCATGTCCATGCACCACTCACATCACCCAACCCATGTCTATGCTCATGGCATTTCCTAATTTCTTCTTCTTTCCTACCTCTATTTCTTTCGACCTGACAGAGTGCAAATTATGATCATGCAACCAAATGGCGTGCTGGCATGTTTTCTCTGGAAGCGACCCAAGGCTAATCGTCTTTAGTTTGGCTCGCCGCCAGCATGTTATTAGTTTTCCTTTTCCTCTCATGTCTGTGCATCTGATGAAATGGGAGCGTTCATCCAGGCAGGTCTTCACGAGGAGGGGATAGACATCTGAGGGCAGCGAGTGGTGCTGAGAGGTATAGGCTACTACCTCCACCCTCTATCTTCACCTACTGAGAGGTATAGGCTACTACCTCCACCCTCTATCTTCACCTACTGAGAGGTATAGGCTACTACCTCCACCCTCTATCTTCACCTACTGAGAGGTATAGGCTACTACATGCACCCTCTATCTTCACCCATTGAGTGGATTGAGGAAGCAGTAAAAGCCTTGCCTCTACTATCCCATGACACGTGTTCAGGTTGTTTCAATGGAGTGAAGACATATTAGCTATGCTAGCCTATCAGAATGGAGGTTGTACGTAAAGGATGTTGATACGCTAGAAGGTTGTGTGTTTAGTCATCCTGATACAGGCCAAGCCATTTTCACCCCAAAGTACACTAGATAATCAGTGTCGTTGCTCCAGAACTCATATTGAAGTGGAAGAATTTCATTTCCTCACAATTAAAGGCCATGTTTCATAATGAAATCTGAAATGGGATTCTTCAGGCACTGTTCATTATTTTTCATTCAAATGTGAGCTTTTTGGCAAAGGAAATCAATTAATCACACCCTACATATAGTTCATTTGGAATCATCTGGAAGGAGAAGAGCTTTGCCAAAGGCCTCTTTTTCTTCACAGAGCAGCCTCAGCTGTTTTCTAAAACAATTCCAAATGTTAACCGTTTATCCTGCAGGTAATACACACGAGACACGTGAATGTTAGAATGTACACCCCGACGATTGTGAATGCTTGTTGTTAGTTATACACACATTTGTTAGCAGACGTTGACATGTTTGAGAGGGTTCATGGGTTCTCATTGTGGAATCTGATGTAGGTCCACACTCCTCTGACGTTGGGACTGTGTTGTACTGTAACTGTGATCAATGATCAAATCACTCAATATCACCCCACTGGGCACAGATGTCAATTCAACATCTATACCACATTGGTTCTATGTAATTTCATTGAAATGACGTGAACACAACATTGATTCAACCAGTGTGTGCCCAGTGGGACCACACAGCTAAGCACACAATTCCATTTCCCCAAAATGTTTGGTTGATTTCACGAGTCTAATTCTTTCCGTGTTCCTTACCTATTTCTCACCATTCTTACGTAACCACCATCAACTTTTTCATATCAAGAAGTTTGTTCCCACAAGCTCCAGCGGCAGCTACGCTAAAAGCCACCCAACCCAGGAACGACCGGGAAACATTAGCCGGTCGCTCGGCTGCCCACTAATGGATCGCACTCATTTCATCAGCAATCTGATATTTAATGAATATATATTTTATATTTTATCAGAATGTACGCCCTGTTCCGAGAAATGGTCACCCTGGGACTCTTTGGATGGACCTTTTCCTTCCGACTGGCACCTGAACAGCAATCTTCCCTCATTCAGCCGGCCCACAAGCCCCTTCACCCCGCCGCTTTCTTCGCCTTCAATATCGTATGTAGATTAATAATGCATGGGCAGTTATTAGGGCTGGTTCAATAGGAGATTTGCTGATGGAGGTGGGCGTGCAGCGAGTGAGTGTGCCCGGAGGGAGCCTGTGTGTTGTTGTCAGCCCCCATCTGCCAGAATGCAATAAGGGGAACAATGGAGGCCTTGATTTCCACCAGCAGGCCCATAATCTTTAAATGGCTATTAGCAGAGGAGTGCAACCAGTCAATAACCGACAAAATCCTTTTAAAACCTACTCTCTCTCTCTCTCTCAATATCTCTCCTTCTCTTTTTTATATATCGCCAACATCCTTCTCTCCCCTATCAACTCCTCCTTGCAGGTTGTTCCTAGAGTCATAAGAGTTACTTTGGCCATTTGTCATTTGTGACACCATCATCATTACAATATGTCCTGTAAAGTCCCAATACTCCTCAGTTAAGAAGTACTTAAGTGGATGCATCAGTAAACAAATCAAATATTTACAGCCTAATATCCTATCCGCCCTTACAGTATAACATGCTATATGTCATACTGTATGTACCTGATTAGTAGGGTTGCAAAATTCCAGTAACTTTCCATAAATTCCCTGGTTCTCCAGAAATCCTGTTTGGAGGATGCAGGATTTCCTGCTTATTACTTCCTGGTTCTGGGAATCGTCCAAAAGAGGATTTCGGATAAACAAGGGAATTTATTGAAAGTTCCCTGAATTTTACTACCCTACTGATTAGATTCTGAGTTAGGATTAAAGTGATTCCTTCCAGGAGGAACCACTAAGAAATAAGCTCCTCTTATATCATAGCAACAATAAGCATGTAATGCCTTGTAATAGCAGGAGAGGAGAGAGTGTAACCACATTGCAGTGACTGCTTAGATTTGCGCTCACAATTTGAGTGAAGTCATGACATGTTGTTCATTTCTCTCTGTCTACCGTGCTCATTAACAGTCAAATCCAATCTCTCCAACTTCACAAACATCCACCAAACCATGCTGATCTGGAAATTAAAGAGATGGGTTTAAAGAGATACCTAACTTTAAAATAATTCACCATGGCTTGAAAGGTCTGAACGTTTGTACTCTAGGCAGAATTTGACAAAGCTGTTGATTAACGTGCAGATCTTGTATCACAAAAAAAAGCAGCTTCTTGTGATGGGCTTTTTGCTGAAAACAATTGGCAGATTGAATTACAGTCAAAGCTGAAATTGAAGTGTTTGAAATATTAAATTCAATGAAAGCAATAACCTTTGCGATGACCACAATTATATCCAAATAAAACTGATATTTATTGACGTCACTAAATATTACCTGCAACTCCGACGTCTCATTGGATCGAGTTGCAGGATTCATTGGAGCTATCAGGTGTTTATGAATTCTGCTCCTAATCAGGACTTTGGGCTAACAGCGCTCAAAGAGAATATTTCGTTAGAGCATTTAACAATTAACTCTATTGAATTGTTGGATTTACGCATCACCTTTACCTTTTCCTATAGAAAGACGGGTTGATCAAGAGACATACACGTTACTCTCTTCAGCTAGATCACATAACTGAATTAATGCCACCTTAATGCCATCAAAACAATAAACAGATATTTTAAACTACCATGGGGTTATCCCATTTTCACTCATCAACACTTCTGACTTGACCGGGCCTGTTTGACCTCTATGTTCCACTATCACATGATCACAACGGATCGGGTCAAAGGTCATCACTAATGGATGGCGTTCCGAGGAAAGAGAGCTTAAGGCAGGACCGGCATCCCACCCATAGCGTAGACAGAGCACATCTCTGTTTTGGTGTTTGGAATGTTTGGACACTGTAGTCCAAGGTTAGCTAAGCATTAGATATACGTTGTAAAAGCCCTTACAGGAAAGAGTGTGCACAGAGGAAACGCTTCCCTATGTGCCTTGTCCCCTCTCTGTCTGTTTCCCTCAGTGTCTGCACACACAGCAGCAACATAGTCATCCATCTTCATTATATAGACACGTATTCTGTTTTGACAGTAGAGGCTCTGCTAGACTGGAGGAATGAAAGCACAGACAGACTATCAGCTAAAAACACACCATCAACTAGGCCCAAAGCTCAACAAACCTCTTCATATGTTACATAGGGTTATTAAAAGGAAAGAGTGCATTTTCACTGCCGTTTTAAAAAAATCAATCAAACCTGGTTGCAGGGTTTCCGGGTTAAGTCACAGACAGCGTACTTCCTCTGCAGTGAAAAGTACCTCTTATGCAGTTGAGTTTCCTTTTTGTTGCGCACTACAAACATTGTTATTGTAGTGTTTGGTTGTGTGTGATCAAGCCACTGTCATGACAGTTCACTTTCCTGTCTCCCCATCTGGAGTGTCACTGTATCGCCAGTACAGACTGCTCCGTGCAATCACATCCCTCGTCACTCTGGGAAAGAGAAGGTGACAGGGATGTTCATGTAGGTAGTATTGGTGGCATTAATGACTTATCTGTCGGTAACCCATTTACTTATTTATTTCAGTTTCATAAGTAGTGTTAAAGGGAAACGTCACAACTCTTCAGTCATTTCTCAGATTAATTTAACTGAAATTGAATGACTGGATTTAAAAGATTCTTTCAAACCTGGCAATTGGTCAAAATACACAGCTCTCCCTAAAGTCCAGAACGACACTGAACAAAAATATCAACACAACATGTAAAGTGTTTTTCCCGTGTTTCATGAGCTGAAATAAAAGATCCCAGAAATGTTCCATACACACAAAAATATTATTTCTCTCAAATTGTGTGCATAAATTTGTTTGTGTCCCTGTTAGTGAGCATTTCTCCTTTGCCAAGATGATCCATCCACTTGACTGTTCACCTGTGGCATATCAAGAAGCTGATTAAATATGTGCAGTTTTGTCACACAACACAATGCTGCAGATGCAGAGCTTGCAATTGGCATGCTGACTGCAGGAATGTCCACCAGAGCTGTTGCCAGAGAATTTAATGTTCAACGTTGTTTTAGAGAATTTGGCAGTACGTCCAACCGGCCTCACAACCGCAGACCACGTGTAACCACGCCAGCCCAGGACCTCCACATCCGGCTTCTTCACCTGCGGAATTGTCTGAGACCAGCCACCCAGGCAGCTGATGAAACGGTGGGTTTGCACAACCGAAGAATATCTGCACAAACTGTCTCAGGGAAGCTCATCTGTGTGCTCATTGTCTTCACCAGGGTCTTGACCTGACTACAGTTCGGCGTTGTGACCGACTTCAGTGGGCAAATTCTCACCTACGATGGCCACTGGCACGGTGGAGAAGTGTGCTCTTCACGGATGAATCCCGGTTTCAACTGTACCGGGCAGATGGCAGATGGCGTTGTGTGGGCGAGCGCTTTGCTGATGTCAACTTTGTGAACAGACAGCACCATGGTGGAGGTAGGGTTATGGTATGGGCAGGCATAAGCTACAGACAACGAAAACAATAGCATTTTATCAATAGCAATTTGAATGCACAGAGATACCGTGAGGAGATGCTGAGGCCCAATGTCGTGCCATTCATCTGCCACCATCACCTCATGTTTCAGCATGATTGTAACGACTGTCTAGTTCTTCCTCCTCCTCGGACGAGGAGAGGAGAGAAGGATCGGAGGACCAAAATGCAGCGTTGTGATACGACATGAATATTTATTAAACCAGACGAAAACTAAACATACTTGAGAATATACAAAATAATAAACGAAGTCAAACAGACCCGAACAAACGAACTTACATAACACGAAGAATGCATGAACTGGTACAGACGACACAAACGAACGAACAAACGAAACAGTCCCGTGTGGTGCACAGACACAGACACGGAAGACAATCACCCACAAACAAACAGTGTGAACAGCCAACCTTTATATGGTTCTCAATCAGAGGAAACGTCAAACACCTGTCCCTGATTGAGAACCATATAAGGCTAATTACAAGTGACCTAAACATAGAAACACAAAACATAGAATGCCCACCCCAACTCACGCCCTGACCAACTAAACACATACAAAATAACAGAAAACAGGTCAGGAACGTGACATAACCCCCCCCCTCAAGGTGCGAACTCCGGACGCACCACCAAAAGTCTAGGGGAGGGTCTGGGTGGGCATCTGTCCACGGTGGCGGCTCAGGCTCTGGGCGTGGTCCCCATCCCACCTTAGTCAAACCCCGCTTTTGTAGCCTCCTCCAAATGGCCACCCTCCAAATTAATCCCACCGGACTAAGGGGCAGCACCGGACTAAGGGGCAGCACCGGACTGAGGGGCAGCACCAGAATGAGGGGCAGTACCAGAATGAGGGGCAACACCAGAATGAGGGGCAACACCAGAATGAGGGGCAACACCAGAATGACTGGCGGATCCTGGCTGGCTGGCTCTGGCGGATCCTGGCTGGCTGGCTCTGGCGGATCCTGGCTGGCTGGCTCTGGCGGATCCTGGCTGGCTGGCTCTGGCGGATCCTGGCTGGATGATGGCTTAATGCTGGATGACGGCTCTGGCTGGTCATGGCTGGATGACGGCTCTGGCTGGTCATGGCTGGATGACGGCTCTGGCTGGTCATGGCTGGATGACGGCTCTGGCTGGTCATGGCTCGCTGACGGCTCTGGCTGGTCATGGCTCGCTGACGGCTCTGGCTGGTCATGGCTCGCTGACGGCTCTGGCTGGTCATGGCTCGCTGACGGCTCTGGCTGATCCTGTCTGGCGGAAGGCTCTGGCTGATCCTGTCTGGCGGAAGGCTCTGGCTGATCCTGTCTGGCGGAAGGCTCTAGCGGCTCCTGTCTGGCGGACGGCTCTGTAGGCTCATGGCAGATGGGCGGCTTTGCAGGCTCATGGCAGACGGGCGGCTTTGAAGGCTCAGTACCGACGGGCGGCTTTGAAGGCTCAATACAGACGGGCAGTTCATGCGGCGCTTGGCAGACGGACAGTTCAGACGGCGTTGGGCAGACGGACAGTTCAGGCGCCTTTGGGCAGACGGGCAGTTCAGGCGCCGCTGGGCAGACGGCAGACTCTGGCCGGCTGAGACGCACTGTAGGCCTGGTGCGTGGTACCGGAACTGGAGGTACCGGGCTAAAGACACGCACCTTCAGGCTAGTGCTGGGAACAACAACAGGGCACACTGGACTCTCAAGGCGTACTATAGGCCTGGTGCGTGGTACCGGCACTGGTGGTACCGGGCTGAGGGCACGCACATCAGGGCGAGTACGGGGAGAAGGAACAGTACGTACAGGGCTCTGGAGTCGCACAGGAGGCTTGATGCGTGGTGCCGGGACTGGAGGCACTGGGCTGGAGACACGCACCATAGGGAGAGTGCGTGGAGGAGGAACAGGGCTCTGGAGACGCACTGGAAGCCTGGTGCGTGGTGTAGGCACTGGTGGTACTGGCCTGGAGCGGGGAGGTGGCGCCGGAAATACCGGACCGTGCAGGCGTACTGGCTCCCTTGAGCACTGAGCCTGCCCAACCTTACCTGGTTGTATGCTCCCCGTCGCCCGACCAGTGCGGGGAGGTGGAATAACCCGCACCGGGCTATGTAGGCGAACCGGGGACACCATGCGTAAGGCTGGTGCCATGTAAGCCGGCCCGAGGAGACGCACTGGTGGCCAGATGTGTAGAGCCGGCTTCATGACATCCGGCTCAACTCTCAATCTAGCCCGGCCGATACGTGGAGCTGGAATGTACCGAACCGGGCTATGCACGCATACAGGAGACACCATGCGCTCTACTGCGTAACACGGTGTCTGCCCGTACTCTCGCTCTCCACGGTAAGTACAGGGAGTGGGCGCAGGTCTCCTACCTGACTTCGCCACTCTCCCTTTAAGCCCCCCCCCAAGAAATTTTTGGGGTTTACTCACAGGCTTTTCGGGTTTCCAGCCACGTCTCCTTGCTGCCTCCTCATACCACCGCTCCTGGGCTTTAGCTGCCTCCCTCTCTTCAATAGAGCGGCGATATTCCCCTGTCTGAGCCCAGGGTCCTTTTCCGTCCAATATTTCCTCCCATGTCCACGAGTCCTGGTTTCGCTGTTGCGCTCTCCCACGCCGCTTGGTCTTTGGTTGGTGGGTGATTCTGTAACGACTGTCTAGTTCTTCCTCCTCCTCGGACGAGGAGAGGAGAGAAGGATCGGAGGACCAAAATGCAGCGTTGTGATACGACATGAATATTTATTAAACCAGACGAAAACTAAACATACTTGAGAATATACAAAATAATAAACGAAGTCAAACAGACCCGAACAAACGAACTTACATAACACGAAGAACGCATGAACTGGTACAGACGACACAAACGAACGAACAAACGAAACAGTCCCGTGTGGTGCACAGACATAGACACGGAAGACAATCACCCACAAACAAACAGTGTGAACAGCCAACCTTTATATGGTTCTCAATCAGAGGAAACGTCAAACACCTGTCCCTGATTGAGAACCATATAAGGCTAATTACAAGTGACCTAAACATAGAAACACAAAACATAGAATGCCCACACCAACTCACGCCCTGACCAACTAAACACATACAAAATAACAGAAAACAGGTCAGGAACGTGACAATGATAATGTACGGCCCCGTGTTGCAAGGATCTGTACACAATTCCTAGAAGCTGAAAATGTCCCAGTTATTCGATGGCCTGTATACTTATCAGACATGTCACCCATTGAGCATGTTTGGGATGCTCTGTTCCAGTTTCTGACAATATCCAGCAACTTCGCAAAGCAATTGAAGATGGCTTTATTTGCAACTCAGTAAAATCTTTGAAATTGTTGTGTGTTGCATTTATATTTTTGTTCAGTGTAGTAATTCCAATGTATTTGCATAGTAATGGAGTTTATCAGTTTTTTTTAATCACACAAGTGCAATAGGGACTGCTCACTGGCACATCCCACGCATAAACACACCCCTAGACTCACATAGACACACTGAAACATAGACTTAGACCGGAGGCGGTCATCCACGTTGCCAGTCACTCAGCGCTTCCTCTTGTCGACCCTCCGAGGTATATTTGCTGTCAGTGTGAACAGGTTTTCTTCCCCTACTCTGATGCGCTGCTCATCTTATTTGGCTAAACTTATGCAGTTGCCGTTCAGTCAGGATTGATGGGAGCCAGGGATCATGCCTGATGCCTGTGACTTGGCCTGAGAAGAGGCATGCTCCACTGCAGAGAGAGCTTGTCTCTGGTTCCATCCCTCACCCCCTATCTCTAATCACCCAGTGATGGAGGATGTGCAGGGTACACTTGGTGAGATATAGTTTAGGATAGTTTAGGCATTTTGCAACAACAACAATTCACTTTCTAGACACTGCATGTAGAGAATTAGTCAAGTATAAATCAGTCTTACATTGACATGTTAATGCAATGATGTGTGAAAGTATTTTTGCCTTGTTTACTTTGCCAGCCATGGTACGGTATCAATATCACAGATGCTAGCTAACTTAGCTTTCTAGCTAACATTAACCACAGTCATCTAACCGCAGTTGCTACATTGCTAGCCAGCACCAGTTTTTGTTCCTGGCAGAGTAGCATTTTTTTTATCAACCTACAGATAGCCCCTTTAACTACTGTACTACTGCTAATCTGATCCTAGATCTGTGCTCAGGAGCAACGTCTACCATGAAGACACTATGGTACTACAGGCACAGGTTACAGTATCCCATGTTCTGTTCAGATTCGCTGACCTAGAAGCTCCTTCTAGACGTGAGAAAATTGGGTGCATTACAACAAATGAATACCGCTTTGTCTCTGAGGCAAATGAAAACTCCTTACTCCGAGTGGATTTGAGGCCTACTCCAGCAACCCAGAATCATGGTTGGCTATCCCTAGTGTCACCTCTAGCCTATTAGTCTCTGTAAAGGATGATGAATTATAGGTGGAGGCGGAGACCCGCCTCAGCACTGTTGTCGAAGATAAGGTCATAAGAATGATAAAGTGTGTAGCGTGAGTGCTTTAATAGTCCACGCCAGTGGGGCAGGCGGAAGAGTCGAAACACAAAAAAATTAAAAAGGGGATTTCCATGTTCCTTTTTTCTGTTTTGTTCTTATGTAGTCTGTCCACACGTTTCAAGACCACATTAGCCTGCGGAGATAAAGCCTCAGCAATAACTCAGGGAGCTAGTGGGTCTTCAGGTCTCAGGCAATGCTTTTGATCACATGAGCATTGCTCACTGAACCATCTCCTTTAACGCTCATATTTACTCATTTGCAAAAAGGTATATTCAAAAATGCAATATAAAACAATTAATTGAGTTATCAAAGGATATCGTTTTATGAAGATTAACATAATAAAGATTGTAACTGATAGGGATGCCTTCTCAACAACGCCCAGTTGTCGTGGTGACTTACGCCTTACCTCTGGAGCATCAATCAAATCCATGTCTCCTGCAGAACACGTCCAGCTTTTATTTTGTTATTTGTCACCGAAATGATTAATAGTCACTTAACATATTACTGTCCGGCAAGCTGCTGCAGCTCCTGTAATTACACAATACTTTCCTCCTCTGCTAGTGTGAGTTCTTGCCTGGAGGTGGCTGGGCTCACAGGGCACAAATAAATAAATATTCTACAACTCTTCTGTTTGCCGATTAAACATGGATGCCACTCATTTTTGACTGCCAACATGAAGAGGGAGGGGTTATGGTGTGCTTTAATATGAAACTAAAAAGACAACAGGCCTGTGTGAGCTCATTCTATCGAGCCATTTGCTTTGAAGTACTGTAATGCATTTGCTATTATCCCGGCACGAGGCCTCATTTGTCAATGTCAGATGTGAGGCTTTGTTGCCAAAGCCCCAATAAGACCTCTGATGAAATGTTTTTGAGATTTGTTGCACATTTTCTCTCATTGTCTGATCAAGCATGACAGTGGAACTTCTTCAGTTAAAAGCTTGACAGGGAAGACGAGGGAAGTGCTCACGTAGAGACAAATGAGTGTTTAGCCTAGGGTCAACGAAGCCAGAGCTCAGGGTTTGCAGCTTACATGCAACATTATAAATGTGTTTTCTGCTGTCTTTTGGCATTAGTCCTGTGAATCAATTCCTCTAAGAAACATGGGTAATAGGTGCATACTGTAGCTTGTGGTTCACAACAGAGCCACAGGTAGGCTATACCTCTCTGGAACTGGAGAACATATATCATGATCTTAAATGAAGTATGAAGTATAATTTCTAATTAAGGAGGCTATACTAACATAATTACACATCCCAACGTCAGACTATGTGGGAAGATAGTTAATTATGGCACTTCATATTTCCTTTGGGGACAATAGAGTCTGATCTGGGTTGGGGTGAAGTAACATAGCCTATAGTTATTTTGAACTTTGATTGAAGAAAAATGATTTAGGATAGATTTATGTGAGAAAAAGTCAAGAAGAGCCACTTACTGTCCATTTGGAGGTATGAAAAACCCATTACTGTATCTTGCATGTACGTTCCATAAATGTACCAACGCAGTGAACAGATGTACCACATTAACCATCACTTGAGATTCCAAATTGCCATTTGAAGGAATGGGTTTGAATAATACATGTACTGTAATGTAGTATTATTAATAAGTTCTGTAACTGGATCTGGTGGTCACATCCATTAGTGGGGAAACATTTGACTCTGCCACTGATATACTTTTGTCTCTCTCCTATAGATTCTAGCCATTGTTGACATGTTACTAATCATACCAATCAAACTCAGTAAACATGATCACCTTCCCATCCACATTTTGTGGCAATGTTCTATTTAGAAATGCTCATGCAACTGGTCAGTGTTACCGAAAGAGTATCTGCTGTGTCAAACCAAGAACTATCATAACAGATGATCGACTGGTAGAGACTTCACCATCTGCTGCCTTACATCCTTCAAGTAAACCACTTCCTGTCTCCCCCATCGCTGTTCCATCAAACTGAAAACAACTTTGCCCCACCCCTCACCCATCTTCAAAGTTCTGAGCATTGATTGGTAACGTTGACGCCTGGACATTGGCTGGGAGCCCAAAATGATAAGCGTTCATATGGGACGGTGGGGCTAAGTGCTAAATCAATGCAGCAGTGTCTCTGATGTGGATAGCGTTACGGAGAAGACCAATGGCGGCGAGGTGGAGATGATGTTTCCCCAGAGTGGCCTTTGGGAGACGCACCCGATGCCTCATTATTCTGGGTTAGCCATTCACGTGATCAGTTACACCTTCTTAGCATTCATATGTATCTTCCCTTTACAATGCTTTGGTCAGATCCACATTTGTCTTCATATTTCTCTTACTGACTTAAGTAGCAAATATCTATCACTAGCATCACTATTGATCCATGAAGTTTGATCCCAGTTCTGAGAGACCCTCTTTGTGGTGTTATTGGCATTTTTTAACCAATCAAACAAAATCGCCCTGGATTTACGCAAAATACACTGTAGTTGCACTGTCACTGGGGAACAGCCTTTTATGTACAGTATATTTCCCTATTTTTGTTTTCAATTTTAAATATGCATTAATTTAGCTTCAGTAAGTTAAATGGACCCTTATCGAGCTGCTGGTCTCTTGTGAATAAGACCGTGATAGACAGTTTCTACTGAGAGAGGCCCGGTCAGAGGATCGGTGTTGTGTTGTGCTGCTGCCCCACAGCTGCAAGGTGTCTCATTAATGTCAGGACGCCTCACCATCCACATATTTCCTGTCAGCCTGACGTGCCACAACAGGGAAGGTCATTTTTCAAACCTCAGCTTTGGTTTCAAATTAACCCAGCTCTCTCGTGCTGAAGCTGTGACTAGAGAGCGTTTGATTGTGATAGGGGGAGACTTTGATGGCTTAGTGATCATTATGGCTGAGCGGGTATATGCCCGATGCAGTAAATTAGCTGGCTGTCCCAAATGGACATTACACACCGCTGCAGCCGTCGTCGGGGAGGAGGACTGGGTAATGTTGCCGACGCATTAAGCCGTTTCCATCATTAGGCTCGTTGGAGCTTATTTCCCACGCGAGTCATGTGTTTTTGTTGCCATTCAGGTGTTGAGTAATATTTCTATCACTGTTGAAGGGTAGATATGATAAGGAGATGCTCTACTGCGCTCAATGATAACGCGTTAAATGTTCAATGCCGTTGAATTAACTAATACAATTAAATGTATTTGCTTCAAATTAAAGAACTTAAGATACACTTACAGATGTGATTCAGTTGTTTTCAGTAACGTGTGTGGCATAGTAAGCATTGGCGTCATTTTGACTCGTGGTCTTTATGTCCTCATTTTTCCCTTATTCTATATAAAGTGTCTTCTATGAGTCAAAAATGTTGTAAATGTTTCCCCTATTTTCCTCTTCTGTCCGTTAGAGTCCTGGGTTAACCTATCCCCCAACCCCACAGCCTTTAGAGACCCATAATGTCAGAGGTTTCTATGGATGGGGTAGGCAACAGACTGAGTAGTTGTGCATGGAAACTCGAGCACACTTCAGCAAACTTAAAATACCCGCACAGATCAATAGCTGCAGCATGTATCAATTGACCAGACCAGTGAAGCGGAGCCCTAGGACCCAGTCAAACAGACACCCCACTCACATACGTCACGTCACCCGGTGGCAGACAGAAGCCAAACAAACAAAGCCATCTTATCCTTCTTCATTTGCCTCTTTGGCCTTGTGCTGGAGATGGCTCATCTGATAAGGGTAATCAAGTTTTAACATCACCAGTTTTATAATAATACATGCACACAGCCAGGCACACGCACACACTTGTCACGTGCACACCAACATACACACACACACATTATTTTCTTCCTCAAAGGGACAACGAAAAGGGACAACGATATGAGGAAACATCTATACCACTTAAGTTGATGTGTTCTGCCATAACACTAACATGACACATGAAGCAGAAAATGGTATTTGGACATCATAACCACATGTTGTCTCAGAAGTTCTCAAAACACTTCCAAGTGAAGCCTTCGGTTATCTTCTGCCGGTTTGGAATGTAATGGTCCAAGTACATAATACATAATTACACTACTTTTATGGATATTGATGTGGGCAATGGGGCAGAGAGGATTGCACCATCAGAGCTGAGCCAAGGTCAGGCCTTGCACTGAGCTGCTTGAAGCTGGGATGGTAGCTACAGGTTCCAATACCACTGAGGTGCTGCACTCTGGGGGAGGGGAGTTAGAGGAGTCTGGCCTGTTGAAAGTGTAACACACTTGGAAGTGCTTTGCTTAATGCTTTTTGAGGTGGACCATTCGCCTTTCTAGTTGGTGATAAGCTCTAATGACGTATTCATTAATTCGTTTTTGTTTATAACCTTTCTTGCAGTGTCTGCGGCAGTCCTCATTGATAATCTTTCATGCAACATCTCATTACTGAATTATCGATTTTGTAGCAATCATTTACCCATGAAAAAGGCACTGTAAAGGAAATTTGTCTGAAGTCACATTATAACCAAAACAGGCATTTTACATGAAAATCCTGCCCTAGGGTGTCCCAGTGGATTATGCAAATAAATGAAAATGTAATGATTATCTGTATTGTTTGCCTTTTCTAAAACAATATCAAAACGACAAATTATTTTCATTTCAAATGCAGGAGAAAAAAAAACATAATTAAATGTTAGTCTGCTGCCTCTGGGCATCTCAGACACCATCTTAAATGGTGGAAAAAGATTAAAAACAGAGCCAGGGAAAACGACAGCACTTTTCCCGAGCTGGTGAAAGTGCACCTTACTCTGCTGCTCTGGAATGCATCCTGGGTAATGTGTTGTCTAGTTGTCTAGTCTTCATGTCCGTCATGTTAAATACTGCCAAAGACAGAAGACAAGTGGACCTTCTCTAGATTTATGGCCATTTAATGCTGTCTCCTATTTTCCTTTCAGTCTCATACTGTTGTAGTTGTTTTGAAACTAGTGCGTTCAGGTAATAATAGCAAAGTCTCCAGACTCGGGATTAATCCCACAGATGTCGACGTGATTTATATTGAAGCCTTTACTCTTTTTAACGACTCCGCCTTCCACAGGTCACGGCGCAATCCTAGAGGTCAAAACTTAGAGCGACAGGGTCAAGTTTAGGAAGACTTGTAACAGATGGTGTCCCAGTCCGGTCTGTCATTCTAAACGGATGGAGGAGGAGAGAAAACACTTTCCACTTTTAGTTGACCGGTGTGCTTCTTTATTGACCACCAGCCCCCCTCATATCACAATCCTCTTCAAAATGAGACGCTACGATCAAAACGACTGCAAAATGGTCTCTAAATATCACTTATTTAAATCAAATCAAATGCGCCAAATACAACAGGTGTAGACTTTACCATGAAAGATCCTTATGCTACAATCAATTAACTTTGTCACTTCTACCACCTTTATAATGACGATCCTTATTGCTCAATTAGTATATTCATTCATTTATATCAACATGTGCTATTAAACCTACAGTAAGTATTTGATTTGTATATTTAGTGTCACTCAAATAAAGCATGCTACGTTATGTTTTACAAGTTTACCATCCTACTCTCATAACAGCTTGTTTGTATTTTAATAACAGACATATTTTGATGTTGATTAAACCACTTGGGTCATTTGGTATCGAACCATTTTAGATTGGGACTCCAATGATATATGAATTGAAGGAAAAACAACAGTCAACTGCAATGAACTATAACACAAACATCAAAGTATTTGAAATAATGAAGGTGGCTGGATATGAGATCCACAAGTTTGATATGGTCAGCTGACTCTTGATTAAGAATTCCCTGATAGTGTACTTGGTTGCTTTCTGAAAACATGCTGGTGTAAACAGTCAGTGAGCAGCGACGCATCTCCACTTTACCAAGTGTTTACTCAAGTTACCGCATATGGATATCCCACCACATGGTCCCTTGACCCACGACAACAACATCTCTCTGCAATGACAACTTCTCTCTGCCCTTGAGAGGGGGGACACCATTCATCCTCCTTGGACAGGAATGAGGGATTGACACCCCTGACAACTGGATGCCATGCCAGCTTAAGTGCTGCACTCATACTTGGCTAACTGAAACCCCAGGCCCCAACCACTGGAGCGCTGCATTATTGATGCTGGAGACATGCTTAGCACTTACAAGCAAACCAAAACACTAGCCCTCTGCCAATGGTGGTGATGTCACAGAAGAGAGGTGAACAGAGGCCCGGCACCAGTTAGTCACCGCTCCGTTCTTAAAAAGGGGTTAGAGGGGGAACCTTCGAAGGGGTGCAGCGGGGGTGGTTATGATGAGGATGAGAGGGGGACGATGAGCTGTAGCACTCATCCATCACAACCACTTACGCGCCATAGGATCTGTTCTTTAGCTGGGGAGAAATTACGTTAGGCCCAGCTGCAGGTACCTGCTGGCTCATTAAAGAACTCCTCCTGCTTAGGCAGCACCGCATAGTGGGGCAAGAGTGTTTTATCCCCAAAACAGGCACCGAGTGAGAGACCACGAACAGTGTGATGCCGTCACACCCGCAGCGAATTAGGCTGATTGGTCGGGATTGGTTTTGACCAAAAATTGTTAATTTGTTGCTCGTTTTCATTTTTAGAGATTTGATGGTTGATGGAGGCTATAAACGTGGTTTAAATACCTTGTGGAATTAATATAATCACTTTTGAATAGTTGTATGATGTGTCTAGATAATCAAAGAATACTCAATCGCCTTATTCAGCTGTCATTTTTTATTTCATTTATGACGATTGAATCAGAGTCACCAAGGCTTGAAATGTACTAATGATGGTAGCTAGTGAGGAACTTGTGACTACACTTCATTAACTGCCATCACTCATGGATTTGGAGCTGAAGTGATACAACAAAAAGTCAGGCAAACTTTCCAACATGATAGTTATTGTTTTGAAAGGTAGACTGAAAAGTAACAGACATGCATGCTTTTACAGCAGAATCTGGGTATTAGACTGTATGCCTGATTTTCACCCTTTGTAGACAGGTGCTAAACATAAATAAGAAATCTAAACACATTTTATTGGTCGCATACACGTTTTTAGCACGTTTGTGGGTGTAATGAAATGCTTGTAAAATACAACGGTTGTCCTGTGTCACCAAAGATGAAATATTTCATCAACATAGTATTTTTTCACTGTTTTAACCATTAACACCATCTCTTTTACATCAGACAAGGTTAAGGTAATACAAGTCAAGCAGAAGATGGCTGTGAGATACAGTCAGGACTGGGGGCCAGCTTATTGAAATAGAGCCATGATGGTACTATTTCTGTTTCCCCAAACACCCTCAGCTTTGTCACAGGATTATTATGGACTGACTTCAATGGCGCAGCCTCATAGATCATCCAGCCCATCATGGTGGCTGAGGGCTTTCTCACATCCTGGAAGGAAGAAGTGGTGTCTTGATCTGCAGATCCATATCAAGCCCTCACCCAAGTAACAAGTGAGATAACTACACAGGGTTCATCGGTTATTGGAGCTTGTGTGAAATGATCGCTAAGTCCATGTGGGAATACTGGAGTTGTCTCATTCTTGATTTTCAGACAAAATAAGAGTGTTGTGTTTGTTGTTTGCTTGTTAGACCAAACGCGTTTTGATCAGTAAACTTGTGACTAAATAAAAACACCAAAGTCCCCGATACACCTCCGCTCGGCGGTTTATGAATCCCCTCACGTTCGGCAGCTGTCATCAAGTCACCCAGAGGGGGCTTGTGGGATGGATGACAGGTGGAATAGAGGATCAGGAGGAATGGAATGAAAATGGAACAGCCTGGACTGCATGGCGACAAAACGTTTCAAGAGCCTTGATAGCTCCGAGGGGCCAGACAAGCCTGAGAGAAGAGATGCTGTCCAGACTCTTTCCCTGTTTTCATCCACAAGTCACTGGGTGGAGGAGCGTGGTAAGGAGCCGAGTAGCTGTTGATCTGCAGACTGTCCTGTCTATGATCTCGCTCCGCTTCGCCGAGACAATGGCAGATGGGAATGCATCAATATTAGCGGGAAGCCTCGACGTGTAAGGACACGCCGTGCAAAGTTCAACAGTGTCAAGCTCCTCTTTGACTCGGTTGTCTTGTGTTTTAAGGTAGCTTGCTTCTGCCCCTTTGAAGAGGGTTTCGATGTTGATGATTCCCCATGTCAACTTGTTGTTGTGGTGGTTTAAATGTTTAGAAACCATGTTTCTTCAGCTAAAGTAAATGCTTGACTCCTGAATGGACAGCACAACCCAGTAAGAGACCACAAGACTCAGAGACAAAAAGATACATGTATTGGCAATAAAGGTAAAAAATACAACATAAAAGCTCATCCAAAGAACAGGTCATTATAGGTCAATTAATATAGACAGTGGCTACAGGTGCCTGTAACAAGAGTGGTGAACAGTTTATGACCCCAGCCAATACTAGGACTTAACTCGAAGAACACCTGCAAGACATACAAAGCTGTTATCATGGAATAGCATGAAACAGAAATAACACGAGACTTAGTCAACCAACATTTTAATCCCTGGCATAAATTTACTTGTGTCCTACTCAAGGAAGTGACATATCTGGTTTCTTTGGGGTTCTTTTTTTTTACTAATAACTATTGGCTAATGCATTTTCCTCCTGGAAAAAGTAAGTTAGGTTGAACTTAGTAGGCTAAGTTCAACCAACAGAGAAATTTCAAACGGCATGTTGAAAATAGTGGCTACTTTACTCTCTTAATCCAGATATTTCGATCTTGACACTTTTATGGAAGTACAAGGAAAAGAGCGTTGAAGTTGCATTACAGTGGAACAAAAACAATCCCTTGGCTACAGTAGCTAGGAATTTAGCCATGGTGGAAAGACGCAGATGTGAAAGATCAAGTTTCAGATGTGTGCTGATACACCAGTAGCCAACAAGCCTCTGCAACAGCTCACTGGGGAGTTATGCACCACACTTTCCATAGGCTACGAAGCTACAGGAGGTGACACAGTGTCACATTTTGCTGTGATAACCAGTATCAGTCAAAAGTTTGGACACACCTACTCATTCAAGGGTTTTTCTTTATTTTAACTATTTTCTACATTATAGAATAATATTGAAGACATCAACACCATGAAATAACACATATGGAATCATGTAGTAACCAAAAAGTGTTAAAAGTGTTAAACAAATCAAATTATATTTTAGATTCTTCAAAGTAGCCACCCTTGGCCTTCATGACATCTTTGCACACTCTTGGCATTCTCTCAACCATCTTCACCTGGAATGCTTTTCCAACAGTCTTGAAGGAGTTCCCACATATGCTGAGCATTTGTTGGCTGCTTTTCCTTCACTCTGCGGTCCAACTCATCTCAAACCATCTCAATTGGGTTGAGGTCTGGTGATTGTGGAGGCCAGGTCATCTCATGCAGCACTCCATCACTCTCCTTCTTGTTCAAATAGCCCTTACACAGCCTGGAGGTTGGTTGGGTCATTGTCCTGTTGAAAAACAATTGATAGTCCCACTAAGCGCAAACCAGATGGGATGGCGTATCGCTGCAGAATGCTGTGGTAGGCATGCTGGTTAAGTGTGCCTTGCTTGAATTCTAAATAAATCACAGACAGTGTCACCAGCAAAGCACCCCCACAGCATCACACCCCCTCCTCCATGCTTCACGGTGGGAACCACACATGTGGAGATCATCAGTTCACCTACTCTGCGTCTCATAAAGACACAGCGGTTGGAACCAAAAATCTCAAATTTTGACTCATCATACCGAAGGACAGATTTCCACCGGTCTAATGTCCATTGCTCGTGTTTCTTGGCCCAAGCAAGTCTCTTATTATTATTGGTGTCCTTTAGTGGTGGTTTCTTTGCAGCAATTCAACCATGAAGGCCTGATTCACGCAGACTCCTCTGAACAGCTGATGTTGAGATGTGTCTCTTACTTGAACTATGTGAAGCATTTTTTGGGGCTGCAATTTCTGAGGCTGATAACTCTACTGAACTTATCCTCTGAAGCAGAGGTAACTCTGGGTCTTCATTTCTTGTGGCAGTCCTCATGAGAGCCAGTTTCAACATAGCTCTTAATGGTTTATGAGACTGCATTTGAAGAAATGTTCAAAGTTCTTGAAATGTCTAACCTTCATCTCTGAAAGTAATGATGGACTGTCATTTCTCTTTGCTTATTTGAGCTGTTCTTGCCATAATATGGACTTGGTGTTTTACCAAATAGGGCAATCTTCTGTATACCACCCCTACCTTGTCACAACACAACTGATTGGCTCAAACGCATTAAGAAGGAAAGAAATTCCACAAATTAACTTTTAACAAGACACACCTGTTAATTGAAATGCATTCCAGGTGACTACCTCATGAAGCTGGTTGAGAGAAAGCTAAGAGTGTGCAAAGCTGTCATCAGGATCTCAAATATAAAATATATTTTGATTTGTTTAACACTTTTTTGGTTACTACATGATTCCATATGTGTTATTTCATAGTTTTGATTTCTTCACTATTATTCTACAATGTAGAAAATAGTAAACAATAAAGAAAAACCCTGGAATGAGTAGATGTGTCCAAACTTTTGACTGGTACTGTATATATGACATTTACACATTTAAGATGAATGTTTGACCATTAAAAAAAGAAACATAACATGACAGCTGAACATGAAAACCTGAAATAGCTGACGGACATCGCTTTGGCACTATGACCATGTATAGGTCCCTGCCACTAGAATGCAGACACTGCAAGTGGATTGGCCCCCTTTGTAATCAGAGACTCAGTTGTAGTGTGGAATTCACAAACTTTCATCTCTGTAGTCAAAACCTTTCATCGCAAATGGCTCAAAGGGTTGATCTGCCATCAGTTACCTTGCGTAAAAGTAAACACTCAAAAAAAATGCATACACTTTGGAGAAACCGAAAACCTGTTTGGGATTATGTGAACTATGAGATACATTTTAATTGTGAGAAAGTTACACTAACTATAACTTAAGTACCACGAAGTAGCCTTCACAAGACCATGACAGCTTGGCAGATAAATATCATGTATATAAGTTTACTTCAAGGTTTCACCAAAGATTTGATTCATTCTATATATTAAAAACAAGGTATTATCAAAAATGTCTTTGAGGAGATCCGAGAGAAGACACCCATTATGAATTTGACTACAAAAGGTACTATAGGTTAAGAAAGGAGTAATGAAGCATACTCTCTCTATTAATACAGATTTAATCTTGTTATAATTAACAGCCGTTGATCTCAAATCTGCTGTAGATACACGCCTGTAGAATGAATGAGTGTACCTATCAGGTCAGGATGTACGCATGCCACAAATTAGCTGTTGTGTCCTTCTTCAATCTGTTTGTAAAGTCATGAAAATGTGTGTGTGGTTTGTCATCTATTTTTTATGCTTCAACGGTGAAGCTCTTAACACACTGACACTCAACAATGACATTCTGCACGTGTTTTCAAGCTTCATATGACGTGAAATACTTACCGTATGTTGAGATTTGTTAGTCACCCACAGATGATTTGAATCAAGGAGAAAAACAGTCATGTGCATATGCGTTCTACTGCCTTAAGATTCATTTCTTCCCTATACTGAAAGTGCAATCATTTCTTCATTAGTCCTTTATTTGTTTCCAAGTGTTTGTCTTCAGGGCTAACATCTAGTTTATTTGGATACTACTTAATTACACATGGGAGAATGGGTTCCCCTCTTAGAAAATGAATCTCTATCACCAACTCCTAAAGGGCGAAAATAACTTAGGGGTGGACAGTGTGCGATTGTATTTCCAAGATTGATGAAGTTAGTAAAAGACTGACCAGATCAATTTGACCCTATTTCGTCATCTTGTAATGAAGTCATTATATTGGATCTTTTTGTTGAACCACAGAAAGGAAAAATGATGAGGAGAAATGTTCTTCACCTGTTTGTTAGTTTGGGGATTTATTAAAGGAAGCCTGAGGTGATAGACTGAACCACAATAAATTACATCTATGGCAGTGTCTCTCCGGATAACAACATTTGGTAGCACGGTTTCCTTCAGGATCTTTTCATTTTTCTCTGTGTTATTAAACACAAAGATGAAACTCAGAGGTCTACCATCAGGGCCGGTTCTAGCCTTTTGGGGGCCCTAAGCGAGATTTGGTTGGAGGGCCCCCCACCTCACGGCAAAACATTTTTGTGGCCCCCCTCTTGATAGCAGAGAGAAACATTTACATTTTAAAGTTAATTCTCTGCAATTCTACACATTTCGCCACAGTGCGGAGAAAATATTGCAGTTTTAAAGCAAGTTTTCCGCAATTCTACCCATTCTGTCATGGAGTCAACATACATTTTAACCATTTTAAAGCAAATTTCTTGCAATTCTACACATTTTGTAATGACTTATGCCATGATATCGGAGTGAGAATGACTATCAGAATGAATGGGGGCCCCCTGGAGGTCAGGGCCCCTCATGTGCCTTGTGTGATTAGATAGCTGGATAGGCTAAATACCAATCTAAAAATTGTTAGCTGGCATGGCTAATTGAGTGACTGTCAGTGACTGACATAAGAGAAAAACTGCTGATGCACAACCAAATGTTGAAATTTCACCTGGAGTATTCTACTATTCTTACTCTCAACAGTAAGTTGTAGTGCTGAGCGATTAACCAAAATGTTGTATATATTTTGTTGTTGTATTTTTGACCCCCTTTTTCTCCCAATTACAATCTTGTCTCATGCAACTTCCCAATGGCCTCGGGAGAGGTGAAGGTCAAGTCATGCGTCCTCTGAAACATGACCGCCAAACCACACTCCTTAACACCCACCCGCTTAAGCCGGAAGCCAGCTGCACCAATGTGTCGGAGGAAACACCGTTCAACTGATGACTGAAGTCAGCCTGCAGGTGCCTGGCCAGCCACAAGGAGTCACTAGAGCATGATGAGCCAAGTAAAGCCCCCTCGGCCAAACCCTCCCCTAACCCGGACAATGCAGGGCCAGTTGTGCGCCGCCCTATGGGACTCTCGGTCACGGCTAGTTGTGACACAGCCTGGGATCGAACCCGGGCCTGTAGTGACGCCTCAAGCACTGCGATGCAGTGCCTTAGACCGCTGCGCCACTCGGGAGGCATGTTCTTTGTTTTTTAAACAAATAATTGATCGTCTTGGTTCAATTATTTGAATTATTTCTTTCATTTTTTTGGTGCAGTTTCTGTAGAGATAAATCAGATCAAGTCCAAACAGTGCGATGTAGTAGGGACTTTCCAACAAGCCAATATTTGACAGAGTTTCACGCAGAAACCATCTTTTAATGAAATAATAAAGTCAGCAAATAAAACACATTTTTGTTAAAGTAAAGTAATGTGAATAAATTATAGTTAATAAGTGAAAAGCAGTAATGGCAGTCACTACCTTCATAGGACTTTTATTAATTGTTTTATTCTGTGTTGTTACAGCATTCAACCTACATAATGCATAGTGCATTTAAAAAAATGTTATAAGCAAAATCAAAACTGTGATAATTTTTTAAATAATCAAACCGAAAAGACCTCAAAAAGCCCTAATCGCTCAACACTAGTAGGTTGAGACCCTGACTGAGTTCCTTCCTGGTCGGGGTCCCCGTAGCGGCTGGGGACCCTAAGCAACAGCTTACATCGCTTATTCCTGGAACAGGCCCCAAATGTGATTGCCTGTAGCTCAGGACCTGAAGCAAGGATATGCATATTCTTGATACCATTTGAAAGGAAACACTTTAAAGTTTGTGGAAATGTCAAAGGAATGTAGAAGACTATAGCACATTTGATCTGATAAAAGATAATAAAAATAAAAAAACATTTATTTTGTACCATCATCTTTGAAATGCAAGAGAAAGGCCATAATGTATTATTCCAGCACAGGCGCAATTTCGATTTTGGCCACTAGGTGGCAGCAGTGTATGTGCAAAGTTTTAGACTGATCCAATGAACCATTGTATTTCTGTTAAAAATGTTGTATCAAGACTGCCCAAATGTGCCTAATTTGTTTATTAATAACTTTAAGTTCATAACTGTGTACTCTCCTCAAACAATAGCATGGTATTCTTTCACTGTAATAGCTACTGTAAATTGGACAGTGCAGTTGATTAACAAGAATTTAAGCTTTCTGACAATATCAGACATGTCTATGTCTTGGGAAATGTTCTTGTTACTTACAACCTCATGCTAATCGCATTAGCCTACGTTAGCTCAACCGTCCCGCATGGGACCCACCGATCCTGTAGAGGCAAATGTATTTATAAAGCCCTTTTTACATCAGCAGTTGTCACAAAGTGCTTATACAGAAACCAAGCCTAAAACCCCAAACAGCAAGCAGTGCAGATGTAGAAGCTTTTCTCTTGTCGGTCACTCAAGACTCTGTAGAGAGGCCAGACCGGATGACACAAGCTATAGCTGGCCATCAACACCTCAAGAGAAGGCTTGTCTCAAGTCACAACATAGGTCTAGCATCAAATCACAGAACATGGCTCTATACTCTTCCAATGAACTACTACCAGAGGTAGTAGTGCTTTATTTGTCAAAGAGATTTGTGGTCGATTTTTGAACCAATATTGCATAGCATGTGCCTGTTTCTGGTATGAAAAACACCTCATGTACATTAGCATTCTCTCAATATTTTGACAGTTAAAGGTTACACACAGTTATCCTGTTAAAGCTTGACTCCTTAGTTGCTATATACATTTTAGGACTTATAAATTAATAATATACACCCATTGATTCTTGAAGTGGATAACTTATGTCTCACGAGCTAAGTTCAACTGTAATACCCCATCAGAACTCACAGATACGCTTGTTTTACTCCAATGATTGTAAATAATGTAAGCAAACACTTTAGCCTCAAAACATGGTTAAAACTATCATTTTTGGATGGATGGTCAGTCTTTGCATCCATAGCTCTGTCTATGAAATTGAGAGTGGTTACATTTCTGCAGGCCCATCCCTCAGCTTTTTACCAAAACACATTGGTAACGCTTTGTTATTTTTTCAATTATGGACTCTTGCTTTAAAGGGACACCTTCAAAAAATTCGCCCTGAAAAACCGTAAAGGTGGATGTCGCTAAAAGGGTCAACTCATCCATAAATGATTGTCGCCATGGAGCAGTGAGAATACAGAGTACGTTAATTTGGTTTAAACTAAAGCCATTAAAATACAAAAATAATACTGGTGCTTGCAAATGGCAAACTATCGGACTGTCAGAGGCATGATGCATGGTGGTTATTGCATTGGCTTCATTATGATTAATAACATCGGAAGGATCCTCAGCTTTTCTTGTAGAGATGGAAAACGTAATTAGCCGGACTGGTTGGCGCTAAGGGCCTCGGCTTGGCTGAGCTCTCATGTTAAAACACCCAGGCAGCTAGAACAGAGAACATGGAGGCAGCATCCACCGTATAAAGTGTACGGGTAAATCATTCTGTTTCTTGACAGCAAAATCCTACTTATTTCACATTTCCTCTTCCGCCTTGAGCTTTTATTAAAAGCTCTATTGAGCAAATAAATATTGTTGTGCAACAGAGGTCCTTTCGCTTTTTATGAACGACGGCGGCGGAAACGGCCCTGATGTGACAGAGAGGGCATTGAGGTTTGAGGGAGAAAGAGACTGAGAGAAATGGAGGCAGAGTGCGTTTTCATCTGTCTGTTGGTGCACCTGCGTCAGGCACCTGTGAAATTGATATTATTAATGATAAATGTTGTCAGGGCAATATCCCCACGGCAGCAATGGTCACACTCACACTGACTCACAGGACCCTGCTGCTTTTGGCCTTTTATTTTCCCCTCCTTTTCCAGCCAAACATACTGTTATCGTCGATCCAGCCTCAGAATGTTCTTTATGAAAAATGACTGCACCCTGTTGTATGATCCAGCTGAACTTTAAAAGGCGAGGGAGGGTAGGCATGCCAACACTGTTTGATTTGGCTACACCATGTTATTTAGCACAGTACCTCAATGTTTTGGCTTAATTTGGTCTACCTGGCATTCCACCTTTTAGTGACACATTTTAGGAAAAATGTTGTGCTTGGAAGTCTACATGTTATTTTTATAATGATTTTGTAATACTAAATGAGTATTTGAGATCACTGGGTGCCAAAATACAAAACACCACATGAACAACATGATTACTTATCATTAGAAGTAACTGTTTTGGTTAACTCCAGCTATTAACTGATGGGGAAGACTTTGAGCAGTCATCAATCACTCTCCATGCTCATCATCATAGACAGGGTAAGGAAAACATAAGCAATCAATCGTTTGACTCGGCTTAAGTCTGGGTAATATAACACATTTATTTAAACTCGATGCTGAGCATATGCCTGCCCCGTGACTCTAAATGACATCCCCGTCTTTCCATTCTGTTGTTTCGGCCTGGTTGAAACAAATACTTGTATTTTTAAATAGGGACTTCTTAATGGAGCGATCGAGAGAGAGGAGCCATGCAGGTTTTGTAATAATGATGTTTCCTCAGGCCTCTGTGGCTATGATGTCTATCACTCTGCTCCATCCCGCCCACTTTCCTTCTCTCTCTGAATGGAGAAACACACTGTACATTTATGGTTCTAAAGATTCTAACCAAATCGTCCATTGAATTTTCCAAACCACTAGCCTATACACGTTGGTGACTCAAACCGTTTTGATTTTACTCAGCTTGGTCATTGAATGGTCATTGTTGCATTCAGCCACACCTAATAAAGCGCTATTCTACTTGGTTGAAATCCTATTATGTCTTGCATGTTAATTACATTTATGTAATTTAGCAGCTCGGGTTTTCCACCTTTCGGTTACTGGCCCAACGCTCTTAACCACTAGGCTACCTGCCGCCCGTCATCAGATCTGTATAGGCCTAAACGTCGGTCCGCTATGTTCTCCAGACATGGTCCCTCATTTAATGGGTTTTTTATAGGGTTTGGGGTATTGAGTATTATAGCTACCAGTTGCTAACACAAGGTCCCTCTCTCCAGCATGCCTCCAGGCCACACTGCTTCAACAGAGCCTGGGGTGGCGAGCTGACAGCCGGCCGGCCGGTCGGTGGCTCCTCATTGCGGCAGAGGGAATTAAATTACTGCTCGTGCAGCTCAGTTGGTAAACAACACAAAGCCAATGATACGCCCAATTACACTTCAATGCAATGCATGTGTACAACCATGGACTGCCCTGAACCCATCAGGCAGCATAGCAGCCACAGCTCAACACAAAAAGTTTGGGATACAATGAATGAAATGAAAAAGGGATATGTCAACGTGCTCTAAAAACTAAAACACTAATTTTCCTGACAAATGATACCTGTAGTCTGTGTGGAATTATGTTTCTGCTACACAAAATGTTTATTTTCTCTCACAAAAATATGGATAACAGCCCACTGTTATTTAGGTTATTGAGCCACAACATACATTCTCACCAAGTCCTTGTTGTAGTGTTTGTTATAGAATAAACCCCCAACACGATCTGCAATTCATTTCTGATCTGTATTGCTGTAACGCCTGTCGTCAGAAGGAGTGGACCAAAGCGCAGCGTGAAAAGTGTTTATGATTTTATTTATTATCAAAAATCACTCGAACAAAGTAACAAACAGAAAGCGAATAGTTCTGTCATGTAACAGAGACTAAACAGAAAATAACTACCCACAAATCACAGGTGGGGAAAAAAGGCTGCCTAAGTATGATTCCCAATCAGAGACAACGATAGACAGCTGCCTCTGATTGGGAACCACACTCGGCCAAAAACAAAGAAATAGAAAACATAGAAATAAAGAAACTAGAATGCCCACCCTAGTCACACCCTGGCCTAACCAAAATAGAGAATAAAAGCCTCTCTATGGCCAGGGCGTGACAATTGCATCATTATTACAATGCCTATTTGGCTACAGTAAAGCTGATCATTCATTGCTAATACTTTTCTGCCGTTTTCTTTGTTTCTGTATATCTGACCAGAAATGTGCAAATATCTTTTTGTTCATTAAAGGCCTAGTTCAGTCAAAAACGTGATTTCCTGTGTTTTATATACAGTATATTTCCACACTATGAGGTTGGAATAATCCTGTGAAATTGTGAAAATTATGATAATGCCGTTTTAGTGTAAGAGCTGTTTGAAAAGACTGCCTGGAATTTCAGCCTGTTTTGGTGGGATGGAGTTATGGTCTGCCTGGTGACATAACCATGTGGTAAATTTGTTAATAGACCAATAAGAAAGAGAGTTCCAAACCTCTCTGCCAATAACAGCTAGTTTTCAGTTTTCCCCTCCCCACTCAGTCCACTCCCACACAGTCCTAGCAATATTCTTGCTTGAGAAATGTCTCTTTGCTAAGAAGCTATTTTTTGTTGTTGTAATTATTATTATTTTTATTGAAAACCAATTACAGTAAGGTACTTAATTGTTACCCAAATTATTTGATATTGATATAAAAACGGCTACATTGGACCTTTAAGATTTTACATTGAATTCATCGCATTCTTCATTGGGGTAATGTTATTTTAGTTATTTTTATATACAAAATAATCATTTGATCAAGTCTAAATGAGGTGAATTGCTTACCACCACTCAGACAGTAAGTATGTATCATGTATCTGCACACTTATGAGTCAATCACCCAGCTCCAACTTCTTTGTCAATAATCTATTTGACAAACACCAAGTAAGTTAAAATTGATTGATTATATCATGGGTAAATGATATGAATCTAAGTATCGTGAACTTCCGAGTGGCACAGCGGTCTAAGGCGCTACAGCGCAAAAGGCATCACTGCAGTCCTTGGTTCGAATCCAGGCTGCATCATATCTGGCCGTGATTGGGAGTCCAATAGCACAATTGGTCCAGGTTTGCCCGGGGTAGGCTGTAAATAATAATTGGTTCTTAACTGACTTCCCTTTTAAAAAAATAACCAAAAGTAGCCCAATCTCTAGAAATAATTTTGAAACGAAAAAGTTGGGGTTGGGAGTGAAACTGATATCTAATCGACACTGGATGTCAATATTTCAGACACAGTGCTGAAATGCTAACATTTGTCATTTCATGCATTTTGCCAAATTTAATAAATGGTTCCAGGTTTCAGAACAAAACACTTAAATGACCAGCATCTGCAATTCAATTTATAAGATCTTTATTTACTTTTAATGAAAGAAACACAATCCACGAAAAATGGAAAAGTGGGAAATAATTTACTTTACAATGATGAACTGTTCTGATGAGGAAAACAATGTTGGTAGCTATATTAGAAAACATCAGTAGCAATAATAATAGGCTATTATTAATATCAATGATAGCTTAATAATAATAATATGCCTAGTAATAATATGAATACATACATTTATATAATAATAATAATAATAATTGAATACTTTTTTAATAAAAGCATGAAATGTTAAAACAATATAACCACTACAGATCCTACAGCAGTCTTCATGCAATTTGATGAGTGAAAATAATTTGCACCAAAAAATCCTACATCCCAATATTGCTGTGGAGACAGTAACAATAGGCCATAATTATCCTCTTCTAATTAGTGAAGCAAAAATCACCTTTTCCAGGGCCTTGTCAATTTACGTTATTCAAGATTCTTGAGCCATGCTGCTTCTTGTAGCCTACGGTCTCTCAATACTCCTGAAGAGCCTGCATCTCAGCGTTTTTCTTTTTTTCCCATAGTGGTCCGTCGACTAAGTCCGGTTACAGTTGTCTGATCTGGGCAGGAGGCGCCAGGTTATCCCCGGGGAGCTGGGAGTCAAGGACTGTAGCTCGAAATGCAGAATAATGTAATTCTATCTGGTCTGAATTCAACCTAATTACAGCAGAAAGCAAAACAGGCAGAGAGTCTAGCGAATGCAAATGGTTCGGGATGACATGCAGGCTCATCAGCGTAATGCACGACATCCTCGAGTGGAGAGCTTTGGAACAGACGCACCAAATAGCGCGAGCCTGCCTGAGTGACAGGAGTCAATGCAGGCGCTTTTCTTCCATTTTCCTTCGCCAAAACAAAGCTAAACAACATCATATTCTCTATTTTCTTGTGATTATCGAAAATAAAGTTTATATGAATAGACGTAACAGCAAAGTGATAATAATAACTATATAACAACATCATTATTGAGTGATAGGCTATATACATTATTATTATTAGGCGAGTATTATTATTTTACAGTCTGTGCAGGCTGTTATTGGCCTATTATTATGTTAATAGAACCTAAAGATAAACCTTTGTACTAATTATGAATATGTTGTCTGGCTTATGATGATAATTACAAATGCAATGAGTCAAGGTATGAATAACCAATATCATAGAATATAGACTGCATATACGGCATCAGTGACTAGTGCACAGCACAGAATATATACCTTTAGCTTAAAACGAGCAGACAAGTGCCTGTGCCCTTACAATGATCACAAAGCCTGTCTTTGTTCCAATTTGACGATTTGTTTCACAATATTGTTTTATTGCCCTTTCACTGCAGCATTTACATCATAATTTGACATTTTCTTAGAGGACTGACTTTCTATATGGCTCCTTTTTGTGCAAACTATCGCAGTTGTTTGCAAATCTCTTGAAGCCTTTTTCAGAAACGTTGCACACGCCAGAGGTTGGGGGGTCACTATAATATATCGGGGAACCAACTGTGACAAATTCCTTCTGTCTGTGCTTTGCTGGTACTTTATTACCCAGACGAGCAACACTGCCTGGAGATAACGATTCATCACCGGCTGCATGGAAGCCGCCATAGACATCGCCTCTGGGCAACCAGCTAAGGGCCTTCATATTGCCATTTGAGAAGGGGATTGCACGCAGAGAGCAGCTTGCGAAGGAGGAGGGCGGGGGGGGACACACACATTTGAGGGAGAGGTTGATTAAATTGGTTTAAATCTTAATATGGATGCAATCCTTGTCCAAGTTTAACAGAAATATCAGTACATTTTTTCTGAAGGCAAATGCTTCATCCACAGTTTCACGTGTTATTAATGTAACTTAATTCACGTACGGTTTAGGCCTATTGTTTATATATCTTGAACAAAAATGTTGGCTTTGAGTTTTATTCGATTTTTTTCGAATGTCATTGTTTGGTCTTATTTGTGGATTATTCGATTGTGTTAGAAAATACAGGTTTAACTATGTTTTGCCTGCCTGATTAGTTTAATTTCAGTATGAGCTGGTAATGAACGTAATGAAATGAAACACCAGTTAGGTAGGCTCAAGTTGTCAGGTTCAATAACGAGAGAGCTTCTTAGGTTCAAAATAATTAGAACATATAATAAACTAGACATAATTAAAGGCTATATTATGTTGCCTCATTCGAATTAGTTTTGTATTTAACAGGGCTGTGTTTACACAAGTAGCCTTATTCCAGCGTTTCCCAAACTCGGTCCCCGAGACCCCAAGGGTGTGCACGTTTTTTTTCCCCCCCTAGGACTACAGAGCTGATTCAAATAATCACCTTATCATCAAGCTTTGATTATTTTAATCAGCTGTGTAGTGCTAGGACAAAAACCAAAACGTGCACCCGTTGAGGTCCCGAGAACCGAGTTTATAAAACGCTGCCCCATTCTGATATTTTCGCCAATTATTGGCAAAAGAGCTGATCTGATTGGTCAAAAGACAAACGCGTGTGAAAAGATCAGAATTAGGCTGCCTGTGTAAACGCAGCCTTCATTAGCGACTATAACTCGCTGGCCTATAGATAAGAAACTGGACTGTCAATGAACACCGTTTGGCTCTTTTGAAAGATCATTTAATTGAAGTCAATAACAGGGCAAAGAAATTATGCAGTTATGAATGCTTTTCACATACTCTTCTCAATGAGTCCCTCCTCGATAATAAACGCGTCCAGGAGGGTAGAATGTAACAGATGAATCTATAATTGAGATAAGTCAATCAGACTACAGTGTTCTGTTACAATACATATGAGCCAAGACTACATCAATTATTGGCATGATCAATTAGCCTATAAGGCAATGACGTGTCCCATACCCATACAATTAGCCTATTTTAGTCAATCAAAATCGTTGTCAAGGTTTATCATAGACCTGCATTACGCTCATTCCGCTAATTCACACTATGCTGCATGTGGGTAGATTTAACTGCCGCAGCCTAAAATGCCACCTTGCTATGACCTTAGGGCGCGCGCAGATACAGCGAGACATCCTCATTTAGCTCTCGAGGTTTCATTGTGAAGAACAAAAGAGAGAACCTCTCCAATAACCATTATGTCACCAATTGGAGATGTTGTGTGATACATCATGGACGTTTTACACATTCATTTTGTCATAATGACGCATCCATCGCCCAAATGTCCAGTGGCATAGCCTGTCGTCACCAAGGCGATATCAACAGTTAGGCAGTTTAACAGCAATATAGTTCAATTTTACGCGCTTGCAAGGATGGCTCTCCAAAATATTCGTCCCCTCTATTTTATTCGATCACGTTTAAAAACAAACACATCTTAGGTTTACACTACCCCCATTATTGTCGCTTCACGTGTCAACGTCCATTATTAATATAGCTTTAAATTCATACAATTGATTTTTATGATTCCCTTTAGCCAGTTTGAGCAGTTGTGAAATATCTTCATTCGCACGGAAGCTGAAATAAGTCCGTAATAAAACGATCATATATTAAATTCGTTTTCCCGGTGTTGCAGTTTTATTATGAGTCATTTTTCATGTTTATTACATTTAGACTGGGCAATCCGTCCTCTTGCTTCAGGCAGAGAAAGGTTAAATCATTTGTGCCAATCAACACTGTGTTTTGCATTATCAAAGGCAAGCCAGGATTCTCTAATGGATCTTATTGCCATAATGTTGGCCTAATATCCATGCACTAGTCTATCTTAATTTATTTTATGAAACGTTCCATTGAATAGGCCTATTGCGGGACCATGTTTATGTCTTTCTGAGTTGTTCATGCACAAGTGGACAAGTGCAAGATTCCCAGTTTGCTGTCCGAGATATGTTTTTCTACTTGCATGACACTGATGGAAGAAGACAATCTTGTCATAATCATGATTAAACAGCCTGCCCTATACTCCAACTTCCCACCTCACTAACGGTTGTCTTCTTGATGTACAGTGTTAATGGTGTGTAATAAGGCGATTTCCATAGGCCTAATGAGTTGAAATTCTGAGTTAGGCTATTTGACTGCTATCAGGCTTACAATGAAAGGGCGATAAACAGGGATGTAAAATCCATAGTTACATAGCAATTAAACATAGTTCCATCATGCATGACAGTCCATATCTATTAGGCAGTTGTTCATGTCATCTTTTTATAGTGGGATTAAGGTTGGTGATAGCCTATGTAGCCTAATTAAACACAGTTATACATTTGATAGACTGTAATCTATATGTCATACAGCACAGTAAAACTTGGACTGCTACTGGAAATGGGCTGCGGGTTCTTTAAGAGAAGGGAGCAGGCTACAAAACATTGTCTAACTGGAAATGCGGGGGCCAATGGATGACCGAATGGCAAGATTTAGGCAGAAGGGGTGTCTCAGCTGTTGAAATCACTTCAAGACGCACTGTAACAGAGCAATCTTTTCCAATTAATACTCATGTTTAGCACAGTTAACACTTCATTTTGCTACATCTTTTGATACGAAGAGGTTGAGTCGCCAATACCCTCTGCTTTTGGACATGTCGTAATAATAATGCCAGAACAGAGCACCAGTATCCTCTTCAAAGGAACTTGGGAATTCCTCAAATTGCGGATTTGGCTGTAAGTAGTCTGGCTAATTATTTTACATGACCAATAGGCTATTAATCGATATAGATTACTGTGATATGTGCAAGCAAATATGTTAAAGGACATACTACAATGTGATGGATATGCATTTTAAGACTCCCAATCTATCCCGATGGATTATTAACATTGCATTTTAGCCTACTCCGTATCTATGTCTTCGGGACAGATAATGGCAACGCTTCGGTCGGTGTGGGTCGCGCACTGCTCAAGGAAGTATCTTTAGGGTAAAACCTGAACACAGACGTGGGTATCATTTATGCGCCTGATACTGCGACAACACGGAAAACAAATATATAGCATACTTTTTTTAATCAACATATGAGTCGTTTTGAGACGCTAATATGAATACAGCAATGGAGAACACTGGAATTGAAGAGGTTAACCAGACACACCAGCAGCACGAGCCCATCAGCTTTGGAATAGACCAGATACTGAACAGCACTGACCCGTCCAGCAGCTGCATGCTGCCCAACCGAACCAGCGACACGGATTACACGAACGTTTACACCAATGGCTATAACAGCGTCTATAACCCTGCCTGCTCCATGGCGGCTGGGCTCGCTGGTTCCTATAACGTGAATATGAACATGAATGTGAGCATGAACATGAACGTTAACGTAAACGGAGGGAACGCCGGTGGTGTTATCAGGGTACCAGCTCACAGACCCATGCCACCGAATCCGCATCCGCCACCTCCTAGCCATCCGCCTTGCCTCGCGGCTTGCATCCCCTCAGTGACTTCAATGACAAGTATGGGAAATGCGGCCAACTTCACCTTCCCGTGGATGGAGAGCAGTAGAAGATTCGCAAAGGACAGACTCACTGGTAAGATTCAACTAAACTTCTGAACATTTATGTTTATGTAGACTACAATTCTGTCACAAAATGGGACTATTGCTTCATGGATTTCTCCATAGGAATATTCAATATTTTCCACTGGAAAGGAGGTTCAAACTTAAATGGAATTCATAAAAAGGTCACCTTTAATTGTTGTTTGACAGTTTAATCCACATCCTTAAAAGTATGGCATATGCCTAGGATTTTGTTTTTAGCATCTTGACTTTGTCAGTTAAGAAGGCATGGTAGCCAATTTTGTGACAGACTCATTTATCAAACCATATGTGCTACTGGGCATATGGCATGAGGAATTCGATTTTACATCAAGGCCTGTCTATATCATATTAGTTCATTTAAAAGACAAGTGAATACTTCCAGGTATTGTTAATAATATATGTTATGTACATTTGTATAATTTTATGGGTATAATGCCAACCATTAAGATTGCGACTTTCAATCCATATACATGGAGGGGATAACGTTGATAAATCCCCTCGTCATCCTAATCAAATGAATAGCTCACCATACAAAATGGATGACATGATTTGAAGAGATGACTGTTTTTCCAAATGCAGAACACCTGATTTATTTCTGAATATAATATTCACCATCCAAATGTGGTTTAATAATAGCAACATCAGTTTCAATAGGCTATAATAAAACATAATAGGTTAACTGTTATGTCTGTGAGTATTGTTGTTGTTTATAGGCTATTATTATTGCTTATTGTAACAGTTTAATAACAATATAACACTCTACTATAATAAAAACAATTAAAACCAACATTTTTCTAGCGTAGTATTATCATTATTACGTTGACTTTTTGAGGCATAGTAGCTCATTCTTAGTTATTGCGGCAAATAGGCCTATAGCTTCGTCCAATAATAGTATCTAAATGTAGCGATTCAGTCTACGGCAAATCATTGAGGATGCAGTCCTGCAGGTGGGCTACGTAAATAATTTTGTCTGGACTCTGCCGGGCTATTTATAGGCCTATAGTTGTGTATACAGCCAACTAAACAGAGAGAAGATAGCAACACCGTCACTATCAACACCTGACAAGCATGTTATTTTTTTGTGTTTAGCATACACGGGGTTATTTGACATGTCCCTTTCCGCGTTGAATATCATGCCAATAAATGCAAAGCGTCAACGCAATTCGTGTCCTAGGTCTATTGAATAAACGCTGTCTTATTTTAGTAGAACTATCTTCAACACAGTGTTGAACAATTGTCCAGTCTTACGTCCAGCCTAACTGACCCATTGAAAGAAAATAAAAAAGGGAAAAGAATTGTGACAAATTCTTTACAAACGTTGAAGTATGACATCTAAACATTTAGCGTACGGCCGGACAGTTTATTTCGCCCATAAAACATTGAATTGACGTTGTAT
The DNA here is from genome assembly GCF_016432855.1 of Salvelinus namaycush. Classification (NCBI taxonomy): domain Eukaryota; kingdom Metazoa; phylum Chordata; class Actinopteri; order Salmoniformes; family Salmonidae; genus Salvelinus; species Salvelinus namaycush. Next base: position 22,519,307 of record NC_052311.1, on the reverse strand, counting down.
CTTCACCATTGGGCTGTCAAGGTAAATTGGATAATATTGCAAATGCTTAAACTTGTAAACGCTTCTATATCTCTATGACATTGGCAGGTGTAGTTAATGATCTATATCATTTACAAAAAGATGAAGAATGAATCCAAGTACGGTGGCTGTGATTGTGAATATAGGACTTACTGTATAGGCCTGCAGGTCCGGAATCCTTTGACCAACGATATTCTCGCATTTTAGGAAATTGGAAAAGTGGCTTTCTCAAAAATTAGGCCTAGCAAAAGCACGACAGATCAAAATATGTTATGCTTATGTCATAATCCTTTTTCACATAGGCTCTGGTGTTTTCGATTAGCCAATAGAAAAAGACATAACACTAAGGGTTGCACGGGCCATTATAGGCCTATTACATGATAGGCCTACTGTTTCACATTTCATTTCATTTTAATATTATAGAAAGGGCAGAAAGGGATAGTAGTAACTTATAACTGCCGTGCAAATGAAACTTAATTCGACGGGCTGGCAGTTCGATGGCCTGCTTTTGGCCTGTATATTTTAGGCTACAATGACCATAACCTCACCCCCACTCGGCCGAGATATTAGTTTTTCTGGCATGACGTCACCACCATGAAGATGGAAATGAAGACCATTATGTATTGGCCCGCATTAAATATTAACAATGATGTGCTTTCCTAATTAATTATTTAAACCAGAGAACGATATGTCAACTGTAAAATATCTTATGTAAATATGCTTATCAATTGTATTCATAGTCACAACGGGCCACTTGTTTCATTTGGTTTATAGTTTGGTGTTGGTTATAGCCTCATCTTCAACCATCCACCAACAAGACGTTCCTTTTAAGTGATCACTTTTTGTTATCATTGGTGATCCCCATTTGAGACAAAGACCTATCTTTGAGATTTATTGAAAGTGCTTGAAGTAGGATATTACAGTGTAGCCATTTGTCAACATTGTTTGAGACATTTATTTTTTTAAATCATACTCCCATCGATTTTCATTTGAGTTAATACTTTTTTATTGTAGCATAGGGGGCAAATTGTATTTCCACATTTAAAAATAATAAACATTGTAAGAAATATGGTATAAAATGTATCTCTTAGTTGCTGGATGGACTTAGCTCAGCAGTCAGCACCTGTCTGTTCGGTTGGCTTAACCTAAATTCATATCTCAAACCGTAAAGCGTTTCTTTGGATGCTTGAAATAGACCTCTCCTGTTTTAAATAATTCCCTCTCATATTGGATTGCAGCGCTGAATTTAACCGCAAGTGTCAAAGCAAGTGAAACAGCGAACAGGCCTACGATTGGAGATGTGATATTCACAACAGACCGGACATACTGTATCTGAACAGATTGGAAGGCGCTGAAAGGGAATACCACATGTTTCTACGTTGATTGACTTCTTGGCAGTTTTCAGGTTTAATGAAGCAAAGAAGTGCATAAACTGATTTGTCCCCTGAAGTCAATAAACAAAGTTGTTCATATGGCTCTAAGTTCTGGAGAAATGGGCAACTAGGATACTTCAAATCGAAATGTAGGCCCAGAGGCATTTTCATTTTTACAATATCTGCATGTATTGCATAAAAACTTGTAAAATATTGTAAAATACACACTATAATCTTAAAGTAAGGTAACTGTAATTTAATGAATGGCATCCATACCGGCAATAATTAATGTATTTTGAGATTTTAGCATTAGGACACTGATTAGTGTCTATAGTAAAAACATTATATAGCCTACCATAAAATACATTAATGCCATGTAATTACACAACCACTAACAGATACTACAGTTGTAAGTACAATGTATAATACGAAGTGATTACGTTGTACCTGCTTGCTGTACCTGTGTAAGGTCCCATAATGGCCATTGAGGTAAGACTATGCCTATACATCTCATTGCATTAATATAACAGTGCTTTATCTTTGTCAGAAATAATGATCTTCCCCGCAAATACATGTATTTAAAGATGGCGGCAGTAATGGTGATGTTGATGGGGAAAGCGGGACAGTTTTCTCCGGAAGTTGCTTCTATTCTCAGCCAGTGTTGCATGGGCAAGTGGCTCTGTTTTGCCTCATAGTGTAATAAATAGCAATATGTTCATGTTATATTTCAATATCCCCGTTAGAATCCTTTATATATATTTATTAGATTGCTACACAGGTAATATCCGCAGTGGGGAAGAGAGGCGCTGTCACAGAAATGTGTTATTAGGTATAAGTGGTTTTATTATGGGCCCATATTCTCTAAGGTATAATTTTTTTATATAGCTTATGCTAAATCATATTACCCAGGCATCAGATTTAGTATTCTCCACCATTTCCGTCGTCATCCCTTAGAGCAAAATACATTAGAACAATTCCTGCAATGTGTTCTTGAAAATGTTCTATGCAACATTCAAGTGAAAATAAAATACAACTATTGAATGAAGTGAAATACATAACACGATTTCTCTGGTTTGTGAAATTCAGTGACCTTGAGACTTTGAGGGACATCTGGTCTACCACTCTCTCCATATTTGGTCTTGCCCAGTTATGGGAAATTACAGTATATCTTCAATGAATAACATTATTGTGGTAATTGTCTGTGCATGCATAAACATTCGAACAACAAGTTATTGATGTCCTTTGCAATATGGGCTGATTATTAAACGCAATCATATCACATTATAACGACTATTACTGTAAAGAGGCTGAGGGCTAAATTGAACTAACTGCCTTGTTCCATAAAGGTCTGCAGGTTTTGATGACAGACAGGTGTGTTCTGGGCTCTTGGCACACTGCTGCATTTAGTGGGATACTACCACACACTCGGTTCTTTATTTGGAAGCTGGTCATAAATAGGGACATCACAGACAAAATAAAATAAAAACCTACGGCATGATGTCTTTTGTTCTACTGTGACATGAATCAGTCAATCATCATCCATAGGACTATTGTTACATTTCAAATGGTTTAATTGTTTATTCAGAAAATCTTATGTCAGAATTCAAGTTAGGTTGAAGGTGCCCTTAAGCAAGTTTGACTGGATGGCAGTCTGTTTGCGTGTTACTCTTCGGTTGCATGTGAACGTGCTTGTATGTGCCTGGTCCATTAGCTGGTCCCCAGATGGCCTGAAATAGAAGTCTAATGTGGTATTATCTGTACCCAGACCTGCATGTTGAGCCTGGAGCAGACCTGCTTACTCCAAATGTGTGACCTATTCATCTCTATCCTCAGGCAAAGAAGGGTTGGACCCTCTCTAGATTAAAAATACCTTTTCAAAACTCAATACTTGCAGTCAATGTTTACAATTAAATTACAAATGTACCCAATTTACATTTTGAAATATATTTTTTTAATCATGTGTGAATCATTTATTGTTTGCCATTTATGTTTATAACTAATCAGAGAGGTTGAGAGTGATTTGAAATGATTGTTGAGTGCATTATATGGCTTGTGTTTCATTTGTGTTTCATCTCATCTCCAAAGTGCCTCAGTGGAAAATTAATTTAGATTGTTCACACTGAATCCAGGTTACTACATTCTCAACACAGTAGCATTGGTCCCCCAGGGCACCTATGGAGATGTTTTATATGCAGTTTGACTGCTGGTGAGCTCTCAGACAGAACTAGACCAATAAACACACTGTAAGACAACAGGCAAACAGCTTGTGAGGAACAAGGAAGCCTGCTCCTGATTCCCTTCGACAGAAACGTCTGTTTTACATCTTATAGATGTAGATGAGTATAGGACTTGAAAAGGGCTCTATATCCAAACATATTATATTACATTTGTGAATGTTCTGTTTACTCATGCCTGACACAATAGACAATATGGTATAAATATTTTACCATAAAATGCTTGAGATTGGTACTTTTCTTTTGTATTAGGTTTTAATTAGTAAAAAAGTAAACACATGTATCTTGTACATATCACCTAAGTTACTATGTAGAACTGGATAGGTTAGATAGCCTACTGTAATGAACTGGCATCAGACCAAATGTGATACTTTCGGCCTAACCAATCAGCTGAAGGCATTTATTGTACTAAATGACAATCCCCATCTGGGATAAAAGCAATGAGAGGGTACTTCCTGAGTACCCCCACCTGCCCCGCACAGCTCCACATGGGTCCCTGACTGTGTCTCCCTTTCTTTAGCGGAGCAGGCAGAGGACAGACAAGCAGGAGACCCCAATGGGAGGCCAGGAGCCCCCCCGGCCCTGCCAGGCCTCTGCCCTCTCCCCAAGGGGGACATCGGCAGGGTCCCTACCTGGAGCTCTATGGAGACATTAGCCAAACACTATTACCCTGAACTCGCTCACCTGCGAGACACTGGCCCACTTGCAGACTATCCCTTTCGAAAGGGTACTTGTCCAGGTGAGTCACTTCCCTGGTCTTCTTTTAAATGTGCCTTTCATCTTGGCCTGGTTGGTTTTCTCCTGGTTTCCATCAGGGATGTTAAAATACCAAAATGCTTAGGTCCATAGGACAAAAGTCTATGTACCGTTTGTACTATATGCGTTAGATATGAGAAAAACATGAATATAGGACCTTTTTTACCTTGTAAAAAACCTCATATTACAACGGGTAATAGCCAGTGATGAACCATTAAATGTTGGCTAATTCCTGGTAAAAAAAAGAAGATACATGCTGGAATATTGAGTTGAATTAGTGAAGGACAACAAAATCCCCCATAAAATATACACTAGTGTTCATGCATACTAAATCTATGGCAAAGGTATAATATGTCAGAGAAGGTTCTTGCTTGACCAAGGTTTGTCTCTGAAAATGAACATAGTCTCTCTCTCTCTCTCAGCAGCCCTTTCGCCCTTCTCCGTGACCCGGCGCATTGGCCACCCCTATCAGAACCGGACACCACCCAAGAGAAAAAAGCCCCGTACCTCGTTCAGCCGAGTGCAGATCTGCGAGCTGGAGAAACGCTTTCACCGGCAGAAATACCTGGCGTCAGCGGAGCGCGCCACCCTGGCCAAGGCCCTGAAGATGACGGACGCACAGGTCAAAACCTGGTTCCAAAACAGGAGGACAAAATGGAGGTAGGGGCCCATTACAGCAACACATTACAGCAACACATTACAGCAACAAACTTCTAAACACTCTTCAAACACTTTCAATGTTAAAGCATTTTTTATTGTTCCTTTTATGACATTCATTATTTCAAGAAAGGAGATATTCTTTATCAAAACTGCTGTCCATTGTACTTGCTGCATTATGATTTAAGCATTATGATACATTAGACTGAAGAATTATGATACATTAGACTGAAGCATTATGATACATTAGACTGAAGCATTATGATACATTAGACTGAAGCATTATGATACATTAGACTGAAGCATTATGATACATTAGACTGAAGCATTATGATGCATTAGACTGAAGCATTATGATACATTAGACTGAAGCATTATGATACATTAGACTGAAGCATTATGATGCATTAGACTGAAGCATTATGATGCATTAGACTGAAGCATTATGATACATTAGACTGAAGAATTATGATACATTAGACTGAAGCATTATGATACATTAGACTGAAGCATTATGATACATTAGACTGAAGCATTATGATGCATTAGACTGAAGCATTATGATACATTAGACTGAAGCATTATGATACATTAGACTGAAGCATTATGATACATTAGACTGAAGAATTATGATACATTAGACTGAAGCATTATGATACATTAGACTGAAGCATTATGATGCATTAGACTGAAGCATTATGATACATTAGACTGAAGCATTATGATACATTAGACTGAAGTATTATGATGCATTAGACTGAAGCATTATGATGCATTAGACTGAAGCATTATGATACATTAGACTGAAGCATTATGATGCATTAGACTGAAGCATTATGATACATTAGACTGAAGCATTATGATACATTAGACTGAAGCATTATGATACATTAGACTGAAGCATTATGATGCATTAGACTGAAGCATTATGATGCATTAGACTGAAGCATTATGATACATTAGACTGAAGCATTATGATACATTAGACTGAAGCATTATGATACATTAGACTGAAGCATTATGATACATTAGACTGAAGCATTATGATGCATTAGACTGAAGCATTATGATACATTAGACTGAAGCATTATGATACATTAGACTGAAGCATTATGATACATTAGACTGAAGAATTATGATACATTAGACTGAAGCATTATGATACATTAGACTGAAGCATTATGATGCATTAGACTGAAGCATTATGATGCATTAGACTGAAGCATTATGATACATTAGACTGAAGCATTATGATACATTAGACTGAAGCATTATGATGCATTAGACTGAAGCATTATGATGCATTAGACTGAAGCATTATGATACATTAGACTGAAGCATTATGATACATTAGACTGAAGCATTATGATGCATTAGACTGAAGAATTATGATACATTAGACTGAAGAATTATGATACATTAGACTGAAGCATTATGATACATTAGACTGAAGCATTATGATATATTAGACTGAAGCATTATGATACATTAGATGGATGCGGGAAGTGACACAAAGTAACAACTGTGCATCCATTTAAATATGGTATGTGAATTGCTTTGCTTGTGGTGAGCAAGCTTTTGTGTTGTGTTATATGAATATACTATATTCCTGTGGTTGATAATGTGCCTGGCCCATTTGTTGTGACAGTGAAACACCTTTTTTTGCTTAGCTTAGCTCCTACTTGTTTTTAGAGGCCAATTCCCTTGACCAAGCACAATTAACCCTGTTCTTAAAAGGCTTTTCTAGAAAGGTGCTGTCCAAAGATGGCAGCGTAGCCTAGTGGTTAGAGCGTTGGACTAGTAACTGAAAGGTTGCAAGATCGAATCCCTGAGCTGACAATGTACAAATCTGTTGTTCTGCCCCTGAACAAGGCAGTTAACCCACTGTTCCTAGGCCGTCATTGAAAATAAGAATTTGTTCTTAACTGACTTGCCTAGTAAAATAAAGGTTAAAAAAGCAATACTGACCCACTAGTCTGAATAGTTGAGGGCATTGTCCATGGCAGAAACTCTTCCCCTAATTCACTCAAACTGTTTATGGTCATATGGAATAAATGAGTGGACTATCAAATTATAATACCTTGCGTTTATTTAACCTTGATGTCAAACAAGGACCTAAAGGAAATGAATGTAGAAATAGTTCCTGTATATCTGAGTCATCTTGACTCATGGGCTCTGGCACACCTTGCATTAAAATGTGTCCTGTGATCAGATCTGGTGGACCTGATATGGGAAAAGCTGGCACACGACGCATTTTAATACCAGATGTAAGAGATCCTATTTCAATAGGTATTTGTATGCAAGGTGTCGACACAGGGCCATGTTTTCGATAGAAAACATCAAGATCTGTTTAAAGGACAATTAAATGTAATGGTACAGTTTGTATTTTAGTGATCAGTTACATCTCTGTTGAATTCTGAAATTCAAAACACAGATGAAAAAAAGAACGACTAGATGGCATATCATGAATAACCAGGGGATTGGCTAACTCACTTTCCTGATTTCTGAGCTAGTTTTGGTGTGATTTATGATATTTCCCCATAGTGTGTAGATAGGATGTGCATGAAGGATGTATTTGTGGGACGGCTACGCTAGTAACAAGCATATGATCAAATGAACAGCAACGAAATCGGATTAGGATAATGTAGTTAGCAATAACGTGTGGCTAATCAAAGGAGGATGGTGTGTATGAAACAGCATTTTAGAGGTGTTTTTCTGACCCTGTTGCACATGCAGGCCTAACAATCACATGTAAATACATACAGTATAATATCCATGTGAGAATGACATACACCATTGTTTTCATGAAAATTAAATAATGGTAATCCAAAGGAAATAAGGGTAAAAAATAATTAAGTAAAATAATCAGGGTATCCATTTTTTTATGTAGTTATTTTTAACAATACAGTATCACTTTTTCGTGGACTGAATACTTGTATTTCAGGAAGTATTTGTCTTTTTGCATTCGAAGGTAGTATTTATGGTGACATACTGTATGAATATTTAGGCACTGTTTTGAAAATGCCCTTTTCCCCACTGTGGAACCAGGAGACAGACAGCCGAGGAGCGCGAGGCAGAGAGACAGCAGGCCAACCGTCTGATGCTGCAGCTCCAACAGGAGGCCTTTCAGAAGACCCTGAGCCAGCCCCTGCAGCAGGACCCCCTCTGCCTGCACAACTCCTCCTTGTACGCCTTACAGAACCTACAGCCCTGGGCGGAGGACAACAAGGTGACCTCCGTCACCTCCCTGGCATCTGTGGTCTGAATGATTGTGTGTGTGTGTTTGGGGGGGGGGGGGGGGGGGGTTGTTGTGTGTGTGTGTGTGTGTGTGTGTGTGTGTGTGTGTGTGTGTGTGTGTGTGTGTGTGTGTGTGTGTGTGTGTGTGTGTGTGTGTGTGTGTGTGTGCGTAATTTATAATAAGAATATAATAGTAATATTGATGATTTTTCTAAGGGAAAATGTGGGTGGGCCATTTGTTGGGGAGTGACCACTCATATCTAGATGGATGCATATGAGGAGCCTGAGGCCTTAACATTCAAATGTATTTTATGTAAAGACTGTTGCATTGTGGGATTGTACAGTAATATGTTTTGGATGATTAAAATTTACATTATATCCTTATTTAATGTGCATACCTACTGCCATTAAGGACAAGGAGGAAACCTATAGGATATGACGTTTTGACTATGTATTTCTTTACAAACCACGTATTCTCTTTTATAGATCATATGTGGACTTCTTGGCATGGACAGACATACGTTTAGTTCCACTGAAATGGACAATGATCAATGAGTCTACTAAGTTTTTTTCAGACCTGATTCTGTCAAGTCATTTTCCTACCTTACACTAGATTTTCACTCTCCCTTCAGCTGTATGTCTAAACAGAGAACGAAGCGAAATCCTCACTACCAGACCACTAACAGACACATCGGTAGATGCCTACCATCAAGACTGTCCTGTTGCCAACAGGGAGCACTGACTCTCAGCCATACGGCAACAAAACTGGATCCCATTCCTTTGCTTTTGACTTTGTACAATGTAGTAATGCATGTTTCAAATATTTCTGTGTGCACTTGGAATTGCCGTTGCAGTCACCAGCCTTCCAGGTGGATCCTTTCCCTGACTGCAGTTTGCAAGTGGTATCTCTTCGAGGATTACTCGTAAGGTGTTTTACACCTTTTAAGGTGTTTTATATTAAATGATATCATGACTTTTTGAAAAGATGATCAACATTGGAAGCCTCTCTTTTGTTGTTGTTCTTTCACCAGAAAGGATAACTGCATAATTTCACGCAATCACACAGTTTCACATGTTTTCATACCTCCTAAAGTAAGTGTCCTCTAATCTATCAACATGATGTTGTTGACTATGCCACACGTATTGGAATCTTTCAGTGTTTCTCATTCATTCCAATATTCAACCCTTATGACAACTTCATCTCCACAGCCAAACCAGCAGGCCTTGTTTCACATAACACCAGAAAAGGTTCAACGTTTTGCATAGAGTGCTGTTATCAGTAAAGTGAGAGTTACAATATATACGTTTTATTACAACAATGTTTTTTTGTGAGACTGCTTGGATGCTAATGATGCACATAAAGTCCGAATCCAACAATTAACCTAACGCAGCGAATTCTCTGGGAAACGAGGCCCAGGTGGGATGTCTTCTGAACAGTTTGTTCTAAAACCCTAGACCTTGGGGGTCTGGGATCCACAAATATCCATGTCTACCTAGAGACATTGGACAGTTGACAACTTCCATTATCATCCATGTCAAGTCAAAACAAAAATGTCCTATCTGGAAGTACAACACACTGCTAATCTAGATAGATCTCTAGGGTGGGGCATTTTATAACTGCAGTTTTCTTGTTTGTAAATGAGGCTTCACTCTCTCTACTTCACGTAGATCACAGATGGTTGCCTACACCAGGAAGTAGTACTATTCCATTGTGTAGTGTTCCCTTGTTGTACTGTTCACAAAAAGCCCAGAAAACACCCTCTGGAACTCAACGTTAGAATCCTGGCAAAATCTCACGTTCAACCACCTCCATTTTCTGGTGATATCAACAGCATCAGTCTACCCAAGTTGGAGGATCTCCATTGTTCAAAACAACAGTCTGCCACCCTTTCTGCACGGAGACTGCGTGTTTTGTCGGTTTAGAGGGTGTCTCGCCTGGTTGAGATCCTGTCAATTGCAGGCAGTTGTCCAGGTGACGCCTACTCAACCCCCATTTCCTCTGCCCAGACCATGGGCCTCTTTCATCCTGCTGTCTCAGATGCCATAAAGACGTGACTTGGCCCATTTTACAAAAATACCTCATCCTTACTGTTTTCAAAATCGTGCATTGTGTTTTGCTACAGGTGCTTAAAAACTTTTTTTTCCAAAGCTGAGTATGTTTTTTTACCCTTTCCACCAAAGAGCCTTACCCGTATCCAATAAAATGTCACCACACAAGAACAAGAGCAAGAGGTTCAAAGTACATCAGAATTCCTATCAGGTACTCTGTTTTCAATCAGGACACCAAAACACTACTATACATCATATGTTAGAACTGCGACTACCCTTTTCTATTAATAAAGATTCTCCTTTTCCAGTTTCTTAAAGTGTATTGAAAGCAAAACAACTATATGGTCAGTTGTGATTTTGGATCCATTTACAGTCAAAAAGCCTATAAAAAATATTTCCTTTGGATACCATACCAGCATTCACCCAACCTCTTCAGCTGCCTTTGTGTGAATGAAACCTGTGACTAGATAAATACATAAAAAAGTAGTTCACACTCAAAGAGAAGTATCGAAGACCTCTACATTTTTCAATTGGTTCCAACACTCAATCTGTTGAGAGTATGAGAAAAAGAAAAGGTTTTGTTTTTTTGCCCTCTTCCTCAACCGTCAGCAGGATCTGGTATCTTTAGTAGCATGTGTATGACTTCAAAATACTTCTGAATGAATACTTCTGAATGAAGCACGGATGTTTTGTACTGAAGATTCGCTTTGGTGGGAAGAAGTCAACACACGTCAAAGATAAGCCAAAACGCTGCTGCTGATTAAATAAACCCAGTCCATAGGTCTCACAGGAGATTGGGATCTTTGTTGTTTTTCTGTTAAATAGATATAATCGGCAAAAAATGTTTTATCTTGTCCTTAACTAAATTATTAAGAACAGCCACGCATTTTAGTTCTCACTCACTGAATTAAAAATGTATTTTTATTAAACAAAATTGATTTAATATTACAAGTTGGGGTCGTCCTAAAGGTATATGTAGCTACTAAGGGCATGTGTACAATAAGCGTGTTGTTGTCACCAAACCAGAGACATTCTGCTTGGAGAAATAAATAGCATTAACTTTCAGTGTTTTAACACACAAAGACAAGCTACTATTGTATGATATTTCACATCAAGTGGAATCTGACCTGTGGAATGGCGGAGTCGCCTTGTCGTAATGACGGTAGTCTTTGTGGCATCAGTCCAGAGCTACCTGATCGTGGTGACATGAGAGTGCTCCCTCTTATGATTCACAGGGCGCCTGGAAGAAAAGTGTTGATTGAGTGCATGGGCCATATATCACCTGCACAAAGGGCTCTTGAGACAAGCCAGAGCAGACTTTGCTACACAAACAAGACTTCAAACCGTAGGCTCTTTCACACATGCATGAAACACCGCCATTCCTTCTGGATGTATGATAATACGGGCATCTCTTTGAGTTAAGCTATATGTTTGATATGGGTCAGCCACCTTTAATGTGTGCTCTGTTTCTATTGAGTCGTAGCATAAATGCTTTTCACCTTGAACCTGCGTAAGGTTGCAACACTAAATCTCTTTTAAAAGAGGACAGCTGACAAACCAACAATAAACACTTAATTGATGTAGAAGACACAAGCATTTCACATCCTTAATAGGAATGCAGATACATTAAATAATGTGACGCCCCAAAATTGCTCCTGTTCTTTTGACCCACTGCAACACTTTAAGTTAGGTTGGTCTTGTACCTAGTAGAGACAGTTTTTTTACACAACACTGAATTAACATGTTGTAGTATTTTTGTTTTTGCACAGCAAGTGGTTTATGTAATTGGAGAAATAGGGACAGTTCCTTATGTCAAACACTACTCCAATACTGTGCACTGACAAAAGTAGCAATGTTATTGTAGTACATCAAATGAAATTGTATTTGTCACATGCGCCGAACACAACAGGCGTAGTAGACCTTACCGTGAAATGCTTACTTACAAGCCCTTAACCAACAATGCAGGGTAAGAAAATATTGCTAAATAAACTATGCAAAAAAAAGTTACACAATAAGATAACAATAATGAGGCTATATACGGGGGCTACCGGTACCGAGTCAATGTGCAGGGGTACGGGTTAGTCAAGGTAATTGAGGTCATATGTACATGTAGGTAGGAGTAAAGTGACTATGCATAGATAATAAACAGCGAGTAGCAGCAGCGTAAACTGTTTAGCAGTCTTATGGCTTGGAGGTTGAAGCTGTTAAGAAGCCTTTTGGACCTAGACTTGGCGCTCCGGTGCCGCTTGCCGTGTGGTAGCAGAGAGAACAGTCTACGACTTGGGTGGCTGGAGTTTTTGATAATTTTTAGGGCTTTCCTCTGACACCACCTGGTTTAGAGGTCCTGGATGGCAGGAAGCTTGGCCCCAGTGATGTACTGGGCCGTACGCACTACCCCCTGTAGCACCTTGTGGTTGGATACCGAGCTGCTGCCATACCAGGCGGTGATGCAACCAGTCAGGATCCTCTCGATGGTGCAGCTGTAAAACCTTTGGAGGATCTGGGGACCCATGCCAAATCTTTTCAGTCTCCTGAGGAAGAATAGGCATTGTCGTGCCCTCTTCACGACTGTCTTGGTGTGTTTGGACTATGATAGTTTGTTTTTGATGGGGACACCAAGGAACTTGAAGCTCTCGACCTGCTCCACTACAGCCCCGTCGATGTGATTCGGGGCGTGCTCAGCACTCCTTTTCCTGTAATCTACGATCAGCTCATTTGTCTTGATCAAGTTGAGGGACAGCTCCTCTCTATAGGCTGTCTCATCATTGTCGGTGATCAGGCCTACCACTGTTGTGTTGTCTGCAAACTTAATGATGGTGTTGGAGTCGTGCTCAGCCACGCAGTCGTGGGTGAACAGGGAGTGCAGGATGGGACTAAGCCCCCCCAAGGGACCCCCATGTTGACGATCAGTGTGGCAGATGTGTTTTTGCTTACCCTTACCACCTGGGGGCGGCCCGTCAGGAAGTCCAAGATCCAGTTGCAGAGGTAGGTGTTTAGTCCCAGGGTCCTTAGCTTAGTTATGAGCTTTGAGGTTACTATGGTGTTGAACGCTGAGCTGTAGTCAATCACCAGCATTCTCACGTAGGTGTTCCTTTTGTCCAGGTAGGAAAGGGCAGTGTGGAGTGCAATAGAGATTGCGTCATCTGTGGGGCGGTATGCGAATTGGAGTGTGTCTAGGGTTTCTGGGATGATGGTGTTGGTGTGAGCCATGACCAGCCTTTCAAAACACTTCAGGGCTACAGATGTACAGTGTTATTACACAGGTATAAAAGCAATATTAATGGCAAGTGTTACACACCATTACAAAACAGCAATATCATACTACAGTAGATTTTCAAATCTCAAGTATCACAGGATTGTTTATAGTTCCTTTGCAATGTCTCCATCTGGTGGACGTAAACCACAGTGGGGTTCCCCCCTTTTGGTCCCACCCAGGCTTTGATTCGATTGGACGAATATGATTTCCATAACTTCCTTTTAGCTATCCCATTGGCTACCTGAGCTGTCACTTGCCTTTACGGAACAGAACAATAACATCAGGGGGAAAATGGCGGAGGATAGCGTCCCAGATTTAACCAGACCTCAAATGTATTTATTTGGTGAGAACGTCTGTACTGCCAAGATACATTTTAGTGCACAGTTAGTAATAGCAGACATTTGTACTTTGTTACATATCTATAACTCTCCCAAACACATCAAATGTCTATATTAAGCTAGCAATGCATATGAGCTTCTCGCGCCAATTCAGCAATACCCTCTTTTGTTTGCAAGTTAGCTAGCTAGCAAGCTAGCAGGCTAGCTAGCTAGCTTAATTTGTTATCAATGATACTGTTACATTTCTGTTTTCAATGTAGAATGTCAACAGCTATTTGCTTAGAGTTTGCTAACCTGTGTGTTGTGAACATCAGGTTGTGCACTCAAATCGGACAAAAAGGAGTTCAAAGTCGAGGTGGAGGACGATGACGCGGATCATCAGCTGTCACTCAAAGCAGTAAGATTATGATGCCAGTTCTGAGATCGAGTTACCATTACAGAATATCATAATATTGTAACTAGCTAGCTACTTGGCCAACATTTCATCATGGCGTTTTAAAACAATAAAAATGTATTAGGTCGTGACAACTGATGCATTTCACTATGCTACAACTACCGTGAGGTAATATAATTTGAATAATTCAGCTAGCTGTATGTTCTTAAATATTCTAAATCAAGTCCATTTATTTTTACACTTTCTGCAGTATATTTATCTTTGCACCTGTGCAGACTGTGCAGAATTTCTTTTGACAAATACAATGAACACTTTTAGTTTATGTAATGGAATATCTAGTCTCTATTTCACCTATTTCCCTTTTGTTTCATCACTTTTGGAAAATAACAGAAATCCCTTTGTACCAGTACACCATAATACCAAGTTCACCTTTGTCAACATAATGAGTAGAGATTTCTACTAGTCACAGTTCTTTGATGTGTATTTAAAGGAATAACATATTCATCAACAGACAATGTTTTTCTTTATTTTCTTTGTTTTCTGCTCGTTTCCCTACCTTTGCAAATGAGCCCGTTCCTCTCCTCTAAATAGATATCCTCATTGTAACATTCTTTCAGTCACTCTCCCTATTTGCCATCAAGCAAAGATGATGATTGACAGACAAATGAGGGAGACTGGAGGGTGTTGGCGTGTTCCAACATGGAAAAACATACAATATCATATCTGTGAAACAGCTGTTGGTGTTGCAGGTGTGCCTGGGTGCGGAGGCCGAGGATAAGTTTCACACGGTGGAGATCGAGGGCGTCACATACGACGGAAAGACCACCAAAATTCCACTGGCTGTGCTGAAGCCGTCCGTGCTGCCCTCTGTAAGTGTTTTAGAATGATGAATCGCCCTAGTTCGTGCTCTTACTCACCTTAAGCTTTAGGAATGCTCTTTTAACCCTGTCGCTTATTCCACTTTTGTAATAGCGAAAAACACTCCACTCCATTACCATGCAATTACTCAAATAACGTGTTGTTACTGTAGTAATTACAGTGTTACTACACAGGTCTACACAGATGCTACAGGTATTTTTGGCCATGACCCAAGTCTCAACACTGGGCTGGATTCAATGAACCACACAACCTATTACTATCTTTCCTCACGCTACATTTGTGGCTATAGAGACAGCGACCTACGCTTGTTATTTAGTAAATACTTTCTTAACTCTATTTCTTGAACTGGATTGTTGGTTAAGGGCTTAAGCATTTCACGGTAAGGTCTTCGGCGCATGTGACAAATACAATTTGATTTGATTATGACAAGGCCATGCCAGTGATGGGCTAATTCTTCATGATGTTAGCCTGGTTTCTCCTTAAGCAAAGATGGGCAACTTTGATGGGGGTAGGGGCCACAAAAAAAATCTGAACTCATGTGGGGCCGCAGTGGCTTGGGGGTCTATGTACCCACATCTATACCCAGACATGCAGTCAGAGCCAGCCCTAGCCTTTTGGGGACCTAAGTGCATTTTCTGGGGGGAGCCTACCAAAACAATTTATAATAATAAAATATTGCCGTTTTAAAGCAAGTTTTCTGTAATTCTACACATTTTAACATAGGGCGGAGAGAAGATATAGATATTTTATAACTAACTTAATACAAGAGAAAAATGTGCAGTTTTACAGCTAATTTCCTGCAATTCTACACATTTTGCCATAGGGTGGAGAGAAATCTTTGCAGTTTTTAAAATTATATCTGAGTGAGAGTGACTAACAAAATCAATGGGGGGCCCCCAGCTAGACTAACTTACCAATAAATAAAACGTGCTATGTGACTGACACAAGTTAAAAAGTGATGCACAACCACATTTCAAAATTGCAGCTTGTGTATTCTAATATTCTAACTCTCAGCAGTAAGTTGAGACCCTGACTGAATTCCCCCTAAACATTTTGTTTTTTGGGGGGGGATTGATCCACGATCCTAAAAAAAGGCCGCTAGTCGCCCATCCCTGTCCTAAAGTAATCCAGTTTCTGCATATTAAATGGCAAAAATCTGACTGCCGCCCTGATCCAGAGGTCCAGAGAACACTGTCGCCGTTTCTGACTTCTATTGTTGTAACATGCTTGGCTTGTTGGCTGCTGCTTGGCTTGTGTGTGTTTTGGTTCTGGTTCAGGCTTGAAAACACTAGCTGTGAGTGGATAATTGTGTTACTTTATGGACGTTATCACTACCTGAACACTTCAACAGTAGTTACTCTAATACCTACACCTGTGTTTTGTTTGGTTACCATCACCACCAGAACAATGGCCTGGCACTTAGGAATTCACATTCACAACTGGCTGCACCCACAACTTTTATATTTAACAAGCAGATACAAGTGAATAGATGTTTTGATTTTAATATGGTAATACATTAATAGATAATTTGATAAGACCCTTTTGCTAGCAGATCCATGGGATTCCTTCCCCATGGGGAAAAAGCTAGTTGAATTTACATTCTCTAATGTCATTTGTGACGTTGTACTTCTACGTTTGATAGTTTCAACTGCTCATAAATGTGAAACAATTAAAAATATTGATACTTTTATTCCTAATTTTAATGCTCTCCCCTGTTTTGCAGGTGAGTTTAGGAGGGTTTGAGATCACCCCTCCAGTAACCTTCCGTCTCCAGTCTGGCTGTGGACCAGTGTACATCAGTGGACAGCATTTTGTCAGTGAGTGACTCTTTATTTGCAGTCTGCTGGTTTAGTTGTTTGTATACTCTCTTCGGGCTTGATATAAGGTGACATTTTGACAGTACAAGACATCAGCGCTGAATGCGTAACCTAATCTCAACTTGTAGGTGTGAAGGACTCTGATGAGGAAGAGGAGGAAAACAACACATCACCTGTGAAGAGGCTGTCAAGCTTGACCTCAGGGAAGCGTCCTGCTCCGGTATGTTCCTCCTGCTGTGTTAACTCATGCAACAGGCACATAATGGGAGAAATATATTGTATTGTATTCAACTGCATACATACCATATTCCTCATCAGGCCTTGTTAACAACAGTTTTACATACATTGTGTTTATTTCCCTTTGCAGAAGAAACTGAAAATGGAGTCAGATGATGATGATGATGACAGCGATGAAGATGACGACGAGTATGAATGTTCTCGTTTGTATTTCCGGTTGTTTGGTGTGTCTTGCATCATGTGCCTTTGATGGGCCCCCATTAGATAGCCTGACAAATAGATTTTCTTGTTCTATTCATTGTAGTGATGATGACGATGATAGTGATGAAGATGAGAGTGAGGTGAAGGTACAGAAAGTTCCAGCCAAACCAACCATAAAGAAAGTAAGCCCTGTTATTCTCTGTTCTCAAACGTAGCGACCACAAGACCTTGACTAATGACACTGGGTATAGATGATGTACCTTATATGTCCACTAGGTGTCATGTTAGACAAAGACTTGTCCATGTAGACTAGCGCCAATAGGAGATCCAACAAGTAGTATTATGTCATCTTAGATAGCTAGGATTGTGACACATTTCACCAGACCTTGGAATAGCCACAGGATAAGATGTTTCACAACATAATGTAAAATGTTGTAGGCATATTTTATTGTCTTACATCAAGTCTCATTTGTGGTATTGCATATCAGTGTCAAAGACCATTTTGTCAAATTCTTGTTATTATTGCAAGTCTGGTAAACTAGACATGTTTTTAGTGCTCTGATTTGCACTCGCTGACCGGCGGCCATTTTGCTGGAGACGAAGCGGGGGAAACTTTTTCATCTTGTTCCCTCTAGTACCCATCTGGTTTTTCGAGACTAAAACACAGGGTCTGCGGGTATAATGATCGGATTTCTCCTCTGTAATCTACCTGAACACTCACTGTTTCACCAGCACCGTGCAGAGCGAGACGCAGTAAAGACAACTTGAGAAACACAGCCCACACGTCTAGGCTTGGGAATTCCCATTTCCTTAACCCCCCGCCCCTGCCCCCTCTCCTCGATAACTTACCTAGGCCTACATGTCCTGTCCCTCTGTCCTCCTGCTGTCTATCTTTCGCTTTCATTCCTCACTTTATTCTCACACACCGCCCCCCTTCTCTTGTCCAACAGTTTCTCATTGCACCTGGCCTTTGTCTTAGAACATTGTGTGTTTGTGTGGCTGTGTATCGTTGTGTGTGTTTGTGATTTGAACTGTGCCAGGCCGAGAGAGATGAAAGCGAGGCAGATGCACATACCTGATGTGAGCACTGATTGTAGCCCCAGGGCCAGATGACAGCTGAGCCTTTCTGTCACCTGTTGATTTATTCTGCTATCCCCCTCTACAGACACACATCTTTATTCTACTTCCTCTTCTTTTCTTTGCTCTCTTAACTCTTTGTCATGCTCATACTGTATTATAGTGATGAGCAGTGACAGCATGGGTATTAATACGCTTCCTGGGTTGAAACACTGAGAGGATGGCGAGCATACTAATTACTGTTCCCCCAATACACTATTTTACTAATTTCCCATTTCCCTCCTTTTGAAGATCTGACTGAAGTAGTTTATATAGACAGGCAGGCAGTCTATTTTGACAACAGCAACACTTTTTTGCTGTCAACATGTCGTCATCCCAAATTAAAAGATTAGTGGAAATTGGATTTTCTATTTTGTATGGTGCTTCCCGCATGTCTCCTAACTAGTTCCGTTGTCTCTCAGAGCCCGGAGCCTTTGGGGAAGAAGCCGAAAAGTGTGACATGGGCGCAGAATGGCTCACCAGGGAAACAAGGGGGACCATCAGCTAAACCTCAAACCAAGGTAGGTCAACTCTTACACCTGTTTAGACCTCTTTAGACCAACATGAAACCAGAGTAATTACTCACATCCAAATGAAGCACTGGTGTCTGCTCCCAAAAGTGGTCTTTTCATTTGGCAGGTAAATCGTAGAGTTTTCAATCTATGGGTAGGCTGGACACCTGACATTTTTAACAATGCTTTTTTCTGATAAAAACTAGTTCATTGCATCCGCCGTGGAGCCCAGTTTCATAATATTACCATATGTCCCAGCTGCTTGCCGTAGTTTTGAAGTAATCACGGAATAACAGGCCTTATTTTAGGACATTTTTCACCCTGCCAGCTCCTATTAGTTCTCTTGACCACCAACTCGCTTTCCGAACATTCTATTTCCAGCTTATTGTTCTATGTCACAATGTCTGCTTTGATATTGTTGGCAATGAGACCTGCCCACGTTGCTGGTAGTTAAAATGTAAACAACAACTAAAAATTAGGTCGTCCCATTGTTTTCTATGGGGGAAATATAGGTATGTCTGCCTATTTCGCCAAATATCTCGCAATGTGTATATTTTCCTTTTTTAAAATAAATTGGACACCATTTTAATCACGAGAATCTCCTCTTTCTAATTATATAAGGCTGGGCAGTGTATTCCGTTGTCATCAAACGCTAGCCACGAAATACCTTTTGCCCTTGGAACGCTGAGCTCCCCCCATTGTTTTCCTATGGAGAGGCATGCTGGTATATTTCGCCAAATATCTCGCAATGTGTATATTTAGATTTTTTCAAGTCGGACACCATTTTAATCATGAGAATCTCCTCTTTAATTATGTAAGGTTGGGCAGTGTATTCCATTGTCATCAAACGCTACACCAGAAATAGTCAGAAGGTAAAAATGTTTTCCTACTTCATCGTTATGCAGACATAAGCACACTTGGCACCTTCGAGGTACGGATGTTTACTTTCTACACATGTTGTTATTTTTCAGTTTCGTCCTAAGAACAGATTGTAGTGGTAAAATAAAAGGGGATACATTTTTTGATGCCATTTAGGCTAAATGGAATTCTAAGAATCACTCCAGTCAAAACAGGCTCTGCCAACGTTCGATTCCATTCATTTGCTATGGGCGCACACTCGTGTTCCAGCTTAGCCAACGCTCTTTTGCCATTTTTCAGTCTTGAGTGAATTTTGACTCGTTCTATTGTCCAGCCTACTATGGGATAAGATCATGTGATTCCAAAATAGGCCTGGAGCTGAGGAGGCAAGGAGAGATTCCAAAGAGTTGTTTGTGGTTAGGCAGTTCCAAAGCAGACAGTTTAAAGGTGCATTTGTGGTCTAGGCTTCAAAATAAACTCATGGAAAACACATGTTCTCTGCCAGCTAGTTTAGAGAGAAGAATCTTAATAACAGTGTTATGCTGTTGAACATGAAAATGGAAGATATCTTTCAGCATATAGGAGTTGTGATGCGCATAGAGCATACACATCAGCTGTTTGTTCCACGAAATTGCTGTTCATGGGGGACAGTATAGAAAATCCTGCCTGCCCTAGCCACATTTATGTTAAGTTTGTCACAAGAGACTACATTTTCTGTAAATAAATCTTATTAATACCTATGTATTTCTGTAGTAGTTACACAGTCACATTTGAATGTTCACAATAAGACACATGCTTATTATGTAAGAGGTGTCTGCTCATAAGACAACTGTTCCAGAAGTACTTGCCAAACCTTCAGCAAGCTGCATTTAATTAAAGCACTGCAAAAGAATGTGATAAATCCAAGTAGCAATTAGCTCAAGACTGGTGCTTAATTACTCAGGTGGAATTTCTTGGACAGCGGCCTTACAAACCCGAGGATTGAACTCTCTCTGTGTTAAACAAACACATCTGACCCCTGAACACGTTTCCCAGGATGGGGTTTAAGACCACGACCTCTCGGCCTGACCTACCGTTTTGAGTTGCAGACCACCTTTGAAGCCAAAACATCCCTCCCTCCCACCTTTGCAACCTTCTCATTTTCCACCCCTCCTTAAGAATGCCCTAATCAGCCCCTCCACCCACCCACGTAGCCCCCCAAAGGAGTCTAGCTTAACTTGAAACAGTAGCAGTGACCTTTTGTCGCAGTCATTTCTCTCTTGTGTTGACATAAAATAGACTAGCCTCGAACAGCAACAGGTTGTTTTTGCCTTAATCAAATTACAAATGTACTTAAATTAATGTATGAGAACCTCTCATTTAGATTTTAAAATCTTCATAGCAGTGTCTCAAAAATTCAATCTCATTTTCTCTCTAACAATATGTCAGGAAAGACGCCTTCAACACTTCCTGTCATGACAAGAAATGATCAAAATCCTCACAGTACGTTGTTTCGGACTGAAAACTGTACCCTTTGTATGTGATGTCAGACACGAATGCACAATGAGGTGAGACTTGCTATGCTAATCACCCGGGGTGGTGCATAGCCCTCGGGGCAGCGTGCGGTGTGGTAGAGCGAACGCTTGCTAATCTAGCTAATTCTGTAATGGCCGCTGTTCACCACGTCACGACAGCCGTTGTTAAAATGCTAGTGGGGATTAACCAACAGGCTAACCTCTGAAACCTCCTCAGTGTTTTCCCTAAGTACATGGAATAACCAGACAAATAAAAAAATAGCCAGCCAGGGAGTTCTGGGATGGGGGGGTTTAGTTTTCCTCCATTTCCGCTCAGCTGCCCGCAGCCCTGTTCAGTGAGCACGCAGAGTCACTCTGCTACAGAGCAGGAGGGGAGGGTCGAGGAAAGGGGACAGTGGGAGTTAGAGGCTGAAAGGGAGGAGAGTATGGCCAAAGATGACGCATGGCCTCCTATGTAGGGGCTGAGTGGGTATGGTTGGAGAGTCAGTATCATTAGCTTTTATAATCTTTTGTCTTTTTATTTTATCATTTTTTGGAGAAGATTGAGGCTCTCTCCACTACCAATTGTTCCTGCAGTGAGGATTCAACATCTTCATCACATTTTTTCACAATTTATCTGCAGAACAAAAAGCTGTGGTAGCGATTCAGTTCCCGGCGTTCACTTTGAAGACCTGTTCAAAAAGAGGCATTAGTTTGCAAACAACCCATCACTAGGCTACACTGACAAGTCACTTTAGAGATCACTGACGAGTCACTTTAGAGATCACTGACGAGTCACTTTAGAGATCACTGACGAGTCACTGGCATGTCTTGACATGGGCTTCAAATCCTAGGAAAATACAAACAAGATCTTTGGTTTACTGTCCAGATGAGAAGCTATGGACATATAACTACGTTGTATGATTTATGAATATCAAAGAGACATAGGAGATTTACTTTATTCAGTCAGATCGACACCTTTTATGAACTAGCCAACACTTGCTGCTCGGTCGTCAATCAAAGCACAGTAAATAGCCTATGCACCCAGACTCCATGGCTGGCTATATGAAACACGCAAAATAAAATATATTGTTTCAAAAAACAATAACTAAGTGGATTTCAACTCATCGTACACATTTACATTACATGGGACGTGTAGATTCACTCACAGTAGACAATGAAGAAGCATCATGCTCTCCCTCCTCTGTAAAAAGAAATTTGACTGAAACCCCAGTGCACAAAATTAACCAGTACCGAGAGGCAGGACAGACAGCAGACTGACAAACCAGCAGTGTTTCCTTATCATCGCTCGCTTTGTGACTGACAGGCGCCTGTCCTATCAGTAGCTCACTAGAACATGCATATCGTTCATTCTAGCGGGAAAAGGCTATATAGACTTTTCTGACAAGCAAATTTAATATTTTAAATGAAAAGAAGCCTAGTTAGTTTATGGAAACTAACTAGGCTTAGGGGAAACCCTGGCCTCCTGCCAGTTTAACCCCCCAGTCCCACCCTACCTAACCCCGACCCCCTTCCCTCAGCCACCCCTCCACCCCTCTCCACAGCCTCCTCACACCCCTCGCTTCCTGGACACACCTTCTCCCAATTGCTCTCATTATGAGTGTTTGATGTCAGGGGCAGCAGGCAGGTTTCTCCCAGAGGAAGCAGGCGTTTTCTTAGTGCAGGTGACTGGTCATTAGGGTGGCTCGTCAGATCCTTTGCCAGTACCTTTCTCACCATATTTCTTAACTCTTTGTCCCGTTGTCTACGCATTTTGGTTGCAGGAAAATGGGTCGATATGACTGTCATTTGAGTTTGTTGGTCTAAAGTTGAGTCATCTATGGTGTGTTAGTGCTTTTGATTGATGGAAGTTGAAGCAGGCTGCCTGCTCTGTGATGATGCCTCCGAGCAGACGCCACAGTCATTAAACTGTAAGATGCTCTGCCTTGGATTCTCCTGAGAAGACCTACATCGTCACTTTTGGCAACTGATGGACACCTAGTTCAATTTGCATCTGTGTCTTGCCTACCTGTTAACGATTATTTTAATCACATCTCAAATTTTCCAGATTTTTCAATTGTGCTGCTTGAATAAAGTTGAGAGGAAAAAAAGTTTTTTTAGTCTTGGGAGTCGGAAGTTTCTCAGCGAACCGTCTTTTGTCTCCTTACCCGGTCTCCAATGCCCCCCTACAAGACACCAAAGGGACAATTACTACCTCACTCAGACTTTGCCGGCAGAAGTGTCATCATGACCATGTGTTTGAATCGGAGACGAGCGATTACCTGAAATGCTAGCGTGCAAGTGATTAAGTCACATGTCCCATCTGTAATCAGTGTCTGGCGCAGATTAAACAGCATGCTCTGTCTATCTATCAGCTGTTTCAGGTCCACAGCTGTCCTTTGGAAGTGGAGAGCCGCCCCCAAATAATAAATACGCCAGGCTTTTCTTGGCCGGGAGCCAGTGGCATGTGGGCTTTTTAGAGTCGGAGGTGTGAGGGTGTGTGTGTATATTTGTGCGTTTCTTTTGTCCTCTAATTTTATACCTTTGATCTGTGCGATGAATGTCGATTTCTGCTGAGGAAAGAGAAGATTATTGCATTCTCCAAAGGGAAGAAAAAAAGAACCATGGTCTTGTTTTTTAACCGTTCGGTTCAATCTACTTCTTAAACCCGTGTCTACTTTTGTAAAGAGGCGTAGTTTCCAAAAAAGAGGTTCCTTTATTCATCCCACAATTAAGATACTGTATCTAGTCTCTGTTATTATTTCAGGTAATGATCAGTGTTTACACATTACTTTCAATATGCTTCAAATACAATGGTTTGAATTAGCAACAAGCCTCTTGTCACTGTACGGATCCACACACTTGTTGTGGACGCACACAAACTGATGTTGCTGTGGTGATTCTGAGTGACATATAATTCGAACGTGTTAACTTTGAATATGCTATCGTCATTGGCTCCCATCACCTCTTTAGCTGCTATCTTCACATCAGTTATTGTACAGTTGAAGTCGGAAGTTTACATACAGATTAGCCAAATACATTTAAACTCAGTTCTTCACAATTCCTGAACATGTAATCCAAGTAAAAATTCCCTGTTTTAGGTCAGTTAATATCACCACTTTATTTTAAGAATGTGAAATGTCAGAATAATAGTAGAGAGAATGATTTATTTATTTCATCACATTCCCAGTGGGTCAGAAGTTTAAATACACTCAATTAGTATTTGGTAGCATTGTCTTTAAATTGTTTAACTTGGGTCAAATGTTTCGGGTAGCCTTCCACAAGCTTCCCACAATAAGTTAGGTGAATTTTGGCCCATTCCTCCTGACAGAGCTGGTGTAACTGAGTCAGGTTTGTAAGCCTCCTTGCTCGCACACACTTATTCAGTTATGCCCACACATTTTCTATAAGATTGAGGTCAGGGCTTTGTGATGGCCACTCCAATACCTTGACTTTGTTGTCCTTAAGCCATTTTGCCACAACTTTGGAAGTATGCTTGGGGTCATTGTCCATTTGGAAGATCCATTTGCGACCAAGCTTTAACTTCCTGACTGATGTCTTGAGATGTTGCTTCAATATATCCACATACTTTTCCTACCTCATGATGCCATCTATTTTGTGAAGTGCACCAGTCCCTCCTGCAGCAAAGAACCCCCACAACATGATGCTTCCCCCCCCCCCCCCCCCCCCTTCGGCTTGCAAGCCTTTTTATGGCGGTTTTGGAGCAGTGGCTTCTTCCTTGCTAAGCGGCCTTTCAGGTTAAGTCGATATAGGAGTCGTTTTACTGTGGATATAGATACTTTTGTACCTGTTTTCTCCAGCATCTTCACAAGGTCCTTTGCTGTTGTTCTGGGATTGATTTGCACTTTTCGCACCAAAGTACGTTCATCTCTAGGAGACAGAACGCGTCTCGTTCCTGAGCGGTATGACGGCTGCGTGTTCCCATGGTGTTTATACTTGCGTACTATTGTTTGTACAGATGAACGTGGTACCTTCAGGCGTTTGGAAATTTCTCCCAAGGATGAACCAGACTTGTGGAGGTCTACAATTGTTTTCTAAGGTCTTGGCTGATTTCTTTTGATTTTCCCATGATGTCAAGCAAAGAGGCACTGAGTTTGAAGGTAGGCCTTGAAATACATCCACAGGTACACCTCCAATTGACTCAAATTATGTCAATTAGCCTATCAGAAGCTTCTAAAGCCATGACATAATTTTCTTGAATTTTCCATGTCAACTTAGTGTGTGTAAACTTCTGACCAACTGGAATTGTGATACAGTGAATTATAAGTGAAATAATCTATCTTTAAACAATTGTTGGAAAAATGACTTGTGTCATGTACAAAGTAGATGTCCTAACCGACTTGCCAAAACTGTAGTTTGTTAACAAGACATTTGTGGAGTGGTTGAAAAACAAGTTTTAATGACTCCAACCCAAGTGTATGTAAACTTCCGACTTCAACTGTATGTTTATATCTAACATTCAAAACAGCAAAGATCTTTTCAAAACCTTTTGACATCATGCACCATCATTTATTGATTTAAAAAAAAAATATATTTGACCTTTATTTAACTAGGCAAGTCAGTTAAGAACAAATTCTTACTTACAATGACGGCCTTGAGCACGGTTACATGTACACAATAATATGATTATTGTGCGTAGTCGGATTGATTTAATAGTTTGTTTAAAACCTTTACATGCTTTGCAAGAAGAACGATTTCCATAAGAATCCTTTTCACATGACAAATCTGAAATCAGGCTACTGATGGGACTTTTGATAAATGCAGAAAATCGGCAATTAAAATAAAACGTTCTACCGCAGTGGCCATGTTATTTTTGCGATACCGTTTTGATTCTCAGTTCTGACATATGGACTTTGTATGTGAAAGCTCTTTCTAAGATGTGTGCTTTCAGTTTTTCCGAACTCACTTCACTCGTGCATAAAAGGGGGAGGTTTGCGCTACCGGTGCTGGCACATGTACAGATCAAATACACCGCTGGAACATCGATTTAAGCTGTTTACATGTCCTAATAATTAGAGGGATTGCTCAGAACCAGGTGTTTTAATCGGTGTATGCTTACTTTGATTATGACCGATTAAAGATAAGCAGAGTAAGGTGTTTACTTGACTATTGCCATACTCGGCCTACTGCCATAATCAATTTAATATCGAATTATTAGTCTCCATGTAAACGTACTCATTAACCCTTTACACTCGTTTGAATTGGCCTATATGGATAGGGCTAAGTTGAAATGTTTCTAACAGAGAAAATATGAAAAGCATATGCATGACCATCGTAGCAATTGAAAGAGAACAGCTTGGAGATCATGGGGAAATTATTAGACCAAAGTTGAGGACACAACAGTTCACCTGACAAGACTGAATCCAAACACACTGTTACACTGTTGATTTTATGTGAATTTTACATTTACTGTAATTTTCGCCTCATTTGTTAACAAATTCTGAAAGTATTCTGGATACATTCAGTAACATGATTAGGATATTCCTGGAAAATGTGGAGTAGATGCAACATAGACCAACACAGGTTCATTCTGTTCAGAACAACACAGGGCATGATGCCATGTCATCTTGTAACTGTACATCAAACATAGTGATCGTGAACGTTGACACTGTACAGTGCCTTCGGAAGGTATTCAGACCCCTTGACTTTTTCCACATTTTGTTACGTTACAGACTTATTCCAAAATGTATTAAATAAATAAAAATCCTCAGCAATCTACACAGAATACCCCATAATGACAAAGCGAAACATGTTTTTAGACATTTTTGCTAATTTATTAAATTATAAAACAGAAATACCTTACTCACCTAAGTATTCAGCCCCTTTGCTATGAGACTGGAAATTGAGCTCAGGTGCATCCTGTTTCCGTTGATCATCCTTGAGATGTTTCTACAACTTGATTGTAGTCCACCTGTGGTAAATTCAATTGATTGAACATGGTTTCGAAAGGCACACACCTGTCTATATAAGGTCTCACAGTTGAAAGTGCATGTCAGAGAAAAAAACAGGGAGGTGAGCAAGAACCTGATGGTCACTCTGACAGAGCTCTAGTGTTCCTCTGTGGAGATGGGAGAGAACCTTCCAGAAGGACAACACTCTCTAGCACTCCACCAATCAGGTCTTTATGGTAGAGTGGCCCGGCAGAAGCCACTCCTCAATAAAAGGCACATGACAGCCCGCTTGGAGTTTGCCAAAAGGCACCTAAATACTCTCAGACCATGAGAAACAAGATTCTCTAGTCTGATGAAACCAAGATTGAACTCTTTGGCCTGAATGCCAAGCGTCACGTCTGGAGGAAACTTGGCAGCATCCCTACTTGGAAGCATGGTGGTGTCAGCATCATGCTGTGGGGATGTTTTTCAGTGGCAGGCACTGGGAGACTAGTTAGGATCAAGGCAAAAATGAATGGAGCAAAGTACAGAGATATCCTTGATGATAACCTGCTCCAGAGCACTCAGGTCCTCAGACTGGGGTGAAGATTCACCTTCCAACAGGACAATGACCCTAAGCACACAGCCAAGACAACGCGGCTTCGGGACAAGTCTCTGAATGTCCTTGAGTGGCCCAGCCAGAGCCTGGACTTGAACCCAATCGAACATCTCTGGAGAGACCTGAAAATAGCTGTGCAGCGATGCTCCCCATCCAACCTGACAGAGCTTGAGAGGATCTGCATAGAAGAATGTGAGAAACTCCCCAAATACAGGTGTGCCAAGCTTGTAGTGTCATACCCAAGAAGACTCGATGCTGTAACCGTTGCCAAAGGTGCTTCAAGAAAGTACTGAGTAAAGTGTCTGAATACTTATGTAAATGTTTATTATTTTCTATAATTTACCCCCAAAAATTACAAACCTGTTTTTGTTTTGTCATTATGTAGTATTGTGTGTATTGTGTGAGTTGGGAAACAATTTAAACCATTTTAGAATAAGGCTGTAACATAGCAAAATGTGGCAAAAGTCAAGTGGTCTGAATACTTCCCGAAGTGACTGTATGTGACATGAGTTTTATGATATGGTAATGTAAGTGCACATTTGGACTAACGAGTGTTTGGCTTGCTTGTATGACATCAAAACGTTATTTATTATAATCCTCTGAATTTACAGCATTTCCCTCACTCAGACAATAAAAAATGTGCAAAAGTTGCCCAATTAGGAGGAGGGATGGGGGCAACTTTTTATCACGCACAGTGCTGAAGTTCAGAACGGCTGTCAGTCAAAACCCATATAGCGCTGTGAAGCGCAGAGCCAGAGCTGTGATGTAATGTATAGCATTTTACTGTATAGCCACTGCATTCCAATTTAGGCGTATGTGTAAATTAAAGGTGATTCTGATCAGTGCCCAAATCTGCCATTTTCAACCCGTACAAGTGTAAAGGGCAACCACTGTAACGTCAAGACGCTAATACGCACAACTGGAGAGGTAATATGATGCTCTTCACAAAACCCTGATAGGAGGGTTTAGGTCGGGTGCCGGTCATTATTTTCACTGTACTACGGTGCTGGTGCGGGTATTTTTTTTTTAAGGCAACTGTCAAGTGTTCACTAGGATCAAAAATGTTACTCCATGGTCATAATAAAAAGCACTCTTTTCTTTTAGTTATTTCTTCAGTCGCCTGACAGAAAGCCTCTCCAAGAAGGTCCCTCTCCCCTAGTTTCAAACACAGCTCCAGCCGTCAATGAAACCCTGCAATCACAGTGGATTCCAGCCGGTCCGGCATGTAGGAACAGGCTCCCTGCTTGTGTAACATGCAGCCGCGGCGTATGGCGTGTCAAAGTGTGTCACACTCTTACACACTCCTAATTGAGGACCTCTGGGGCCTAGTCCGCACGGCTCTGGACACACCTGTAGCCCTGTTAATGCTATGTTGGTGGAGAGCTCTGTGAGGCTCACACACGCTGTATGCACACACACATACAAGCAAAAAAAGGAAACTAATGACATT
This sequence comes from Salvelinus namaycush, assembly GCF_016432855.1. NCBI lineage: Eukaryota > Metazoa > Chordata > Actinopteri > Salmoniformes > Salmonidae > Salvelinus > Salvelinus namaycush. The sequence goes on along the minus strand of NC_052311.1, from coordinate 22,489,922 downwards.
TATGACAATCAAACGTTGTCAGCTTACATAATTGCTATGAGGGGATAAAGTCTCTCACCACTATATAGGGCCTCTGAGTTCGTAATATTACTCAATATTACTTCTCTTCCCGTACAAAAAAGTTAATGAGAAGTGTTCGTTGGTTGCTTTTCACGCTAAGCCATAGCGCAAAAACATTTCGCGAAACTCGAGCAAGCGGACGCTGCTTTTCTCATGAGATAGTGACCCGTTTCACAGTGTCAGTCTGGGGGAGTTAACCTGCCACTGAAAAACAAATCTTTTTTCTGCTCCTCTTGGCAAACAACCCTCCCCAGAGCTCTGTTGCTCAACGCTAAAGTCTGGGCTTGCCCTCGACTGCTTGGAAGCAATAAAAGGATAATTTGTACCCACCATATTTGTCAAAAGGTGGTGTAATTAGGGTAGAATGTTGTGTGTGTTTGCTTTAATCCCCTTCCAGCTGGTTGCTCTCACCCCAATAGAGGAACCTTTCTCACTCACAGTAAATAGGTCAGGATAGGGGCTGGAACCAGCGCACTGAGCACAGCCTGGGCTGGCCAATTCACGAGCTACAACCAGTGACTTGATGCCAGTTGGGAATAGGGATGGGCACTTGAAATTATTTCACTATTCAAATAATATGTTATTTTTTCTGATATCCGTGTTGTCGAAATACATGTTTTAAGGATTTTTTTTTTTTTTTTTTACTTCATTGGAGACTTGCTTGCGTGACTCGAGAGAGAGCCAGTGCACTGCGCTCTGCTTGTTTCAGCAGAAGGCTGGGGGAAGGGCGAGAGAGGAGCAGTGGCCGGTGTGTGACAGTCTGTGTGGCACAGAGGAAGAGAGATAGCGAAAGCAGCCAAACTGACTCGCGCTAGTAGTTAGACAAACTTGTTGCTGCAATAGGTTATCTATCATCCCATCTGTTAGTACCTGTCTTGACTGCATCAAATCGTTGTAAAGAAACTAGCTAGCTACAGTAGCCAGTTAGTTAGCCAGCTAGCTAGCCTGTTAAACTCTGAGTGGATGTTTTGGGCCCTGTACAGAGCCCTGTGAGAAAATGTTCAACAGAAAATAGCAAGTGACATATCATTTGAAAGTTACAGGTCTTGTCTTTTTGGAAATCAAACTCAAATCTTACTGCCAGACAGGTGATATATTTACATCAATGGATAGGTAGAGACTTCAGCTTCCTCCTCATATATGTAAATCATTCCTGTACGACATTGCACAAGCCCTGCGCATCCATTAGGTAAAAGGTCAGACAGTTTAAAATTATTATTTTTTTAATCCTTTTGGAACAGACATTGTTGACATATTTTATCTCAAACCTAGACCTTCAAATTTCTTATTCCATGGGGACAATTGGGGGACCCCCCCCCCCCCCCCCAAATTCTAAATTAAACTAAATTTCAGGGTTTTTTGGTCTGCTCCATCTCGGGCTCTGTAGGAGTCACATTTGTTTCTGATACATTTATCTGAATCCCACAGTTCGTACCTCTCTAAGACCGAAGTGTACTTTATGAGGATAATATACAATATTATGCGTGGTCTATAAAATGCCACCAGTGGGAGTCAGAGTTTAACAGGCTAGGTAAAGTAGCAAGGCTAATTGAGGCTATTTTGCTTCGCTCCCCGTCCTTCTCTACTACAACTCCATATTCATATTAAACAACAGCCTACCTGTTGGTTGATCATTTTTGCCTACTCCTTCTCATTTAGCCAACTTAATTCCGTAATTTTAATTCTATTTTGCATTGATTAGAAATCTCCCACTTCACTTGCTACACATGGCCTCTGACTGTAGTGCCGCTGTGATTGGAGAGTAACAACAAGCTACACGTGTGAAATGTATGAAGCTACACGTGTGAAATGTGTGTAGGCTACCGATGGGTCTTCGTTATGGGGCGCACTCATACAACCTGTCATAAAACTGTTGTTTAAAAAAAAAAAAAAAAAAAAAAAAAAAAAAAAAGTGAATGTAATGGTCTATCCTTGTAGGCTATGTAGCAATTTTTAGACAAAGCCTTTTCATTGTTAAATAGGCCTATATGTTTCTTTTCAGCTAAAAAATGAATACTCTCCCAAGTAATCGAATACTAACGTCCCCTTTAATATTCGAATAACCATGCCCATCTCTAGTTGGGATCGTGCAAATGGCCTAGATGTCACTCATAGATACATTGACAGGATGTACTTGGAGGGTTTTGGCCAATGGACAGGGGTTTTCTTATAGGGTGAAGGAATACACTAAAAACCTATGTAGCCTACATTGAGACTAGTGATTATTGACAGCCATCTAGACATAGCCTAAGTGTCAACCTTTCAGTTAGGCTGGTTAGTTACTGGAACAAGCACACCACTGAATGATACTGTGAATGATGTTGATCTTGTTTGACTTGCAGACACCAGTGGGAGGAAAAGAAAAAAGACAGAAGGAAAAGTCTGGAGCTGGCCCATCCAATGTTCTCACCGTGCCCGAAATCAAGAGCAAGCTAGTGTCGGCTGCCAAAGAGGTAACACAGTTGTTTTCATGCTTCCAACATAGAGCTTTGAGAAAATGCTGCTCCATATTTTAAAGGCCCAATGCAACAGATTATCGCGATATCAAATAATTTATGGGTAACAATTAAGTACCTTAGTGTAATTGTTTGTCAGTTAAAATGCAACAAAAACAACAAAAATCAACAACAAAAAACTATTCTCGAGCAATCATTTTGCTAGGACTGTCTGGGAGTGGTATGAGTGAGCACTTATAAGAGGGGCCTAATGTGAGGGATATGTAACCTGAAAACTTATTGGCAGACATGTTTAGAACGCTCTTTGTTATTGGTCTATTAATTTATACCGCTTAGTAATGTCACCAGGCAAGCAAAAACTCCACCAATGTAAAAGATGCCGATTAGAAAGTCCTGTGTAAATTGTATTTCCAACCAGCAACTATCAGGAAATAACACTGATCACATTTTTTCATACTTTTACAGTGTTCATTTCATCAGCTGTTGTACTATATTATACAAAACACAGGAAAAACAGAATTTTGACTGCACTGGGCCTATTAGCAAAAGTCCACGGGTTATCTTTAATAGTGGTGATTCCTCCCTCTGCATGGTTGCATACATAACATGCCATAAACACCGTAGTTGTCTTGGCAACAAAAGTATTCTCTGAAGACAATTCAGCAGTACATATTTAGGGAGAACGGATGTCCTGTTTTTCCCCTCTGAGGCTACAGCGAAGCCTTAGTGGAACACATGATGCACCTCCTCCAGAGTGTGTGCGAATAACCTCTGACCTTGCCAATGGCCACCAGGCCTGTTGTGGGGTACTGACCACTGGCGCTCACACAGCCATGACGTCATACAGAGGGATTAGCTTCTTGTCTTCTTCTCTTACAGCCACTTCAGACTGGATGGACCACACATGTGGACCACATACCGTAGCGCTGCGTCAACTTTACACCGCCACCTCATATTTGCCTCGTGTGAATGATACAGAATTGTAGGCTATACATGTTATGTAATATTGGTAATAATGTTTTTTTCCCTCCAGTTTGATTTAATGTCTCACCCAGATGAAACATATTTACTGGCTCTTTTCCATCAGGGAAAACCTTTTCCAAAGACCGAGCAGAAGTTTGAAAACTATGCGAAAAGTGCTTTCAGGATGTCAGATAGAAAAGTAAGTATTTTTCTTGTCTTGGTAGTGAAAGCGTTTTTTGTAGCAGAAGCATTGCAGTAGTTTAGATAACGATTGCCATTAATTGCCGAATACATTTTTTAATATATAACACCTAGCTTAAAAACAAAAGGTTTTGCCCACCGTGTCCCAGTTATTTCAGATAGTTTTGTTGCAGTGAAATATGTTCATGTTGGGTCTGCGGTCTCTTAAGGGATAGAATGGGAGTAGACCTGCTAAGGCAAAGTCTTCCCCATTTGATTTACTGCCGTAGTTCTCTACCAAGTGTCTTTTGTAGCCCTAATGAACGGACCGGAGGTATGCGAATGGTACCAGTCTCTCACATGTTCAAGGTCTTTGACTAAGTGAAGGAATATTTCTTGGGCTACTGGACTCTTGTACTACCTGTTCTTAGAAATGCTGACGTAACGCAGGGACTCTATGTACATTTAAGATTGTTTTTACTCACGTCATTGCAGCACCTAGTTGTAGTTTACTTGGAGTATTTAAGTTAAAGAGTCCTTTTATCTTCACCACATGGGGCCAAGATGGTATTCACTAATCACCATTATATCCCAGTTTAGTTTCTGGGAAACAATTGGAATTGGAATGTTTGTGTTAAACAAAAAAAAGCACTTTTAAATGGGAGTGCGTGCATTTATTGTGTGTGTATGTGCAAGAGTGTGAATGTGTGTGCATTCAAGTGTGTGTGTGTGTGTGTGTGTGTGTGTGTGTGTGTGTGTGTGTGTGTGTGTGTGTGTGTGTGTGTGCGCTAGGAAGGGTCACAAACCAGGTTCTCTTTTTATTAATGAGGAACCCTTTGAGATCCCACAGCCTGACATGTTAAGGCCTCCATTACGATTGTGCTGTCAGCAGCAGCAGCAGCAGCAGTTGTTTGTGCAGGTGAAAACTCTATAGACTGCAAGGTGCGGTCAGGGGGAGGCTTGATCCCAGTGTGTAGAACACATCTGTGGAAGCGATTTGGTTCCAAAGACTCTGAGATGTGTCAGACTCCTAGTCATTCTTTCTGGTATGTACTATTGCCCCCACCCAACCCCTTGTACCCCTAAATGCCGTCTCAGTTCATTGTTCCCCAGGCAAGGCAAGGCAAGGCGCCCACTAAAGGCATTCTGTAGTAAAAGTGAGTCATAGACTCATAACTCTCTGCTATGCAGCACGTCATTTGGATGCATTATAATTAGTCTCTCTCTCTCTCTCTCTCTCTCTCTCTCTCTCTCTCTGTCATACAGGTGGTTAGAGACCTCTGGAACTTTGTACAAACATTGAAAACAGAGAAGAAATAAGTAATTGTATTTCTTACAGTTACATTAGATACGTTTTGCTTTCTCTATGCTTTTATTTCCCCAAGAACGTTGAAGGTGCAATGTTTAAACCCATTACTAAGAGCATCAGTGAATACGTGTAACAATGTCACCCCTGCTAAAGAACTGGTTGTTAGCCTACTGTTGGTGTCCATCAGGATACCCTAGGCCTTTAAACTATGGTGATGTTTTGCCAACTGTTTTATATGTTAAATATGACCCAGCCTATTAAAGGAATAATTCATACATCATTTTCAAATTGCATAGGCTGTTGTCCGTCGACCCAGTTTTAGGTGCATATGTGGGTTATTTAGTTAATTTCACCAGCATCTGGTTAGCTCAGTTAGCTAACCAGATGCTGGTTAGCATTCTTAGCATGTCCATTAGTATCATCTGTGGCAATGCTAGGATAAACATTCCAAAGCAACCACATCACTCCAGAAGATGATTTCATTACCGTTGCTTTGTGAAGTAACTGGGTTGATAGACGGAAGCCTAGTTAATTTCGGAAAATATGTTTTTATCATGTATTTTTAGTGAACTGTTCCTTGAAGGATTGTGTTTGTATAAATCCTGAAGACATTGTTGTTTGTAAATAGTCCGTACAATTAAATGTGCTATGATGGCAGCTTCAGAATACTGTAGATCTGTGTAATTATGGTTATTCGATCTCCTCTGGTTCTGGCTTCTGTATTTTAGTTTTTCCTGTTCATTTGAACATTTCTCTCTAGTTTAGCATGTTTTTTTTTGTTTTTTAAAATCCTGTAAACACGTTATGTTTTGGTCTTATGTTCTAGCAAGGTTAGTTGTTAATAGTGTACTGGAAAATATACTGCTAGTCAAGACATGGTTTCCTAGCCCTCTTAAATTTGATGTTTTGGTAAGTGTATTGACTGTGGAATGATAAGATACTGTTGTTAACCCATTTATGAGTAAAACGTCAAGAGAATGGCAAATGTTTATTAAAGACATTTCATCACTCACTAAGAAAAACGATCAATGAACCACATACTCCATTCACTGCAATTGGATTTTGCGCTTACCCAATTGGATCTTACATGTTTATTATATTTGGGCTGCTTTTCAGTTGCATGGTGTGAAAGTCGACAGGAGGAAGAAAGGCATTGGTCAATTTCATGAGAGTACTTGTAATTTGATTTGCTATTTGAAGGATTCTTGATACGTACGATGCATGTCAGTTCATAGTGGTTGTTTATTTATGGCTTGTTAAGATCAACGTATTTGTCCATTTTTATCTGTCTGTTTTTTCTACCTTTTACCAGAATAAACCAAATCTAACCCTGTGGCGTTTGTAAAACAGCTTCACTTTTAGTAGAGTAATCAGACAGCTGTCAACACCTGGCTTTCACACTTAGGCTCCTTTCACTAAATTCATACTGTAGTCTACATTCAGTTTTTCACAATTCCTGACATTTAATCCAAGTAAAAATTCCCTGTTTTAGGTCAGTTAGGATCACCACTTTATTTTAAGAATGTGAAATTGTCACGCCCTGACCTGAGATATCTCTGTTTTCTTTATATTTTGGTTAGGTCAGGGTGTGACTAGGGTGGGTACGTTAGTTTTTGTATTGTCTAGGGTTTTTTGTAAGTCTAGGGTTTTTGTAGGTCTAGGGATTTGTATGTCTATGGTGGCCTGTTATGGTTCCCAATCAGAGGCAGCTGTTTATCGTTGTCTCTGATTGGGGATCATATTTAGGTAGCCATTTACCTTTTGGTGTTCGTGGGTTCTTGTTCTATGTTTAGTTGGCTGTCTGCACTACTCATATTAGCTTCACGGTTCGTTTTGTTATTTTGTTTGTTCAGTGTTCGTTCTTATAATAAAGAAGAATGTACGCTTACCACACTGCGCCTTGGTCTCGTCCTTACAACGGCCTTGACAGAAATGTCAGAATAATAGTAAAGAGAATTATTTATTTCAGCTTTTATTTCTTTCATCACATTCCCAGTGGGACAGAAGTTTACATACACTCAATTAGTATTTGGTAGCATTGCCTTTAAATTGTTTAACTTGGGTCAAATGTTTCGGGTAGCCTTCCACAAGCTTCCCCCATAAGTTGGGTGAATTTTGGCCCATTCCTCCTGACAGAGCTGGTGTAACGGAGTCAGGTTTGTAGGCCTCCTTGCTCGCACACGCTTTTTCAGTTCTGCCCACAAATTTTCTATAAGATTGAGGTCAGGGCTTTGTGATGGCCACTCTAATACCTTGACTTTCTTGTCTTAAGCCATTTTGCCACAACTTTGGAAGTATGCTTGGGGTCATTGTCCATTTGGAGAACCATTTGCGACCAAGCTTTAACTTCCTGACTGATGTCTTGAGATGTTGCTTCAATATATCCACATCATTTTCCTACCTCATGATGCCATCTATTTTGTGAAGTGCACCAGTCCCCCCTGCAGCAAAGAACCCCCACAACATGATGCTGCCACCCCCGTGCTTCACGGTTTGGATGGTGTTCTTTGGCTTGCAAGCCTCCCCCTTTTTCCTCCAAACATAACGATGGTCATTATGGCCAAACAGTTCTATTTTTGTTTCATCAGACCAGAGGACATTTCTCCAAAAAGTACAGTCTTTGTCCCCATGTGCAGTTGCAAACCGTAATCTTGCTTTTTTATGTTGGTTTTGGAGCAGTGGCTTCTTCCTTGCTGAGCGGCCTTTCAGGTTATGTCGATATAGGACTCGTTTTACTGTGGATATAGATACTTTTGTACCTGTTTCCTCCAGCATCTCCACAAGGTCCTTTGCTGTTGTTTGGGATTGATTTGCACTTTTCGCACCAAAGTACGTTCATCTCTAGGAGACAAAACGCATCTCCTTCCTGAGCGGTATGACGGCTGCGTGGTCCCATGGTGTTTACACTTGCGTACTATTGTTTGTACAGATGAACGTGGTACCTTCAGGCGTTTGGAAATTGCTCCAAAGGATGAACCAGACTTGTGGAGGTCTACAATTGTTTTCTGAGGTCTTGATTGATTTCGATTGATTTCCTTTGATTTTCCCATGAAGTCAAGCAAAGAGGCACTGAGTTTGAAGGTAGGCCTTGAAATACATCCACAGGTACACCTCCAATTGACTCAAATTACGTCAATTAGCCTATCAGAAGCTTCTAAATCCATGACATCATTTTCTGGAATTTTACAAGCTGTTTAAAGGCACAGTCAACTTAGTGTATGTTGACTTCTGACCCACTGGAATTGTGATACAGTGAATTATAAGTGAAATAGTCTGTCTGTAAACAATTGTTGGAAAAATGACTTGTGTCATGCACAAAGTAGATGTCCTAACCGACTTGCCAAAACTGTAGTTTGTTAACAATACATTTGTGGAGTGGTTGAAAAACAAGTTTTAATGACTCCAACCTAAGTGTATGTAAAATTCCGACTTCAACTGTGCTTTAAATATATATATATATTTTACCTTTATTTAACTAGGCAAGTCAGTTAAGAACAAATTCTTATTTTAAATGACGGCCTAGGAACAGTGGGTTAACTGCCTTGTTCAGGGGCAGAACGACAGATTTTTACCTTGTCACATGACAAAGAATATATGACCCTTTTAGCCAACTTAATTGCATCATCAGCATTGGTTATACAGTACCAGTCAAAAGTTTGGACACACCTACTAATTTTTATTTTTATTTTATCTCACCTTTATTTATCCAGGTAGGCTAGTTGAGAACAAGATCTCATTTACAACTGCGACCTGGCCAAGATAAAGCAAAGCTGTGCGACACAAACAACAACACAGAGTTACACATGGAATAAACAAACATACAGTCAATAACACAATAGAAAAAAAGTATGTATACAGTGTGTGCAAATTAGGTAAGATAAGGGAGGTAAGGCAATAAATAGGCCATAGTGGCAAAATAATTACAATTTAGCAACTAAACACTGGAGTGATAGATGTCCAGAAGATGAATGTGAAAGTAGAGATACTGGGGTGCAAAGGAGATTTAAAAAATAATAATAACAGTATGGGGATGAGGTAGTTGGATGGGCTATTTACAGATGGGCTATGTGCAGGTGCAGTGATCTGTGATCTTCTCTGACAGCTGGTGCTTAAAGTTAATGAGGGAGATATGTCTCCAGGTTCAATGATTTTTGAAATTCGTTCCAGTCATTGGCAGCAGAGAACTGGAAGGAAAGGCGGCCAAAGGAGAAATTGGCTTTGGGGGTGACCAGTGAAATATACCTGCTGGAGCGCGTGCTACGGGTGGGTGCTGCTATGGTGACCAGTGAGCTGAGATAAGACAGGGCTTTACCTAGCAAAGACTTATAGATGACCTGGAGCCAGTGGGTTTGGCGACGAATATGAAGCAACGGCCAGCCAACGAGAGCATACAGGTCACAGTGGTGGGTAGTATATGGGGCTTTGGTGACAAAACGGATGGCACTGTGATAACTGCATCCAATTTGCTGAGTAAAGTGTTGGAGGCTATTTTGTAAATTACATCGCCGAAGTCAATGATTGGTAGGATAGTCAGTTTTACGAGGGTATGTTTGGCAGCATGAGTGAAGGATGCTTTGTTGCGAAATAGGAAGCCGATTCTAGATTTAATTGGAGATGCTTAATGTGAGTCTGGAAGGACAGTTTACAGTCTAACCAGACACCTAGGTATTTGTAGTTGTTCACATATTCTAAGTCAGAACCGTCCAGAGTAGTGATGCTGGACGGGCGGGCAGCGATCGGTTGAAGAGCATGCCTTTAGTTTTACTTGCATTTAAGAGCAGTTGTAGGCCACGGAAGGAGAGTTGTATGGCATTGAAGCTCATCTGGAGGTTAGTTAACACAGTGTCCAAAGAAGAGCCAGAAGTATACAGAATGGTGTCGTCTGCATAGAGGTGGATCAGAGAATCACCAGCAGCAAGAGCGACATCATTGATGTATGCAGAGAAAAGAGTCAGCCCAAGAATTGAACCCTGTGGCACCCCCATAGACTGCCAGCGGTCCGGACAACAGGCTCTCCGATTTGACACACTGAACTCTGTCTGAGAAATAGTTGGTGAACCAGGCAAGGCAGTCATTTGAGAAACCAAGGCTGTTGAGTCTGCCGATGAGAATGTGGTGATTGACAATGTCAAAAGCCTTGGCCAGGTCGTTGAAGACACCTGCACAGTCTTGTCTCTTATCGATGGCGGTTAATATATCGTTTAGGACCTTGAGCGTGGCAGAGGTGCACCCATGACCAGCTCGGAAACCAGATTGCATTGCGGAGAAGGTACGGTGGGATTCGAAATGGTTGATCTGTTTGTTAACTTGGCTTTCGAAGACCTGAGAAATGCAGGGTCAGTAGCAGTTTGGGTCTAGAATGTCTCCCCCTTTGAAGAGGTGTATGACCGTGGCAGCTTTCCAATCTTTGGGGATCTCAGATGCCATGAAAGAGAGGTTGAACAGGCTAGTAATAGGGGTTGCAACAATTTTGGCAGATAATTTTAGAAAGAGGGTCCAGATTGTATAGCCCGGCTGATTTGTAGGGGTCCAGATTTTTCAGCCCTTTCAGAACATCAGCTATCTGGATTTGGGTGAAGGAGAAATGGGTGGAGGCTTGGGCAAGTTGCTGTGGGGGGGGGGGGGGGGGGGGGGGGGTGCAGGGCTGTTGACCGGGGTAGGGGTAGCCAGGTGGAAAGCATGGCCAGCCGTAGAAAATGTCTTATTGAAATTCTCAATTATCGTGGATTTATCGGTGGTGACAGTGTATCCTAGCCTCAGTGCAGTGGGCATCTGGGAGGTGGTGCTCTTATTCTCTATGGACTTTACAGTGTCCCAGAACTTTTTGGAGTTTGTGCTACAGGATGCAAATTTCTGTTTGAAAAAGATAGCCTTTGCTCTCCTAACTGCCTGAGTATATTGGTTCCTAATTTCCCTGAAAAGTTGCATATCGCGGGGGCTATTCGATGCTAATGCAGTACGCCACAGGATGTTTTTGTGCTGGTCAAGTGCAGTCAGGTCTGGAGGGAACCAAGGGCTATATCTGTTCCTGGTTGTAATTTTTTTGAATAGGGCATGCTTATTTAAGATGGTGAGGTAAGCACTGTTAAAGAATAACCAAGCATCCTCTACTGACAGAATGAGGTCAATATCCTTCCAGGTTACCCGGGCCAGGTCGATTAGAAAGGCCTCCTCGCTGAAGTGTTTTAGGGAACGTTTGACAGTGATGAGGGGTGGTCGTTTGACCGCAGACCCATTACGGACGCAGGCAATGAGGCAGTGATCGCAGAGATCCTGGTTGAAGACAGCAGAGGTGTATTTGGAGGGCAGGTTGGTTAGGATCATATCTAGGGTGCCCGTGTTTACGGATTTGGGATTGTACCTGGTAGGTTCCTTGATAATATGTGTGAGATTGAGGGCATCACACTTAGATTGTAGGACGGCCGGGGTGTTAAGCATGTCCCAGTTTAGGTCACCTAACAGCACAAGCTCTGAAGATAGATGGGGGGCAATCAATTCACATATGGTGTCCAGGGCACAGCTGGGGGCAGAAGGTGGTCTATAGCAAGCGGCAACGGTGAGAGACTTTTTAAAAGTAGAAGCTCGAATTGTTTGCGCACAGACCTGGATAGTAAGACAGAACTCTGCAGGCTATCTCTGCAGTAGATTGCAACTCCGCCCCCTCTTGTCGGAAAATGTTATAGTTAGGGATGGAAATTTCAGGGGTTTTGGTGGCTTTCCTAAGCCAGGATTCAGACATGACTAGGACATCCGGGTTGGCAGAGTGTGCTAAAGCAGTGAATATAACAAACTTAGGGAGGAGGCTTCTAATGTTAACATGCATGAAACCAAGGCTTTTACGGTTACAGACGTCAACAAATGAGAGCACCTGGGGAATGGGAGTGGAGCTAGGCACTGCAGGGCCTGGATTAACCTCTACATCAGAGGAACAGAGGAGGAGTAGGATAAGGGTACGGCTAAAGGCTATAAGAACTGGTCGTCTAGTACGTTCGGAGCAGAGAGTAAAAGGAGCAGGTTTCTGTGCGCGGTATAATAGATTCAAGGCATAATGTACAGACAAAGGTATGGTAGGATGTGAATACAGTGGAGGTAAACCTAGGTATTGAGTGACGATGAGAGAGTTATTGTCTCTAGAGACACCATTTAAACCAGGTGAGGTTACCGCGTATGTGGGAGGTGGAACGAAAGGATTAGCTAAGGCATATTGAGCAGGGCTGGAGGCTCTACAGTGAAATAAGACAATAATCAATAACCAAAACAGCAATGGACAAGGCATATTGACATTAGGGAGAGGCATGCGTAGCCGAGTGATCATAGGGTCCAGTGAGTAGTTAGGCGGGCTGGAGACACAGCGATTCAGACAGCTAGCGGGCCGAGGCTAGCAGGCTATCAGAAGGACCTTAGAGGGAAGTCTGTTGTAGCCCCCTCATGCGGTTACGTCGGCAGACCAGTCATGATGGATCAGCAGGGCTCTGTGTAGTAAAAGGGTCCAGGCCAATTGGCAAAATAGGTATAGTAGCCCAAGAAATGGGCTGATGGACCTCTTTAGCTAACAGTCCGGTATGCTCTAGACAGCTAGCCGGCTAGCAGATGGGCATTCAGGGGACGTCACGACGGAGGAGCCCGTTGAAAAAAAAACTCGGGCGGATTATGTCGGTAGTCCTGTCGTGATGAATCGGCGGGGCTCCATATCGGCAGTAAAAGGTGTCCAGGCCAATTGGCAAAATAGGTATTGTAGCCCAAGGAGTGGCTGATGAACCTCTTCAGCTTGCCGGGAGATGGGCCTAGCATAGGCTAGATCCAGGCTAATTGGTGCTTGCTTCGGGACAGAGACGTTAGCCAGGTGTAGCCACTCGGATAGCAGCTAGCTAGCTGCGATGATCTAGGTGAAAAGGTTCAGAGCTTGCGGTAGAAATCTGGAGATGTGGAGAAAAGAGAAGTCCGATATGCTCTGGGTTGAATCGCGCTGAGCAGACTGGCAGGAGTTGTCCGGGCTAAAGGTTAGCTGATGACCGCTAGCAGTGGCTAGCTGACTACTAGCTAGTAGCTAGCTGGCTTGCTTCTGTTGGGGGTTTCGGTTCTAAAGTAAAGAAAATAGCAGATCCATACCACATTGGGTGCAGTGAGTTGCAAGAGAGTATGTTGAAGTTGAGGCTAAGAAAAATAAAAAAATTATATGCGAAGAAAAAAGATAAAACGATATATACACGGGACACGACAAGACAAAGACTCCTGACTGCTACGCCATCTTGGATCAGTTATCATTCAAGGGTTTTTCTTTATTTGTACTATTTTCTACATTGTAGAATAATAGTGAAGACATCAAAACTATGAAATAACACAAATGGAATCATGTAGTAACCAAAAAAGTATTTTAGATTCTTCAAAGTAACAGCTCTGCACACTCTTGGCATTCTCTCACCCAGCTTCACTTGGAATGCTTTTCCAACAGTCTTGAAGGAGTTCCCACATATGCTGAGCACTTGTTGGCTGCTTTTATTTCACTGTCCGGTCCAACACATTCCAAACCATCTCAATTGGGTTGAGGTCGGGTGATTGTGGAGGCCAGGTCATCTGATGCAGCACTCCAACACTCTCCTTCTTGGTCAAATAGCCTTTACAGAGCCTGGAGGTGTGTTTTGGGTCATTGTCCTGTTGAAAAACAAATGATAGTCCCACTAAGCACAAACCAGATGGGATGGCAAATCGCTGCAGAATGCTGTGATAGCCATGCACCCCCCACACCATCACACCTCCTCCTCAATGCTTCACGGTGTGAACCACACATGTGTTCACCTACACTGTGTCTCACAAAGACACGGCGGTTGGAACCTAAAATCTCAGGACAGATTTCTACTGTCTAATGTCAATTGCTTGTGTTTCTTGGCCCAAACAAGTCTCTTCTTCTTAATGGTGTCATTTAGTAGTGGTTTCTTTGCAGCAATTCAACCATGAAGGCCTGATTCACAGTCTCCTCTAAACAGTTGATGTTGAGATGTGTCTGTTACTTGAACTCTCTGAAGCATTTATTTGGGCTGCAATTTCTGATGTGCAGTTAACTCAAAGGAAGTTATCCTCTGCAGCAGAGGCAACTCTGGGTCTTCCTGTCTTGTGGCTGTCCTCATGAGAGCCAGTTTAATCATAGCGCTTGATGGTATTTGCGATTGCATTTGAAGAAACGTTCAAAGTTCTTGAATTTTACGGATTGACTGACCTTCATGTCTTAACCCTTGTGTGTTGTATGTGTTTTTGTTATTCACCCAATGTTCACGGGTCTGATGGACCCACATTATTGGGTTTTTAAAACAATACAGCCATAACAATTTACTTAAACATACTTAATACTTAATATTTAGATGTTGACATAATAATTACAAGCAATATAGACAGCATACATGGTTAATTTTTGCCATTTACCTCTGCCAGATCACATTTATCACATATCACATTGTTTCACACACTACAAAGGGTAAAGAGTGCGAGAGAAGTGGGAGACAGGCAGACCGGCAGGGAGACAGACAAGGAGGAAGACAGAGTGAAGGCACACTGCAAACATTTTTGTTTCATTTTACTTGTTTTCACCTACACACACAGTTTTCCAAACGTTTATTACCCCCAGGTCCATATGTAATATAATATAAATGTGTATGGGGGTGCACAGTGTGCACTCAATGAAAATATGTTATTTTACATGTTCTTCACAGAAAATGAGCCAAGGCCAATGAGTCTCAGGTTGAAAAAATATTTTTTATTTTAGTAAACATTGAAAATGAGTCCCACAGACCGGAATATCACACAGTGGTTAAAGTAATGATGGACTTCCTTTCTCTTTGCTTATTTGAGCTGTTCTCGCCATACTATGAACTTGGTATTTTACCAAATATGGCTATCTTCTGTATACCACCCCTACCTTGTCACAACACAACTGATTGGCTCAGACACATTAAGAAGGAAAACAAATCCATAAAAATGAACTGTTAACAAGGCACACCTGTTAATTGAAATGACTACCTCATGAAGTTGTTTGAGAGACTTCCAAGAGTGTGCAAAGCTTTCATCAAGGCAAAGGGTGGCTACTTTGAAGAATCTCAAATATAAAATATATTTTGATTTGTTTAACACTTTTTTGGTTACTACATGATTCCATGTGTTTTTTTCAATTGTTTTGATGTCTTCACTATTCTACAATGTAGAAAATAGTAAAAAATAAAGAAAAATCCTGGAATGAGTAGGTAGGTTTGACTGGTACTTTTGACTGGTACTGTATATAATGCTGGCTGGGATCACATCAACTCTGACAACAGTCCCCAACACAAGGAAGCCCAGTCATTTCAAATGAAGAAGTCTGGCTCTGCAGGGACAAGGTTGCATAGCCATTGCGTTTGCCATGCAGCCATTTATTGGAAGGGGATTTAAAAATGATTTTGTGGCATTGTTAACACAGAAATATAACATTTATGGACCACTCTTGTCTAGAATAGAGGACAATCTCAGCAAGTGAGCTCACTTGACCTGAGACACTGTCTTAACCATTATCTATCTACAATTATGAACTGGGTGGTTCAAGCCCTGAATGCTGATTGACATTCAGGGCTCGAATACCACAGGTATGATAAAACATGTATTTTTACTGCTCTAATTATGTTGGTAACCAATTTATAACAGCAATAAGGCACCTTGGGTGTTTGTGGTACAGTATATTGCCAACATACCACGGCTTAGGGCTGAATAACATACAGCTGACGGGTTATACACTGTATCGGCAGGATAGAACAGCAGCCTCTGGTAAGACAAGGGGTGACGGTCTATGTATATTTGTAAACAACAGCTGGTGCACGATATCTAAGGAAGTCTCGAGGTGTTTCTCGCCTGAGGTAGAGTATCTCATGAAAGGCTGTAGACCACACTATCTACCTAGAGAGTTTTCATCTATATTCTTCGTAGCTGTCTACATACCTCCACAAACCGATGCTGGCACTAAGACCGCACTCAATGAGCTGTATACGGCCATAAGCAAACAGGAAAACGCTCATCCAGAGGCGGCGCTCCTAGTGGCCAGGGACTTTAATGCAGGGAAACTTAAATCAGTTTTACCTCATTTCTACCAGCATGTTAAATGTACAACCAGAGGGGAAAACAACTCTAGACCACCTGTTCTCCACACACAGAGACGCGTACAAAGCTCTCCCTCGCCCTCCATTTGGCAAATCTGACCATAATTCTATCCTCCTGATTCCTGCTTACAAGCAACAATTAAAGCAGGAAGCACCAGTGACTCGGTCTATAAAAAAGTGGTCAGATGAAGCAGATGCTAAGCTACAGGACTGTTTTGCTAGCACAGACTGGAATATGTTCCGGGATTCTTCCGATGGCATTGAGGAGTACACCACATCAATCACTGGCTTCATTAATAAGTGCATCGATGATGTCGTCCCCACAGAGACTGTACGTACATACCCCAACCAGAAGCCATAAATTACAGGCAACATCCGCACTGAGCTAAAGGGTAGAGCTGCCGCTTTTAAGGAGCGGGACTCTAAACCAGAAGCTTATAAGAAATCCCGCTATGCCCTCCGACAAACCATCAAACAGGCAAAGCGTCAATACAGGACTCAGATTGAATTGTACTACAACGGCTCCGACGCACGTCGGATGTGGCAGGGCTTGCAAACTATTGCAGACTACAAAGGGAAGCACAGCTGAGAGCTTCCCAGTGACATGAGCCTACCAGACGAGCTAAATTACTTCTACACTCGCTTCAAGGCAAGTAACACTGAAACCTACATGAGAGCATCAGCTGTTACGGGTGACTGTGTGATCACGCTCTCCGCAGCCGATGTGAGTAAGACCTTTAAACAAGTCAACATTCACAAGGCCGCGGGGCCAGATGGATTACCAGGACGTGTATTCCGAGCATGGGCTGACCAACTGGTAAGTGTCTTCACTGACATTTTCAAACTCTCCCTGTCCGAGTCTGTAATACCAACATGTTTCAAGCCAACCACCATAGTCCCTGTGCCCAAGAACACTAAGGTAACCTGTCTAAATGACTACCGACCCGTAGCACTCACGTCTGTAGCCATTAAGTGCTTTGAAAGGCTGGTCATGGCTCACATCAACACCATTATCCCAGTAACCCTAGACCCACTCCAATTTGCATATCGCCCCAACAGATCCACAGATTATTCCAATCTCTACTGCACTCCACACTGGCCTTTCCCACCTGGACAAAAGGAGCACCTATGTGAGAATGCTATTCATTGACTACAGCTCAGCGTTCAACACCATAGTGCCCTCATCACTAAGCTAAGGACCCAGGGACTAAACACCTCCCTTTGCAACTGGATCCTGGACTTCCTGACGGGCCACCCACAGGTGGTAAGGGTAGGTAACAACACATCCGCCACGCTGATCCTCAACACGGGGGCCCCTTAGAGGTGCGTGCTCAGTCCCCTCTTGTACTCCCTGTTCACTCATGACTGCACGGCCAGACACGACTCCAACACCATCATTAAGTTTGCCGATGACACAACAGTAGTAGGCCTGATCACCAACAACGACGAGACAGCCTATAGGGAGGAGGTCAGAGACCTGACCGTGTGGTGCAAGAACAACAACCTCTCCCTCAATGTGATCAAGACAAAGGAGATGATTGTGGACTACAGGAAAAGGAGGACCAAGCACGCTCCCATTCTCATCAACTATAGTGGAGCAGGTTGAGAGCTTCAAGTTCCTTGGCGTCCACATCACCAACAAACTAACATGGTCCAAGCACACCAAGACAGTCATGAAGAGGGCACGACAAAACCTATTCCCCCTCAGGAGACTAAAAAGGTTCTACAGCTGCACTGTCGAGAGCATCCTGACTGGTTGCATCACTGCCTGGTATGGCGACTGCTCGGCCTCTGACTGCAAGGCACTACAGAGGGTAGTGCGTACGGCCCAGTACATCACTGGGGCCAAGCTTTCTGCCATCCAGGACCTCTATACCAGGTGGTGTCAGAGGAAGGCCCTAAAAATTGTCAAAGACTCCAGCCACCCTAGTCATGGACTGTTCTCTCTGCTACCGCACGGCAAGCTGTACCGGAGTGCCAAGTCTAGGTCCAAGAGGCTTCTAAACAGCTTCTACCCCCAAGCCATAAGACTCTTGAACATCTAATCAATTGGCTACCCAGACTATTTGCATTGCCCCCCCACCCTCTTTTACGCTGCTGCTACTTTCTGTTTGTTATCTATGCATAGTCACTTTAATAACTCTACCTACATGTACATATTACCTCAATTACCTTGACTAACCGGTGCCCCCGCACATTGACTCTGTACCGGTACCCCCTGTATATAGCCTCGCTATTGTTATTTTACAGCTTTTATTTCTTGTTTTTTTTAGGTAGTTTAAAAAAAAACTGCACTGTTGGTTAAGGGCTTGTAAATAAGCATTTCACTGTAAAGTCTACACATGTTGTATTCGGTGCATGTGACAAATTTGATTTGATTTGATTTATCCAGGCACTTTATCCAGTTGCCTTGTGCATAAGAACAGCCCTTGGCCGTGGTATATTGGCCATATACCACACCCCGCGGGCCTTATTGCTTAAATATGACCCATATTATTTAAAATATGGGTCATAAATCAATGTGTCCAATTTATCACTTTGGAAGGGTCACCACTTGGTGGCAGTAATGTCCATGGCTTACTTCAAAGCATGCTTCACTTCACTATGAATTGACTGTCCTTTACCTGTACTGGAGCTACAACCTTCCATCCGTGAGCTATGAGGATAATTTCCCCAAGTCAGTGTGTCTGTCCTGTAGCTCGTAGGAAGTGAGAGACTAGAGGATGTAAGCGACATGGTGATGTGTAACTTTATGGTCCGAGGAGAGACTTGGAGGCACGTGGAAATCCCCCTGCTGCGCTTGACTTGAATTCCAGGCCAGGGTTTGACTTCAATGCAGCCTGGAGATACAAAAGAAAACATGACATTATCCCGCACTCTTGTGTTATGGAACGTGACATTACTGGACACATTTGTAACAATCTGTGAGGGGACACCATGGGCATCTGACCAGCACTGACCATCACTGTTCACATCTGAGATCTATTCTTTGTGCTTTTCTGCACTACTGGATGGACTGGGTGTGGGACAGTAGGGATGCAGAGGATGTGTCATTTCTGCAAAACAGTAGAGTACTGAGTGGTCCTCAGCCATCTGTCCAGAGATCAATGTAGCCTAGTGGTTAGAGCATTGGGCCAGTAACCGAAAGGTTGCTAGATCGAATCCCTGAGATGACAAGGTAAAACTCTATTGTCCTGCCCCTGAACAAGGCAGTTAACCCACTGTTCCTAGGCCATCATTGTAAATAAGAATTTGTTCTGAACTGACTTGCCTGGTTAAATAAAGGTTTTAAAAAATGTTCTTCCATCCTGCTCCTGTGGACCTGTAGCCTAGTCCCAGCCTTGTACTAACACACCTGATTCTGATTCAAGCTATCAAGGGCTTTTGTTAATGATTGGATTAGTTGAATTGTGTGTTTGTGCAAATGCTTACACCTAGTTAAACTGTAATTTAATTGGAATTTAATTGACCTCACCTTTGCAGCCACCTCTGGCAGACTACAGAGCCACGTACGGCAGCCACCTCTCGCAGACTACAGAGCCACGTACGGCAGCCATCTCTGGCAGACTACAGAGCCACGTACGGCAGCCACCTCTGGCAGACTACAGAGCCACGTACGGCAGCCACCTCTGGCAGACTACAGAGCCACGTACGGCAGCCATCTCTGGCAGACTACAGAGCCACGTACGGCAGCCGCCTCTGGCAGATTACAGAGCCACATACGGCAGCCACCTCTGGCAGACTACAGAGCCACGTACGGCAGCCACCGCTTGCAGACTACAGAGCCACGTACGGCAGCCACCTCTGGCAGACTACAGAGCCACGTACGGCAGCCACCGCTTGCAGACTACAGAGCCACGTACGGCAGCCACCTCTGGCAGATTACAGAGCCACGTACGGCAGCCACCTCTGGCAGATTACAGAGCCACGTACGGCAGCCACCGCTTGCAGACTACAGAGCCACGTACGGCAGCCACCGCTTGCAGACTACAGAGCCACGTACGGCAGCCATCTCTGGCAGACTACAGAGCCACGTACGGCAGCCACCTCTCGCAGACTACAGAGCCACGTACGGCAGCCATCTCTGGCAGACTACAGAGCCACGTACGGCAGCCACCTCTGGCAGACTACAGAGCCACGTACGGTACCCGAGGGCTTTATGTCAGTAGCTGAGGTCAACTAGGGCCTTGACCATGTCAAATCTCCCAGAGATTTCTTCTCTTAGAAGTATTGCTATTTCCGTACTTAGGAGACTACTGTACCCAGGCAGACTGACATAGCTTACATTTCACCTCTTACCGATTCGTATTGGCTGCATATTTCACTCAGGGTACTTGCTCTCAGAGACATGTTATAAGTAGCCTTCTCCTCTCCCAGCTCAGAGACATGCTATCAGTAGCCTTCTCCTCTCCCAGCTCAGAGACATGCTATCAGTAGCCTTCTCCTCTCCCAGCTCAGAGACATGCTATCAGTAGCCTTCTCCTCTCCCAGCTCAGAGACATGCTATCAGTAGCCTTCTCCTCTCCCAGCTCAGAGACATGCTATCAGTAGCCTTCTCTCCCAGCTCAGAGACATGCTATCAGTAGCCTTCTCCTTTCCCAGCTCAGAGACATGCTATCAGTAGCCTTCTCCTCTCCCAGCTCAGAGACATGCTATCAGTAGCCTTCTCCTCTACCAGCTCAGAGACATGCTATCAGTAGCCTTCTCCTCTCCCAGCTCAGAGACATGCTATCAGTAGCCTTCTCCTCTCCCAGCTCAGAGACATGCTATCAGTAGCCTTCTCCTCTCCCAGCTCAGAGACATGCTATCAGTAGCCTTCTCCTCTCCCAGCTCAGAGACATGCTATCAGTAGCCTTCTCCTCTCCCAGCTCAGAGACATGCTA
Source organism: Salvelinus namaycush (assembly GCF_016432855.1). Lineage (NCBI taxonomy): Eukaryota > Metazoa > Chordata > Actinopteri > Salmoniformes > Salmonidae > Salvelinus > Salvelinus namaycush. The sequence goes on along the minus strand of NC_052311.1, from coordinate 22,468,957 downwards.
TCAGTAGCCTTCTCCTCTCCCAGCTCAGAGACATGCTATCAGTAGCCTTCTCCTCTCCCAGCTCAGAGACATGCTATCAGTAGCCTTCTCCTCTCCCAGCTCAGAGACATGTTATAAGTAGCCTTCTCCTCTCCCAGCTCAGAGACATGCTATCAGTAGCCTTCTCCTCTCCCAGCTCAGAGACATGCTATCAATAGCCTTCTCTTTTCCCAGCTCAGAGACATGCTATCAGTAGCCTTCTCCTCTCCCAGCTCAGAGACATGCTATCAGTAGCCTTCTTCTCTCCCAGCCAGCTGATATTGAATTGGACATAAAAGTATGATAGGGACCCCTGACTATAATCACGATGCTCTGACAACAGTACTGCAGAACATATCTAGTGCTGCAACAATGTTAGTGGAGCATTAGGGGTGCATAGTGGATTACAGCTTTCCTGTCATGCATACAGCCAAGGTGTTGAACTTTTTGTGACTGACAGATTTGAATGTGTGCACGTTGTTGACCATATATCTGTTTCCTCAAGTTAAGGGCACACCAATGGGCTGAGTGTGGGGTCCCTCCCTCTCACCCTCATTTCAGATGTGACCTTTCTTTTGAGAAAACAAGGATCTATATTCCAGTAAGTGACAGGTTGGCACATCACCTAGATACAGCTAAATAAACAAACAAGAAAGAAAATCTATGGAACATTTCAAGCATTCATGGAGAGCTTTCAAAATGGAACTGGAACAATGAGTTAGCCTCAGGGGGAAAGTGATCATGTCGGTATGTTTATATTAGACAGAAAGGAAGCCCTCATTGTCATTGTCAGGGATGTATTTTCACAGTAACCACTTTGACAGTACTGTCTCTTGACAATAATTCCTTGGGTATACTTGTTACCTCCACAGATATGAACGTCTTTATAGACAGAAAGCGGACCAAATGATCTCTCAGTTCATCTTTTAGACTGCTAGATCTTGGCCAACACTACATACCCAGGAGTTCTTTGGGAGTAGGGGTTATCCAGTAGGGGTTATCCAACTTCTAAAAACAGACGTTTGGAAGAGATCGTCTGATGGGGGGGGGGGGGGGGGGAGAAAAGATGTGGAGGGGTTCATTGTCTCTTCCTGTAAGCGTCCCGGTCCAGTAAAATACAGCGTTGGGTACAGCAATAGGCCGCGGTTATTAATACGAGGGGAGGCGCGCTTTGCTCGACAAGCACCAACACGCGGACGCATTACCTCCACGGCTGGCTATGGCAAAGATGTGCGCTGCATTCCTCTGCCCACAAACCCAGGCTTTTCTCTAACCAACAGAGCAGAGGAAGTAGTTGGGAGATGTCTCACTTTAGAGCAAGATAGTGAGTTCATGTGTATTTGTTGTGGACTTGTTCAGTAATGTCTGTGCTAACTTGTGTTTTTCTCCCTCTTTGAAGCTTGGATAGGAGTGCATGTGATGGACACATTTACCCTTAGCATGTATCCTCTGTCGTTTCATCAGCTTTTGCTCCAGACCTGCTGCTCTCTCTAGTGCTGAGCAATTAGAGCTTTTTGAGGTCGGTTTGTTTTCGGTTTCAATTGTTTTTTTTCAACATTAAATCTATTATGAAATGATGACATTAAAATGATTTTAGAGGTTTATAATGGAAATTCCAAAGCCAAAAATAATGAACATTCAATTGCCAAAACTTTCAAAATATTCCATAGTCTCTGTCATGTACACATTGGGTAGACATCAAAAGAAAAATAGGAAATTACTATGAAATAATACAATATTTCAGTTGTCCATATTACTAGTTTTTTGTTGATGACTATTCTTTTTTATTCCTGAAGCCATCATCTCATCTCTGCTTAGGCAGTAGCAGTCAGCCAGCCAGGCCATCTACCGTTGTATCTCTGTGCTCCCCATACTGTACTGTCTTTAGTCATCCTATTTAGCTAGGCTAGCCTGCCGAAATACAATATGTTGTAGAGCTATCCGACGAAAACATTTGACTAGTTTCACCGTTAGTAGTGACACACCCCAACATGTCCACCTCTGTAGACTTTGGCCCTAGAATGAGTGACCCTTCTATTGGTCATGTTGTGAATTCATGTAAATTATTAGCACAAGGCTTGGGCTGTAAATTATTTAAGTAGACATTTGGCTAACATGTCTCACTCACAGCAGTGGAGTTGAATAAAGCAATTTGTCAATCCCCAAACACTTCCAAAAATATGATTATATCTGTAATGATTGCAGCCCTCGAGGTGTGAGGCAGTTTAGCACTTCAGATGTTGTCTCACTTAAACTGTAATGGAGGAACCTGTAGTATTCAAAGAATGATGGGAGCTTATTTCAGCCAAAGCGTATCTGCTCTGGAAGCTCTTATCAAGATGAATTGAACCCATTTACAGCTAAACGGTGTGTGACAAGTGCTATATTTTGCTGCCTCACTTTGTGCCAATGTGATTGCTTCTGCACATTGTCTAAGGTACATGTGTCTGTCAACGCACAACCTCTGTAGTTTATATCACAAGGCAAAATATGAAAATACAGCCTATATCATACTAACAGAATCACCTGAACATGTTGAGTTGATCATTTATGTTGAGTACAGTGTTTTGAATATTCTTCTTCTGATATCTATTTTGGAAAACGCTTTTATTTAAATTGCTACATATTCATAGTATTATGTATTGTTTTGCAATGTACTGTATATGTTCAAATACATATTGTACTGTATATGTTCAAATACATATTGTTTATTGTTATAGACACGTAGTTTACTCTCTTGTCCATAATCGTAAGTGTCAACATCACCTCGTTAGAACGGTTTGAAGTATAGCAGTCGCTTTTGCTCACAAAATCGAATCAAATCAAATGTGTCACGTGCTTCGTGAACAACAGGTATAGACTAACAGTGAAATGCTTACTTACAATGCAGATTGAAAGAAAATGGAGAAATAATAGAAAAGTAATAATAAATTCACAATGAGTAACGATAACATGTCTATACACACGGGGTACCTGTACTGAGTTGATGTGCAGGGGTACGAGGTAATTGAGGTAGATATGTACATATAACTAAGAATAAAGTGACTAGAGAACAGGATAGATAATAAACAGTAGCAGCAGCATTCAGTGCATTCTGAAAGTTTTCAGACCCCTTTACTTTTTCCACATTTTGTTACCTTACAGCCTTATTCTAAAATAGATTAAATACACATTTTTCCTCCTCAATCTACACACAATACACCATAATACACCATAGAAATGTATTCAAAATTAAAAACCAAAATACCTTATTTACATAACTATTCAGACCCTTTGCTATGAGACTCGAAATTGAGCTCGGGCCATCCTGTTTCCATTGATCATCTTTGAGATGTTTCTACAACTTTATTGGAGTCCACCTGTGGTAATTTCAATTGATTGGATATAATTTGGAAAGACATACACCTGTCTATAGAAGGTCCCACAGTTGACAGTGCATGTCAGAGCAAAAACCAAGCCATGAGGTCGAAGGAATTGTCCGTAGAGCTCCGAGGCAGGATTGTGTCTAGGTGCAGATCTGGTGAAGGGTACCAAAACATTTCTGCATCATTGAAGGTCCCCAAGAACACAGTGGCCTCCATCATTCTTAAATGGAAGAAGTTTGTAACCACCAAATCTCTTCCTAGAGCTGGCCGCCTGGCTAAACTGAGCAATCGGGGGAGAAAGGCCTTGGTCAGGGAGGTGACCAAGAACCTGATGGTCCCTCTGACAGAGCTCCAGAGTGGCTCTGTGGAGACGGGAGAACCTTCCAGAAGGACAACCATCTATGCATCACTCCACCAATCAGTCCTTTATGGTAGAGTGGCCAGATGGAAGCTACTCCTCAGTAAAAGGCACATGACAGCCCACTTGGAGTTTGCCAAAAGGCACCTAAACGACTCTCAGAGAAACACCCTGAGAAACAAGATTTTCTGGTCTGATGAAACCAAGATTGAACTCTTTGGCCTGAATGCCAAGCGTCACATCTGGAGGAAACCTGGCACCATCCCTACGGTGAAGCATGGGGGTGGCAGGATCATGCTGTGGGGATGTTTTTAAGCGGCAGGGACTGGGAGACTAGTCAGGATTGAGGGAAATATGAACGAAGCAAAATACAGAGAGATCCTTGATGAAAACTTGCTCCAGAGTACTCAGGACCTCAGACAGGGGCGAAGGTTCACCTTCCAACAGGGCAACGACCCTAAGCACACTGCCAAGACAACGCAGGAGTGGCTTCGGGACAAGTCTTTGAATGTCCATGAGTGGCCCAGCCAGAGCCTCGACTTGAACCCAATCGAACATCTCTGGAGAGGCCTGAAAATAGCTGTGCAGCGACACTCCCCACCCAACCTGACAGAGCTTGAGAGGATCTGCAGAGAAGAATGGGAGAAACTCCCCAAATACAGGTGTACCAAGATTGTAGTTTCATACCCAAGAAGACTCGAGGCTGTAATTGCTGCCAAAGGTGCATCAACAAAGCACTGAGTAAAGGGTCTGAATACTTATGTAAATGTGATATTTACATTTTGGGGGGGGATTGTGTGTAGATTGATGAGGGAAAAAACAATTTAATAAATTTTAGAATAAGGTTGTAACGTAACAAAATGTGGATAAAGTCAAGGGGTCTGAATACTTTCCGAATTAACTGCATGTTTTTTTATTCTATTTATTTCACCTTTATTGAACCAGGTAGGCCAGTTGAGAACAAATTCTCATTTACAACTGCGACCTGGCCAAGATAAAGCAAAGCAGTGCGACACAAACAACACAGAGTTACACATGGAATAAACAAACGTACAGTCAATAACACAATAGAAAAGTCAATGGACGGTGTGTGCAAAGGAAGTAAGATTAGGGAGGTAAGGCAATACATAGGCCATAGTGGCGAAATAATTACAATTTAGCAATTAAACACTGGAGGGATAGATGTGCAGAAGATGAATGTGCAAGTAGAGATACTGGGGTGCAAAGGAGCAAAAATAAATAAATAACAATATGGGGATGAGGTAGTTGGGTGGGCTATTTACAGATGGGCTATGTACAGGTGCAGTGATCTGTAAGCTGCTCTGACAGCTGATGCTTAAAGTTAGTGAGGGAGATATGAGTCTCCAGCTTCAGTGATTTTTGCAGATCGTTCCAGTCATTGGCAGCAGAGAACTGGAAAAGGAAAGGCTTTGGGGGTGACCAGTGAAATATACCTGCTTGAGCATGTGCCACAGGTGGGTGCTGCTATGGTGACCAGTGAGATGAGATAAGGCAGGGTTTTACCTAGCAAAGACTTATAGATGACCTGGAGACAGTGGGTTTGGCGACGAATATGAAGCAAGGGCCAGCCAACGAGAGCATACAGGTCACAGTGGTGGGTAGTATATGGGGCTTTGGTGACAAAACGGATGGCACTGTGATAGACTGCATCCAATTTGCTGAGTAAAGTGTTGGAGGCTATTTTGTAAATTACATCGCCGAAGTCAAGGATCGGTCGGATAGTCAGTTTTACGAGGGCATGTTTGGCAGCATAAGTGAAGGATGCTTTGTTGCGAAATAGGAAGCCAATTCTAGATTTAATTTTGGATTGGAGATGCTTAATGTGAGTCTGAAAGGAGAGTTTACAGTCTAACCAGACACCTAGGTATTTGTAGTTGTTCACATATTCTAAGTCAGAACCGTCCAGAGTAGTGATGCTAGACGGGCTGGCAGCGATCGGTTGAAGAGCATGCATTTAGTTTTACTTGCATTTAAGAGCAGTTGTAGGCCACGGAAGGAGAGTTGTATGGCATTGAAGCTCGTCTGGTGGTGTGTTAACAGTGTCCAAAGAAGGGCCAGAAGTATACAGAATGGTGTCGTCTGCGTAGAGGTGGATCAGAGAATCACCAGCAGCAAGAGCGACATCATTGATGTATACAGAGAAAAGAGTCGGCCCGAGAATTGAACCCTGTGGCACCCCCATAGAGACTGCCAGTGGTCCGGACAACAGAACCTCCGATTTGACACACTGAACTCTGTCTGAGAAGTATTTGGTGAACCAGGCAAGGCAGTCATTTGAGAAACCAAGGCTGTTGAGTCTGCCGATGAGAATGCGGTGATTGACAGAGTCGAAAGCCTTGGCCAGGTCGATGAAGACGGCTGCACAGTATTGTCTTTTATCGATGCCGGTTATGATATCATTTAGGACCTTGAGCGTGGCTGAGGTGCACCCATGACCAGCATGTGATTCATCAAAAAGTGCAAAAGGAGTCAATGCAGATTTGGTTAACTATAACTAACTATTTAGCAGTCTTATGGCTTGGGGGTAGAAGCTGTTCAAGGTCCTGTTGGTTCCAGACTTTGTGCATCTGTACCGCTTGCTGTGCGGTAGCAGAAAGAACAGTCTATGACTTGGGTGGCTGGAGTCTTTGACAATTTTCAGTGCCTTCCTCTGACACCGCCAGGTTTAGAGGTCCTGGATGGCAGGTAGCTTGGCCCCAGTGATGTGCTGGGCTGTCCTCGCTAGCCTCTGTAGCGCTTTGTGGTCGAATGCCAAGCAGTTGCCATACCAAGTGGTGATGCAGCCAGTCAAGATGCTCTCAGTGGTGCAGCTGTATAACTTTTTGAGGATCTGAGGGCCCATGCCAAATCTTTTCAGCCTCCTAAGGGGGAATAGGCGTTGTCGTGCTCTAGACCAGCTTCACTACAGCAGGGTTTCAGCTGTGTAGTGCTAGGGCAAAAACTAAACATTCACCCAGGGGGGCCCCAGGACCGACTTTGGGAAACCCTACACTACAGCCCCCTCGATGTGAATCGGGGCGTGCTCGGCATGCACCTGGCTTCAAATGAGATTTTTGGACAGAACATGAACAAATTGTAGCATACGTGTAGCACTTTCTTTGACCAAAGGAAAGACTGTCCACTTTATGTGTTCTGAACACTAATTAAACAACGGTTCCCCAGACACCTCATCTAGCAGAGAGAACAGTTGCTGTTTGGCCCCACTTAATGTAGCATCTGCACCTTCACATTTTGCTAAGGTAGGAGACAATACAGATCTTCTTGCAAAGAATATTTGCCATTTTATTTATTTTTCAAAGGATTGACTTATAACTGACAGCACCTAACACCCAGGTGTTCAACCTGGACTCAGGAGTAGACGTAACATAGTTAACATAAATCATTGACACTCCAATTAGTATGATATGTTATGTTTCATATGTTATGTATTACTTTGTGGATGTCCATCATCCATTTCATATGATATGTTACAATATGTTACGAAATTTGCTAAATGTATGATAGGTTACAATTTCCAATTTGTTGTGGCTAATGTTAGCTAGGTGGCTAACGTTAGCTAGGCTAGGGGTTCGGGTTAAGGTTAGGGTTAGGAGTTTGGTTAAAGGGTTAGGGTTAGCTAACATGCTAAGTAGTTAAAAAGTAGTACTAGTTGCAAAGTAGCTAATTAGCGAAAATGCTAAAGTTGTCCGTGATGAGATTTGAACACGTAATCTTTGGGTTGCTAGACATTCATGTTGTATGCCTACCCATTGCCTTATGTAACCTTCTGTCTTGTGAAACCATACCAAATGTAACATATCATACTAATTTGTGTGTCCCAGATTTACATTTACTAAGTTACAAATAGTCTATGAGACCAAGCTAAGGTGTTATTTTACTGCCTATTTAAGCGAAGTCAATTTATCTATTTTTGCAACACTGCTGTGCATAAATCTTGACATGCATGCATCACTTTGCCCATCATCGCAGTTAATATCATGATGCACATTAGTCAATATAACTAGTGTTTAGTGAGCTTTAGTGAGCAATAAAGGAAATCCATTGATGCAGATTTCACAGCTAAAATGTAGGTTATAACAGTGTTTTCCCTCAAAACGAAGAAACTCAAGCAACAGCAACAGAAACTCCAGAGGTGTCGACTAATCCAGTATTTTACAGTGGGTGGAGGTATCAGTCTGGACGCCTTTTTTTCATCTTCAATTCTACATCTGGAACGGAACATTTTTTCCTTCTGCAAATAACCTCTGCAGCAAAAAACCCAGACAGGTAGTTAGAGCTGATTGGTCATGGATGGATTTTTTTCCCCTCTCTCCTTCTCTCTCTTTTCCTCTCTACAAAGCCCAGAGGCTAGTATTTCACTGATTACAGAGTCCCCCCATTTGAATGGCCGTTTGTGTATTGTCAGAACAAAGGGGTGAGGAGGCTCTAAAGAGGTGCTAGACAGGGGAATGGATTGGGCTCAACCATTAGGCTGAGTGGAGTTGCAGGTTGAGGCTAGCTGCAGGGGCACCCTCCTGCGCTGAGGGGGGGGGGGGGGGGGGACTCCTACCTACCGTGGCTGCTGCTATCCCTAAGTAAAGCTACATGGCTAACGGGCGGTCCATCAGAAGGGGCATCTTATTGAACCCTAGTCACACAGATGACCTCGAGGAGTGAAGCGGGACCACTTTCTCAGGACCCACCATTACCTGAGGAAGTATACTCGCCCACCCCACAGTTTAATAGCAATTAGTTGGGTTGATCCATTTTGTTGACAGGTTTTGACCTTTAAACACTCACTAAATACTTTTCGCACGCTGACTTGACTTCAAATCAAAGTGTTTACTGCCTTAGGTGGGTTGACTAGGTCATGAGGTTGGAGGGCTGTGGTGTGGCATCGACACAGGGGTACAATCTCAGAAGATTATTTTTGGATGTGTTTTTAATTTGTTGTTGAAGTTCTAAAATGGTTACGCATTTATAGAAACGTATTTCACTGTATGCGCAGCTGTATAACAATTTTTTTAACATGCTTTCCAGTCTTCAAAACTGAAAGCTGGGTGTATGGTTTGAGTTAATGCACTCTGGCCAGGTTCTGCAAGATTTGCAGCAATGTTATCAGGGGCGCAACTTTGTTTTTAGAAGTGGCGGGGACATAATTGTATTATTTTTTTTAAATCTAGTCGGATAAACACTCCAAACAGCCGACGCTCGGAGGCATCCGCATGGTCCTTAAGCACACCGTTGCCTCATTTTGTATCACATTCCAATGATAAAACTGTGGGGGTGGGGGAAAAAAATGCAATTTCAGAATGTGGGGTGGACCTGTCCCCCCCGTCCCCAGTGAAAGTTGCACCCCTGAATGTTATGCCACATTACCAACAACCAGCTCCTTGATTTGGTAATTACAGCAACCCAACAAACAATTAAGGGGTCATTTCATTTCGATGCAGAAAAACTTCAATGCAGAAAAACTTCAAGAGCTGACAACAAATCAATCATATCACTCAGCATTGGTTTGAAAGCATAAATAAGCACCCAACATTAGCCTCTGCTGTCCAAGTGACTCTTAATATTCTGCCAAAGATACAAAATGGGTCAGAAAACTAGAAGTATGTGGCTCAAGGACCAGTGTTATGAAATGATTGTTTTTACTACATCATGACACTTTTTGGCAGTTGTGTTTTTCACCATCCATTAACCTGGAGCCTGAGAGTAATTGTTCAGAATCATTAAGAGGAGTTTAGTGAGGCGTGAAAATACATCATGAAATTTATAACGTGTTAACAACTAGTGACAAGTGAGCCATACTGTGTGTTGGTGGTTTTGGACAATTTAAGACCTCTGTTGAACTGAGAGGGGGAAATATCATCATTAGTGTACTGAAGCTAATGAATATGTTAATATGTTCTGCATGTATCGCGGTGCTCTGAGATGATTTGTCGAGGAGCAACAGTTTAATTATCACCTCACACTCACATTACCTCTTTCTCTCTCTCACACACACACACTGTGGCCCCCAACTTCAAGGCACACACACCCACACACACTGTGGCCGCCAACTTCAAGGCAAAACCTAGATGCCGTAAATGACTCCAAGCAAACAACGTGTGATGGGGGACAAATTACAAAATGCTTCCCTTTTCTTCAAGGCGACGCTTCAAGGCTCTCTCTCCTTCTCTTTCAGCGACACTCTTCTGGGCACTGTCTCCATCACCCTATTGCACAGCGAGGTGTCGCGACCCCGTGGTGACCTGCTCCTGACTAGCCAACGTTACGCCGCGGGACTCCGGGGGCCCAGGGCCAAAGAGCCAAGCCAACAGTGTGAAAGGGGCCGCCAATATACTAATGGGGTGGGGTTGATTCCTGGGAGATGAGAGGAAGAGGCTGTCCCCGCCTCTTCACACGCTCGTTGGGCTGTGACTTGGAGTGAAAAGGGTCTGGACGGCTTATACGAGCCACTAGGCCCTCTTCGGCCGTCCCCTCACCTTGAAAATTCAATAGGATGCAGATGCCCCCCGAAACCCCCCACCCGATATGTTCGTGTCGGAGATGAAAGTGGGAAGCGAGGGGGAGAAAGGAGGTGGCGGGGGGGTTCTTGCACTAATGTAGTACATTGGGCTTCACTTACAGACACTGCCAAGTTCTTTTGTCAAGCTTAAAGGCCTGCTAGGTCCTTTGAACCCCTGGCTCACCGCCCTCGGATAGCTTTTTCCACCCCACCTTTTTTTCCTACCGTCAATGAGATATTCTCCACATTCCTGATGACCGTCTGGACACAGTCTCAGAAACATCTACTGGTAGTGGTGATGGTGGAAAGCCGCAATGCTTTTTGTAGCAAATTCTCATTCGCGGCTGTGGGGTTTAAACCAAGACCTTAAGCTTACCTGCTTGTTCCTTTCTTCACTCAGTCAGTTCAGTAGCTGTGGGTAACCTAATCCTAACTCTTGAGTTGCTGGCTTGACTGCCCATCTCCCCCTCCTCAGAGGGATTGAGACAGCTCCCCATTCATAAAGCTCAACTCTAGTCATTGTCAACCAGTAGGCCCAACCTTCCAACCAATACAATTCTCAATGGTTCGTCACATTTCTGACCAAACTTCATAGCCCCTTTGTGTAAATGCTAAATTGACTTTCCAAGAATAAATCTGACATAAGTCGTAGTTTGTGTGGCTTAATGTGACTGATTAGAGTCAACGGTCAATGTATCCAACCTCCTAGAATAAACTATGGAATGGAAGAGTTACTCCATGTGCCATACATATCTGCTGTAACGTGGTTCTACCGTGAAAATGCGCAGGTAAACAGTGTGCAGGAGCTTCTGTTGAAGCTTGCCACAAGTGTCACACAGGTGAGCACATCAAAGACACAGCTCTGTTCACCCTGTGCCATAGCTCTTCATTTATACTTTCAAGGCATTGTCACAAGCCTGTGCTTTAAAGGTGATGAGTGACTACTCAATGCTGGCTCCTTTGTGCAGTTTCGTAATTATTGTTTATTATGCCTGTGGTTTTAGTCACTTTTCAACCAGCTTCATTTTGGACTGCCAGCCAATGCTTCAAACATAGTCTTTTGTTGATTATAACTTACTTTGGATGTACACCAAATGGAAGCCCCAGGTCAATCTAATCATCAGATGTGCACACACTGTGTGTTTATTTAACGGTTCCTATCATAAATTATTATATTTTGTGCAATTAGGGTTTTTGAATTTCGTCATTGGAGGATATTGTTTATTATTGGAGTTTGAAATCTGATAATACACATGCATTAGGTACAGAATTGAATAACATTTGTTGTAATAGCCTATTTTGGAATTATACTGATTCACACAGTTACCCTTGTTCTTACATGCTATTCAAAGTGCAATCCACTATAGTTTCAATTGATACCACTAACTCTATAGGGACATTTGAAACGCAATGAGGGTGGAATGCTGTAGATCCCGTTGTAATAGGACAATAAATGAAAATCACACAATGGTCCTAAGTGGCGGGAGGGATGTGGGGTCATTCCACTGCGAGTTCAGAGGGCCTCGTAAACACATTCACACCTCTCTTTCATTTAAATGCAGGATAAGTTATAGCACATTATTGAAAAATCGAGTTCCACAACAACCTGCATTTCAATGCTGTCTGGGAGAGCTAAACCCAATCCACAAACGACGTGGCCTCCAATATAACCACAAAACAAGGGAAGCCGAAAAGTGTCATTGTGTTCTGAAAATACGACTCACACACTCTTTCTCAACTCTAGACAAAGGTAATACAACAAAACATCAGCAAATATATATCTAATATCAATAAATATAATGAACTAATTAGTGATGGTTACGCCATTAATAATATTGGAAAATAATATGGGGGGAAAAACTGATTTATGAATCATAGAAAATGTGATTAAATTTTTTTTGTGAGAAATCCAGTAGGTCTATTCTCCCAAGTAGGGGTGGCAGGTAGGCTAGCGATTGAATTGGGCCAGTAACCAAAAGGTCGCTGGTTCGAATCACTGAACCGACTAGGTGAAAAATCTCTCGATGTGCACCTGAGCAAGGCACTTAAATCGCTCTGGATAAGAGTGTCTGCTAAATGACTAAAATGTAAAGTAGCCTAGGCTATTTTTGTGAACTTGAAATAGGCCTAAACCTGCATTTAAGGAAATATCCCTTATCGAATTGCTCCAAATAAAATGTATATACAGAAGTTTCTAAAATGTTGAAAACAAGTCATCCATTCGTGAGTCCTTCCTTGTAGCCTACCAACTCCCTCCCAAGCACCATCATTTATGACTAGAGGAAAACATTCTCCAAACTGATGGTCTCTCAAAAATTACCCTATCAGGTGCACACCGCGGACAAGTTTCCACCCACCAACAACAAAAAAACTCACTGTGCCCAAATCCTTAGCCGCAGACACTCTACTGACAGGCATTAAACCATCGCCCCTGCTACGAAGGTCTTCCGCTGCGTTTGATTCAGATGTAATAGTTATACTCTCTGGATATCACTGAAGTTTTATCACAACTTGAGGTATACCCCATAACTTAAAAAAAAAAAATCCTATTCAATTTTACGCACTTGTCCCCTTTTGCCCTTTTTCCAATGTGGAGTCGGAAGATTAACATGATCCATGCAAAGTGTAGATATCCCCAGGTACGAACGGAATTGAAATACATCTGATCTTTGGAGCAGCACCTTTGGGAGCAAAGCGCAATGGATTTTTAAACAAGGGGAAATATACTAAGCAATGGTTGCAAATTGAATATTTCCGCGCCCAGCAAGATACCACGGTCTACACAGCCCGTGAGAGCGGAGCGAGGAGATTTGGAGGGGGACAAGAAACAATAGGCTATATTTTTTCCTCTGGATCATTTTTTTTTACAAGGAAGCACCTAATGTTGCATTCAGTGACATTGTTGCACTCCAGTTGTTTATCATTACACTGGGATTCAAAGGCACCTCCGGAATTGTTCGCATAGTTTAAGGACGCTGGCGGGTCTATCCTCTACTTCTCTCGGGGCTTTAAAACTGTGGAAACAGGTGTATTTCAGCAAGTCAACATGTCTCTTCTGCCTTCGAGGTTCATATACCTGTAAGGATTCCATCTTTCTATTCCTTTCGTTTCTCAAAACACGTACATTCTTACCAATAGAAGTCGCTAAAAGCTAGTTACTACCCTTGTCACCCATTTAGGCTATAGTGTTTATATTTAATGTTATTGCTTGTGATTAACCCCATCCTTCTCTCTCCAGGTGTTTACATTTTCTGGTCCTCTATTTCCAGCTCCAGGTAGGTTGATTCGATTGTTCAGTTTTTTGGACAGTGTGTGTGTGTGTGTGTGTGTGTGTCTGTGTGTGTGTGATTTTGCGGCACCCATTCTGGATTTATTATGAACAAATCGTTATCATATAATTGGATACTTGCAAACTGGAAAATACGGTGGTTAGGCGCGCTGGTTCTTTTTCTGAGCTTTGTCTTTTTACTTTTTAATATGACTTTAATTACATAAGATTAACACAATTCCCTAATTAAAGTTGTATTGTTCATTTAATAAAAATACAAGCATAGTAACTCTACCCTTGTTTAAATATGACATTTATGGTAAGGAAATAGTAATGTAGAAGAAACGACCCCACTGCGCACCTTACTCTAATGAACGAGGAGTCCTCGAGTGCATCAGATAAGCGCACAGCGCACCATTGCGCCAGGCAACCAGCGTTGAGGCATGGAAAAAACTGACATGTAGCCTGAAGAAATTTAAAGACATTTAGATCAGGATCATTTGCGATTTTGATCATTTTCAGTGTCGTGGATCTATTCGGTAATAATATAAACTCCACGAATCGCGCGCCTTTTACGCATGCGATTGATTTGTTAAATTGGTTGTCTGTAGCCTACCTTTCATGCAAAACTCAAGTCAAAATCGACATGATGTATTATTATGTAAAGTAATATTCTGCACGGTGTTAGATTCAATTTCTTAACTGTAGCTTAATATGAACAATGAATGTATTTCCGTTTTAGGCATGCTTGTAGGCTATTGGTTATTTTTTGTTCATGATATGTGACATATGAACATGAATGTAAAACATCTAGACATTTGACATTATGTATTTGGTTTAAATTAATGTCAGATATAAAGGGTAGTTAGGAAACCACCATGTTATATTGCTGGATACAGTAAGAAGCAGTGGTTAGCCCACATCCTGCTTCCATGCCTCTGTTGTTGGGGTTAGTTTTATAGTCGAGTCAGTATCATATACCGAGTTGATACCAATCAAACCTCTCCAGGATTACAGAGAACTACTAGAATTGTTTCACCTTTTCACCCTGTCTTCAATTTAAAGCATATGTGAAAATTTAAAAAATATTGCTTCTATTTATACAGGGCTAAGTAATTACATACAATGCACCCAATCCTTTCCCCTCTGATTGACGTGATAAGATGTCATGAAATCTAGTTTGAAATCTTAAAAAATAATTTGGATTTCAAAAAAACAACACTCATGCCAACCTAATTATTGATGGAGAGGCCAATCCATCCAATGAGGCAGCAATAGATGAAGACAGAGAGTAGAATCCCCCTTTTACCTCTTGGATTTCACATCTCTGTCAGAGACACCACATCTCTGTCAGAGATGTTCCTTAATAAATGTGTCAAGGGATCATGATTATAAAACCTGGCATTCCCATTTCATAATAAAAGTGGACATTTTACAAAGACACCACTAAAAAACAAGACACAACTGGGTAATGTGAGGGTTTGTGCTCTGATTGTTCCAAAGGAATTGGAACAAACAATGCTAAAGTGTTACTGTCTGATTTCTCCCCTGTCCTAGATAGTAATACAATACTAGTGTTTAAATTCTGATATAGTTCTTACTTTGTATGACTAATTGCTTCTGTAATGAAGATGTAGGCCAGAAGGAAGTCTCATAGAGGCTTTGCTGAAGACAAAACCCTCTAGATAGACCAATACAATTATGTAGCACAACCTTGATGGCAGGTAGACTGTGTTATGCAGATAGTAAAGCGTATCTGAGATGCAAGGGGACTAAGCTTCCCAGTGAAGATGGTGCCAGACTTTTGAAGTTTCAACCATATCCATTTTCGGGCCGTCTTTGAAAAGGGAGACTGGCTCGATAAAAAATGTTGTCGATTGCATTAACCTCAGCCCTCTGCAGAGGCTTGCCTTTTTTCCTCCATGTGAAATGCAACTGTCTACAAAACAAACCTTTATGTTTGTTTAGAGATGGAGAGATTTGGCACAAATCCCTCAGCAGTAGTTATCCCCCCCCAAAAATGTTTTAGTTCATGCTGGCTTGGTGGTTAGCTTTTGGGGCGGGGGGGATAGTATGACGATGTCCTTCTAGGTTGTGGAGAGTTATGGATGCTCTATTTAGATGCTCTATTGGTTTTGAATGCTCTTTTGGTGTTGTAGAGGCTCTATTGGATGCTCTATTGGTTTTGAATGCTCTTTTGGTGTTGTAGAGGCTCTATTAGATGCTCTATTGGTTTTGAATGCTCTTTTGGTGTTGTAGAGCTTCTATTGGATGCTCTATTGGTTTTGAATGCTCTTTTGGTGTTGTAGAGCCTCTATTGGATGCTCTATTGGTTTTGAATGCTCTTTTAGTGTTGTTTAGATGCTCTATTGGTTTTGAATGCTCTTTTGGTGTTGTAGAGCCTCTATTGGATGCTCTATTGGTTTTGAATGCTCTTTTAGTGTTGTTTAGATGCTCTATTGGTTTTGAATGCTCTTTTGGTGTTGTAGAGGCTATATCGGATGCTCTATTATATGAACTTATGAGGTGTATCATAATAACTGTTAATGTTCCTCCCCTCTAAACATTGACTCAATTCAAAGGAAGTTTGATAAAGATATTTAAATAAGATTTGCTTATTGATTAAGATGCATGTTTTCTTGAGGCAAATTACTTTCTTTGAGTTGAATATTAAAAAGTGACATACAATTGTTTCATATTTTGATTAATATACTTGCGATAGTATTTCCAAAACTAACTGTGTTATGTAGTTCCTTTAATGTTTGCTGACACCAATTTTTTACTGAGAACAGCCATAACGTGGCTTCAAACAACTGGGATTTGTATTCAGATCAGTGGTTTGTTTTCCCCTTTTGTATTAAAGATTTGTTCTACCCTGAGCATATTTCCCCACTCATTCACTAAATGTCATTCATTTGCTGAGGTTAAAATAACAAGGAGTTGGAGAATGTAATGTGTATATAATTAGCCACCTGAGAGAAGCTACATAAAAGGCCATTACTATGTAATTACCACATGATACAGCTGGGGAACAGGATCTTGGCGTGAATTGAGATTTCAGGGGTTTTGAAAGTGTACATTTTCCTTCCCATCCACATATGGGGTTGGGTGACAGGGCGCTCAGGCTGCATGTATTTGGATGTGTTGTCGAAGTCAGCTATTTAAAAAAAAAAAAAAAAAAGTAGGCCCTTAGGCAACTTGTAAGTGCAGAACAGACCTTTGCATTCATTCTAACGGCGTGAAATATTTGAATAGGGGAGTTTATGTTACGAGATGCTCCCTCCTAGTGTGTTTTTATGGTACGAGCTGCCTCTCGCCATCGCATCCACGTCTCCACTGTGATTTATAGGCCTTACTGTGGGCCCTAGGGCAGATATATTTTTGATGATAGTGTAACAGGTCTGAATGCTTCAGGTGTATAATTGCTAGTGGCTTGCTTGCTTGTGGAAATGGAATACTGGTTTCTCAATATGGCCCCAGGCAAATAGTAAATAGCTGCCTCAATACAAAGACATGCAATAATAATGAAGCACGTAGCATGTTTTCACGTAGCTTTTGTTCTCTTCAGCTTCTGCAGTATGTGCCCTTTGAATTTGTTCGCAATGCCGCACAGTTAGATCAGCTTACAACATCCAAGCAGAGCAACATCCAAGCAGAGCTTCATGACAGAGTACCTAGTAAAAGCTGCTCCATGAACACCTGTGTCATGTCTTTCTCCTCCAGGAATCACAACAGAGCTCAGCTGATTTTAGGATCTATATCGAGAACCACACGCGGAACCCGGACGACCTGAGCCGGAAGCAGATCCGCATCTACCAATTGTACAGCCGCACCACGGGCAAGCACGTCCAGATCCTGGGCAAGAAGGTCAACGCCAACGGAGACGATGGGGGCAAGTATGGTACGGGAGAATTCCTGTGCACTTCACTTACAGACACTTGAGCCAGTTCCCCTCATCAATGGTCTTTACTGTGGGAATTATCCCATGTGAACCAGGATTCATTGGACCTATTTTGGACTGCTACTGGTCAGAGTTGGGGTTACATTTCTAACTAGTGAACTTTGACCCTAACTCCGCTACTTACTGATTGCTTGGTTAAGCCATTAAGATGATGAATAGTGTGGGAATTTGAGGCTGTAAGCATGTCTGCCACTGATAAAGCGTGGCTAGATGTATATATTGTCTTCATTCATTGAATCTCAGCTGTGTTCCTTCCACTGTTCTGGTCAGTGACCATACTGAGGTGGGAATACAGCTGATTGTTGTCATGGGAAGTAATTCTGCGTGATGCCTGGCATAGTGGTTTCCAAGTCTACAGTGGGTATATCAGTTTCTACATTCACTACAGTTTCTACAGTCACTGTGTGCATGGCACATATTCTATTCAAAGTCGGACGGTGGTCTAGGTGCGTTTGTATGGGAGTGCTTGCCTGTTTGCGCTCACATGTATGATTTGCCAACAAACAGTCAGTCGGCTGTAATGTTGCCGGCCCGAGTCGACCTCACTGTTGTGTCGACTGTGTTCAGTCACAGATATGCTGAGGCGAGGTTTCCTCTCGTTGCTTGTTAGAGCTTGAGTGGAAGCAGATTCAATGTTTCCCATGAAGACTTGCCAACCCTGCCCCCTCAGCCCCAGTACCTGGCACCTGTGAACTCCCTGACACTGATTTAACAGGAGGCTTGGGAAGACACTCTTCTCTCATCTCTGCACTAATCCTCACTCAGTCATAACAGCAACCGCACAATGGAGGGTCAGAAAGCACGGCTGAGAAATGGAGCCGCAGCTACAACAAGGTCAGCTACCCCACATATACACGTGGATAAGAGGGAGTTATAATTCTCCTCAGGCAGGAGTGCTTGCCATCAAGAAATGTGGTATATATACGTGTCACATGCAATCCCACATAATTGATGTCACCATTTGTCCTACTAGGATAGCATCTTATATCTATATCTAAATGCATAGGTATTTGTAAAAATGTGTTAAAATCCACGTCAGTGCTGGTAAATGTTTTTTAAAGGAAGTTGTTGCACCTGTAGTTTCCAGTTGCACTCGCACAAGTCCGCCCTCGGCACAGTCGTTTGAGAGCCAGCACTGAAAATGCTGTGGGGCTTCTATACCTTGGCTACAGTGAGCAACACTAAACTAAAACCACTTCAAGCCAGGCTATCACAGTACAGCTTGCTTTTTACCTTTGTAGTATGAAAGGGATGGAAGAGGGTCAGTTAAGTGGGGACTTGTGGCGCTCTCTGTCCCAGCTTCTCCAACTCCTCTCAGGAGCTCTATTGTATTTCTCAAACCAGGCCTCCTGTGAATTCAGAGAAGTCTCACCACTGTCATGTTATCCTCGTTTCTCCCTGGTTGAGAGGGATGTCTTCTTCCCTCTCTCTCTCTCAACGTCAGTTCTCAGACGAGTTTCCCACTCCCCTTCCCATCCAAGATTGTTTAAAGGGACAATTTTGGAGATGCCCCTCCCCACACCTCCTGGCTCCCCCCTCATGCCTCCGTTCCCTTGAGTGCCACTGAATAGACCAGTGTGTTAAACAGATGGATCATCTTTAACTTTTTGATTGAGTGAGCACAGACTAAAGAGAACCTGAAACCTAATCCTGAGGGCGCGTAACCCCTCCAGAATGTTTGGCAGATCTCTTGCCCGCGAGGAGCGAACAGAAACAAAGCTGACCCCACAGGGGTGAAGGTTGTGACAGAGCAAAAGAAGCCGCTGGTGTGCTTGTTTAGAATGGATCATTTCAAATGTAACGGCAGCTTACCATTTTGTTTTGGCACATATGTTGTTGTGTAAATTTTATCACTGCAGGAAGATGATACTGCATTGGTTTCTACCTCTCTGGGGTTTATAGTAAATTATCAAACAAATGTTTTATCGGTTAAAACTGTTCATGGACTGTATCAACTCAATGCATGTAAGTGTTTGAAAATAATTATCAAGTTGTGTTTCTCTTTCACCCTCTAGCTCTTCTTATTGTTGAGACGGAAACCTTTGGGAGCCATATTCGAATAAAAGGAAAGGAGAGTGGGCATTACATCTGTATGAACAAGAATGGCAAAATAGTTGGAAAGGTAGGAAAGAGGTTGTCACTCTCTTGCCAGAGAACGAGGAAAATCTAACTCAATGAAATACAATTGGGCCTATTCTATTTTCTTGTGTTTTCTAGTGATAATAACAGAGAACACCTAAAGAGACACCCCAGTGTGCACATTACTATACCCAACCATAGAAACATGGTTTTATGTGTGATTAAGTTCCCTTTTTAGCAACACTAAGACATTCATAATAATACACATCAATGTATGAAGAATCTACAGGTAACTGCCCAAATAATGGAAACACTTGAGTAAATGAGGGATATAAAGTATGTTGAAAGCAGGTGCTTCCACACAGGTGTGGTTCCTGAGTTAATTAAGCAATTAACATCCCATCATGCTTAGGGTCATGTATAAAAATGCTGGGAAGACCATTATTTTGGTTACCATGACAATGCCCCAATCCACAGGGCACGAGTGGTCACTGAATGATTTGATGAGCATGATAATAATGTAAACCATGGCCGTGTCAGTCACCAAATCTCAACTCATTTGAACACTAACGGGAGATTCTGGAGCGGTGCCTGAGACAGCGTTATCCACCACCATCAACAAAACACCAAATTATGGAATTTATTGTGGAAGAATAGTGTCACATCCCTCCAATAGAGTTCCAGACACTTGAATAATTTATGCCCAGGTGAAGCTGTTCTGGCACATGGTGGCCCAATGCTCTATTAAGACATTTTATGTTGGTGTTTCCTTTATTTTGGCAGTTACCTGTATGTTCACTTGCGTAACATACAAGCCATAATGGAGAGTGCTCACTCAGTATACCCCTGATTAAAAACCCTTTGATAAGTAACCCGTGCCTTTCTTTTGACACTTCATCAGTCAATTATAGACTGCAATCCTCACAATGATCACAATGCTTTGAAAGTCTAATGCCCACATAGGAGGGACGCCATTGCAATTATACCTCTTGTTCACCAGGTGGCGCCATGTAAAATAGCAGCATGTACACTCCCCTCTGTATTTGTTTGGACAGTGAAGCTAGAATTATACATTTGGTCCGACACTACAGCATTTTGGATTTGAGATCAAATGTGTTATATGAGGGGACATTACTGAATTACTGAATGTCACCTTTTATTTGAGGGTATTTTCATACTTATCTGTTTTACCGTTTAGAATTTAAATCACTTTATATATCGAGCCCCCCCCATTTGAAAAAGTTTTTGTTCATAAGTATTTGGACAAATTAACTTATAGTGTATTGAAGTAGTCACAAGTTTAGTATTTGGTCCCATATTCCTAGCACGCAATGACTACTTCAAGCTTGTGACTTTACAAACTCGTTGGATGCATTTGCAGTTTGTTTCAGTTTCGGATTATATTTTGCCCAATAGTACCTGAATGGTGAATAATGTTTTGTGTCATTTTGGAGTCACTTTTATTGTAAATAAGAACAGAAGATGTTTCTGAAAACTTCTACATTAATGTGGATGCTACCATGATTACGGATAATCCTGAATGAATACTGAATAATGATGAATGACAGAGGCATAAAGATCATACCCTCAAGACACACGAATCTCTCACCATTACCAATAACAGGGGAGGTTAGCATTTTTGGGGTGGTATGATCTTTGTTCATCTGTAACTTTCTCACTCATCATGATTCATTCATGATCATAATCATGGGAGCATCCACATTAATGTAGAAGTGTTCAGAAACATATTCTATTCTTATTTACAGTAAAAGCAACTCCAAAAGGATACATTATTCACCATTCAGTTCCTATTGGGCAAAAGATAATCTGAAACACAACCAAAACAAGCTGCAAATGCATCCAACAAGTTTGTAGAGTCACAAGCTTAATGTAGTCATTGAATATGGGACCAAATACTGAACTTTTGACTACATTAATACAAGTGAATTTTGTCAAAATACTTATGACATCTTAAAATGGGGGGTCTAGATATATAAAGTGCTTTTATTTCTAAATAGTAAAACAGATATGTATGTAAATACCCTGAAATAAAAGGTGACATTCTGTACTGTTGCCTCATATAAAACTTTAAGAGCTCTATTGAATAAGATCCGCTTTACCCAACATCTGCATTGTGGTTGTTTTGGCAGTGTCGGAGGTGGAACTGCTTTACAACTGCCAAATCCACAAGTGGCTCCTGGCATTATACCTAAAGCGGACATTGCCATTGGCTGCACGAAGTTGCATTAAAGGGATACGTCAGGATTTTGAAAATGAGGCCCTTTACTTCCCCAGAGTCAGATGAACTTATGGATACCATTTTTATGTCTCTGTGTCCAGTATGAAGGAAGTTAGAGGTAGATTCGCAAGCCAATGCTAACTAGCGTTAGAGCAATGGCTGGAAGTCTATGGGTCCCATAGACTTCCAATCATTGCGCTAACGCTAGTTAGCATTGGCTCGCGAAACTACCTCTAATTTCCTTCACATTGGACATAGAGACATGAACATGGTATCCACGAGTTCATCTGACCAAAATCCCGAAGTATCCCTTTAAGAGAAATCTCATGCAGCCTTGTTTACAAGTTAGAACACAGGATTGTGACATGTGATCTACACCTCCATTAGGCTGATGGAAATCCTAATTATTTTGTCTAATGATTTTCAATTTGGGCGTAATTATTTCTATATAGCCTACACTTTCTCGTTCTAAACTTCTAACGCAAGCGGGACTGGTGTGGCTCCATGACAATGATCAAGAGCAGCTGCTCACAGATTTGACAGCTCCAACACAGTTACACCTCAGACACAGCCAAAACAGCTATGCGGGTGTCGGTTATCGCCGGTTAACGCTTGATCTGATTGAGTCTTGCTTCCCTGTCTAAATACATACATAGGGGAGTGTACATCACAAAAAAAAGTATTATTCTTTTTAAACACACACATAGCTTAAACTTACAAATGCAAGGTGTGAAATGTCCAGTAACGTTTCTGTGTCCTTAAAAGAGCTATACCTCAAATGCAACTGTAGTAGTTCCATCTCTTTCTGGCTTATATGACATACAGCAATGTTCTTTGGCAGTAGGTAAAGTAGATTTCCTTGATGTTTTGCCATTGTGGAAGGCGGAAGTCATTGTTTCACAGTGTTAGAAACCAGGTGCTAAGTGTCTAACATGTTGTTTTCTTTGCAGCTCAATGGAAGGAACCAGGAGTGCGTCTTCGTGGAAGAATTCTTGGAGAACAACTACACAGCTCTCGTGTCAGCCAAGTACAAAGGCTGGTACCTGGGCTTCAACAGGAAGGGGAGGCCCAAAAAAGGATCGCGGACCACACAAACACAACAGGAAGTGCATTTCATGAAACGCCACCCAAAGGGTAAGGTGGATCCACTGGAAGAGTTTCGTTTCACTACAGTAACTAAGCGGACACGAAGGGCACGCCGCCTAAAACACAACCCCAAAACAAACTGATTGTCCAATGGACAGCACACGCACTGTTGTTTCAAAGGCCATGTAAAGCTTGTTGCCTTAAAACCCCTTAAAGACTTATGTAAAAAGAACGACGACAAAAAAGAAAAAAAAATTCAGAGGTTTTATTTTTATATTTCAGGAACATTGAACATCTCCCAACTGTTGGATGTTTCTGTGTAATTGTTATAATGTGTCTGTTATTTTATTTATACTGGATAAACTAAGGACGACAAAGGACCCTTATCGCCACCATCTTCTGCTCCTTTGAATTGCAAACTGAAGGCATCCTTCTGACAATGAGGGTGGAAGCATGAGTTTATAAATGTTATAAAAATCATCCACTAGATTTTATTGGAATACCTGTCAGTTTTGTTTGTGTTACCCCAGACAACATGGATCCCATATTTTCCACTGGAATCGGGACGCCATGGAGACGAAATGGAGAGAGGTGACAATGGCAGGTGAAACAGTTTACCTAGATAACTGTGTAGCTTTGAGTGCAACATGTGACAGTGCCCCCTCTCTCTCCCTCAACTCCCCCTCTGTTGATACCTTCTGACTCGTGGCCTACTCTGGATGGAATGCGCTGAACACGTTGTGCACAGTGTGATTTCTTTGACATTTTGGTGTGCAACCTATGATTCAGCTGAACACAACATGCTTTGACTAGCCAGACATCAGACAGACGGGGTTGTAGTTTTGTTTAACCTGAGTTGATGTGGCTCAGAAGTTAACTGAGACAGAAACACTGACACTGTTAAAATGGGAAATGTAATATCCCACCTTTTGCCTTACTTTCCTTAGTGTGGTAGAATGGTTGAAAAAGACTAATGAATACTGGACAGCTTCTCAAACATTGCCGTACAAGTATATGAGGTTATCTTATATACATATATTTTGACACAGAGCAAGCTATCTGGTATTATTACCATCTGCATCCACCAATTTACCCTGCTTTTCATAGGCCTACAACCAAAAGGTGGATTGTATCACTGGTTGTTCATGGTGCACCCAAGCACCCATGTTCAAAGAGACATCCCCAAAACTCTTCATCTCTAACATTGTGTTCAATCAAGCCAGTTATATTGTCGAGAGCACTGAATTGTTATAATGCGTACTAGGAAAGGTATATATTCATCCTACCCACCCACTATCTCCGTATTGTCAGACCTAACTCTTAAACCCTGAGAACCATACAACGATAAATATGCTTATTTTGGATTCAGGGAACAGGTTGCGGCCATCACTAGACCTGGCAACCAGAGGAGTTGTGATCCCTACAGAACAATGTTGACCATTTTACCAGTGACGACAAAGTTCAGCCTCTATTCCTGGGTACAGCTGTAGTAGCCTATATATTTGTCTACCACCTGACAGGTTTTGTATGAGATGCTACTAACAACATGACACATTTATGAATTTTTAAAATGTATGCAAAAATAATTTTATGACTATTATAAGATATTTATTGCCTTTCTTTGTAAATACAATGTGATGAATTTATTTGGCCTCTGTTAATAAAATGAGGACTATATTTAAAAAAGGTATTCTATGTGTTTATAGTTGTGGGGCAAATACTGTACATGTGCCTTTTCTCTCATAGATATTGGGGTTATATAAATTCACTGGTAACTACTTTCCCATAGAACTTTAGACTAATGTTGTAGCTATCACTTGGTCAGACATTGAGTACATTCCCTTCTCTGCATACTGCCAAGGTATGCATTTTCATATACAAACCTTAAAGTGTGAAGGCTTCTTGTAACAGCAGTAGATTTCTATGTTGAGAAAGGTTGCATTGCGGAATCATTGGAAGAGCTAATCTAAGGATTGGAAATGTGTGTTAATGGCTGACAAGTTTACTATAACCTAACTGTGAACTTTGACGGTACATTAGCTGGTCCATGCTAAGACGTTCTCCAACAGATCTTAGATGTTAGTAGTTACCTCTCATCACCTCTTTAATATTTGAATATAATTGATGTTTTAGGAATACTGCATGTACTGACTGTAAGGCAATTTTATCTACAAGGAACAAAAGTATTATTATTGTTTTTTTTGTTGGTCCACATGATACAAATATACATTTTTGTTAATCTAACATCTGAGTTAAGATGTGGGTTTGCAGACAGTGCCCGCATAACCTTTCACATTACGCAAATTGCAATCATAACTGGTATGTCCTAAACTTATAAAATCTGAGATAAATTGCTTGGAATGTTATGTGGACATCAAAGTCAAGGCTGAAAACCAGGATAAAGGGAGTTTGGTATCATTGAAATTGTGGAAATATAGAGAGATATTTTAGCATTTTGGTGTAGCCAGTGCACTGATGGGCTCCTTACTGGCTCAACTAAATCAAGAAAGAGGACATTTTGCCATGAGTCCATAACAGTTGAAAGACAAGGAATGTTGAGAAAATAGCAGCGAGTTCTCTGCTGTGAACATTCTGCTATTCTGTATTTCCACACAGGTCTTTTATTAGAAATGCTATGACTGAACATTGTGTTACTTTAATACAAATGATAATACTTTTATACAAAATGTTGTAAGCCTCTTTTTGGCACAAAGGTTTGAGACATTTTTCCTCCTTAAAAACAGGATGAAGGAATGTGGAAAAGCATGTCTTATAATGTTGTGCGCTGGAATGGTGTTTACAGTAACCGTCAGACTGAAAAATGGCAGTTTTGAACAAAAAACATATTTTGTTTAAGTTCCTACTGATGTTATCAGACACCCAGTAGGCTAGCCACCTAGCTACCCCAGATGAAGACTCTATTCCTTAATTGGATTTAGATGTCTTATACATGTCTCATACTCTGTCTGCTTTTAAAAGTACTGTTTTGTATGTGACATGAACATTTTCCACACCAGAACTCAAAGAAACTAGTATTCCATTCACGCGTGTATGTTTTTTAGGGATGCTCAGTCATGCTTTGCGGTTTCTCATAGCACCTTTTATTTCATGTATGGTACTTGTACACTTTCATTACGGAATCCCTTAACAGGTTCATGACCAGGGCTGGTGATTTGTCAATTTAGTATATCAAAATACAAATATTGTGCTTGTGCAAATGACTTACAGGGTAGTAATAATAAAATAATGATATGCATATTAATAATGTCCCTCAACAATCTACACTGAACAAAAATATAAATGCAACAATTTCTGACTGAATTACAGTTCATATGAGAAAATCAGTCAATATAAACACATTCATTAGGATCTTATCTATGGATTTCACATGACTGCAAATACAGATATGCATCTGTTGTTCACAGGTACCTTTAAAAGAAAATGGAGCAGCGTGGATCAGAAAACCAGTCAGTATCTGGTGTGACCACCATTTGCCTCATGCGGCGCGACACATCTCCTTCACATAGAGTTGATCAGGCTGTTGATTGTGGCCTGTGGAATGTTGTCGCACTCCTCTTCAATGGCTGTGTGAAGGTGCTGGATATTTGCGGAAACTGGAACAGAGTATGCCAAACAAGCTCAATGGGTGACATGTCTGGTGAGTATGCAGGCCAAGGAAGAACTGGAGTATTTTCAGTTTACAGGAATTGTGCACAGATCCTTGCGACATGGGGTCGTGCATTATCATGCTGAAACATGAGATGATGGCGGCGGATTAATGGCACGACAAGGGGCCTCAGGATCTCGTCACGGTATCTCTATGCATTCAAATTGCCATCGATAAAATGCATTTGTGTTCTTTGTCCGTAGCTTATGCCTGCCCATACCATAACCCCACCGCCACCATGGGGCATTCTGTTCACAACGTTGACATCAGCAAACCACTCGCCCATGCAACGCAATACACGCTGTCTGCCATCTGCCTGGTACAGATGAAACTGGGATTCATCCGTGCAGAGCACAATTCTCCAGCGTGCCAGTGGCCATCGAAGGTGAGCATTTGCCCACTGATGTCGGTTATGACGCCAAACTGCCGAACTGCAGTCATGTCAAGACCCTGATGAGGACGATGAGCACGCAGATGAGCTTCCCTGAGATGGTTTCTGACAGTTTGTGCAGAAATTCTTCGGTTGTGCAAACCTACAGTTTCATCAGCTGTCCGGGTGGCTCGTCTCAGACCACCCAGCAGGTGAAGAAGCCGGATGTGGAGGTCCTGGACTGGCGTGGTTACACGTGGTCTGCGGTTGTGAGGCCGGTTGGGCGTACTCTCAAATTCTCTAAAATTACATTAGAGGCGGCTTA
This sequence comes from Salvelinus namaycush, assembly GCF_016432855.1. NCBI lineage: Eukaryota > Metazoa > Chordata > Actinopteri > Salmoniformes > Salmonidae > Salvelinus > Salvelinus namaycush. The sequence continues at coordinate 22,441,710 of NC_052311.1, read as the reverse complement.
TTGTAGAGAAATTAACATTAAATTCTCTGGCAACAGCTCTGGTGGACATTCCTGCAGTCAGCATGCCAATTGCACGCTCCCTCAAAACTCTGTAGCATTGTGTTGTGTGACAAAACTGCACATTTTTGAGTGGCCTGCACAAGGTGCACCTGTGTAATGAGCATGCTGTGTAATCAGCTTCTTGATATTCCACATCTGTCTGGAGGATGGATTATCTTGGCAAAGGAGAAATGCTCACTAACAGAGATATAAACACATTTGTGCACAAAATAGGAGAGAAAAATGTTTTTTTTGCGTATGGAACATTTCTGGAATCTTTTATTTCAGCTAATGAAACATGGGATCAACACTTGTTGCGTTTATATTTTTGTTCAGTATATTATGAAAGAGAAAGAAGAGAGATGTAATCCAAAGAAATAGAGGTTAAGAGGCAAAACAAGCTCTAAACGAGCACCAATGGTAACAAATGTATAGAACCTTTTGGAATGAACCGAAGACATTTTGCATAAACCTCCTGCCAAGCCTTTCTTTGAGTTAACCTTTGATCACTGGAGGATAGACTTGGAACTGAACCAATAACTTTGAAATGAAACATGAAATCCTCGTTCCAAATCTTTTCTCCAGGGAGCTGAAACTTTAAGTGCAGTAGGGGCAAAATAGTTTATTCTATTATCAGATTTTGTTTTACCTAGTGAAAAAAATTCAAATAAATAATTTATGAACTCAATGCATCTCATAACATCATCCATCAACATATAAAAACATATTAAGAAAGGCATTACAACGGTCTCTGTCACTGTCTAGAAAAAAATGTGCTCTATTTCTGGTGGCACATAAGTCAAAGAAATGTCATTGGAACAACCAAAGTCTTCCTCAGAATTTAAGCACAAGCAAGCACACACTTAATAAGAAGCCCTGTCAACAGAAATTTGGTGGCACACTATTTGATACATAGAACAACCGTTGTCTCTCAAATACTACTTGACTTACCCTCAGGTTAGGGAAAAACAAAGACAAAACCAAAATGGTCACCAGGCTCTACTATAGCCATTTACTGTAGATCTATGTCACGTAATTTACCATTGAGACACCGTAGTGCAGTCTTTCTTACTCTAGCTAAATATTAAACCGTACTTGACTGGTCTTCTATTATGACTGAAAATTCCACAAGGGGAACATTTTGTGATTCTCAATGTTTTTATTGTTTGTCTTTGGACCTACAGCTGAGCAGTGTTTTTACAGGATTATAAATCTGCGTATATACAATTTTTTTGCTGAAAACCATCTCAGTTTTCTTTTAATAATAGATGTTTTGATGGCACTGTTGCTTTAGCCGTTGACCCATACTAAGTGGTTAGTTAGAAAAATATTATTATATTTATAGTAGTTTGATGATAGATGTTACACAGTACATGTACAATATGGTTAATTTAATGGATGACATGTTTTTTTTAAATAAAACACCGACATATAGGTCTGATTGCCTATTGATCCTAAATGTTTTGTTATTTACAGGGATTTTTTTTTTTACTGGTATTTTGATTATTTTTTAGGTGCTCTCCAGATTGTGTCCCTTCATGCATATCTCTTCACATCCTTGGCACACACAACCTGCTGGGTACCCCTCGCTGAGGAAAAAAGGGACCTCCAGAAGGACTTCCATAGTCCTGAATACCCCCCCCCCTCCAATACTCCCCTTCTTCCTCTCCCACCATCAGCAGCTGCCAGGTGACATACCTCATTAACTTCCTCTTTCTCCTATTCTCTTGCTCCCTCATTGTCTTGAGATATGAGATGAGCCTTTGTTGGGAGTTTTGACCCTTTTTTTCTTGGGCAGTGCAGGACCCATAATTAGTGCTTTGCGCTGGGCGTACTTTCTCACAGGGCTATGACACAATTAATCAGCATTTTCCCACCAATTGGCAAAAGCCCCTTGACTCTTTCAAGGCCAAATCTGAGCCTCTTCAAAGGAGCAATTCTTTTTAGCCATGGGATCATCTATACACTACTAGAGCAAGTGAACTGAGATTTTGAGCGAGGGTCACAAGAGCAAGACTAACTGGATATATTTAAGGACTTGAGGCAACATTTCTGAAGTACTTCTACTGGTGCTCTTGTGTCTCATTTCTTTCTCAGTATTCTTATTTGCTGATAGCTCATTTGATCTCACTACATAGAGTCAGATTTTCTTATATCCCAACGTTTTGTGCTAAAAATAAATATATTACTCATTAGGATGCATAACTCCAAACATGGCCAAACAAACAACCTGTGCACAAACAACAAATGTAACAAAAATATGAACAATTGTTAAAAACAACCAGGTCATTAGTACGTTATTACCTAAAGACCAGTCTTTCTCTCCTCTTTTCTCACATTCTCTCTCTATTTTTGTCCCTTTCTTCATCCATTTGAATTTTTAATTGATGTTTGAGTTTATTCAGCTGTGATTACTGAGTAAACAATGAAACAAGGTCATTAATTGGAGGTTATTTAAATGTGCGGCCCCTCCAACATTTTGGATGGATGAGGGGTGGCCGTATGGTTGTTTGCTAATCCACTTAGAGACCACCCTGCCTATAAATGCCTCGCCTGATCGGCATAACGTTATATATCAGATAATCAACTTTCTTGTTTTAAGGTAGTAGTATAAAAATATCTAGCTGTTTTCGTTGAGCAGTTATAGCTAGATCGTTTACATTTGACAAATCCTCGAAATGTCTGAAAGAGTCGGTGCTAGGCTTTTTAATGAGGAATCATAGATCATTTAAATGTTATACTCATCATCATAAATATCTGAAAGGCTTTGTCTTTCCAAAGACAACAATAGTGGCAAGTGGGGTGCCAGTGACAAAACAAAAATGTTATGCAACAAAGTGGGTTCCGTCCCTGTCTTCCCAACATAGGAAGCGGACCAGGGACCCTCCACAGTATGAGTTCCAGTGCCCATCTGGCACATTGGCATTATCACATTGATAAAGTGTGTGAAGCAGATGAGATCAAGTCAATATCATCCTGCTAATTTCCGCACTGTCACCTGGTATAAAAGCCCATCATTGGTCACTGAACTTCACACTCTGCACTTCAGGCCTTGTGGGACAACAGTTGCCTATTGTGGTTGGTCAGTCCCTGTAATAATGGACCATGGGACTGGGTTCTGCCTGGAGAAGATGGATACCTCTCAAGCCAAGACAGAGGAAAGGCCCAGACAGAGGGAGCAGAAGCAACTGACCAAAAAAAAAAACTTCCCAGACCTTTCACCTGAGGTCGAAACTCTGGTCCTCCACTGCTGATCTGACATATGTTTTAATAAGCCAAGACAAGCACTCTGTCACTAATGATGTCAAGTGATTCCCTAACAAAATCCCCTTTTTAAATGGAATGAAAGACCCATGAGGGGGAGGCCGGGTAGGGAAGTGGGGTGACCGTGGAGAGGGACAGGTTTGGGAGTGCAGTGGGTGGGTGGGTGGGGGGGTTCAGTGCCCCTCGCCACTATCATATCGTTGTACACAGAGAAAAGGGCTCACTTTTTATTTACTCCAGTGGTTATTGCCAGAATATTGCTTTTAATTGCTGTCCTGGATTTCCAGCTACCGTAAAGGGGAGTCAGAGACAATTAATCAAAGTAATGGAGCATAATGATGTCTCAGAATGGCCCCGAAGCCCAGGTCAGGGGTTGGACAATGTGAACATTCAGCTACTTAGCTTCCTTTGCTACTTCCTGACAAAATCTGTTTACCCAACACCAATTAAGATGCCTCTCTGTGCGCTGTGGTCAATGGGTTTGACGAAGGGGGTCGTCCAACGACTTGACATGTCCCTGAGCACGAACAAGCTGGCCTGTGTCCTCGCCCTGATAATTGGTGTCCCTTGCAATGTGCCGCTTCCCAGGGCTGTCCTTTGTGTCCCGTGGAAGTCCTAAATGAGGGGAATCAGGGCTTTAATGGGACTCCTGTGAGTTTTAAACAAACAGAGAGTGACCCCCTACTGTTCAGCATGTTGCTTAGAACAGCAGGGAGCTCACAGGCTTTTGCTAGGAGCCAGCGGCCGTGGGGCCCGAGGCCTCTTGTCCAGTCCCATTGTGCATGAGATAGCCTTTCAAGTGCTATAGGCCAACAGTGGGTTCCTGTAGGGAGCACTGAGGTTTGTTCTCTTGTTGTGTCACTCCATACAGGATTAGAGATGGTATTATGTTTAAATGGAACTCTCATTAACCTTATTGTCTCTAGAACAAACACAGGATTAACAATGGTGCCTGCTCTCTACGTATAGTTTACTCTTGCAATTCAAGTGATATACTAATGTTTTGGTGTAAAATCGGTAAGGGAAGGAGAGAACGGTTTAGGTCCTATCATTTACCTGTATCCCTGATGTCAGGAACATCGTTAAGTTGTTGATTTATCAGAGTAGCGTATAGTTCCCTAAGCATGATCCCTTAGGGACCCAACCCATTCTAACAACTAAGACATGATTAACATTTACCTCAAAAACAGTTTGACCATTGACTTAGAACGCAATTAGGATCCTCTACCAAACAGATTTTCTAACGTGCTAAAGGCATAACACCGGCATATCCTCCTGGGTCCATTGTGATGATTTGTCAATGGGGCTCTTCGCTGGGGTGTTGATGTTGTGTGCCTAATGTGTTTGCCTTGGCTGTGATGAACGGGATTAGTGGCTGTGTGGTGGTCTATGTGGATCACAGACTACTGGACTTTGAAAGCATACTTGCCTACTTACTTATGTGCAATCCAAAGGACTCACATACATAGGAACCCTTCTTTCAACACATAGTTGACCCCACGCAAATACACACCCACCCACACACGCATGCACACGCAGGCACACACATGCATGCACACACACACACACACACACACACACACACACACACACACACACACACACACACACACACACACACACACACACACACACACACACACACACACACACACACACACACACACACACACACACACACACACACACACAGAGGTCGTTGCAAGTGTTTGGACAGTGTCCGGGGTCAAGGAGAGAAACGATACACACCAAATAAATCTTTTCTCAGGTGAACGCCGACTAATAACCCATGGACGGCTGCACAGATTAGCTCAGAGCTTTCCAGAAGCGTCATGTTAAAAACAAAACTTTGGGAGATTAGGTATACTGTACTTGTTTAGATATTTCATGGAACTGACACGACAAATAGTTTGCTGTATTGACTTACGTCTCTCATAAGAAACAGTTCAAACCTTTTCCATGTGAGCTTGTTCTTTCAATTAATGTGGAACAGAGTTGTATGCATTGATTGTACTGTACTGTATGAGTTAGAAATGCAGGTAAGTTAAACGTGACGACCATACTGTACCCTGTCTCACCTACAGGATGTTGGATGTTGAACAAGGCTGGGATGTTTCATTGTGAAGAACAATCTCTTTTAACCCAACATGTCCTGTAGGGAACATAAAAAGGGCCGACACATGTATGCGACCTCCTCGGTACCCTGCCTGTGTGTATTTACAGTAAACTGAACCAGCCTTCATCTTTTCAACCAAGCTCCTGAGGTGTACCCCACATAGGACCCAGCTGGCTTTGTTTGCACACCCAGGGGACTCCATCAAGACGGTGAAACTGAGATACGAGGTCTTGGGTTACCTCTTAATGAAACGGATCAACATGGCCCAATCACAACAACACAGCCGACTGTGGGCACGCAGCCATGACTGAGGGACGTCACCTGAGAACCTGACAGGTTGCGCAACTGCCTTTTGTCGACACAGTGGCACCTTCAGAGAACGACAGTTCATTGGGAGCTAGCTTTGCCGTAACAGGTTCTCTCATAGACCTCCATGTGTCTTCAAACTATGATTATGCAAGTTTGGCAAACTGTTTTGAGAAATGTTGATGGCTGATCACTTGCAAACAGAATTAGGAAATGGATGTCAACCAATGTTGTTGATCACTCTTCTATGCGTATTGTATTCTTGTGACCAGACCCATATATTTAGACAAAAATTAATTTTGAATATTGGTCTAATTCTAGATATTCAGTTGCATCGCATTGTTGAAATATTCCCCATGTAATGTTAATGGGGAATGTTAATGGCTGCCAGAGGATGTTGTAGTGTCATGTAAATGCCTCACAATGCAGAAACCTCAACGCTCTAACTCTCTGATTGTTACCACATTTGGGCATTCAAACCCAGCCAGAACCTGGCCCATTGCGCCTCACTTAGGGCAAGCCTTCTGATTTATCCAGACTTTTCAACAATGATACCTTACATACAGTAGTGTATAACGCCTTGGTAATAATTCTGGTCGGCATCAGTGTCAACTATCAGAGTCCAGGGGAATTCCCACTAGGTAATTCATGACTGAGGCGTAATGAATGTAGAGTAGGTTGCTGCATCCACAGCGCTCCATCATGTAGAGCTCTGGCAGATGTCCTCTCTGTGTGCTGGAAGCAGAGCTTGACTGCCTTCAAGTCTCGATTTGCAAGTCTTTCTTTCTTTCTTTTTCTCTCTCCATGTAGTGGAGTACTGAGTCCTTCAGCTAGAGAACCCCCTCATGTCAAAGTCACATTTTTCCCCTCACCGGTCACTGGGAACCAAGAATATCATTAATGTACCACTAACTGTCTACCTGAGACATGCATTCCTGAACATGAGTAACAATGCCTGGTGGAAATAAAGATCAAATGAAAGGAGTGCCACATCTACTGTGTTTTAAGAATGCATGTTGTGATTGATTTACCTAAAGGTCCAATGCAGCCATTTTTATCTCAATATCAAATAAGTACCTTACTGTGATTGTTTTCAATTAAAATGGCCAAGAAGAAACAAAAATAACTTCTTATCAAAGAGCAATTTCTCAGGCCAAAATTTTGCTAGGACTGTCTGGGAGTGATCTGAGTTGGGAGGGGAAAACTAGTTGTTATAGTCAGAGAGGTTTGGAACTCCCTTTGTTATTGGTCTATTAACTAATTTATCGACTGGTGATGTCACTAGGCAGGCCAAAACTCCATCCACCAAAACAGGCTGAAATTTCAGGCAGCCTTTTCAAACAGCTCTTACACTAAAAGGGCATTATCATAACTTTCAAAATGTCACAGTATTATTCCAACCTCATAGTGTAGAAATATATATAAAACAAAGGATAAATCACATTTTTGACTGCCCTGGGCCTTTAATATAGCAATGAGACACACTTACAAATACCATACAGTACCAGTCAAAAGTTTGGACACACCTATTCATTCAAGGGTTTTTCTTTATTTTTACTATTTTCTACATTGTAGAATAAAAGTGAAGACATAAAAACGATGAAATAACACATATGGAATCATGTAGTGTCCAAAAAATTGTTAAACAAATCAAAATATATTTTATATTTAAGATTCTTTAACATACCCACCCTTTTCCTTGATGACAGCTTTGCACACTCTTGGAATTCTCTCAACCAGCTTCACCTGGAATGCTTTTCCAACAGTCTTGAAGGAGTTCCCATATATGCTGAGCACTTGTTAGCTGCTTTTCCTTCACTCTGTGGTCCAACTCATCCCAAACCATCTCAATTGGGTTGAGGTCGGGTGATTGTGGAGGCCAGGTCATCTCATGCAGCACTCCATCACTCTCCTTCTTGGTCATATAGCCCTTACAAAGCCTGGAGGTGTGTTTTGGGTCATTGTCATGTTGAAAAACAAATGATACTCCCACTAAGCGCAAACCTGATGGAATGGCATACCGCTGCAGAATGCTGTGGTAGCCATGCTGGTTAAGTGTACCTTGAATTCTACATAAATCACATACAGTGTCACCAGCAAAGCACCCCCATACTATCATACCTCATCTCCATGCTTCACGGTGGGAACCACACATGCGGAGATCATCCGTTCACCTGCTCTGCATCTCACAAAGACACAGCGGTTGGAAACAAAAATCTCAAATTTGGATTCATCAGACCAAAGGACAGATTTCCACCGGTCTAATGTCCATTGCTCGTGTCTCTTGGCCCAAGCAAGTCTCTTATTATTATTGGTGTTCTTTAGTGGTGGTTTACTTTTTATTAATTACCTTTTTTTTATTAACCCCTCACCACCCCCCTCTTCGGAGGATAAATATCTTAGTTTTTTTTACAGCTTTCTTTGCTACATATACATACATTTTACCTACACATTTCTTGAGTAGTGGTTTCTTTGCAGAAATTCGACCATGAACGCCTGATTCATGCAGTCGCCTCTGAACAGTTGATGTTGAGATGTGTCTGTTACTTGAACTCTGTGAAGCAATTGGGCTGCAATCTGAGGTGCAGTTAACTCTAATGAACTTATCCTCTGCAACAGATGTAACTCTGGGTCTTCCTTTCCTGTGGCGGTCCTCATGAGAGCCAGTTTCATCATAGCGCTTGATGGTTTTTGCGACTGCAGTTGAAGAAACTTTCGAAGTTCTTGAAATTTTCTGGATTGGCTGACCTTCATGTCTTAAAGTAATGATGGACTGTCATTTTTCTTTGCTTATTTGAGCTGTTCTTGATATAATATGGATTTGGTCTATCTTCTGTATACCACCCCTACCTTGTCACAACACAACTGATTGGCTCAAACTCATTAAGAAGGAAAGAAATTCCACAAATTAACTTTTAACAACACACCTGTTAATTGAAATGATTTCCAGGTGACTACCTCATGAAGCTGGTTGAGAGAATGCCAAGAGTGTGCAAAGCTGTCATCAAGGCAAAGGGTGGCTACTTAGAAGAATCTCAAATATAAAATATATTTTGATTTGTTTAACACTTTTTTGATTATTATATGATTATTTCATTGTTTTGATGTCTTCACTATTATTCCACAATGTAGAAAATAGTAAAAATAAAGAAAAACCCTGGAATGAGTAGGTGTGTCCAAACTTTTGACTGGTACTGCAAGTCTTATACTACAGCAAATACAAAAAAAATAATCTATACTAAACAAAAATATAAACGCGACATGTGCTGGTCCCATGTTTCATGAGCTGAAATAAAAGATCCCAGAAATGTTCCATACGCGCAAAAAGCTTATTTCTCTCAAACGTTTTGTTTGTCTGTTTACATCCCTGTTAGTGAGCATTTCTCCTTTGCCAAGATAATCCATCCACTTGACAGGTGTGGCATATCACAAAGCTGATTAAACAGCATGTTCATTACACAGGTGCACCTTGTGCTGGTGCCATAAAAGGCCACTAAAATGTGCAGTTTTCGAAACACAACACAATGCCACAGATGTCTTGAGTTTTGAGGGAGCGTGCAATTGGCATGCTGACTGCAGGAATGACCCCCAGAGCTGTTGCCAGATAATTGAATGTTAATTTATCTACCATAAGCCATGTCGTTTTAGAGAATTTGGTAGTACGTACAACCGGCTTCATATCCACAGACCACTTGTAACCACGCCAGCCCAGATTGTCTGAGACCAGCCACCTGAACAGCTGATGAAACTGTGGGTTTGCACAACCAATACTTTCTGCACAAACTGTCAGAAACAGTCTCAGGTAAGCTCGTCTGCTTGCTCGCCATCCTCACCAGGGTCTTGGCCTGACTGCAGTTCGGCGTTGTAATCAACTTCAGTGGGCAAATATTCACCTTTGATGGCCACTGGTACGTTGGGGAAGTGTGCTCTTCACAGATGAAACCCGTTTTCAGCGTGTATGGCGTCAAGTGGGCGAGCGGTTTGCTGATTTAAACATTGTAAACAGAGTGCTCCACAGTGGCGGTGGGGTTATGGTATGGGCAGGCATAAGCTACGGACAACAAACACAATTGCATTTTATAGATTGGCAATTTGAATGCACAGAGATACCATGACGAGATCCTGAGGCCCATTGTTGTGCCATTTTTTAAGGTATTTGTGACCAACAGATGCATATCTGTATTCCCAGTCATGTGAATTCCATAGATTAGGGCCTAAAGCATTTATTTCAATTGACTGATTTCCTCATATGAAATGTAACTCAGCAAAATATTTGAAATTGTTGCATGTTGCGTTTATATTTTGTTCAGTTTATGTAATTACCATAGTAGCGGACAAGTAAATACACGCAGCTATGAGTACATTCACGCTCGCTTGTTGGGATATTCTTTGAAAACAGAATGAACAATGGTAAGTGCTATGTAACTGCCTGTACCAAAGTCCTACTTCAAGGTAATTACATAGGTAATTTCCTTATACATACCCTTATAGTTTCCTCATAGGCCCAAGCAATACAAAGTGTTGCCAAACAAGGTTTACGATGTGGATCAACAAGAAATTCACAGGCTTTCTCACAGCACAGGAAGGACATTGTTTTAAATGACTTCTGTCATAACACCTGATGGATGGTGACCGGGGAGCTTACGGGGCATTAAATGGCCTCCGTGGCATCACCCAGGTGGGTGCTACACATTGGTAAGGGATGTGAGTTGCCCAACACAGGATCTCACACATGCATCTGTGTGGCGACAATAGGCTGTTTCACACTTTACCCAATAGAACAGAAAAAAAGGTATCCTGTTTCAGAAGTGTACAGTAAGGCAGTTAGGCTTCATTTGGATGGGATCAGTCTTCATCCATCTCCAGACTTCCCACCAGGGTGTCCTCTCTGATCCAGCCTCCAAATTAGAGGCTTCGGCTGGAGCGTATCTGTTTCCTGTAAAGAAAGATCTGTATAGGTACTTAGGCATGGCTAAGGGTTTTATCCTACCCATCAGGTCAACTTTGACTTCCACAACAGTATCAGGCATGATGAGACCCATCTTTTAATTTGACCAGGCAGTGAAGGTGGAGTATAGAATCGGTCACAGCCTACATTTCATGAATAACGCTTTAAAGATGTAAGGGCAAATTTCACTTGATGTATTGTTCACTGTGTTGATTATAGATCAACTATGGATAATCAAAGATCAGTAGTAGGCAATAAAACAGGGCTCTTCAGATCTCTGGGTTGGGGGTCAAGTTTGGTAGTTGGCCTGGCTACCACGCAATTCCTTGTGCATTTAAACAGCTTCACATGTCCAATGAGGTAAATTCACGATATTAAATTCACCCAAAAGTTCAATTCTAACTTGATTGATTAACATGTACACGTTAAATAATTTTGCATTGCTCGCACATCTCCTTTTGGCCAGTCAGTAAAAGCTCTGAGTTTATGACTCAAGGTATGGGATTATTATCAACTAAATTAAAGCAATCTTTCTTCCCGACAGTACATCACCTCAACATAGCTGGTCTGAGGTAGACGTTAACTCAGAGGTGAAGCTTTGATCAACAAAGTCAACGAAGTAGTGCAGACAGAGGCACCAGTGATTAGTCAGAGAGGGCAACCCAAGAGGGACTGTGAAGGTAGCAAGCTGCCATTGCAACCCCCCTTATGCATAGGTCACATCCAGGGTGTCCATGTTCCAAAATGAAAGGGAAAGTGTTGAAATTAGACAGTGCCCATCTTTTCTATTCATTGAGGACAATGGCTAGTTCTACACTACACATAACATGGGACAGGGACTCCTCTCCACATTAGATCACTTAGAGCTAGTTCTACACTACACATGACATGGGACAGGGACTCCTCTCCACATTAGATCACTTAGAAGATCAGAAAATTATTTTAGTGTGAACTACACTACATGACCAGAAGTATGTGGACACCTGCTTGTAGAACATCTCATTCCAAAGTCATGGGCATTAATATGGAGTTGGTCCCCCCTTTGCTGCTATAACAGCCTCCACTCTTCTGGGAAGACTTTCCACTAGATGTTGGAACATTGCTGCCGGGACTTGCTTCCATTCAGCCACAAGACCATTAGTGAGGTCGAGCACTGATGTTGGGCGATTAGGCCTGGCTCGCAGTCGGCGTTCCAATTCATCCCAAAAGTGTTCGATGGGGTTGAGGTCAGGGCTCTGTGCAGGCCACTCAAATTTTTCCACACCGATCTGGACAAACCATTTCTGTGTGGACCTCGCTTTGTGCACTGGGGCATTGTCATGCTGAAACAGGAAAGGGCCTTCACCAAACTGTTGCCACAAAGTTGGAAGAACAGAATTGTCTAGAATGTCATTGTATGCTGTAGCGTTAAGATTTCCTTTCACTGGAACTAAGGGGCCTAGCCCAAATCATGAAAAACAGCCCCAGACCATTATTCCTCCTCCACCAAACTTTACAGTTGGCACAATTCATTCGGCCAGGTAGCGTTCTCCTCACATCCACCAAACCCAGATTAGTTAGTTGGACTGCCAGATGATGCCAGAGAACGCATTTCCACTGCTCCAGTTCAATGGTGGTGAACTTTACACCACTACAGCCGACGCTTGGCATTGCGCATAGTGATCTTAGGCTTGTGTGCAGCTGCTCGGCCATGGAAACCCATTTCATGAAACTCCTGAAGAGCAGTTCTTGTGCTGACGTTGCTTCCAAAGGCAGTTTGTATCTTGGTAGTGGGTGTTGCAACTGAGGACAGACGATTTGGAAATGCTTTAGCACTCCGCGGACCCATTCTGTGAGCTCACAATAACAGCACTTACAGTTGACCGGGGCAGCTCTAGCAGGGCAGAAATTTGACGAACTGACTTGTTGGAAAGGTGGCATCCTATGACGGTGCCACGTTGAAGGTCACTGAGCTATTCAGTAAGGCCATTCTACTGCCAATGTTTGTCTATGGAGATTACATCACTGTGTGCTCGATTTTATACACCTGTCAGCAACGGGTGTGGCCGAAATAGCCGAATCCACAAATTTTTTAGGGTTGTCCACATACTTTCGTATATATAGTGTATGACTTGGACCATCACCTACCATGCAGTAAGCGTCATGTCTTTGCTACACTCTCAGAAAAAAGTCCTATCTAGAACCTTTAAGGGTTCTTCGGCAGTCCCCAAAGGAGAACCCTACGAAGAACTCTTTTTGATTCCAGGTAGGACACTTTTGTTTCCTGGTAGAACCCTTTTTGGTTCTAGGTAGAACCATTTTAGTTCCATGTAGAACCCTTTCCACAGAGTTCTAGTTCTGCCATCAAACCATAATACATGGTTCCTTTCATACCAGAAGGAACAGTATGCCTGACCCCACATTTTTTATTGATTACCTGACATAACATCTCTGGTGGGCAATTCCCTTTCATATCCCATGACTGAGCTCTAACACAAGGACACACAGAGTGGGTTTGCACTGATACATCGCTTAGCGGAGGTCTTCAAACTGCTCACTGCCTGTTCGGGACTTTCCACAACAGCTACAGTCATTAATCAGCTCCAAAACCAACGTCAAACTCCTTCTGTCACATTTTAATGATTCATTCCCTGGAGAGAGAAACAATATCACCTCTGAAGCTGGGATTTAACCATTGAACAATTCAAGGGCAATTTGTAGATGCTACTTTGTCATGTATTCTGGTGGAACGAATTAACAGATTGTGAAAGATGATTTTGTTTACACAGGTTTTGTTTACACAGTGTACACTGTCAATCACAGCTTTTGACCACTTCAAAGCTCCAAGGGAAGAATGATAGAGATTTTTTTTGAACGGTGGGCTGAGGATAGCACGTTTAAGTTGAAGTGTAAAAGTGGCCTTTTGCAGTGTATTCTTCCTGGATATATGTACATTTATCATAATTTGTATTCAAATGGTCAAAGAAATGGAACATGAGACAGTAATATGTAATACATTTAAAATGAAGCATGAATTACATTTCCTGTGCCTGTTTTGTCTAAGATTTCCTTGAGGGTACTTCTTTTGGATCAACAATGTTAATACCTCGATAAATGATTTAGATTTCTAAACTTCATCAATTGCAAATGTCATCAATGTAATTTTTGCTTAGTTCTAAAGACAGAATTACAACAGTAAAAGGTATGTTCCTTGATCCACATCAATGTATTTTTGCTTAGTTCTAAAGACAGAATTACAACAGTAAAAGGTATGTTCCTTGATCCACATCAATGTATTTTTGCTTAGTTCTAAAGACAGAATTACAACAGTAAAAGGTATGTTCCTTGATCCACATCAATGTATTTTTGTAGACAACTCTGAGAAACATACATCAGGAGAAGTTAAGAGATGAAATCCATTTTCTTAAATTCCTTGGCACAAAAGTTAGCCTAACCATAACAATATAAAACAGTATCACTTAACGGTGTCAGAAAAGCATTGCAGATGTGCCTCGTAGAGTCTGGGTAAGGAAAAGATTATATTTATGTATTTGTCTTACATCTGGGGTTAAGCCATGTCATTTGTAACAAAGACATAACATGAAACCCAAAGCCTTTTCTTCAAGTATTTTGCTCTTAAATTGTTTTTCTATTCTCACTAAATTCACAATTTAATAAAGTCTGGTTTACATTCAAATGCACTCCATAAACAAAAAAAAATCGCACTATTTCTCAGCTGCAGTCTAAATAAAATATCACACTATCCAATCTCTTTCAAAGTGTTTTGAAGTCTGGTTATTTTATCAGTTTTTATGGGCGAGTGGAGGGAAGACTAAATAAGTGGAATGTCTGAAGGTGGGAGGGTTCCAAGAGGTCATAAAAGAGAGTTTCTCGCTCTTCACTTGACCTAAAATGCCAAATGAAGGTCCATCTCTCTCATTTAGCTCAGTCTGGTCTGGATGTAGGTGTTCCACAACCACCCAATAGTAGGCATCATCACTAGTAGTTTTTCAATCTCTAGGAGATGCAGAGCTTACAAATCAATAGGACATCTTTATGTCCTCACGGACATGATTAAAAAACAATTATTGGTCGCTTCCACAGATTTGCAGATGTTATCGCAGGTGCAGCGAAATGCTTGTGTTTCTAGTTCCAACAGTGCAGTAATACCTAGTAATATATAAAAAAACAGTACACACATAAACAGAGATAATAAGTTACACATTATGAGCCATGACTAGAATACAGTACATACAGTTGAAGTCGGAAGTTTACATACATCTTAGCCAAACTCATTTAAACTCAGTTTTTCACAATTCCTGACATTTAATCCTAGTAAAAATTCCCTGTCTTAGGTCAGTTAGGATCACCACTTTATTTTAAAAATGTGAAATGTCAGAATAATAGTAGAGAGAATGATTTATTTCAGCTTTTATTTCTTCCATCACATTCCCTGTGTGTCAGAGGTTTACATACACTAATAGGAGTATTTGGTAGCATTGCCTTTAAATTGTTTAACTTGGGTCAAACGTTTCGGGTAGCCTTCCACAAGCTTCCCACAATAAGTTGGGTGAATTTTGGCCCATTCCTCCTGACAGAGCTGGTGTAAATGAGTCAGGTTTGTAGGCCTCCTTGCTCGCACACGCTTTTTCAGTTCTGCCCACAAATGTTCTATAGGATTTGAGGACAGGGCTTTGATGGCCACTCCAATACCTTGACTTTGTTGTCCGTAAGCCATTTTGCCACAACTTTGGAAGTATGCTTGGGGTCATTGTCCATTTGGAAGACCCATTTGCGACCAAGCTTTAACTTCCTGACCGATGTCTTGAGATGTTGCTTCAATATATCCACATCATTTTACTTCCTCATGATGCCGTCTAATTTGTGAAGTGCACCAGTCCCTCCTGCAGCAAAGCACCCCACAACATGATGCTGCCACCCCCGTGCTTCACGGATGAGATGGTGTTCTTCGGCTTGCAAGCGTCCCCCTTTTTCCTCCAAACATAACGATGGTCATTATGGCCAAACAGTTCTATTTTTGTTTCATCAGACCAGAGGACATTTCTCTAAAAAGTACAACCTTTGTCCCCATGTGCAGTTGTAAACCATAGTCTGGTTTTTTTATGGTGGTTTTGGAGCAGTGGCTTCTTCCTTGCTGAGTGACCATTCAGGTTATGTCGATATAGGACTCGTTTTTACTGTGGATATCGATACTTTTGTACCGGTTTCCTCCAGCATCTTCACAAGGTCCTTTCCTGTGTTTTGGGATTGATTTTTACGCACCAGAGTACGTTCATCTCTAGGAGACAGAACCCATCTCCTTCCTGAGCGGTATGACGGCTGCGTGTTTGGCGTTTATACATTCGTACTATTGTTTGTACAGATGAATGTGGTACCTTCAGACGTTTGGAAATTGCTCCCAAGGATGAACCAGACTTGTCTTGGCAGATTTCTTTTGATTTTCCCATGATGTCATGCAAAGAGGCACTGAGTTTGAAGGTAGGCCTTGAAATACATCCACAGGTACACCGCCAATTAACTCAAATGATGTCAATTAGCCTATCAGAAGCTTCTAAAGCTATGACATCATTTTATGGAATTTTCCAAACTGTTTAAAGGCACAGTCAACTTAGTGTATGTAAACTTCTGACCCACTGGAATTGTGATACAGGGAATTATACATGAAATAATCTGTCTGTAAACAATTGTTGGAAAAATTACGTGTCATGCACAAAGTAGATATCCTAACCGACTTGCCAAAACTATAGTTTGTTAACAAGAAATTTGTGGAGTGGTTGAAAAACTAGTTTTAATGACTACAACCTAAGTGTATGTAAACTTCCGACTTCAACTGTTCGTATAAAGTGGGTGAAACAGTATGTAAACATTATTAAAGTGACCGGTGTTCAATGACTCTATGTACATAGGGCAGCAATCTCTAAGGTGCATTACGTAATACATATAGGATTGAGATGTGTTGCAGATCCAGGCTACAACACCCATGCTGTTATCTTGACCACATTCATGTGATACAAGTGTTCTACATGTACTGTGTGTTACCTTTGGATTTAGTTAGGAGAGAGGAACAGACTGAGGCCACGAGAACAGAGCAGAGACCTCTTGTTCTCCATCAGAAGAGGAAAACTAATACCTTATGGACAATTGCCAGTTACAGCTTATAGGGATGGTGATGTAATGTTTATACAATATAGGAATATTTCACATCGCTGTCAAAGCTCCAACTCACCTGTGTTTATTGAATCCCCAAAGAATCTCCACAGCCCAGAACCGAGGTAGAGACAATAATCAGTCTGTGACAGAGGAAGGGTCTGCTGGGTTCAGGCCTACTTGAAAGAGACCACTCTGCTGAGGCCACGCTGGCTGAGGCTCAAGGGGAATGGGGAGAAGAGATATCTCATCTGCCAGACAGAGCACTAAAATGAGACTGTTAAATAAAGTTGAAATGAGAAAGGAGGGCCTCTGCTGTATGTGTGGGTATTTTATCGAACCCGAGGTGTTCCCCCCAGAGAGTTGTCCCCTAGCAAAATTCTGCTCAGTCCATAAGGAGGAACAGCTGTGCTCCAACCAGTTCATTTGGAGGAACAACTACCCATGTGCTGTACATCTGTGGGACTGTCAGTGGAGGCTCCTCCAAGGATGTAGGGGAGGACCACCCTCAGCAGTGAATTTCATACAAATAAAAACAGTGAAACATTAAAAACGTTATCCTTTGTAGATAAAACTATACAAAATATATTCACGTCACCAAATAATTGATTAAAACACACTGTTTTCCAATGAAGGTTTACAGTAGCCTCAACAGCACTCTGTAGGGTAGCACCATGGTGTAGCCGGAGGACAGCTAGCTTCCGTCCTCCTCTGGATACATTGACTTCAATACAAAACCTAGGTGGCTCAAGATTCTCACCGCCTTCCATAGACTTACACAGTAATTATGACTAGGGCTGTTGCGGTGACTGTATTACCGCCACACTGGCGGTCACGAGTCATGAAGGCAGTCAAATTCCATATGACTGTTTAGTCACTGTGATTAGGCTTCTCCAACCTCTGATGCTGCTGATGGTCATTAGGAGCCTACCAAACTTGATAACTGCCTGGTACTCAGCACTCTATTTTCCCTCTAATCACTCTGACATCAATGCAAATGTATTTCAAAATCTAATCAAACACTTAATGGGAGCCCATGAGCTCATGTTGCTCAACATCTCAATAGACTAGGTAATTGCGCGAGAAAACAGAGTGATGTTCTCTACTGAATGGAGGAGGATCAGCTTTCTATAGGCTAGGCCTACTAGATTTATTTCTCAACATTCCTAATATTAAGCACATTGCTTATATTTACAACAGGAGTATAGCCTACCTGGCTGGCATGAATATAAAACAGCGTCTCCATTAGCTATTTAACTGTATAGATGACATGTTTTTTTCCCCCGCTGCCCATGTTTTGATACAGGTGCTGTCACACCCTGATCTGTTTCACCTGTTTTTGTGCTTGTCTCCACCCCCCTCCAGGTGTCGCCCATCTTCCCCATTATCACCTGTGTATTTATACGTGTGTTCTCTGTTTGTCTGTTGCCAGTTCGTTCACTCAAGGAGCCCACCTTGCATCTGATGAACTCCGGAAGTCCCCTGCCTGCCTTGACCTGTCGTTTGCCTGCCCCTGTTTAAAGAATAAACTTTTGTTTCTGCACCTGGGTCATACATTAAAACGTGATAGGTGCATGATAATGGTCCATTCTAAATCCCCAAAAAATTCACACATACTGTATATTATTTAGTATATGTAAAGACAAGATTAAATCAAGAATAGTTTGATGGGTGACAATATTAGCCTATTACTTGTGAATGATATATTATCACTTGTGAATGATGCCTTGCATAACAAACAATGCCTTTTTCTGCAACTTTTTCGAATCATAGTCGCACACCTCATGTATCCTAGCCCATAGGCCTATATGTTTTAATAAGGTTTGTATCACAACAAAGTGGCCAAATAACTTCTTAAAATTAAGCACATTAGTCCGCTTTACAAGGGGTGTAGAGAATACCTGGCATACACAAGCAGCGTGTGAGTTTCAAGTTTGGGGAAGATCATTACCCCCATAAAATTGCACCTTTATGATAAAAGCATTACACTTTTGATAATGGTGTTTTCCGCTAATGGAACATTCACGCTTATAGCCTACTACCATGTGCGCATTCCTGCGCTGATAACGTGAAGAAATAGCCTAATAGTTGATTAACATTTTACGCTGAACATTCTGATCTGTTGTGTCAGCCACATTGTGTAAAAAAGGTATTTTGATGCTAGTGGTTGTATTAATTTGGGATCACAGAATAGAATAGGTTGACCTTTGTACTATGGGTGATAGTAGATTGACATAGTGCTTTTGCTGTTCGTTAGGCCTACTCATCGTGTTGGCTGACGAAAAGTAAATGTGGACAGTTCTTCCAACATCTTCAATAAGCACCCCGGAATTGTATAAGGATGCACGCAGTTGCGTCCCCAACGTGTCTGTCTTCACTTGTAGCCTGTGAGAAAGACCCAATCATGTGATGGAGTACACTCAGGGAGAAGGGCACAACGGCCGCTGGCCGCAAAAGGCATGGATTTTTTTAGGGTGCATTACTTCACCGTGAAATTCTAGGCATTATCAAGTGCTTGTCAAGTTGTGAATGAGTGACTGATGTAGTGTACAGCCTGCACAAAAAAAACAAAGCAGAGCTCATGCCTTTTCAAGCTTTACAATGTATTAAAAATCAAAACATACAGCCCAATGTTTGTAGAACAATGAAAGTTAATAACTCTAAATTAAGCATATAGGAATACCTATTTCTTTGTTAACCGCTCAACACAGAATAGCCGCATGTCCGCACTCCCTCAAATCGTTTGGAAAAAATTGCCTTTCAATTTTATTCAGCTTTGTTCAATTGTATTCTTCATGCTATAAAATAATGCCAAGGAATTCTTAGCAATTATTGTCTGCTAAATGAACTAGTGTAGCCCACAGCCATTTGGCATAGACCTAACACAAGGACAGCTCAGAGTATGCTATTCTGTTCTTCTGTTCTTCTGAAATAGACTACATTTTCTTCATATCATGCTTCTTTAGACCTGTCTAAAATAAATCATGGATTTATTGTGAAGGCTATATTGAATGGATTTATTAGACTTTTTAAAATGTAGATGTTCCAAAGGTCAGCATCAGTGGCTTGTAGGAAGCCAGAAGATGCTAAATGTGTTTATGTTAATTACCGTGAGATCGATAGTTATTTGCTTGACAATCACCGGCTGATGAAATTTCGTGACCGCCACAGCCCTAATTATGACAACTTCCGGAGGACGTCCTCCAACCTATCAGAGCTCTTGCAGCATGAACTGCCATGTTGTCCACCCAATCAAAGGATCAGATAATTAATTTACTACTTAAAGCATAAGCTACCGCTAGCTAGCACTGCATAAAATGTGATGAGTAGTTGACTCAAAGAGAAAGACAATAGTTGTACAGTTTTTAAGAAATAAATTTCTTCAAGATTTAAGAAATTAGCTAGCCGGCTATGACTATCCAACACAACACTGGAACTCTTCCAAGTCAAAGTAAGCTTTTGGTTTGACTAAGTTATTGCCGTGACAACGATGTAGGCTGTGTGTAGCGGTTATGATATGGTTTGGCTTGGAGAGGTTTTTTCGCCTGGTCACATACAGCGTATGTGTTGTGCATTGAAGTCCACAAGTGAAGGGAAAAGGTGAGAGGATGAGAGCGCGTAGATGAATAGAAGGAATACAATGTGGCTGCTATGAAAGTGAAGTGTGTTTACGTATGATCAGGGGTGTATTCATTCTGCCGATTCTGTTGAAAAGGTTTGTTAAACAGACGCAAACAGAACAAAACGAGGATAAACATACCTGAATTTATCCAATAGAAACTCTCGTTTGCAACTGTTGGACTAATGATTACACCCTAGATCAGCTAGATGCAGGCAAGAGTGTGCAAGGCTAGGTTGTAGCAATGTCATTACTGGTATGTGTTTGGATTTGTGTATGTATGTGTCTGTGTGAGCTTAAGAACACAGAAAGTGTTTAACTCCTGTCACTAGCGCTCCTTCATTTGGTTATACTCATTTGCAGTGTTCCCTCCATTAAGCACATGCAAAGACAGAGGATTACGCTTAGCGTCACCTCAGCACAATGACACATTCAGTCATGACGACAGGGACATTTTGATATGACTTGTTTATCTGACGGCGAGCGAAGCATGGCTTTAATGGGCCTTCTTGAATGACTGCATATTAGCGAGCGAGAGAGAGCAAGTGAGCGGGGTCAGAGGTTTTGCATTGCTCAGTCATGTTCTCATCAAGCCCTGTGCAAGCAGCCATGCCAAGTCCAGGCCTCATGCTTTATGTAACGCTGTGAGGTGGAATGCTCGGCTCTGCTCAGAATCAAATCCGCCTTTGTTTAACAAAACACCCACTAATCTGTGACGTCGGAATATTTTAGTAAACTATTTTGATGGAATCAGCTGCCGTCAGGTAAACGCAGAGCACCCAAATATTTTGACAGATTCCAAGGTTACTGACATATTTTGATGAAAGTTGGAACAAAATATTTTGATAAGGAAAACCCTGGAAGATTAAATTAATGGCACATTGTCGAGTTGATCCGTAAGTTTCTGGGGCATGATGGAGGTATATGGAATCAATATATGGCTTAGAATTTGGCAATATACCCAGGGTTTAATAAAATAAAATAAGATATCCCATCATTGAACACATATCTTAAAAACAAGATATCCCATTATTTGATCACAAAGCCGTAGCAACGTAGATCGGTACTTAAAATAAATACATCTGACGAATACTTTTCAACATAAGGAGTTGTCTGTCTCTGACGGGTCACATATTAGAATGAAATAACAAGGTTTATTTACTCATATATCCAACTTCCACCAGGAACCAGGAAGTTATCATAAGCGCGAGACTGGTATAAGGAACCAATTTTACATTTGGCCTTAGGGGGAAGCATATCTAAACATCACCCACGATGACAGGGGAGAGGCTGTGACAATAGGTGAAGAATGATGAACAGAGTCACGGAGTTCAATGCACACAGTCAATGGAACATCAAAAAACTGGCCAAAGGTTTGACTCTACCTTGGCCGGCTCGAACATAACTGCCGTTCAGAGAAAAGAATGACAAGAACATGACAGCTGTCTGTCCATGTTCAAACTGTTGTCTCATGATAAATGATGGTGCCGTACTGGATGACCCCCGTTTAGCAAGCTCTGACCCAACTTTGCGATTTATCTTTTCTTTATTTTCACAAAATGTGTCTACTATTATTTCTTACAACTGACAATAACTTTTGAACATCATATCGACAGTTTATTACCCCAATTCCGGCTTCAGATCATGACTCCATACTCCTGCTTCTTGTTTACAAACAGAAACTCAAACAGGAAGCCCCCGTGACTCGCTCCGTTGAGAAATGGTCACCAGAATCAGAGATTATGCTACAGGACTGCCTTGCTAGTACTGATTGGACTATGTCCAGAGACTCTGCTGATAACATTGAAGAGGTAACCACCTCCGTCACCAGCTTCATTAGAAAATGTATCGGCGACGTTGTCCCCGCGGTGGGGTTTCGCTGCTTCCCCAATCAAAAGCCCTGGATTAACACTGAGGTTGGCGCTAAACTAAAGGACACTGTTACTGCACACAGAGCTATCGTAGACAACCCTGAGGCTACGGCCGAGGACAGGAATTAGCACAAGAAGTCCTGCTATGACCTCCGCAGAGTCATCATATGAGGACAATATAGGAATAAGGTGGACTCATACTACACAGGCTCTGATGCCCGACGCATGTGCCAAGGGCTACAGTGTATTACGGATTATAAAGGAAGACCCAACCGCCCAATGGTGCCTCTCTACCAGACAAACTCAAGGCATTTTTGCACGCTTTGACAACAACAAGATTGTGCCGGGTGTGAGGGCCATCACCGACCTAGAGGATTGGGTGATCTCGCTCTCTGAGGCTGACGTGAGAAAGGTCTTTAGTCAGGTCAACACCTGCAAGGCCACGGGCCCGACAGTATTCCAGGGCTCATTCTCAGAGCATGCGCTGAACAGCTGGCAGGCATATTCACAGTAATTTTCAACATCCACTTGTCCCAGTCTGTTATCCCCACATTTTAAGATGACCACCATCTTTCCTGTCCCCAAGAACTCTAAGGCTTCATGCCACAATGACTACCGCCCTTTAGCACTCACTGCTGTAATCATGAAGTGCTTTGAGAGGCTGGCTATGGCACACATTAACTCCACCATCCCAGACCCACTCCAATTTGCATACCTCCCCAATAGATCCATAGATGACGCAATCTCAATTGTTCTCAACACTGCCCTAACCAACCTAGATAAGAGGAATACCTACGTGAGAATGATGTTCATTGACTACAGCTCAGCGTTCAACACCATTGTTCCCTCCAAGCTTGTCACCAAGCTTAGGACTCGGGGTCTGAACACCTCCCTCTGCAACTGGGTCCTGGACTTCCTGACGGGCCGATCTCAGGTGGTAAGGGTAGGCAACATCACCTCCCCCACACTGACCCTCAACACAGGGGCCCCACAGGGGTGTGTGCTTCGTCCCCTCCTGTACTCCCTGTTCACCTACGACTGCGTGGCCACGCACGACTCCCACACCATCATCAAGTTTGCTGACGACACAACGGTGATAGGCCTGATCACCGGCGATGATGCGTCAGCCTACCGGAAGGAGGTCAGTGACTTGACAGTGTAGTGCCAGTACAACAACCTTTCCCTCAATGTCAGTAAGACCAAGAAGCTGATCGTGGACTACAGGAAACGGGGGGGAGAGCACACCCCCATCCACATCGACGGGGCTGCAGTGGAGCAGATGGTCCAAATCACTAAAGACTTAAAATGGTCCAAACACACGTGCACAGTCGTGAAGAAGGCGCGACAGCCCTCTTTCCCCTTAGGAGGTTGAAAAAGTTTGGCATGGGCCCTCAAATACTCAAACAATTCTACAGCTGTACCATTGAGAGCATTTTGACTGGCTGCATCACTGCCTGGTATGGCAATAGCCCTTGATCACCGTAATAGCACCTGGTATGGCAATAGTCCTCGATCACCACAATAGCACCTGGTATGGCAATAGCCCCCGATCACCACAATAGCACCTGGTATGGCAATAGCCCCCGATCACCACAATAGCACCTGGTATGGCAAAAGTCCTCGATCACCACAATAGCACCTGGCAACCACCCAAGCCATAGACTATTCTCTCTGCTTCCGCATGGCAAGCGGTACTGGTTCATCAAGTCTGGCACCACCAAGCTCTTGAACAGCTTCTATGCCCGAGCAAGAAGACTGATAAATAGCTAACAAATATCTACCCAGACTCTGAGTTAACTTTGAATCTTTATTGACCTATTTCTGCACTGTGCACACTCACAGGGCCCTACACACTCACACACACACTCACTCCATCATCTGCTCACTCACAAATAATATGCACATACATTTATACCGACTCTACACACACACACCAACTCACATCCAAGCTGCTGCTATGTTTATCTTATATCCTGTTGCATAGTCCCCTCACCCCTATACGGGGCTCCCGAGGTGAGCAGCGATCTAAGGCACTGCATCTCAGTGCTAGAGGCAGACACCCTGGTTCGATTCCAGGCTGTATCACAACCGGCTGTGATTGGGAGTCCCATAGGGCGGCGCACAATTGGCCCAAAGTCGTCCGGGTTTGTAACGGACTTGCCTAGTTAAATAAAGGTTAAATTTACCTCCATTACTCCAGTATTCCTGCACATTGTAAATATGGAATTAGAACTGACCCTGTATACAGTATGCTTACTTACTTATTGTGTTCTTCATATTTCTTCTTATTTCTTGTGTTTTTTTCTAGTGTTACATTGTTATTAATGCCTTTCTTGCATTGTTGAGTTTGCAAGAAAGGCATTTCACTGTACTTGTGCATGTGACATTGAATCTTGAAACTTGAAATCATTTTCAGTCGAGGTGACACTCGATGATATCGTAATAATGCATGCATTGACACTAATTTAAGAATTGTGGCCTTTGGTAGTGCTTGGAGAAAAAATGGGTGCCTAGAATGTGTGTAGTACATCATCCTGATATGACTTGCTACACAATAGTAAAATCAATGGGCATCGCTGTGCCCACCTGGAGCCACACTGCTATTTTACCTTACAAACTCAGTGGATAATTGTACTTTCCTGTCCCCTATCATCATTGCCCAAAGTGAATCACTACTGGGATTTCTGCCTTTGAAAGATGAAGACAAATGGTGTATTCTACTTCTATAGGGAACAGCCATTGAGAAGTGTTTCTAGGATAAACATTACGTGATACAAAATACCAGATTGCAATAATTATGATCCTCTAAACATAAAGCATTACAAGCATGGATTAAATAGACTATAGAGCCTAAAGGACAAAGAGAGTTTAAGGCAGAAATCTGGACTAAATGCACTAACTTCTCATTTAAAATTAAACATATTTGAGTTAAGAGTTTTTGAAAGAATGTTTTACATTTCATTGGTGTGAAAGAAAATGAAATTGCTTGTCCTGTGTGGAATCCACAACTGACTGATTCTTCACAGTGAAGTTAAAACATAGTGTGGTGAAGTGTTTTGAATCACAATTGATTGATTTTGGCTGGCTGCAAAGGCTCACTAAGATCTACCCTCGCTGCAAAGGCTCACTAAGATCTACCCTCGCTGCAAAGGCTCACTAAGATCTACCCTCGCTGCAAAGGCTCACTAAGATCTACCCTCGCTGCAAAGGCTCACTAAGATCTACCCTTGCTGAAAAGGCTCACTAAGACAGCGCAACATAGAGGGCATGGAGTAACTGTATCAATAATACCACTAGCTGCCATTAGCATACATTTGAAAGTGTTCCTTTGATCCAAACAGGTTTTATGACCAAAAGGGTAGGCCTCACTGAAAAAATTACTCAAAAAGAAAGACATCTATTTATTTTACCATGAGTTTGAGTTTTATACCGTTACAAAATTAGTTTTTTGTTCAAAATAGTAGTTTACAGGCCTGGACTGCTCATATAAAATGCCTTCCAAGCTTTTCTCCTCATTCAATTCAACTACTGTAGGCCTAGTTGGATTATTCAGCACATTGCACTGGCACACAGTAGCTTTTGTGTGCACTGTACTGGATCACTGAGCAAGGGGAGGGAGAAAGAAAGCATATTCTTTCCTCTTTCCAGTTCTCCTTTTTAGCGTGTGTATTATTCTCCTCACTACCTCATATACAGATGTAGGATCTTAATTTGAGCCAGTTTGCTACAGCAGGAAAATAATCCTGCAGCAACAGAACATTTGTATTATTATGGGGATTATAATCTATGGCCATTTTGCAGGGGTTGATACATTTTTCGTGAGCAAAAATCTAATCTGAATTTTCAAAACTGAAATTATAATAATAAAATGAAATAATAATAATGAATAATGAATCAATAATTACAAACATCAGAAGCCTTTTTAAACCTCAAATACACTACAAGTTTTAAGTGTCCTACATTGCAGGAAAGTTCTTCTGCAACAGGGGGATCAAATTAAGATTCTACATATGCATAGAACCTTTTCAGAGATGAGGGTACTTTGCTTTTGTGAGAAATCACAGGCTGTGGATTCGCTTGCAGCACCCATGTATCTTGCACCCATGTTTGTTTTGCATATGATTTTAAGGGAAAATGTTGTACTATAGACAATATTATAAGCTATGGATTTTAGTGATAAACTCAGTTTTTTATTGTGCTCATCATTCCACTTTTGATGACACATAATACACATATCCCTGACTGAAAAATTAATTACATCCTTTTACTAAAGAAAAGCAATAGCTATTTAAAGTTGGGGGTGCACTTACCAGAGGTTCCATCCTTCAGGTGAACCATCCAATGGTAATCTTTTTTACTAGGGGACACGTCTTTTTAAAGAATTTCATTTTTGTGGGACATTTGATTTCACACAGTTTTGATTCTCTGGTTAACAAAGACGTAGCTAGATAGATGAGGCCTATGAGTAATTCCCTAAATTATTCTCCTATGATGGGTGGAAACACACTAATCTGGCTGTCATGGATTGGTGGATGGGTCAAACTTCTGATGCCAGCTTTAGTTCATTTAGAGAGACCCCATCAACGACCATTAGTTTCCAATTGATGCCGTATCTCAAATCCTTCCAGCAGGCTGATTAAAAGCGAATGTTTAGGACACTACGGTGAACGCCCATTTCTTTTGCTTCATGACATAGTGCCTCCCTTCAGAGTAAGCGAACATTATAGAGTGTGAGCAGAACACATGTGGCGGCTGTCAATGATGTAAAAAGGTATGTGAAATGTCACTGTCAGACAAGAAGGAACTCTACCCATCACCTCTTACTACCCTCAGATCGCTTTTCTCACACTATGGGGTCCACAAAGTCTCTTCATGCCCCCTTGTCTGAATACTCACCAGGATTCGTTGACATTCCACGAGGGTGTCCGTCGCTGTTGGTGTGATGTCACTCCTAGGCGAAGGGCAAGAAAGCAGCCTTAGGGTGAACCTAAACATCTGAGCGAATGTGCAACTTTGTTTAACAAGGGGAGGGGATGTCCTCATGGAGAAACGGCCACCCTCATTGGAACATCTGAGGAGTATTTGCTCTGATAAGTTTGTGACCTCTTGGTTGGTGGATCAAAGGGCGGCAGTGCTTTCAGCGAGGACCATGTGGCTTACCCAGCCGTATGCATAAGGAGGATATTTTCTAAACAGTGGTATCAACTGCAGTGGGACGTTAGGTGCATTGCCTCCTTGACTGCAGTACTTGACCGCATGGAAAGCTGTGGATGTCGGAGATGCCTCAGGACAGCTAATCTTGACAGGTTGGGGCCTTAACAGACAGCAATCAGTTGCTAACAAGCAGCCCTTGAGCTATCAAGGTCCAGGAACCTAATAACATTGGCTATCTGGTGTTAACGCCTTTTTATCCACTCCTTCCACCTCCATCTCCCCACCCACTCCCTGGCCCTTTTTCTCCTTGTAACACACTGTTACTGGGCTGTGATTGATTGTTTGGAAATAGCAGTAATGTAGCCAGGCAGGAATGCCATTACTGTGAGATTCACACACCCCTACGAAATTCCAGTGCGCCGGTGAGACAGAGCGTCAGAGACAGACTTAAAAACGCCTGGAATTTACATTAATTCATGTTTAAAAGCTCAGGGAGGAATTATTGCTCACTGTTTACAGAAAGGCGTTCCAGGAATCAATTGACCTCTTTTTTTCTCTCTTGCTTTCCCTTGGTCTTCTCCTGGGTCCATTTGGAGGCTCCAAAGCAAACACTCTCTTTCATAAACAAGCTTTTAGGCCTGTCCTCTCCGACTGTCCGTCTCATAAAGTTGATGAAGCTTCACGGACCACTGGCTTACATGAGAGTGAAGGTTAAGTGTTGCGCCGCACTGTAGTCAGTAGTCACCTGTAGAAGAAAGGGGGTCTCTATGACAAATCCTTTTACTTGGCTTCAGACAAAAAAAGGAAGTATTAGGAATAGAAATCTTTTGATCATCTTACAATTCTTCCGTTTTGACAGCTGTGTCCTGACGTTGTGTCTGTAAGATGGACTTTTGCTCTCTGGATGACATCCATCTGTCTTGATACACACAGCACAGGTCTAATCAAGGTCTAATCAAAAATCAGTGGCTGCCGTTGATTTGCTGAATACCCGGGCTGCGGGGTGGTTGGAGTTTTGTAAACAAAGTAGAATGATAGAAATACGATGCCAAGTTTTCGACCCGCCAGTATTTTTTTCTTTAAGATATATAAAGCAATCTATGCATTTATACAACAGCATAAATACACCTATTTCACTTTTGCATGTCAAAAACCGACTGACCATAGCTGCACATGCTGCCATTGTTTTAAACAGATTCAGTGGTGTAAAGTGCTTAAGTAAAAATACCTGAAAGTATTACTTAAGTAGTTTTGGGGGGTATCTGTACTTAACTATTTATATTTTTGACCATTTTTACTTCATTTTACATTTCTAAAGAAAATAATGCACTTTTTACTTCATACATTTTCCCTGACACCCAAAAGTACTCGTTACATTTTGAATGCTTAGCAGGACAGGAAAATGATCCAATTCACACACTTATCAAGAGAAAATCCCTCATCATCCCTACTGCCTCTGACCTGGCAGACTCACATGCTTCTTTTATAAATGATGTCTGAGTGTTGGAGTGTGCATGTGGCAATCTGTAAATAAAACAAAAAACAAAATGGTGCCGTCTGGTTTGCTTAATTTAAGGAATTAGACATTTTATACCTTTACTTTTGATATATAAGTATACTGTAGCAATTACATTTACTTTAATTACATTTACTTTTGATACTTAAGTATATTTAGAACCAAATACTTTTAGACTTTTTCTCGAGTTATGTTTTACTGGGTGACTTTCACTTTTACTTGAGCCATTTTCTATTAAGGCATCTTTACTTTTACCGAAGTATGACAATTGGGTACATTTTCCACCACTGATTAGATTATACTATTTAGAACGAGCAGCCAGCTCACAAACTAACGGGTGCACCAGGAGGAACGTAACAAGCGTGCAGATGCAATAAGTGAAAACACATGATCTAACTGGGGATATCTAGCTAGCATAATGTCACAAAGCATAATGTGCTAGCCAATTAAGTTTAATTCTGAAATAACTTCATATTTTTGAGTTAGTCAGATATTAGTTTAGAAAGACAAGAAATTGGAATGTGAGCTAACTAGCTAGCTAGCTGTTTATCATTAGAAGAAAACGGGTTAATTTGACAGCTAGTGGGTGGGAGAGAAGGGAAAGAGGTGAATATCTTTTTTGTAAAGTTGCGAATCTGTAAGTACCTGAAGAAATGTGTCTGGGGTATACTGTGCTCTCTAACTAGATGGTATACGGTGCGCTCTAAGTAAATGGTATACTGTGATATGGGGAGTGTCGACCAGTGATTGAGATTGAGGCTTTTGAATTTCCGAGTCACACAGACTCCTAAATAGGTGAAAGTATTGGGAGCTACTGCGAAAATCTGGAGATTCTATCGCAAGGGATTGGGAGAGATGTGATGGGGTCTGATATTTACAGTAGGAGGTTGTCAGCATACAGAGACAGTTTGTGGACCTGCCCTCCTCGACTTATACCTGTCATCCCCAGATGTACAGAACACACTTTATTGCAAAACCTTAAGACACACACATGGACATAGCAAGAGGGGACTAGTAGAAGTGGTTTCTAGGAAAGACGGAATTAAAGAATATAATACACAGTGGTAATAAGGTGATAGCAATGTGTTATGTTAACCGTAATATAGAAAGATAGCTTGGAGTTTGATGGCTATATCAAATAGGAGCGGACTCATTGAACAGCCCTGACGATTTCCTTTATTTGATTTAACCTTTATTTAACTAGGCAAGTCAGTTAAGAACAAATTCTTATTTACAATGACGGCCTACACCGGCCAAACTCAGACGACGGTGGGCCAATTGTGCGCCGCCCTAAGGGATTCCCAATCACGGCCAGTTGTGATACAGTCTGGATTCAAACCAGGTTGTCTGTAGTGATGCCTCTAGCTGAGATGTAGTGCCTTGGACCACTGTGCCACTTGGGAGAAATATTGTGAGAGGGTGCTGTTAGTACGAACAGATGCTTGAGGAGCTGAATACAGGACCTTTATCCACGAGACAAAAGTAAGGCCAAATACAAATCTTTCAAGTGCAGTAAAAATGCAATACATTCAAAGGCCTTCTGGGGAAACAGAAGAATTTGGTGAGTAAAGAATATGAAATAAGCGCTGTAGATTACCAAATGATTGTCTGCCCGTGATAAAGCCTGCCTGATCCCGATGTATTATTGTAGACATAACTGCTTCTAGTTGGATAGCCAGAACCTTAGTAAGTATCTTATAGTCACAGGAAAGCAGGCTTACGTGGCACTACGACTCACATTTCAGCGGGTCTTTCCCCTTTTTCAGGAGGACTGATATTATGGCCTGTGACATGGTTGGGGGGAGTGGCCCCTGCGTAAGTGCCTCAGCGTAGACATTGCATAATAAGGGTGTCAGCTTAGGATACATATATTTTTAACTCAATTGGGTAACCATCTGGACCCGGGGCCTTACCCGTTTTCATTGATTTTATTGCCCGGTCAATCACTGCTACAGAGATGGGCTTCTCAAAGAATCACAAAAAAATTGACAGTGTGGTTAAAGAGCAATCATTTGCTTCTGATGAGTAAAGGTCCTTATAGATATTTTCTAATTGATAATTAATACACTTTTGGTCTGAAGTCATCACACCTGCTGGAGGTTGGGATTTCAGCTATTAGGCCAGATGCTGCTGATTGCCTTGGTCCTTATGAAGTTTGAGAAAGAGAACCACCAACTGGTGATGGTCCCCGAAAGAGGTGGCGGTTAAATATAGGTACATATGTCGGGGTGGCAGGTAGTTTAGTGGTTCAGCGCATTAGGCCAGTAACCAAAAGATCACTGGTTCTAATCCCCAAATCTGCTATGTGAAAAATATGTTAATGTACCCTGGAAAGCACTTAACTCTAATTGCTCCTGTAAATTTCTCTTTTAAATTGATCACTCTTTTGTCACAAAGAATTTTCCTGCTGCATGACGAAATTCAAATGAGCCTAGTGAGCCCCTGAAAATGAGCAGTTCTCTTTATTTCCATGTGGGGGAAGTCAAGTCATTGGGATCAGGGCTTGCAATCAAAATAATTTCCTTGCTCAAACGCTGAAACGCTGGGCCTAGGTCCTATGACTGCAACATTCAAATGTACAGAAATGCATCTGAAATGCAGCCACACATCAACAACCATTATAACTAGACCCCCCCCGAATGACTTGATTTATTTATACATTTCAAATATGCACAGTCGAGGGATATTTTACCCCAGATCTTGATAAGAAATGACCATACCTTTTGGATAAAATAAATGGGAAATGAAATAAAAGCTTGTCAAATAAATAATACAATACCAACCAGAGGGTTATCTTTAAAGACTGGTTGCAAGCAGGATTAACGTTAAGGCAACACCAATATCGTCTTTTAGGGAGCGGTAATGAGATGACCAATGACCAACCATTGGTGATTTTAGTACGTATTGATGGTTGATGGAGACATCAGCTGGCGATAATCTAGTGTCATCGATGGCTGCAATAGGCCCCTTGATATTTGATTATATTCCAATAGGCTACATTCTAGCCTGGCTATTGTCACATAATGAACGGTGTGGAAACTGTTAGTAGGCTACGCTACTGTTGTGTGATGAGCTGATTTGGGCCATCAGTTGATTGACAGAATGATAAACTTTCCTCCAGTGTGGATGCTCGTCCACGTTTTATTTAATTTGTATTATTTTTGTGGTACCTTTTAACCCCCATTTTCGTGACATCCATTTGGTAGTTACAGTCTTGTTCCATCGCTGCAACTCCCGTATGGACTCGTGACAGGTGAAGTTGAGATCCATGCTTCCCCTGAAACACGACCCTGCCAAGCCGCACTTCTTCTTGACACACTGCTCGCTTAACCCGGAAGGCAGCCACACCAATGTGTTGGAGGAAACACAGTACAAGTGGCAACCGTGTCAGTGTGCATGCGCCCGGCCCGCCACGCCACAGAAGTCGCTAGAGCGCGATGGGACAAAGACATGTAGTCTGTAGTGACACCTCAAGCACTGCGATGCAGTGACTTAGACCGCAGCGCCCGTCCCCCACATTTTATAATTTGTCAATATAGTTCTGTTCTTTGGTGTGGATTGAAAGCTTGTATTGTGTGGCTTCAATATTTCATTATATAAAGTGATTTTGTTGAGCTGAGACACTTTTCTTTGATGTGTAAATTATCAGACTATTCGTTTCACTTATTGAAAACATTTAGATAAATGCAATTAACTTGTGGGCCTAATGTAGGCTCAGGCTGGTCACTAGATTACCCAGCACTCATGAGGCTCAGAGACGGAGCCCGCTGCTTAGATCAGGGTTTCCAAAACTCGGTCCTGGGTGCACATTTTGGTTTTTGCCCTAGCACAACACAGCTGTTTCGTTGGTTATTTGAATAAGCTGTGTAATGCTAGGGCAAACACCAAAATGTGCACCCAGGGTTAGACCACTGTGCTATGGCAGTTCA
The DNA here is from genome assembly GCF_016432855.1 of Salvelinus namaycush. Lineage (NCBI taxonomy): Eukaryota > Metazoa > Chordata > Actinopteri > Salmoniformes > Salmonidae > Salvelinus > Salvelinus namaycush. The sequence continues at coordinate 22,408,801 of NC_052311.1, read as the reverse complement.
CAATGCTCTAGCAAACACTCAGTATACTATCAATAATGATGATACATAGGCGCGCCATATTTATTTTTTAAAGCCTTCCCAAAACCACAGCCCTAAGCTTATCCACTAGGAAATGAATGCCTAAATTGTTAACTTTTGTGTTGTTTCTGTTTTAACCCTGTTACCATGTGTAATAAATGCGTTAAAAAAATCTATGTGTCAAAGGGCAGTGGACCGGATTCAAATCCATGCTGACTCTGGCATACTGTATGTGTACTGAGGTCAGTGGCTGTAACCGCAAGACCACACATGCACTGAGGCATCCAAGATAATTTATTCTGCCTATTGCTTTCCTTAAACATATAATAAAACAATTGATAAAAAAATACAGTATTTTCCCAAATGAAAAATACATCTACCCCCTACAAATATGTCAATGTATTATAATCCACATAAGAATTCACAGGAGACACACTGTAGCCTGCACCTAGCCTACATAAGGTATGGTACTTCATTGTATACAAACACCTCTTCCAGCTGGTCCCTTACGCCAATTCTAAGTATTTCTTCAGATGCAAGATTATTTTCCTCCTGCGACGGAAGGGATCAAATTAAAACTTGACGTCTGTACAATCGTCCCGGCACCTCTGTTAGAAGGCGTGGTTGTCACACCCTGATCTGTTTCACCTGTCTTTGTGATTGTCTCCACCCCCCTCCAGGTGTCGCCCATCTTCCCCATTATCCCCTGTGTATTTATACCTGTGTTCTCTGTTTGTCTGTTGCCAGTTTGTCTTATTTGTCAAGTCAACCAACGTTTTCGTGTCAGCTCCTGCTTTTCCCCAGTCTCTCTTTTCTTGTTCTCCTGGTTTTTGACCCTTGCCTTTCCTGACCCTGTACCCGCCCGCCTGACCACTCTGCCTGCCCCTGACCCTGAGCCTGCCTGCCGTCCTGTACCTTTACCCCATCTCTGGATTACCGACCTCTGCCTGACCTGACCCTGAGCCTGCCTGCCATCCTGTACCTTTGCACCTGTTGCTGTAATACATATTGTTACCTCGACAAGGTCTGCATCTGGGTCTTACCTTGATACCTGATAGTAGTATGGACCAGTAGGAAAACAAATGTACATAACACACTTTATTGCACACACTTAAGACACACACACAGCAACGTAGCAAGAGGGGACTAGTAGAAGTGGTTTCTAGGAAAGAAGGAATTAAAGAACGGCTGAAGGCTAACATGGCAACCAATATAAACAGCATGTACAGATACAACTGTTAGTAGGGCTAGGCTAACCGTGTTGGCTGCTGGGGCTAATATAGCACACGGTAGTATATACAATTACACGCTAGGCTACAAATTGGGGCATAGCACAGTGATATATGCCGTTTACAATTAGTGGCAACGCTAATATGTGAACAGTAGGCCTCTAGAATATGACCATGGGGGATGCCATCTTAGGTTGGGCAATAGATAGGTTGTTATGTAGTAATAAACTAACAGTCAAACTATACATACACAACATGGATAAATAGCAGTGTCCTGTCCTAGTTCACTTACATAGGTCAGTGATGCACTAACACTAGCGTGTGTTGGAAGAGTCCAGGGCTGCAGGAGAAAGGTCCATGGGTTGTGGCCCAGCTGTTGGTTTGCAGGGCAGAGCTCCTCACTCTGCCACTGCTGCTGAAGACTGAGAGAAAGAGGCAAGTATTGGGGATCTGTCATTGGCTGACCCCATAGTTTGATAAGGCAATCCTTACAACCTGGCCTAGCAACAGAGATGTGTTGTGCCCGTTTATGGCCCCTTAAGGCATCAGTATGCTTCAGTTCGGCTGGCGCATAGCAAAAGTAAAATAGCCGAACTGAATGAGTGTGCTGCATACTCCCTTAAAAGACCTTTGCTTGAAAAATGAGAATCTGTCATTCATTTGGACGTTTTTGTCAAGATCTTAGTCACGAATTTGACATCTAACTAAGAAGTTCAGTGCAGTTTTTCTCAGTGAAAAAATGTGCATGAAAATGAGTCGTCTCTTGTTGAATGACAACAAAGACTTAATTGAACGATAGGACTAAAAACAAACAAAGGATAACTAATGTAAAATATACTGTTTCCGTAGAATGTATATAAAAGTAAAAGCTGGAAGTAGAAGCCTAAGTATTGTTGTCCATTAGTTTACTCCAATTAGGAGAGGGGTGGTAGGTTTAGGAGAAAATAATAATGGAAAATATATTTTCACAAATATATACAGTACCAGTTAAAAGTTTGGACACACCTATTCATTCCAGGGTATTTCTTAATTTTTAAAAACTATTTTCTACATTGTAGAATAATAGTGAAGACATACAAACTATGAAATAACACATATGGAATCATGTAGTAATCAAAAGTGTTAAACAAATCAAAATACTGTATATTTTATATTTGAGATTCTTCAAAGTAGCCACCCTTTGCCTTGACGACAGCTTTGCACACTTGGCATTCTCTCAACCAGCTTCACCTGGAATGCTTTTCCAACAGTCTTGAAGGAGTTCCCACATATGCTGAGCACTTGTTGGCTGCTTTTCTTTCACTCTGCAGTCCAACTCATCCCAAACCATCTCAATTGGGTTGAGGTCAGGTGATTGTGGAGGCCAGGTCATCTGATGCAGCACTCCATCACTCTCCTTCTTGGTCAAATAGCCCTTACACAGCCTGGAAGTGTGTTTTGTGTCATTGTCCTGTTGAAAAACAAATGATAGTCCCACTAAGCGCAAACCAGATGGGATGGCGTACCACTGCAGAATGCTGTGTGCATTGAATTCTAAATAAATCAGTGACAGTGTCACCAGCAAAGCACCCCCACACCATCACACTTCCTCCTCCATGCTTCACGGTGGGAACCACACATGCGGAGCTCATCTGTTCACCTACTCTGCATCTCACAAAGACACAGCGGTTAGAATAAAAAATCTCAAATTTTGACACATCAGACCAAAGGACTGATTTCCACCTGTCTAATGTCCATTGCTCTTGTTTCTTGGCAAGCAAGTCTCTTCGTCTTATTGGTGTTCTTTAGTAGTGGTTTCTTTGCAGGAATTCGACAATGAAGGCCTGATTTACGCAGTCTTCTCTGAACAGTTGATGTTGAGATGTGTCTGTTACTTGAACTCTGTGAAGCATTTGTTGGGGCTGCAATTTCTGAGGCTGGTAACTCTAATTAACTTATTCTCTGTAGCAGAGGTAACTCTGGGTTCTCATGAGAGCCAGTTTCATCATAGAGCTTGATGGTTTTTGCGACTGCCCTTGAAGAAACTTTAAAAGTTCTTGAAATGTTCCGGATTGACTGACCTTCATGTCTTAAAGTAATGATGGACTGTCGCTTCTCTTTGCTTATTTGAGCTGTTCTTGCCATAATATGGACTTTTACCAAATAGGGATATCTTCTGTATACCACCCTACCTTGTCACAACACAACTGAAATTTAAAACATAAATGTACTTTTAAGAAGGCACACCTGCTAATTGAAATGCATTCCAGATGAATGCCTAATGAAGCTGGTTGAGAGAATGCCAAGAGTGTGCAAAGCTGTCGTCAACTTTGAAGAATCTCAAATATAAAATATATTTTGTATTTGTTTAACCCTTTCTTGGTTACTATATGATTCCATATGTGTCATTTCATAGTTGTGATGTCTTCACTATTATTCTACAATGTAGAAAATAGTAAAAGAAATTAAGAAAAACCCTGGAATGAGTAGGTGTGTCCAAACTTTTAACTGGTACTGTATATATTTAAAATAATATATATATTTATAAAACATATATATGGGGGATTGGAAATTATGCAGACAATTACATTGATAGAAGCCACAATCTATTTGCAATATTAAAGCTCATCAACACCCCCCTCAAAAAAAAAATAATACAGCAGTGACTGTTGACCAATCACTGCTGAAGGGGCGTAGACTTTGGCTCTGAACTTGGGCTTGCCTCCAGAAAAAATGTTGTGTGCACAAACAGCCCCCCCCCCCAAAAAAAACCCACAAAGTCCAAAACGAACCAAAACATCACAAAATGTTGTCATAAACTCTACCCAACTTTTTTGTCTGCAAAGCATGTGGACGCCTTTAGGCTCCAGCGGGGTGCGCCTACTTGGTGCAGTTAGAAGTCCCACAGAGTTAGAAGTCCCACCGAGTTAGAAGTCCCACAGAGTTAGAAGTCCCACAGAGTTAGAAGTCCCAAAGTTGTGTCTCTGTCCCAGGGCTAGAGAGAAGGTTTGAGAGAGGGTTTTCTACAATGCTGGGAATAGGCTAGCCAGTGAAGGGCAGGTCCTCTCTGGATGCTTTCCCACATGACAGCGATGTCATTGTGTGGCCGCGTGCCGATCTATTGCTGATTAGCACAATGGCCTGAGGTTGGGCGTGACGTGATACTGACAGTGATGTCATGGAGTCCAAGACTCCAAGGTCCAAGGTCGACTGCAACATTTGCGTCCAGAGGACCTCAAGTCATTACTTATTGACCTGGTTTGGCACTGATATCGATTTTCCGTTCGGTTCGTCAACTCTCCTTCCGCTCCCACACAGCGATGTTTTCTGAGACATGATGGCATTACCCATAAGACGTGCTTGGTGGGATGAACGAGCCTGATACGCCTGTGAGGCCACTGTTTTCACTATGTGGGACACCAGGCTACCTCAGTCAAGGCACTAAATCATAGGTCATTCATTTCAGGTACCCTTCCCTATGCAACTCTTTAACAGGGTCTCAGTTATCATGTGCTGGGGTATCCCCTAACTGTGTGTGTTTGTGTTTGTATTAGTGTGTGTGTGTGTGTGTTTTTTTTTGTTTACCAGAAGTCCTCACAAGAATAGTAAAACAAGGAACATTTGGACAAGTGGGGACATTTTGCCGGTCCCCACAAGGAAAAATGCTATTTTAGGCTTAGGGTTTAGGTTTAGGATTACAATTGGGGTTAGAGTTAGAATTAAGGTTAGGGTTAGGGTTTACGGTTAGGTTTAAGTTTAGGGTTAGGTATAGTTTTAGGGTTAGGGTTAGGGTTAGGGGTTTGGGGTTAAGGTTAGGCTTAGGGTTATGGGTTAAGGTTAGGGTTAGATTTAGGGTTAGGGAAATTAGGATTTTGGATGGGAAACAATTATTTGGTCCCCACAAGGATACCAATACAAAACTATGTGTGTGTGTTGAGAGGGGTGTTGTTCAGGCCACCCAACCACTTAGATACTCCCAGTGGCGCCGTTCCTTCATAAACTCAATGAACTTGCATAGTGGCATCGTTTGCTACTTGTGAGTGTTTGAATGGGCTAGTCTGTAAGTATGTATGAGTGTGTGTTAGAGAGTATGTAAGTGTGTGTTAAGTGCCTTTCCTGCTAGTGTGGGGGCCTTTTCTTCTCCCATTGTTCACACAGTGACTGGATACAGCTGCTGCAGCTCCTATGGTACAAGAAGCGCTTCTAGCACCAGTCCCAAAGCTCACTTCTGCTACAGAAACCAGGGGAGAGCGAGGCCAGCGTATATCTGCTTACAAACTATTTGCTAAATGTTTTATTCCAGTGTCTCAGATGACAACGGCACAACTGTCTGAGTTTGCAGCTCAGCCTACGCGTGTATCAGTCAGGTAACAAGTACAAGCATGCGGGAGGCAATCGATCAACACACAAGTTGAATGATATGTCAGCAACACAAAAAGCCCGACAAACGGTTTACAGACACCCAAAAGCTGAAGTCAAGTTGTAATGCAGGAGGGAGATGAATCACAGGTCCAGATCATCAGCTAAGAAGAAAGTATTGTTGATACTTATTGTCAGAGAGCAGTGAAGATATCATTCATTTATGTATACACTAGGTGAATGATAGGGGGCGCTGTTTTGAAGCCACCGTGCCGCCATCTTGCCTCTACCCAACCGTTCAAAAAAATATTTTGGAAGCTATAGAAATGCATTTATTCATGTCTATATTCATGTTTGCCACATTTATTCTATTAAAGACACCTTAATGCATACTTTGAAATTATATTATGTGAGCTAAACATCAAAATAAGATTTATTTTATTTTATTAAAACAGCATAATTTTTGGAGATCACTAATGTTAGTGAGTCCAATACAACAAAAAAGGACTGCTCCTACTTGGGAGTGCCAATATGGCCGAACGGTGGCTTCAAAGTGGCCAAATGGCCAATACATACAGTGCTTTTGGAAAGTATTCAGACCTGTTGACTTTTTCCACATTTTGTTACGTTAAAACCTTATTCTAAAACGGATTAAATTAATTAATTTTCTCTCATCAATCTACACACAATACCCCATAATGAAAAAGCAAAAATAGTTTTTTGATTTTTTTGCAAATTTATAAAAAATAAAAAATAAACAGAAATATCACATTTACATAGTAGGTATTCAGACTCTTTACTCAGTACGTTGTTGAAGCACCTTTGGCAGCGATTACAGACTCAACTATACCTGGAGTACTTCTCCTGTCTTATCCAGTGTCCTGTGTGAATTTAAGTATGCTCTCTCTAATTCTCTCCTTCTCTCTTTCTTTCTCTCTCTCGGAGAACCTGAGCCCTAGGACCATACGTCAGGACTACCGGGCATGATGACTCCTTGCTGTCCCCAGTCCACCTGGCCTTGCTGCTGTTCCAGTTTCAACTGTTCTGCCTGCGGTTATGGAACCCCTACCTGTCCCAGACCTGCTGCTTTCAACTCTTAATGATCGGCTATGAAAAGCCAACTGACATTTATTCCTGATTATTATTTGACCATGCTTGTCATTTATGAACATTTTGAAAATCTTGGCTCTCTCTAATTCTCTCCTTCTCTCTTTCTTTCTCTCTCTCGGAGGACCTGAGCCCTAGGACCATACGTCAGGACTACCGGGCATGATGACTCCTTGCTGTCCCCAGTCCACCTGGCCTTGCTGCTATTCCAGTTTCAACTGTTCTGCCTGCGGTATGGAACCCCTACCTGTCCCAGACCTGCTGTTTTCAACTCTTAATGATCGGCTATGAAAAGCCAACTGACATTTATTCCTGAATATTATTTGACCATGCTTGTCATTTATGAACATTTTGAAAATCTTGGCTCTCTCTAATTCTCTCCTTCTCTCTTTCTTTCTCTCTCTCGGAGGACCTGAGCCCTAGGACCATACGTCAGGACTACCGGGCATGATGACTCCTTGCTGTCCCCAGTCCACCTGGCCTTGCTGCTATTCCAGTTTCAACTGTTCTGCCTGCGGTATGGAACCCCTACCTGTCCCAGACCTGCTGTTTTCAACTCTTAATGATCGGCTATGAAAAGCCAACTGACATTTATTCCTGATTATTATTTGACCATGCTTGTCACTTATGAACATTTTGAACATCTTGGCCATGTTCTGTTATAATCTCCACCCGGCACAGCCAGAAGAGGACTGGCCACCCCTCATAGCCTGGTTCCTCTCTAGGTTTCTTCCTAGGTTTTGGCCTTTCTAGGGAGTTTTTCCTAGCCACCGTGCCTCTACACCTGCATTGCTTGCTGTTTGGGGTTTTAGGCTGGGTTTCTGTACAGCACTTCGAGATATTAGCTGATGTACGAAGGGCTATATAAAATAAACTTGATTTGATGATTTGATTTACAGACTCAACTCATCTTGGGTATGACGCTACAAGCTTGGCACACCTGTATTTGGGGAGTTTCTCTCATTCTTCTCTGCAGATCCTCTCAAGCTCTATCAGGTTGGATGGGGAGCGTCACTGCACAGCTATTTTCAGGTTCTCCAGAGATGTTAGACTGGGTTCAAGTCCGAGCTCTGGCTGGGCCACTCACGGACATTCAGAGTCTTGGCTGTGTGCTTAGGGTCGTTGTTCTGTTGGAAGGTGAACCTTCGCCCCAGTCCTGAGCGCTCTGGAGCAGGTTTTCATCAAGGATCTCCGTTCATCTTTACCTCAATCCTGACTAGTCTCCCAGTCCCTGCCGCTGAACAACATCCCCTACAGCATGATGCTGCCACCACCACACTTCACCGTAGGGATGGTGCCAGGTTTCCTCCAGACGTGACGCTTGGCATTCAGGCCAAAGAGTTCAATCTTGATTTCATCAGACCAGAGAATGTTGTTTCTCATGGTTTGACAGTCTTTAGGGACCTTTTAGCAAACTCCAAGCAGGCTGTCATGTGCCTTTTAGTGAGGAGTGGCTTTCGTCTTGCCACTCTACCATAAAGGCCTGATTGACGGAGTGCTGCAGAGATGGTTGTCCTTCTGGAAGGTTCTCCCATCTCCACAAAGGAACTTTGGAGCTCTGTCAGAGTGACCATCGGGTTCTTGTTCCCCTCCCTGACTAGGAAGAGTCTTGGTGGTTCCAAACTTCTCCCATTTAAGAATGATGGCCACTGTGTTTTTGGGGACATTCAATGCTGCAGAAATGTTTTGGTCTCCTTCCCTAGATCTGTGCCTCAACACAATCCTGTCTCGTAGCTCTACGGACAATTCCTTCGACCTCATGGCTTTGTTTTTGCTCTGATATGCACTGTCAACTGTGGGACCTTATATAGACAGGTGTGCGCCTTTCCAAATGATGTCCAATCAATTTAATTTACCACAGGTGGACTCCAATCAAGGATGATCAATGGAAACACAATGCACCTGAGCTCAATTTCGAGTCTCATAGCAAGGGTCTGAATACTTATTTATTTCTGTTTTTTGTTTTTAATACATTTGCAAAAAAAATACAAATGTTTTTGCTTTTTCATTATGGGGTAATGTGTGTAGATAGCTGAGGAAATTGTTTTATTTAATCCACTTTAGAATAAGGCTGTAACGTAACAAAATGTGGGAAAAGTCAAGGGGTCTGAAAACTTTCCGAAGGCAATGTAGCATCAGCAATCCAGGGTTTACATACATCATTGGAGGATATACCTAGGCTATTGTGCACTTTTGAATCTTTGCCAGCCTTTTGTGGGGTTGAATAGGCAGATTGAGGCAGACATATTTTGTCAAAATCAAGTGGTTGTGAAAGCAGTGGGATTGGGAGGCATGGAACCACAGAGGTTGGACTGTAACTGTATACAGTGTGTGCAGCGAAGCCTCCCGACAGAGTAAACCTGCAACATTTTGATTCCACCTTGAAATCTGGAATGAGATGATGAGTATCAAATGGAAGATCTGGATAAGATCTAGTTATACAACCAAATGTGGTGCAACTATAGGCAACACCCCAGGGCCAAGTTAACTGGGATGATGTTTTCTCAATATAGCGAACAACGCAATGAGCAAACCATACACCAGTCAACGATTGGTCGCCATTATTTAAACTTGTGATTCAGCAAACCAACCATTTTTGCCAATCAGTCATAAAGTCCCAAAGTGGTTCCCTTACAACCAATTGTAATTTCAATGCCAGATGTACCTATCAGTACTTTTGCAGGAAGCTGAACAAATTAACCTTCATAAAAGTTCTAATTGGAGCAGCTGGATTTGTAATGTTGATCCTCTGCTTGTACCATGTGATGAGGAGGAGGATAACTCCAAAGCTACAACAGCTGTTTGAACTAGTACAAATATTCACTGCAATTCATGAGTCACCAAACGTGGAATGTGTACAAGACAGGATGTACTGTAGGTTCACATGCAAGAGGGGTGTTTAGAACTTCGTAAAATAAAACCACATTGGCATCTTTGAATCAGTCTAGGATGTGAATCATGTCTATAATGAAACATGCAGAGACTCATCATCACATGAAAGCGTACAGCCACTGACAATGATTTAATTATCCCTCGACTACATTACTATGCAATTGCTGAAGTGCCATGTAACAACAACGTCGTTAATGCAGAAATAACAGCAACTAAATGTGGAACACTCACAGTGTTAACATGGTGAGAATAACATTAGTGCATGAGCATTCCAAACTGTCACAAGCCATATAGTCAGCAGCAATTCCATGTATTGCATAACAATCACCACATGCTTAGTTTTGAGATGACAGAGTGCTAACTGCAAGGACACGGCTTCTATAAGATTCAGATTCAGTTGGAACTGTCTTCACTAGAAAACTGTATTCTCAAGATAGCTAGTCTAGAGCTGTCAAACTTGCTTCTCAACAAGCATATTTGAGTCATATCAAGTTTTCAATTCAAGTGTTAGATTGAATTAGCCCAATATGCAGTGAGATTTTTAATTGAGTGTTGAATTGGGTTACTTTGATTCTCACAGATTCAGCATGAATTCAGCATGAACTTTGTAAAAAAAATTTTAACTGTGATGAAATGTTAAATATCAACGTGCAAGCAAGCCTGTCTCATGTCAGATCTTTCTCTGTGTTAACATGTTCTCTGTGTTAGTAAGTGCAGCATGCCACTGTCTCATGTTGAAAGCAGGTTGCTCATGCATGATTAGACTGTTCAGAAAACTTAGCTGTAGGAGTGTACCAAGTTGACATCTGGTCTTCTCTTTCCCCCTCTGTGAACAATGTAGCTACACCTTCTCCCAGTTACTTCCATAGAGATAGTTAGAGGACACAATATTGCTATCTGTCCTATTATGGTGTCTGTGAGAGCATGGGCAGCGCCATTAAGGCCATCTCCATTTTGAAGTAGTACATATGTCTTCTCCTACTTCTATGAGTTGGTAAACAAACTGAAAGGATGCACACTGCCACCTGGAGTGTGTTGTTTGAACAGGTATAAAGCCAAGGTTTGAGATTTACTGCCACCTGCAGTTTTGGAATGTTTGCTCACAAGTATAATTAATTGGTTGATCCCTCCTTATGACCTAGATGGAATTATGTGATCCTTCCTTAACCCATATGAAGTCCCACCCAGTTGACTACTTCAAAAGGGTGAAAGTCCTCAATGGCGCTGCCCATGCTAAAATGTGCTTTTGGGCACTAGAGTCCTCTACCTATCTCTATGGTTCCTACACACCTTCTGCAGGTGAGGGCTGTATAAGCCCTGCCTTAGGCCATCACAGCTACATAAACTTTGAGCTTAACATAGAAGAAGACTGTTCTGACACATTAGATCCACTGTCATCTCCACATACTCAGAGAGCTCGTTTTCCAGAGGCTTTTTTAAGGATTGCTGCCAAAGCTAGGTCATCAGACAAATATGTTCGAATTATCTTTTGCAAAGGTCAAATATTTATTTAATTCACACCCACTTTTTGATATGATAGCTGAAGCATGCTGGCCAGGTAACATGGTGAAGACTTGAGTTAAGGCAGATGTTTGAGGGCAGTTCTTCAAAAGGAGTTTTTAGCCAATTATCAGATAAAACAACTTTTATCTATTCTCTATAGGTAACATATACAATGTTGTCGACATAGATAACACTTGAAATGATTATCACTTCTCTCTGCTGCGTACATCACATTTAAGAACTGGACCTTATGTTTTCGTAAATTATTTCCTATGGCTCCCTTTGAGTTCTTGAGAGTTCAAAATCAGTATAGTTCCTCACAGCTAAATATGTAGCCTAGTTTACAACACACAGGTTGTTGTGGAAATACATATATTCCCTGAGGCTGTGTGTGGCAACCACACCTATGGTACAAGATACAGCTTCCATTCATCATCACATGAAAAGGTCAATAATAGAAATGGATGAATGAATACTGTATTGATCCTCAATGGGGAAATGTGTCTTGGCACAAGTAGCACACAGAAACACAATATAGAAACTAATCAAATAGATGTGTGTAGCAGCTGGGTAAACAAACAAGCAGCACAAACATTGCTGTGGCAGGTTTGATTTAATCAGATCCCCATTATAACAAAAGTACGTCATAGCTTTTGCATAGGTGTCAGTTCAATGTTTGTCAGTAAAATCATTACAGAGCCAGACCTGTCACTGTTCCCCCCTGCTACAATTACATGAACAGAATCATTTGACTGTAATTTCGATTCTCTCCCTCAACCATTTGAGAGTGTGTCATCTCTTCATTCGGACCCAGCTCCTCTGTTTGCGACACAGCCTTTTTTGCCAGGAAGTGCCGGTTCCAATAGTGAAATCACATGTCCTGACTTCTTCACACGGTCGTCTACTCTGTGGCGAGGCCTTCTCACTCTTTAGCCAGCTGAATGCTCCTACGATCTTTCAAGGCCTGCCAGATCTCTCCAACTCGCCGGCCCAGCCTGGCTCCGACTGCCTCTTCACCATGTAGTAGGAGCTCAGAAACAAAGGGCCTGCTCCGTTACCTAAGAGGGAGCAGAGTCTGCGCCAAACCCACACACAGACGCCAAAGGGGGGTCCACCGAAGGCTCCGCAAGACCCCATACCTGTGTCAGAGCCTATTAAGGCTGAGAAGGACCCCAGAATAAAGTGGACATTTCTTTTCTCTCTGCTTCTCTCCACTTTGTTTCTGTGGGACCTTCGAAACGCTTCAGTTCTTATTCTCCCCATCACCGACAAAAAGGCCTGAGGCTTGGTCCTTTTGGGAGAAATTCACGAGAAGGAGCCATCCAAATGACGAAGAGTTGGCCAGGCAACTTCTCCCTTGGTTGCTCTTACCAGTAATGCATTGCAGAGATGGACGAGCCGATAGGTTGTGAACATACATGTGCAGGGCCTCTGAGTAGGAGTGAAATGAGGAGTGGTGGTGGGAATGTCACACCGTTTGCTTTCCTTCACACACTTTAGGGCGTGAGTGTGAGTGTGCGTGTGTGATCTGGCAAAAGAGATTTGCAAATATAACAAACAATGAACACCAAGTTGAAAACTGCTTAGCAACCAGAAACATACCCAAGACATGAATATATTTCACATCCACAAGTGAAAATACTACGATGTCTACCAGCACATTATCTCTACATATTTATGACTACATCTTACAAAAAGTCATAAATACTCCTCTCGGAATGTCATCAAGCATATTGCATGTGTTTTATCAGTGGTAATCAATCCACAAGGTAAGGAATGCAAAGAAGTTCACAAATTCTATCATGGACATTCTGTTTGGGCGAGGTAAAACACTGATACAAAGACTGATGATACGTTATTTCAACAGTTTTAATATGCAGTCAGGGTAGAGACAGCAACTTTCTAAATGAGTGCTAATTGAGGACACTAAATTATCATTATATGTACAACGCCTGCATAATATAATATCTAGTCATGCATGTTGTTGTTGTTTTGTGTTGCGGTGCCATGCCGTGTGTCGTTTTGTGTTACAGGCTTTGTCCTCATGACATACTGAGCATGTAAAGATACAAGTAATTATCTAACTGATAATAAATGTATTCGAATACATTTCTAGATCCGAATTTGTGCTTCAGTTCACAGATCTACTATCATCTCAGCCAACCTAAATCCTGAGCTTTGGTATTGGAGAGGGGTTACTGAAATTCCTTTCTTAGATCAGCAGACTAATACGTTCATATATATATATATATATATATACACAGCATATATAATTTTAAATATACACAAAAATAAAAGTTGACACACCTACTCATTGTAACGGTTTTCCTCCTCCTATTCGTCCGAAGAGGAGGAGTAGGGATTTGACCAAAACGCAGCGTTGTGATACGACATGACTTTTATTTAAACAAGACAAAAACTAAACAAACTTGAGAATTTACAAAATAACAAAACGACGTAGACAGACCTGAACATGGAACTTACATAACTACACGAAGAACTCACGAACAGGAACAGACTACATCAAACGAACGAACAAACTAAACAGTCCCGTGTGGTGCGCAGACACAGACACGGAAGACAATCACCCACAAACAAACAGTGTGAACAGCCAACCTATATATGGTTCTCAATCAGAGGAAAACGTAAAACACCTGTCCCTGATTGAGAACCATATAAGGCTAATTACAAACGACCTAAACATAGAAACACAAAACATAGAATGCCCACCCCAACTCACGCCCTGACCAACTAAACACATACAAAAATAACATAAAACAGGTCAGGAACGTGACACTCATTCAAGGGATTTTCTTTATTTGTACTATTTTCTACATTATCGAATAATAGTGAAGACAGAAAAACTATGAAATAACACATATGGAATCATGTAGTAACCCAAAAAAGTTTTAAACAAATCAAAATATATTTTATATTTGAGATTCTTCAAAGTAGCCACCCTTTGCCTTGACGACAGCTTTGCACACTCTTGGCATTCTCTCAACCAGCTTCATTTGGTTCGTTTATGATTCCATATGTGTTATTTCATAGTTTTTATATCTTCACTATTATTAGAAAAACCATTGAATGAGTAGGTGTGTCCAAACTTTTGACTGGTACTAAACTTAGCAAAAAAATAAACGTCCCTTTTTCAGGACCCTGTCTTTCAAAGATAATTCGTAAAAATCCAAATAACTTCACAGATCTTCATTGTAAAGGGTTTAAACACTGTTTCCCATGCTTGTTCAATGAACCATAAACAATTAATGAACTTGCACCTATGGAAGGATCGTTAAGACACTAGCAGCTTACAGACGGTAGGCAATTAATTTCACAGTTATGAAAACTTAGGACACTAAAGAGGCCTTTCTACTGACTCTGAAAAACACCAAAAGAAAGATGCCCAGGGTCCCTGCTCATTTGCGTGAACGTGCCTTAGGCATGCTGCAAGGAGGCATGAGGACTGCAGATGGGGCCAGGGCAATAAATTACAATGTCCATACTGTGCGACGCATAAGACAGCGCTACAGGGAGACAGGACGGACAGCTGATCGTCCTTGCAGCGGCAGACCACGTGTAAAAACACCTGCACAGGATCGGTACATCCAAACATCACACCTGTGGGACAGATACAGGATGGCAACAACAACTGCCCGAGTTACACCAGGAACGCACAATCCCTCCATCAGTGCTCAGACTGTCCACAATAGGTTGAGTCAGGAAATGGCTCAACCTAGGTTGAGTCAGGCTGGACTGAGGACTTGTAGGCCTGTTGTAAGGCAGGTCCTCACCAGACATCACCGGCAACAACGTCGCCTATGGGCACAAACCCACCATCGCTGGACCAGACAGGACTGGCAAAAAGTGCTCTTCACTGACGAGTCACGGTTTTGTCTCACCAGGGGTGATGGTCGGAATTGTGTTTATCATCGAAAGAATGAGCGTTACACAGTCCTGTACTCTGGATCGGGATGGATTTGGAGGTGGAGGGTCCGTGATGGTCTGGAACGGTATTTCACAGCATCATCGAACTGAGCTTGTTGTCATTGCAGGCAATCTCAACGCTGTGCGTTACAGGGAAGACATCCTCCTCCCTCATGTGGTACCTTTCCTGCAGGCTCATCCTGACATGACCCTCCAGCATGACAATGCCACCAGCCATACTGCTCGTTCTGTGCGTGATTTCCTGCAAGACAGGAATGTCAATGTTCTGCCATGGCCAGCGAAGAGCCCGGATCTCAATCCCATTGAGCACGTCTGGGACCTGTTGGATTGGAGGGTGAGAGCTAGGGCCATTCCCCCCAGAAATGTCCGGGAACTTGCAGTAGCCTTGGTGGAAGAGTGGGGTAACATCTCACAGCAAGAACTGGCAAATCTGGTGCAGTCCATGAGTAGGAGATGCACTGCAGTTCTTAATGCAGCTGGTGACTACACCAGATACTGACTGTTACTTTTGATTTTGACCACCCCCCCCCCCCCCCCCCCCTTTGTTCAGGGACACATTATTCCATTTCTGTTAGTCACATGTCTGTGGAACTTGTTCAGTTTATGTCTCAGTTGTTGAGTCTTGTTATGTTCATACAAATATTTACACATGTTAAGATGGCTGAAAATAAACGCAGTTGACAGTGAGAGAACATTTGTTTTTTTGCTGAGTTTCTATATATATATATATGAACTGCAAGCTATTACTTTGCATTGCCACCTGCTGGTGAAGAGTGAACCAATTCCATATCACTTAAAAATGGCTATTGAGAAAGCCCAGAGCACAGCGCCATTTCCTGTGTTGTATCCATTATGACATTACTAACATCTACATCTACAAGAGAATATGTTATATTCCATTGAGCCCAACTGAAAGTCTATAGGATTATCTAGAATCAGGTTGTTTACAACTTGTTCATAAAACATAAAAAATACACCCATATAGAAGATTTGTAGCAGATTTTCAGAGAACATGAGACTATTCATAACTCAAATGTTACTGTTATCATCACCACCGCCAGCCAACACTAAAAACCCTGGCATTACACTCCTGTTAAAAATGTGTTTCTTCTTCCCTGTCTCCTTAACGGGTGCAGCACTAGAGAAATACTCACTGATTTAAAATTCCAACCATTACATTTCCAATTAGCTTGTTTTTCATTGTTTCATTGTTTTTTATTTGTTTTTCTTTGCAGTGAAGAACATAGCGTTGCATTCTGTATCTGAAATGTGCTTTATAAATACAGCTTGATTTGATTTGATATGAAGGGTACATGTGTCTGGAACACACGGACACTCATATATCAAACTGACTCAAATGGGAGACATTTGGCCTAGAGCGCTGTGCAAATGAAATATGACCGAGTTCGATTTACAGTGTGAGGGTTCTGCGTTTAGGTGATGAATGAGCTTAGTATCCTACCCAAGGCCTCACACGAAGGAGTGTCTCTGCTCAAGTCCACTGTGATGATCATAATGATAATCAGCAGACCGCTGTAGCTGATACCTGCACTGTTTCTGTCCTGCACCCTAGTCAAAGAAAAGGAGCAGGTGCATGATGTCCTCAGAGTGTGTGGGTGTGTGTGTGTTCAGCTCTTGTAATTAGTATATTTTCTCAAAAATGTCAATCTGTTGTTTATTTGTATGGGGAGTGGCACAGCTGCTTTTTCATCCAGTAAGCATTGCCACAAGTGTCTTTCAGCTGCATCGCCAGAGGGATGGAATTCAGTTGAACACTGCACAGCATTGCGCAAAAATAACATTTCCGCTGTGCAGAGAAAATGCATGCATCGATTAAAATCGAAATGTTTGGTTTTCAATGAGTAATCATTGCAGGTGCACTTATTTGATTGATTACTATTGAGATTTCCTGCTAGGCTGGGCGATATTTGAAGGTCATATCTAACTCTAGGAGTCATACTACCCTCCAGCAACAATAGAGATATGGAGCTCACTGGGCTCTTTCAACTGCCTTAGACACTGTTATCTCCTCAGAGCCCCGTCCTAGACACTTGGCTCTAATTGGTTAAACACCACCAGTTCCTCACATCACCACAAATCTGTCTCTTGATATATAGACCCCCTATCTCCACGGGCGCTGTGCTCTTCACACATTGCTATGACTGATTGAGCAGCTCAGCAGATAAATGTGAAAATCCATGCATTGGGAAAGGCACAGCTCAGACGACAGACCACAGTTTATCACACTGAGGTATTTGGATTGTTTACAGCAAATTGTTCGCTATGTGAATAAAGTAACAAAAGTAAAGAAAAAAGCAATTGTTTCAAGTTTACTTCCATATATGTGGTAATATACCATTTGTAACCCGTAATAATACATTTTATTTGTATAGCACTTTTCATTTACAGGCAGAAATCACAAAGCTTGATGTCTAGTGATGATTTGTTCCCTCTTGCAGAAATATGCAACTGTCATTACAGCCATCCTGTCATTACAGCCATTAACTGATAAAAGCATTAGAAAAGACTTTTACTAGTCCAGAAACTATGTGAACTTTTCAGCAGTCTGTGTTTGATCAAAGTCCAGTCTTAGTCAATCTGGTCACAGTCTGCATGGTTCAGTGCAAAGAACAGGGCTTCTGCAGTTGATCCCCATTCCAATATGGGGAAAATGTTACTGTTTTTATTAGTGATCGTGCAGTTAATTGAAGAACATGAATAGGATATAGAAAAAGGAGACTTCTTACGGCAATCACATTTTTCAGCCTCTTTCATTGATTGGCTGAATTCAGTCACTCTTTTTTTCAAAAAAAGTTTTATTGCATTTTAAAACACAATCCACCCACTCAACTATCCAAGCCCCCCCCCCCCCCCCCCAAAAGTCCTCCCTGAAAACCTTATTAATTGTTTGCACTACTAAAGTCTACCAACCTTGCCAGCTGGCATGCCAGCTATGATAGTTAGACAAGCTAGCTACTCTAACTTAATTGATAGCCTGAAATGGCTTCTTGGTAGCTAGTTATGAGGTTGGGCACGTGCCTATGTGCCCCCTATGGCCATGACGCCTCTGAGGTCATACACCCTCCAGATCAACCACACACATCTTCAAATCTCCACTACATGGAGCCGGACCTCAGTCCTCCTGCAATCAGCCCAGAGAAGGTGACGTGAAAAGGAGAGCCCCAAGACTTGATGGGAGATCACTTTTAAGAAAGTCTCTCTTTCGACTAAACTCTCTTCTCTTTAGCCTAAGTGGTCTTTGTTCGACATTTTCCCCTCAGTCGTTTCTGATGAGGACTTGGGGTCAGTCTGATTGTGGCAGGAAACACTGCGCTGATCAGAGGTGCAATTTGAGGGAAAATGAGGTTGCATCAGATTACCTCATCATCTCTGTGGCCGGGGCAGGGAGAGCAGAGAGCCCCTAGGCTGCTCCGAAGCTTCTTCTCGGGCCAGAAGTTGCACACATGGGAAGGGTGTGTGTGTGCTGGGGGAACTTGGACAGACTCAAGGGAGGTGATCATTAGAAAAAAATCAGAGGATGAGAGTCTGGGAGGTATGGGAGACGGGGTGGGATGTTTTGTCTAAACCCTGGTGGTCACTATGATGCAACCTTGGCATCATCTTCTTTACCTTGACTCTTCATAACAGTAGTAGTAAAACACAGTTTCAAATAATACCTTCATACTGAATGGCTGACTTGAGAGAAATTCTGAAAATGCCACAAAGCACAATGCTCCAGGGTCTGCACTATGAAGCATTTTAATCATATCTCTTACGTCATCATAATATAGGGCACTATAACTCCTGTCCAAGAACAAAAAAACAACCAAGGCAAGCTTCTGAAAGAATCCATTGTCCAAATATTTACCAGCCTCCTTTTGTCCTGGTCCCTTTAATCAGATCATAACTTTGATCCACCCACCTATCAGGATATTAAAGGCTCTTGACTCACAAGTTCTCCATTAGCTCGTAAATTTGGCCACTGTTGCGCACAGGTTGTCCTCTCCAGTGTTCCACCATTTTAGCTCGGTGCCAAGCCACGCTGCACATGCACACACAGAACAAAGATCCAGCCCGCAAGTACAAATTCCTGCTTTCTTCTTTGGATCAAATAGGCTTTGAGCAATAGCAAATTGTTTTGTTTAAACTTTTTTTTCACATGCCTCATTGCCATGCCTTCTATCTGTTTGTCTGTATTAAAATCGTATAAATCAATCAAATCTAATTTTTATTTGTCACATACACATGGTTAGCAGATGTTAATAAGAGTGTAGCGAAATGCTTGTGCTTCTAGTTCCTACAGTGCAGTAATATCTAACAAGTAATCTAACAATTCCCCAACAACTACCAAAAAACACAGCGCTAAAGGGGTGAATGAGAATATGTACATGTAAGTATATGGATGAGCGATGGCTGAGCGGCATAGGCAAGGTGCAGTAGATGGTATAAAAAACAGTACATACATGGAATTATGAGTAATGTAAGATATGTAAACATTATTAAAGTGCCATTATTTAGAGTGGCTTTCTTTAAAGTGACTAGTGATACATTTATTAAAGTGGCCAGTGATTGGGTCTCAATGTAGGCAGCAGCCTCTCTGAGTTAGTGATTACTGTTTAGCAGTCTGATGGCCTTGAGATAGAAGCTGTTTTTCAGTCTCTCGGTCCCAGCTTTGATGCACCTGTGCTGACCTCGCCTTCTGGATGTTAGCGGTGTGAACAGGCAGTGGCTCGGGTAGTTGATGTCCTTGATGATCGTTTTGGCCTTCCTGTGACATCGGGCGCTGTAGGTGTTATGGAGGGCCGGTAGTTTGCACCCGGTGATGCGTTGTGCAGACCGCACCACCCTCCGGAGAGCCTTGCGGTTGAGGGAGATGCAATTGCCGTAACAGGCTGTGATACAGCCCGACAGGATGCTCTCGATTGTGCATCTGTAAACGTTTGTCAGGGTTTTGGGTAACAAGCCACATTTCTTCAGCCTCCTGAGGTTGAAGAGGCGCTGTTGCGCCTTCTTCACCACACTGTCTGTGTGGGTGGACCATTTCAGTTTTTCTGTGATGTGTATGCCGAGGAACTTAAAACTTTACACCTTCTCCACTGCTGTCCCTTCGATGTGGATAGGGGGGTGCTCCCTCTGCAGTTTCCTGAAGTCCACGATCATCTCCTTTGTTTTGTTTATGTTGAGTGAGAGGTTGTTTTCCTGAAACCACACTCTGAGTGCCCTCACCTCCTCCCTGTAGGCTGTCTCGTCGTTGTTGGTAATCAAGCCCACTACTGTTGTGTCGTCTGCAAACTTGATGATTGAGCTGGAGGGTGAACAGGGAGTACAGGAGGGGGCTGAGCACGCACGCTTGTGAGACCCCAGTGTTGAGGGTCAGCGAAGTGGAGATGTAGTTTCCTACCTTCACCACCTGGGGGCGGTCTGTCAGAAAGTCCAGGACCCAATTGCACAGGGTGGGGTTGAGACCCAGGGCCTCCAGCTTGATGATGAGCTTGGAGGATACTATAGTGTTGAATGCTGAGCTGTAGCTAATGAACAGCATTCTTACATAGATATTCCTTTTGTCCAGATGGGATAGGGCAGTGTGCAGTGTGATGGCGATTGCATTGTCTGTTGACCTGTTGGGGCGGTATGCAAACTGAAGTGGGTCTAGGGTGGCCGGTAAAGTGGAGGTGATATGATCCTTGACTGGTCTCAAAGCACTTCATGATGACAGAAGTGAGTGCTACGGGGCGGTAGTCATTTAGTTCAGTTATCTTCGCCTTCTTTGGTACAGAAACAATGGTAACCATCTTGAAGCATGTGGGGACAACAGACTGGGAAAGGGATAGATTGAATATGTCCGTATACACACCAGCCAGCTGGTCTGCGCATGCTCTGAGGATGCGGCTAGGGATGCCATCTGGGCCAGCAGTTTTGTGAGGGTTAACACATTTACCTCCCGGGTGGCGCAGTGGTCTAGGGCACTGCATCGCAGTGCTAGCTGCGCCACCAGAGTCTCTGGGTTCGCGCCCAGGCTGGGCTGGGTTCGCGCCCAGGCTCTGTCGCAGGCGGCCGCAACCGGGAGGTCCGTGGGGCGACGCACAATTGGCATAGCGTCGTCCGGGTTAGGGAGGGTTTAACCGGTAGGGATATCCTTGTCTCAGTATGTAAAAATGTAATAAAATGTATGCACTCTACTGTAAGTCGCTCTGGATAAGAGCGTCTGCTAAATGACTTAAATGTAAATGTAAATGTACTTACGTCAGCCACGGAGAAGGAGAGGGGGGTGGGGCAGTCCTTGTTAGCGGGCTGCGACGGTGGCACTGTATTATCCTCAAAGCGGGAAAAGAAGGTGTTTCTTTTGTCTGGGAGCGTGACGTCGGTGTCCGTGACGTGGCTGGTTTTCTTTTTGTAGTCTGTGATTTCCAATAGACCCTGCCACATGCGTCTCGTGTCTGAGCCATTGAATTGCGACTCCGCCTTGTCCCTGTACTGGCATTTCGCTTGTTTGATTGCCTTGCGGAGGGAATAACTACACTATTTATATTCAGTCATATTCCCAGACCTCTTTCCATGGTTAAATGCAGTGGATCGCGCTTTCAGTTTTTCGTGAATGCCGCATCCATCCACAGTTTCTGGTTAGGGTAGGTTTTAATAGTCACAGTGGGTACAACATCTCCAATGCACTTCTTCATAAACGCACTCACCGAGACAGCGTATAGGTCGATGTTGTTCTCTGAGGCTGACCGGAACATATTCCAGTCCGTGTGATCAAAACAATCTTGAAGCGTGGCTTCCGATAGGTCGGACCAGCGTTGAATGGTTCTCATTACTGGTACATCCTGTTTGAGTTTCTGCCTATAAGACGGTAGGAGCAAGATGGCGTCGTGGTCAGATTTTCCGAAGGGAGGGCGGGGGAGGGCTTTGTATACATCGCGGAAGTTAGAGTAGCAGTGGTCGAGGGTATTGCCCATGCGCGTAGCCCAATCAATATGCTGGTAGAATTTAGGTAGCCTTGTTCTCAAATTTGCTTTGTTAAAATCCCCAACTACAATAAATGCAGCTTCAGGATATATGGTTTCCAATTTGCATATAGTCCAGTGACGTTCCTTGCTGGCCGTCTTGGTGTCCGCTTAAGGGGGAATGTACACAGCTGTGACTATAACTGATGAGAATTCTCTTGGTAGGTAAAATGGCCGGCATTTGATTGTAAGGAATTCTAGGTCGGGTGAGCAGAAGGACTTGAGTTCCTGTATGTTGTTATGATTACACCGTGAGTCGTTAATCATAAAGCATTAACCTCGCCCTTCCTCTTCCCATAGAGGTGTTTATCTCTGTCGGCGCGATGCATGGAAAAGCCCAGTGGCTGAACCGATTCCGACAACATATCCCGAGAGAGCCATGTTTCCGTGAAACAGAGAATGTTACAATCTCTGATGTCTCTCTGGAAGGCAACCCTTGCTCGAATTTCATCTACCTTGTTGTCAAGAGACTGGACATTGGCTAATAGTATACTCGGGAGCGGTGGGCGATGTGCACGTCTACGGAGCCTGACCAGATGGCCGCTTCGTCTGCCCCTTCTGCGGCGCCGTTGTTTTGGGTCGACTACTGGAATGAGATCCATTGTTCTGGGTGGTGGTCCGAACAGAGGTGGTGGTTCTGGGTGGTGGTCCGCTTCAGGAAGAAAGTCGTATTTCTGGTCGTAATGTTGGTAAGTTGATGTTGCTCTTATATCCAATAGTTCTTCCCAGCTGTATGTAGTAAGACTTAAGATTTCCTGGGGTAACAATGTAAGAAATAATACATAAAAAACGAAATAGTGCATAGTTTCGTAAGAACTCCAAGCGAATATATAGATATATTAATGGTAGATTTATGACTAGGGAGAAGACAAACTAGAAATATTGTCTTAAAAATATATACACTGTCAATTGTTATCTAAAGTACCCACTTTGTGTGTTTAGTTGTCAGAGATCCCACTATAATAACACCAGACACCCAAACAGCAAGGTGTGTGAGTCGTAGGTGAGCAAAGCCCTCCGTTTTCACATTTCAACGCAGAACAAACAGTCTGTCTCGCTAGTCGAATCTCTAGCCCTAATCTCCCTTCTTCCCATACTACAGGAAGCCCCCCATCCCCCTGCAAGCCCCCACCCTAAAGCCAAGGGCGAGCAGAGCACGCAGAGGCACACACCTCTGCCTGCGAAGAGCAAACAAGGGGATCTATAGTTCACCAAAGCAGGCCCCGCACTCAGGCCTGGGCAAAAGTAAACAAAAGCACTGCGGGGCCATAATTGATGGCACCATTCCCTTTCATACAGTAAATAGATGTCAAACAGTGGGGACAAGGCAGCCAGATTACCCAAGATTTGCAACACCACCAGATTACCCAAGAATGCCTGCTTTTGATCTCCCACCACTTAGCCTGTGATTCCCTGTCATTATTTCAAGTGGCTGCTTTTTTTTGCCAGAACAGTTATAAAAGGCTCTAACGATTTCTTCATTTTGCACTGTGGTGTGGTGGGGCAGACACAGCGGTCAGGTTCACCTTACAACACCTGTCCATGCATTTGAGAACAGAATAAAAAAATTGGGCTATGCTGTCATGTCGCTATTGAGATTAATGGGCAAATCGGCTTGCTCACCCTTGAGTAAAATAAATAAAGAAGTAAATGTGTGTTGATGTTTATTAACTCCTATGACTCTAAGGTTGCTTAATTGCATTGTCAATATCAATCATCGAGTCTGAATGTGAATGAAATGACACGAACAATGAGAATGACGGAAATCTGTGAGCTGAAGTATGCACACTTTTAATGGAATTAGAAGTGTGCATACTGGAAAACACAAAGAGTGATGGGAAATTGTAATTTCTCCTTAAGGAGTTTTAAGTGGCAGGGCCGGCGATGGCTCTCAGCAGCCAGTCGCATGCTACGGAAGGAGATACTGAAACAAGATGAAAGACAGCCTGCATGCAGGGACAAGAGAGAAGATGAGACAGAGAGAATACATGTCTCCAAAACAATTCCATTATTGACACAGTGCAGGCAATAAGGGCCCTTTTTTAAAACCCCATCAAAGTTCTTTACGGGAGGCCATAAAGAAAATAATGTGCTAGGCTACAGCTACTGGCTCGTGCAGCATCAAAGGACTGCCGTTATCTCTTAGCCAAGCTCCCAATTTTTTTTGGGGGGGGCATCTCTGTGATTCTGCACGCTTTGATGTGCCGATTATCTGGACGCGTCAGCGCAACGTAATTGGGCTAGGTGAGTAACCGTGTTCTGCTCAACCTGCATGCTGCCTGGGATTTGGCTGCTGCTCCTTCAGGTTCTGTGTCGAGCATGTTTTCCCTCGGCCCCCCATCCTCTTAAATGTTTGTGAAGATAAGATGGGTGTGGGGTAATTGAGAAGGTTCTCCGTGTGGAGATACAGCAGATGGGAAGTGTGATGCCTGTTCCTTTTGGGGTTTTACGAAAGAGAGGTGATGCTGTGAGTCCTCTGTGGAGGCATGTAGTGGTGGCCTTGTCTAGTGCACGCTGGACACAATGGCATTGAAGTGATATTTACTGTAAATATCAAACTTTCACCATGACATGATTATTATAGCATAACACCTGTTGAAATGCTGCAATACCTTAGATGGTCAACAAGCACAACGCTCCCAGATAACCGTGGAGAAATGAGTTTGTGACTTTCGCAACGCAGGGGTGTAATTCTGTTCGATGAGGAATTGTTGATGAACTCTGGGCACATGTAATAAATCACCTTATCAAGAACTGATTGTGAGAGACAACCTACTCCCTTCATGTAAGGGAGGTAAGAGGCCCAGAAGGGAAAGATGAGGAAGAGGGAAAAAGAGATTTGGGGAGTTCTGGGGTTTCACACACGAGCCAGAGAAATCAGAAAACAATGGCAAAGTCTTGCTGCACTAGGTCCTCCCACTAGGTACTCTACTAGGTCCTCCACTAGAGATAAAACTAATAAAAACACAGCCAATAGACAGGTTGGCTGACACCGTCATGAAAATGATGCGCGCACATCGATGGGTCCGGAAACAGTGCTTTGTTATGATTCTGAACGGTCAGTTAGCTAACAAGAATGACCAGAAGCTGCCATGTGGGGAATCATAGGTGGCTGGTTTCAGCTAGTTTCATCTTGTTCTTAATACCATGTCTTGTTTTGAGATGTTTGGACTGATTTCATGTCCATGCTAATATGGCTCAAATTCACTAGCTAGCTAGCTAACCAACCCCTGTAACGATGTATTTGAGAGACAACAAGTTCTCAATGTGCAAATGTATGTATGTTTTCAATAGACATTTGGAGACAATATATAGTTTACATGTTGTCAACAATCCTAGCCAACCCTGTCTGTTGTGCCCCATAGTTGCGCACGCTTTGGTTTTGTTGCTGAACTACCAACCTTTCTATAGGCTTGTTTGAAGTTTAGCAAGTCCACTGGTCCCTCAGGACTCAGTGGCAGAAAGTTACTCACTCATTCACTCACTAAATTCACACACTTGCACACACACTCATCCACCTACCTGGAACTTTGCAGAGACAGGGCTGCTTGTCAAGGATTACAATCAGATATGACTACTCAGTCCAGCTTGGTTGACCAATGAGCTAATAGGCCATATATACCCACCAAAAGAGCATGTATGTTCTAAGAGTACGTAGTAGACAACGTGCTGTGAGTTTCCTGCCAGGAAGGCCTAAAGGGCCTTGAACTACATCATCCATTCTGCCCTCCACTTCAAAAACAGCCTTTGGAGTGCTGCCTGGGGGTTTTGGAGCGCTGCCTGGGGGCGTTCGCCATTAGCTTGCCACTTGGCGGCCAATTGCGGGGAGCAGCGGAGACAAAAGCCACGCCCACCCCTGCATGCTCTGATTGCTCCGAGAGGGCCGGGGATTAAAAAAAAACCTATGTGCCCCGGTTGGGACGGGATGGGGCCTCGTTTTGGCATGGCAGAGCGCAGATTCCCCCGCAGAATGTTTGTTTGGCTGTTTTTGGCACAGGCCGTCCAGGACTGGGTCTTTATCAGTTATTGGATGTCAGTCAATTGATTCAGTGTGCAACGTTGGAGGATTCTTTCCTGTTTTGATGAGGACGTTGACATTCCACGATACTAATTTAAAGCAAATATTCAATTGGGAGACGAGACCCCACACTCAACGATGTGCTGCAGGCTATATTCTAGTGCTATCTCAACAACAAACATGTTTCCTCTTTCTGAGCCAATGCCTTACTACAGTGCACACCTGAACTAGCCGTTTCATATGTCAAATCAGAAATAAAGGTGCACTGTATTTCCTGCCAACTATAGTCTGGATTTTCTAACCATGATATTTGTCTATAACCTATTTATTATCTATTACTTCCTGCTATGCAAATTGTTGGGTGACATGTTACACACGGTGCACTTATATGGATGGCGTTTCATCTTTGAACCTCTCCGTCTTGCCTGGCAGGTGTTTGAATCAGATAAACTCATCATTTCAAATAAAAGGGCTGAGAAGTCAAGCGGATTTACAGACTGTCCAAGAAAAAAAGGGCCCCATTGTCTATGTCCTACGTGAGGTAATGAGAATAAATGAAAGGCTCAGTGCGCCCTCTCTGACATCTCTCTCTCTCTCTTCCCATCCCTATCTCTCCTGGCTGACGTGTTTTGCTATACTGTGATCTCCTGTCTCCGGGCCCTCAGGTAATTTGTATATTGCATGGAGTCAAAAGCTCTGTCAATCAGATAAGCACTGACCTAGCAGGCCTTATAGATAAGACATTACACAGCAAGAGGGAACGGCAGACAGTGGGTACACAAGGCCGACTATAAAGGCTCAGTGAAGCGAGGCTGATCACGACGGCTTTTCAACCACATAGGGCTGCCAAGAATTAAGTATCGCTTGTCCTCTTCTTGCCATCTCCCAATTTAGATTGACTGGATCAAATCTGGATCTGGTGGATACTCGTCTTTCCTTTTCAGGTCCAGAACACAGTTTAGACAGGTTATATGATATATGTTATATATGTTATATGATGTGAGTGGGCCTCTGCAAATAAAATAAAATAAAATTGTATTTGTCACATGTGCCAAATACAACAGGTGTACTTAACCTTGAAATTCTTGCTTACGAACCCTTCCCAACGATGCAGTTCAAAAAATAAAATAATAGTGACACAAGAGGAATAGAATACACAATAACGGAGCTATATATTTTATTCCTCTTGTGTGACTATTTTGTATGTCTTACTCTGCATTGTAAAATTCTAACTTTAGAAGCCTTTTTAAACCTTCAGTAAAATTCCTCTGTAAACGTAAAACGTGTTATGTGTAAATCATGTACATATTTCCAGAATCAATTAAATGCAGCTATTAGGCCTACAGCTTTTTGACATTGCACCAAATGGGGTGCAAAAGACACTGCATGCGTATATTCCATTGGCTTACCAAACAACAAGGTGCTTTACCATGGAGTGGGAGACAATGTGCCACACATTTTGAATGAGTGCGACATTGACAAATTACAAAGGGTGAGACAACATGAGCTTTTGTTCAAGACAACATTTGGGTGGTGCACAGATAGAAAGCCACTGGGGGATTTCACTACAAATTCTAAATAAACGTTCAAGACAGCCCAGAGCACTTTCCATCAATGAAGGAGCGACTCAAAAGTTAACTTACGTGATTTTTTTTTTTTTTATAGATGCTACTTCTCTGAAACTTGTCACAGCAAACCTGCGCTCAAAGTGACCATACAATATCATTCCATATGGTACAAATGACATCTTTTAAAAGGCAATATGTAGTGGTGATCTCTAAAGATTCACCTAAGGGACAATTGGTTAAATTTAAGGACATAATTGATATAGTTTTATAACTAGGACTGTTGTTACTGAGAACACCATCTCTTCTAAATATGTCACAGTGTAGCCTACCCCTGTGGATGAGTAGCCTATGCTCTATAACCGTAGTGGTGATTGCAATCTCCAAACTAAGATGTTGGCCAACAACTAACGTGAAAAACTATTTATATGGACAATTTCTACCCAATAAATGTTGCTGTTGTCTAACAATATTGAGTCGTATGCTTCCAGTGCCATCTACTGACAAGAGACAGGTAGCACAGAACCTACCATTCAAACTATTCAACAACTTTTCTGTGTGAGCCAAAACAGTGAGCCATATGGCTCTTATGTCATAGAAGGTGCCAGTGCTGTCACTAGTAGGCCTACTTAATTTCTCCATGCAAATATGATTTATTATTGAAAGTAGTATAGCTTTGTCCTACACGCAGCGTACAACCCATCATGAGAAGCTGTATGCTAAGAAATACAAGCTGAGTAACAGGACTAACCGTTCTGTAATTTGTGTTCTGCTTTTAGTTTAGTATTTTTCGAGGTGTTATTCATTAAAATACTTAACACATAGTTTTGAGTAGGAAGCGAGTGAGAAAACAGAGTAGGAAGCGAGTGGAGGATTAGAGGGCAGGACACGCTGAAAGATGATTGAAATTCAGCCACAGAACGGACTTGGAGCATGCTCTTGAACACACTCCTTCCACCCGGAAATACGAATAATTCCCAAAGATGGCGGAGCAAGGGCCAATGGCGATAGCTATGCGGCTAAGAAATCAACTCCAGTCCGTATATAAGCTCGACCCGTTACGAAATGAGGTAGGTACCAATTCATTTCGGACTCTATAGACCAGTGAGAATTGTTTGAGTTGATCAGAGCTGGATCTAGCCGCATAACTAGTTACGACGAGGAAAGGCAGCAATGCGAGCGCTTTCTCCCGTCCCTAAGTGATGGGGAGAGAGCTGCCTACCATGTGTGCGCAGGCGTGTGTGTGGAAGAAGTCTACTCGTGTTGTTGTTCTGGGCAGCTAATGCAGGTAATTCGTGCAAATGTGTACCGTTCAAACTACCCATTCCCCCCGTTGTACACCAGAAACGCGATGCCTTGTTTGTTAAAATACTAATGTGCGTTTTGCATGGATAAAATATTTTGACTGATGTTAGTTCTTACACTTATTAACTAGTAGCAGCTAATTGTGTTTGCTAGGCTAGCTAGCTTCTCGTGACGGGATTGTCAAACCTTGCTTGTAAAGTGACTGTCTTAACGTTACCTGTGTCCAATATGTGCAATTCCGTGTGTAGCGTACTGGGTTGCTAACTATATAAAGATATAACGTAAGGTTAGATGCTACACTTATTTGCCATTGCGTTAGCAATCATAACTAGGTACAATGTTGCAGTCACCTGACACACCCACCTGCTCAAAGTAGTGGAAAAGAGCACGCGCAATCGACAATGTTATTCGAATGAACTCACCAGGCTCCTCTAGAATATCATCATTCTGCTATTTATTTATTTTTACACCAAGTAGCAACAATGTAACGAAACTGCATGGGATACTTTATATTCTTGAGATTTCAATAGCAACTTAATATTGTTGCAGGAGGAAGTGAAGTTGAAGATCAAAGACCTGAACGAGCACATAGTGTGTTATCTCTGTGCTGGGTACTTCATCGATGCCACAACTATTACCGAGTGTCTGCATACATGTAAGTGGGCCTAGCCTGTGTTTTCTATGTTTTGGCTTATGACGTTACCTCTCTAAGAAATAGGCAAACTTTTATAGACTTGTGGACTAGCCTTCTTACTGCCTGTGAATGCGTACAAATCAAAGTTTGTTGGTCTCGTACACAGATTTACAAGTGCAGCGAAATACTTATGTTTCTAGCTTCAAAAGTGCAGTAATACTTTTGTGTATATATAGTGTATGTGGACACCCTTCAAATGAATGGATTCGGTCATTTCAGTCACAACTGTTGCTGACGGGTGTATAAAATCGAACACACAGCCATGCAATCTCCAAAGACAAACATTGGCAGTAGAATGGCCTACTGAAGAGCTCAGTGACTTTCAACATGGCATGGTCATAGGATGCCACCTTTCCAACAAGTCAGTATATCAAATTTCTGCCGTGCTAGAGCTGCTCTGCTCAACTGTAAGTGCTGTTATTGTGAAGTGGAAATGTCTAGGAGCAACAACGAGTCGGCCATGAAGTGGTAGGCCACACACTCACAGAATGGGATCGCCAACACTCACTACCGAGTTCCAAACTGCCTCTGGAAACATCAGCACAATAACTGTTCGTTGGGAGCTTCATGTGAAATGGGCTTCCATGGCCGAGCAGCTGCACGCAAGCCTAAGATCACCATGCGCAATGCCAAGTGTCGGCTGGAGTGGTGTAAAGCTTGCCCCCATTGGACTCTGGAGCAGTGGAAACGCATTCTCTGCAGTGATGAATTAAGCTGCACCATCTGGTAGTCCGACAGACAAATCTGTGTTTGGTGGATGCCAGGAGAACGCTACTTGCTCAAATACATAGTACCAACTAAAGTTTGTTGGAGGGGGAATAATGGTCTGGGGCTGTTTTTCATGATTTGGGCTAGGCCCCTTAGTTTCAGTGAAGGGTAATCTTAACGCTACAGCATACAATGACATTCTACACTTCCTACTTTGTGGCAAGTTTGAGGAAGGCCCTTTCTTTTTAAAGCATAACAATGCCCCTGTGCACAAGGTGAGGTCCATACAGAAATGTATTTTGATCAGTGTGGAAGAACTTGACTGGTCTTCACTGAGCCCTGACCTCAACCCCATCGATCACCTTTGGGTTGAATTGGAATGCCGACTGTGAGCAAGGCATAATCCCCCAACATCAGTGCCCAACCTCACTAATGCTCATGTGGCTGAATGGAAGCAAGTCCCGCGGCAATGTTCCAACATTTAGTGGAGAGCCTTCCCAGAAGAGTGGAGGCTATTATAGCGGCAAATGGGGGACCAACTCCATATTAATGCCCATGATTTTGGAATTAAATGTTTGACGAGCAGGTGTCCACATACTTTGTCATGTAGTGTACATGGTAATATAGGTTTGTATAGTGCATTTTAATGTTATTATAAAAGAACATCAATGGCCAATGTCTCTTCTGCTTCTATTTCAGTCTGTAAAAGTTGTATTGTGAAATACCTCCAAACCAGCAAGTATTGTCCAATGTGCAACATAAAGATCCATGAAACCCAGCCTTTATTGAACCTGAAATTGGATAGAGTGATGCAAGACATTGTCTACAAACTGGTTCCAGGACTTCAAGAAAGTAAGTACATTGAAATTCATACAATAATACTTGTTCTGATTTGTTACATAGTACTTTAATGGTTTTATTTTGTTTCTCCTGTTTACTTAGGGGGAAAAGCTCTTAACTCCTAATCATCTAATTTGATAAGTTCTCATGCAATGAGAACTAGTGTAACAGCGTTACTTAAACACCTGCGTCATTACATTATCAATTTAGCTTGATAAAAATGTATATTTTTTATTTTACGTGGTAGTATTTCTAAGGTCCTTATTTTCTGTTCTTTGTAAACAGGTGAAGACAAGAGAATAAAGGAATTCTATCAGTCGCGTGGGCTTGAGAGAGTTGTCCAACCGTCTGGGGAAGGTAAGCCTTTAGATTTTAATTAGATTTTTCATGTTTTGTGAATCTACAGCTTCTACTTTTACATGGTATCTGTGTGTCACCCCTAGACTCCATACCAGATGCAGGATTACCTTTTACCAGCTTTGACCATTCCAAGGCCCACTTCTACAGATATGACGAGCAGGTCTCGCTTTGTCTAGAGAGGCAAAGGTAAGCTTTCGTGCCATGTCTTGACAACTACAGTAAGTAGCCTACTGTCTATTCTCAGACCGCAGGTGGATTATCACTGATACTTAGTGCTTAAATTCAGCTTTTTGTTTCTACATCCCCCCTCAGTGTTTCCGGTAATTGCCAACTATTGTCCAATAAAAATACATAAAAGCCAACAAATAAAAACATTGCCACCCTAGAATATATCCTGTTTGCATTAGCTCTGCATGGAAATTGGTTCAGATTGTCTTTCAATCGCATCATCTATGTACTCTGCCTGTCTGTCTTGAGCTCTCGCTAACATTTCAACTGGTACCGGCCTGCAGAGTTTCCTGCGCCAGTGAGTCAGTGTGACGGGCAGAAGTGTTTAAGTATTTTATGATGTTTTGTAAACTGGTGACAATGATTTGAGCTATAATAGCCTACCATGCAAAAGGCAGGTGTCCTGCTGGCTTGTCAATATGCTGTTGAAACCTGGACGTTTTACTTCATGAGGCATGTCTTACTTTGCTTCAAAGTAGCCTGTAACCAAAATCCCATCACAGAAATGTGATGGCAATTATTTGATGAAGACTTCCTCATGTGTTCATGTACTATGGGTTTTCTTTCATTGTCTAGCAGCCAAAGGTATTATCCTAGTCATTTTAGCAACTCACGGTAGTTCTTTATCTCGCCTCTTTCAAAATTTCAAAGGGATGTTTCTATCCATGAATTAAAACACAATACCCCATAATGACAAGGCAAAAACAGGTTTAGAAATGTTTGCGATGTATAAAAAATGTGAAATCACATTTACATAAGTATTCAGACCCGTAACTCAGTACTTTGAAGCACCTTTGGCAGTGATTACAGGCTCTGGTCTTCTTGGGTATGACGCTACAAGCTTGGCACACCTGTATTTGGAGTTTCTCACAATCTTCTCTACAGATCCTCTCAAGCTCTGTCAGGTTGGATGGGGAGCGTCACTGCACAGCTATTTTCCGGTCTCTCCAGAGATGTTTGATCGGGTTCAATTCCGGGCTCTGGCTGGACCACTCAGACATTCAGAGACTTGTCCCAAAGCCACTCCTGTGTTGTCTTGGCTGTGTGCTTAGGGTTGTCCTGTTGGAAGGTAAACTTTCGCCCCAGTCTGAGGACCTGAACACTCTTGGAGCAGGTTTTCATCAAGTATGTCTCTGTACTTTGCTCTGTTAATCTCGATCCTGAATAGTCTCCCAGTCCGTCCCGCTGAAATGTGCCCACAGCATGATGCTGCCACCCATGCTTCACCGTAGGGATGGTGCCAGGTTTCCTCCAGACATGCTTGGCATTCAGGTCAAAGAGTTCAATCTTGGTTTCATCAGACCAGAGAATCTTATTCGTCGTGGTCTTCCTTTGGTGCCTTTTTGAGGAGTGGCTTCTAATTTGGCCACTACCATAAAGGCCTGCTTGGCGGAGTGCTGCTGAGATGGTTGTCCTTCTGGAAGCTTCTCCCATCTCCACAGAGGAACTCTGGAGCTCTGTCAGTGACCATTGGGTTCTTGGTCACCGATTGCTCAGTTTGTCTGGGCAGCCAACTCTAGGAAGAGTCTTGGTGGTTCCAAACTTCTTCCATTTAAGAATGGAGGCCAATGTGGTCATGGGGCTCTTCAATGCTGCAGAAATTGTTTGATACCCTTCCCCAGATCTGATCCTCGACACAATCCTGTATCGGAGCTCTACGGACAATTCCTTCAACCTCATGGCTTGGTTTTTGCCCTGACATGAACTGTCAACTGTGGGACCTTATATAGACAGGTGTGTGCCTTTCTAAATCGTGTTCAATCAATTGGATTTACCACAGGTGGACTCCAAGTTCTAGAAACAGGATGCACCTGAGCTCAATTGAGTCTCGTCGCAAAGGGTTTGAATGCTTATGTAAATAAGGTATTTCTGTTTTTGCCTTGTCATTATGGGGTATTGTGTGTAGATTGAGGATAAAAAAATATATATATCAATTTTAGAATATGTGGAAAGTCAAGGGGTCTAAATACTTGGTGAATGCACTGCACATTGCAGCGCTTAAAACTTTAAGAAATAATTATCAACATTTTAAGCTGAATATTCTGATCTTGTTCCATCAGCCTTGTTAATTGATACAGCGTATACCTACACTACTTTGACACACATTGTGGGGATTAAGGAGTATATGCAATACCCACTGAAAAATAACTGGGTATACAGCTTATACCTGCATATACCCTCCACTACACCACTGATTGGCAGTGAGCACTCCAAAAAAAACGAGCTTAACCTTCACACGGTGGCATTCAAATGGGTTTCTATTAGATATAGCCGGTAAATTTCACATTTTAAAATGAAAATCCCGTCACAAATGTTTCCTGAAATTCTGTCCATTGAAAATGCCCCTTAAAATCCCTCCCAGTGTTTCATGCTTAATCATGTACTCTCTTGTCCCTACAGTTCATCTCTTTCTGAAAAAAAAGATAAGACCAAACTGACTCTTCAAGTAAGTTGTATGTGGAATGGAACCACATTATGCCACCAGAGGTCTGTTAGTTTAACTTGCAGTGGTCTGTTCTGTTTGGATCGGGTCTCCACAAGCAATGCTTCCCTCAATTGTATTTAATTTGAGTATCGGTCAGTCCCTAATAGAATTGCCCACACATTTCTTGGTATTTCCGTTTTTAATTCTGTAATCACGTGTGGAATTGGAGTTGTAGTAATGTTGCTCTGCCTCGTCTCTGCAGCAGAAGTTTGTGCGCTGCTCGGTCCGAGCTGAGGTGAGACACCTGCGTAAAGTGCTATGTCATCGACTGAATGTGGAGAAGCACCAGGTCAGTTGATCGTTTAAGAGGGACATATCAGCACCATTTTACATTACATGTGCAGTGTACCTATTTGCAAACAGTCCAAAACTACAACACAGGAACCATGTCCTATGACTACAAAAGTGTAGCCTATTAGGTAATCCCTTGTTGTGCAACTTTTCAGTCGAGTGCTTTGAATATTATACACAAGTTAGTTGTATTTTGAGTATGTGAATGTTTCAGAGAATTGGAAATGGAGCATATGTGCGCTTGTACAGTTGACCCAGGACCAGTTGTCATGTTTTGTCCTCACTGTGTGGTCTCCATTTCATCACAGATCCAGATGTTGTTCAATAATGAGTCCCTTCCAGATCACATGACCATGAAACGGCTGTGGATCTCTCACTGGTTTGGCAAGGTACCTCCAAGTTGAGCCAACAATTTCATACTGAATTCCTTTACACTTGAACTTTTTCCATTTGGACGTTCTGCGGTGGAAACGGCATTGTTGGATTGAAGGACATAAATAATATTCCAAATCAATATTCTGTAGTGACTTCAAATTATACAATGTCTATGGCAATTTTACTCTCAATTCAAACATTTTTTCTAGCACAAGAAGAAAGTCATTGTATGTTACTTAGAAAACTACATTGTTTGGGAGTAAGACATATAGTCTCACACACTAATTAAACATAAGAGTGCATACATATTTAAAAAGTTAAATCATGCTTACACTGATCTCACTGTACATCTTCCTTCATAAATCCAAATAATGAATTGTAGTGCGAGAAGAGAAAATACTTTTTGACTTACCTTGAATCCTGTAACAGGGTTATAATTGATTTGGGAGTTTCTTCAGATTAGTTGGATTTATGTT
Organism: Salvelinus namaycush; assembly: GCF_016432855.1. Lineage (NCBI taxonomy): Eukaryota > Metazoa > Chordata > Actinopteri > Salmoniformes > Salmonidae > Salvelinus > Salvelinus namaycush. The sequence goes on along the minus strand of NC_052311.1, from coordinate 22,373,420 downwards.
CACGTAAGATCACTTGAGACATATGTAATTAATTGGGTATTTTTATTCCAGGCTCAACCGTTGGTCCTTCACTACACTATTAAGGACAAAAGGACAAGATAGAACTTTTCTTGCCTGGCTACCCATCCACATCACTCTGGCCAACTGATGTTTCTTGTCCACCATGAGTCTGGGTTTGCCCCCCCCCCGACAATTTGTAGAATGCAAACACATTCTGATTGGTCCCAGAAACCGATGGGTTGGGCCAGAGCCGGCCTACATGATGTCATCAACTTTGATACTCTTTGTTAGACGATCCAATCGCTGATGAATTTGTTTTGTAGAAAGGCCTTCATTTTGAAGTCAGACAAACAACTTCTAGGATGGCAGTTTCAGACTGAACGTATGTAGCGATCGATAGACTCATTGGTTTGGCAACAACCACAACCAACGTGTGTGCGACTATGGGGCAAAACAGACAAGGTTGGCTTCGATTGTTGACATGTAAACTAGTCTCGATGTGCAAATGTATTTGTTTTAAATAAACAATGAGCACTTGTCTCTTCATACATTAGTTGTTGGTTAGCTAGTGAATTTTTGTCATCTTAGCATTGACATGAAATCAGTCAAACCTCAAAACAAGACATGGTATCAAGAACAAGATATAACTAGCTGAAAAGAGCCACCTACGATTCCCCACATGGCAACTCTTTTCGTTGTTGCTAGCTAGTGACCATTCAGAATCCTCACAAAGCACGGCTTCCGGCCTCAGAATTACATTTGGGGTGAGTTGTCAGGCAAGGACTTCCCCCTTTAATGACCTCAGCAGCTGTATATATTTTGTATTAAATATATTCTATTTTAATAGTGTGTATATATTTTGTATTTTTGAAAATAAATATTTTAAAGTTGGACAAATGTGCAGTGTTTTTTTTTACGGTTATCTGTGGAGATTTGCACTATGTTCAATTATAGGAAGCCAACATCAGAATGGAAGCAACTATCAATGAACCTGTGCAATGTTGTCTCAACTCAGTCATGGAAGTTATAACCTCAAATAAAAGCATTGAAGCTTTAGTAGTGCATTTGTTAAAGGAGTGAAATTATGTACACTTTTATAGACCAGAAAATTAAAGCTTGTCACTAAAATTGTAATTTATTAGTTGACGTTTCAGTGGTGCAAGTCTGGAATTATCAAATTGGAGTAGTGCTAAACTAACACTGAAGAACTCTAAATTCTGGTAAATAATTTTGTTCTCAGAAGCACCTAAACTCCCATGAACTGTACAATATTCAGTGGAACTGACGTTCTGTACATACTTGATGCTATTTTACAGCCCCTTTATGGCTTGTGCTGATGAGTCACGCCGGATAGGAGCAGCTGATGTCCAGGCATGCCAACGTTGGGAATCGGTGCTAACTCAAGTCCATTTGCATTAACTCACTATTCTCAAAGCTATACCCAAATCTCATACTAGATACCTTTGTTTTAATATGACTGTCAGACGATTGGTTCTAATGTTCTTTCTTCATTAAGTGATAACATCCCACTAGGTGGCAGACTTGATTCATTCTACTTTTAGGTTGACTGAGAGACCATCCCTATGAGGGGCATTATCAGTGGAGCTATGGTGCTGCTTGACATGTTTAGAATACTTTTTCTCATGCCATCTGTGTCTTTCTAATATTACTCAGTCATACAGGATGATTTGTGCCATTGAGTCAATGTTATTCTCAGTCATGGCCTTTTTTTTTTTTTTACACACACCATACATTCCATGTAATATTTTGTAGCACAGTATATTTGGGCTTTAAAACCAACTGATGGGTATCTGTAACCATATCAAAGGGCATCTTTTCGTGTAAAATTAAAATTATGTCGAGCAATACATATCCACTGTATGCTAAAGAAATTACCAGCTATTTACTCAAAGTATATGATGAAATTGTAATGATACAATAATGACCTATTACTTGTTTATTTGGGATTCATTAAAACATGCACCACTAGGCACCATGCAGTTACCACTTGTTGAATTCTTTGAAGTATTGTTAGTAGAAAGTACACATTGTACCACAATCTCCAAGTAAATACCATAAAGTGCCATCTCAAAACTGATATCATAAGTACATAGCCTACTTCATAGAATGTGCATATGTGAGTACATTCCTTAACTAACCATCAAGAACAGTGGTGCCAGGCCAATGTCATCATGGGCTGTGGGAGTGGGGATATTGCATGTGCATAAGATTTGTAGGCCTAAACAAACTCAAGGTACCTAAGTGTGGCTAAACAACCTCCCTTAAAAGTATTACTTTTGATCACTCAGTTGTTATTCGCCATAAGTGTTCATTTGCAAATACTTGAAATTGTGCATGCCACAACCAGAGGGTTATACTACAACGCAGGATAAATGAGTTAGCCAGCTAACTTTGATTTTTTTTTAAATCCAGAAATAACAGATTTTGTGGTTAATTAACTAAGCTAAAAATATGTTTTTGGTTGTTGAGTCAATTAGACATTGCCCATTAATGGTTTATCTTGCCCCCCCCCAAAATTAAAAAGGTTATTTCACATTTTTTAGGCAAGTTAGCTGGGTAACTCACTAATATTCTTTGTAGTATACCCCTCCAGTAAAACATTTGTAAGCCTAACAATATGTAGGCCTACCTCCACTGTAATTACACTGAACCTGCCAATGTAACTACTATGTTAACACACAGGAATTATTAGGGACACAATGTAAAGAGCCCATGCTTAGAATCTATAGTTCAAGTAAGACTTGACCAGTTGAGCACAAAGTAGCCTGTTCATCTGTAAAAATAAGTATTGCTATGGTTATTTCATTGTTAATACATTACTATTAGAAATAATTATTATACTCACACGTTTCCCCCTTCTTCGTTTAGCTGACATTTGATTAAACAAATGGATCTGAGCATTTGTAACAAAAGCCTGACCACCGGAAAGACTGCTTATTCTATTTTGCGGTACAGATATTCCAGCATGCCTCTTGCATTTGTATGAAAAACATCAAATGAAAGCCGTTGATTTAACGTTGTTAGACTAAGGTAACGTTGTGATAAATATTATGAATTTTACATATGTTATCGAATGACATGTAAACGAAAGCTTGGTTTTATTTGCCACACACCAATTATGTATCATTATTTGTATTCAAGCTTCTGTAGCATTTGCTGTTCATGTAGACTGCTAAATAGTTTCCCTTTCAAAATATTGTGATGTGTGTGATGAGGCAAGCAGTGAATCAGATGCATTATATCGCGTTGTGGGTCACATTGGTCTTTACCCAAACCTAGAAAAAACTTGTAGGCCTATCTGGCAAGGTCTGGCTGAGTCACTCCACAATGCACCTATAAAAATCTAGTTGACTTTTCAAGCACAACGATTGCAAGCGATTACATTGTGTGCACTGTCTGAAGAAACTCCCTTGATCTGGTTACAAGTGTTACAAATGTGCCGAGAGATATTCAAGCAGACTGCAGTTAGAACAGCAAGGATGCGGGGGAGAAAGGCAACAACCCTCCTATTTCCACCGCCTCCTATTGAGATTTATTCATTAGGAACCCCATGCTAATCAATTGCTATTCATGGTCGTTTTTTCTAAAACACACCAATTTTTAGAGACGCAGATGCGTGCCATTATTGCTGCCGGCTCAGTGAAAACTGTTTATGTACGGTAAGGCGGGTTAACCTAATCAATCATGTTGACCACTGTGTTAAAGACAATTCTTAAACCATATGGCAGTGGAGTAGTCGCAACATTCTTTTCTGCCGCCCCGGGTCCTTACCAACTTGTGTCAACTGTCAGGGAGGGAGTAAAAAGGAAGAGCTTGTTTAACTGCCGCTAATTGTGCAACTTTACGCACAAAGCCACATTACACACAAAGAGCAGTAGGCCTTCAATCAACAGAAGGATATTCAGATGTTCAAATCACGTGTAATAACCAATATTTTGATGTTACCATAAGGAAAACAATATTCAATTCTAGATAAATGTTCACGATAATAAAATGTTGCCTTGCCATTGTGTTATGTCACAAATTGTAGGCTAAACCAATACACATCGAGACAGATGTAATTGCAGATAATATCATGAAATATCATACCCTTTATTTACATAATGTTGATTAACTAGAATGGTACAATAAAATTAGGCATTCGTTATTTAATTTATATACAGAACGTATAGCGTGTAAAAGTTTTGGCATATGTTTAACTGGATATTGATAATGGATTTTTACATGACTGCTATTGCTTGGAAACACTTTTTGTTTTTTTTATAAAATGTACATCAAGATTTAACCTACACTCCCCTTACATGGGCATTTTAAAAGTTACAATTGGGTCTGAACTTGGGGACATTCGAGTTGAACATCTTTAATGTCCTTTAGCAGCTGAAAACGGATGAATTGTTAAAAAATTGCACCCCCCCCAAAAAAGATATAGAGAAAAAAACACACACTTTGCAGTCTTTGATCGTGTACTTTAACACTAAGTATGTTTCATTACCTATTGAAATAAATATGTATTCCTCAAATAATTTGGTGAAATTGAAACGGGGACATCTAGAAGGCTTTACAGTCCAATTAATTAAATTTAAATGGAGAAGAGGAGAAAGTAAACTTTCCTTTTAAGTTTAACTGCTATCAACGTCAATATCCGTGCAAAAGTTTTGAAAAATGCGCTTTCTTAAAACATGGGCCTACTGTCAATCGTCCACCTCAATCTCTTCGTCCTCCTCTGAGAATTCGTCCGTGGTTTGGTCTCTGGATGAGGAGGGGGACTGAGGAAATGCTCGGTGTCCTTGTGACGACGGGGAGATGCTAGGGGATATTGCTCCAGAGCTTCCTTGCAGGTCGTCAATGTCTTCCATGTTGACTAGCTTTTGCAGGGTTTGTGGTGGGACTTTTTTGAGCGACTCCACGTCTGCTTTCATCTCTTCCAAGTCTCTCTTGAGCTTGGCCCGTCTGTTCTGAAACCAGGTGATGACCTGAGCGTTGGTTAGCCCCAGTTGCTGAGCTATCTGGTCTCGATCGGCCGGAGACAGGTATTTCTGGTACAAAAAGCGCTTCTCAAGTTCATATATCTGATGGTTGGTGAAAGCTGTCCGGGACTTTCTCCTCTTTTTTGAGGTCTGCCTCTGTCCAAAGGCGTTTACATGCTCACGACCTTTAGGGAAACGGAAATACAGTCACTTTCCAAAACAATATCAGAACAACATGTCTACAAGTGTCCTAAAGTGTGCAATGATAGAATCAGCAGCGTTGTAATTGAGGTCTTGTTTTATCGAATATGTAAAGCAGATGCAAACAATTGTTGTGATTATTTTGGGTATGGTTTGGTAATAACTTGCGTACAACATTCTATCGAGACAATATGCAACGAATAACAGATTCATGTTTTACATTGTCCATGCATCATTAGGATTAAAATATTTATCAATATCAGGATTGAAATAATTAACATGCTACCCAATAAAACAGCCTATAAAACGTTGCAACTTAGTTACATTTTAAACCAGGAAGCACAATAGAGGTCAGTTTAGAGAGGCCTCCTTTTCCACCCCAATTAAACTATGAATTAATAGCCAAGGGTAGATAACATCACACAGACTAGGCTTGGCAATAGCTTGAGACATATTGCAATGCCTTTAGAACCACACTCACTGTAAACGTTTGACAACAGTTGATACGATAGGTTTTCACCAATGGCTATTTCGATTATTATGCATGCTTAGGCAATACAATCACTCACTGAATCTGTAAATGTAAAATGAAAACGTTATGTCAATATTGAATATGAATCATTACCTTCAGCTGCTTGTATAACGCTGACTTCCAGACCTTTAAATGTTTTGCTGGCTAGTTCCTCCAGAGCGCATAACGGCGAAGAGGGAGTGCTAATACCGTTCCTTGCTGCATTTGAGCCGGACACTTTTTCCATAACTCTCGGCGGACAGAGATTTGCAACTGACTTCTTCACCGAGGGTTTGCTTAGGATATCCTCAATACTGAACGGCGTCAGAGGCTTGTTTGAGTTGGCCGGGGGTGGAAGCTGGTCCAAGGGACCCCGTCTCCTCTCCTCACCGCTGGACTGCAACACGGAGCCTGCCTTCATGTCTTTACTGGAGGTCATTGCAGTCCCAAGGAATTACTGCTGACAAAGGCTGATTATTTCATTCAAATTGTCGTTTAAACGTCCACAAGTGTTTCCTTCAAGTGTCGTCTTCTTCGCAGCCCACTTTTTATCACTTTCAGTCGAATTATGCAACTACACTTTTCTGAAATGTTTTCTCCAAAATAACCATGGTTCGGGCGTAGGTTGCAGTTTCACAGGCAACCAAATCGTATTTCCTTGCAGAGAGAGACAGTTCCTCTGCGAAGTTCCATGAAGTTCTTTAGAAAGTATAACTGTACTGGCTGGGGGCGATTCCCTGCAAGGAATAAGCTGTCTCAAGGAACAAGAAAAAGCAAGCAACCGCTAACGAGTTATTGTTGATTGGGCGAAGTTCAATTAGAAAACACTAGCTACACTACTTGCTGACCCGCTGCTGCGTCTTAAAGGGCCAGACCATTATAATTAATTGGACGCGAGAAGAGGAGGAGTTTCGCCTCAGCAATGTTGGGGATGTTTGAGGAGCGGGAGATGGCTTGAAATGTTTATGTATCTTCCGCCCTCCTTCCCACAGCAACATGCTATCCGTGTATTCCTCTGGAAAGGGAGTTGATGCTCATTTAAACGATGCCATAAGCATTCTTGTGTATAACGGTCGACTTTGTATTATTATGGTACACAGTAGGCCTAATTCAGTGATATTAAAAGAAACTGCACTATTGGCACCCTTGTAGCTTAATCATACAAAATGATACGAGAGATTTGAAGGCACTTATGATTCGGAGACAAAAAGGATTGGTGGATAATGTGAGTGCTAGCAGCCCCAAAAGCTTGAACAGGGTAGGCAACATCAAACTGTGCTCACTGCACGGCTAGACTAATTTTCAATTATGCAATATAGTAAGCTAACGCAGGTAACTCAAATGCAGTCAAATTACTTTTGCAATGTGACAAATGTGCATTATTATTGTTATTATTAGGCTACTAATGTCTTCTTATTATATTGTTTTATTGAATGCATTACCATTATGATAGGCAGGACTGTATATGTTATTACTACATTATCAACATAATTATTTTCTTAGAACAAGTAAGCCCACATAATTATTAACATTACATTTTAGCATGCCCATTAAGTTTCAAGAACAAAGCATAGACATGCATTATCCTTCCTGTCTTGAGCTTATAGTTTTGGATCTTTTGGCAGAGGAACCACTAAGATAAACCGTTAGCCCTTGAAACCTTCATCCTTTTTTTGAACATCAGCTATCGGTGCTTTAAAAAACAATAGCTGCAGCCTACTTTTATCTCCTGTAACCGTATAGCAAGCCAAAGAGACAACCTGGGAATGATTAGGAGATAAATAGTGCATTGTAGGACAGTGTTGAGTTACACTATAATGTTCCATAAAATGTCCTAGAATAACATGCTGATAAATCTGACGGCGTGGCCAGTGACAATACTTTATGTGATCTGTTTAGCTTGCAGGTAAAGAGACGAGACACAGAAGAGTTGTCACGCTGCCATTCTCTCCCCATCGTTAATGATGTGAATTAAAATTCTGATGATGTCCGGGCTGTACCATGTAAGAGAGTAGATCAGAGAATGAAAAAGGGGCAAGTTCGAAAGCATCGAGGATCAGGTTGGTTGTGTGTGTTGTTTATCCATTGAGCAGGCTATTAGGACGACTTCATTTGACACAATAACACCTATTGTAGAATATGCACGCATTAATAGTTCGTTATAAAGATTTTTGAAATGGGTTTAACGACAATCTGAGGTATGAAAATACCCATCATGCTATGTTTCATGCTATAGGTTTCAATAATTGCAATTGCAAAATAAGCAATGTGCTTCGACAGGAATTTCATCTGCATGCACATAGCGAAATGTTGTTTGTATTTTCGTTTAGCCTATTCAAATATAATATATTGAGAAAAGTGTTTACAATTTCTATTATATATATTTTATATATTTTTTAAACCAGCTCTATTTCATTGTTTATGGTGCACACGTAGGCTATCATAACATGTATATTTGTAGCCTATTAGGCTAATCGCAAAAAGGGAAATATCCTAAATGAAATAGGACAATATCAGCATATGAATATAATGCTTTTCACCATATTTTTTTCTTATAAAAATACATTCGATTGACATGCTTACAAACTGTTGGAGGATTATTTCTAATGTGTTTTACTAAGCAAATGAACACCGTGCTCTCTCGGCAGTGTGGTAGAAAGATGTAAGATCCAGAGGTGGCAATTCTGAGCTTATTCCCACATCCCTACCGTGCGTGTCAACACCATCAACCATCTATTTCAAACCCGAGGTACACTATTGTTAATGTCCAACGTGGCGGTTATTTCATTGCGTTTCAATAATCGACTGAAATGATAAATGTCTTTCTTACATGAACCATTAACAGTGAATAGAACCTTGCTGAAACACCATATTGTTCGTGCCAAGAACCCCATATGGTGACATTCGTGTAGGGACGAAACCAGGCCAAATAGCATAGGAGTTATAAAACAGCACGAGATTCTATTAGCTTGGATGGAGACCCGCTGTCTTGGATGTCATTTAGCAATATTGAGAGGGAGCTTTTCCTATTAAATATGTACAATTCATTCGAAGGGCTCTGTTGACTACAAACAACATTTGAGGTTATAACATTTCAGAGTGGTTTTGGCTATACAATACAATGGGGGTACAGCCTTCTTCAGCTAGATGCGTCGATTGGGCCTTGTTAAATGAACATTTCCGTCTTCTTAAAAAAACACACATCTGTAGGCCCATCACACTAACGTCATTAATGTGTTGCTTAATCTCATGACTTGTTGTAGGATTTAGCCTAGCTCAAATAATGATTAGTTAAATAGAAGTATAGGCCTAGGCCATCCATCGAATTTATATATTTTTTAAACTACAGCCTGATAACTATAAACCAATGTCTTGTTGCTGATCAACAATTTCATTTTTTGTTTTTTTTACTATTTGGTTGCGGTCAGTGCTATCTTTGGGACGTCCCTTACTTAACCCGAAACTTAACCCTAACCGTAACCATTTAGAATGTCAACTTCAATGGGGATAGGGAGGTCCCAAGGATCTCGTTTAGCAGGGCTATTTGGTTGCAATGATTTTATTACAATACTGTTCTTCTCCACGTGTTATTATATTTTAACTCTACCTGGACAATAACCCTTGCTAACCTTTTACAATCGCAGTAGCCTATAACATAAAATATGTTTTTATTTACAGGAGAACTTGGAAATGGAAACGAACCAACCATGCTTATTGATGTCATAGGCGACTATTGTCTTGATGAAAAATATTTACATTTATGCCAACAGACATGGTGCAATTCATAGTGTCGGACTATTCAGGAAAAACGCAGAATGTAACGTTGGTGTTGATATCATATGGTTCTTTCAGAAAAAGATACAGCTGCACTCTACGCCCACCAAGAACACAGCGGAGGGCAAACGAGCCATGGAGCGATGGAATGAATGGAGTGTTATATTTCCCTCAAACGCGGCAAGCATTGATAGTTCTAAAGATAAGTCCACCGATATCTCTTTTCCAAACATGTTTCCAATGATCTTTACGGTCTCAAGCGGAGCAGTGCTAATTCGAAAGGTTTTCTTTGGCTTAATTTAACCGTTAATTAGAAACAGAACACCTGACATCATCAATCATGAACTCTTCTGGGAGTTGTGTTTTATATTCGCCAAAGCTCTATCTCCAGTCAGTCAGTCCCCTTTCCCAGAGCTGCATGGTCCCCGGATAGGTCACATATTGCTCATGGCCTGTCAGTTTTCCTCGTACATTGAAGATTTGTTGGGGCTGGCTATTGGAAAGACGTATTCAGACTATCAAAATATCATCGCCCATAGTCTAGAACTGGCCTTTGGAATAACTGCAAACATAAACAGCTGGTTGTGAATGTTGGTTTTCTGATTATTTAGGCTGCACTGCATGGTTTGTCTTGATGCTTTGAAGATATTCGAGCAATGATAAAAGTACCCTGACCTGGTACGTCCAATAAACTTGTAAAACCGGAGAAACATACTGTAGTTCTACCAAATTGTGCTAAAGCATATCATATGCAGGTGCATTGATTCGGTCATTTCTACGTTTTCTCTTTTGGTCTCTGTCCATGATTTAAATACAATTATTATAGACATATAATCTCTCATCGCCAATATTATTTGGGCTTTACAAAAATGTTTGAAACGTGGCGCGTCCAATGCAATACTACTGTGTCGAGTGACACATCTGAATATCCTTAAGGTAGCTAGACCTATTATGGTTTATTCATCACCTTCTTACTATAATCGTTACTGACTCCTGTTGCAAAACAAAACAGCTGTACTAACAACTTAACTATAACTTAATACAGGAACACTCACATTAACGTGGGAGTTATGGTGACACATGAGAGTGATACATACTTGTAGTGAAATAGAGGGCTTGCTGAGATTGCATCAGTTGTGTTGGTCTCCATTGATATCCCTATAGGTCCTGTGATTTTCTGGGCATACAGGGTTGAAACATAAGATATTTGTCTATGCAGGCCCTGAATTTACAACAGCCCTAACGCTGCGTTATGACCGAGGTTCAATCTTCAGTACAATACACTGATGTGGTGTCGGGGAGGAGGGTAGTGACTTCAATGTATATGCCTTCTAATGACATTACCCTAGTCCTAGTGTGTCCATAAAGTGCTTGCATTGATCAAATTGTATAATGCCAGCAGGGCATGTTGACAAAATATCAGTAGTCAACCTTTTTGATTACAAATGGGTTTGGACTTTATAAGATGCTACAAAATGAAGCAGTAATAAAGACGAAATAATCGTTGTGATATTGTGGGCTTTCATCTCCTCATTCAATCATTATTTTATAGGCATAACAATTCATAACCCATATTTTAAATTGTAAACTGTAAATAGAAAAGTAAATCATTATTATTATTAAAATTATTGATATTATTATTATTTTCAACAAGAAAAATAATGGTAGGCCTACTAATAATAATAATGCAGTCATTCACAACACTCTGTCACTACTAAAATCACGATTATGACATTTCTTGACCAACGTGACAAGAGAGCGAGTTACAGGCGATTTCCCTTCAAAATGGTAGTAGGCCTATATATTAATATTTTTTTGCAATGTTATCTAACATCATTATTGACTGCCCTTATTTTCTCTGCACCGGCCGAAACATGTTAGGCCTAAACAAGCTTTATTTAACGCAGCGATCGTTTTAAAAGCAATGATGCATTTTCAAGGAAACACTACTGTCAATAGTTCAGGTCTATGTGATCTTGAGTTGCTCGTGCGTTCTAAGGATAATCATGGGTACCCTAGCCATTGTAAACAACACATCATCACCACCCCTGAATAAGAGAAAAAGTGAGTGAGCGCAAGAATAACTCCCTGCAGTGTGCGTGTGTGTGTGTGTGTGTGTGCGCGCGCGCGCGTGTGTGTGTGAATACGGGGAGGGAGAAAGTGGAGGCTTGTGAGTGCGCGCGTACATGACAGGCAACGTGGACGCGTAATCTTGGAGACAAAACATCTCCATCCATTCGCTATGTAGGCGTGCGTGAGTGGGTTTGACGCGTGTAGGGATGGCGAGAGAAACATGAATGCCGGTTTCAAGCTCCCTCTCTTAAGCATCTAAAACAACAGCACTCGTAAACGTCGGCCTTTAGGTGCTTAGGCTGTTACATTGCGCATTGCCTTTGACAGTGTCATATTCCACGGTGTTTAGTACCTGTTGTTTTTTTCTCCCTTCAGCCACTGGGTTGACAAATGTTTAGATTTCCAAACGCGGAACCCCAAACGCGCAGGGCCAAACCGCTTCGCAGCCCTATCACCTTTGCACAGTTGATTTTCTCTCGGCGTTCAGAACTTGAAACCCCCCGGGAAGCGGTGTTGTTCGACAGTAATGCTCCATTGGAGTCCATTTAAGATCATAAAGAAGGATGTGGGAGGCCAAGCGCCCGACCAGAAGGGCTTAACGAAGATTACATTGCATTAGTACATGTATCTGCACCGTGGGCCATAATAGGCTTTATTAGCCTGTAATGATCAGAAACAATTGAATCACCTTTAAACTAACCATAATGTCAAACACGACTAATAGATTAGACTGAGCTAACTGCACAAGTCCTACTGCAAAGACAAACACTTTGAAATGTATTCATATTTTGTAAATAGCTGAGTATAGGCCTAAACTATTATTGTTATTATTATTATTATTATATAATTATATTATAATGACATTACATCAGTTATTATAAACTGGGTGGTTCGAGCCCTGAATGCTGATTGGCTGACAGCTTTGGTATATCAGACCATATACCAGGGGTATGACAAAACATTTATTTTTACTGCTCTAATTACGTTGGTAACCAGTTTATAATAGCAATAAGGCACCTCTGGAGTTTGTGGTATATGGCCAATATACCACAGCTAAGGGCTGTGTCCAGGCACTCTGCAATGCTCATGACTAAAAACAGCACTCCTCGGGGCCATATTGCTTAATTATAAGACTTTTTATTTTACTTTTGATAAATTCCTAGCCCATACATTGGTTGTTCTTTTCTTCCTGATGACACCTGTGAGTTCCAGTAGAGGGTCTGAATTTGATGTCTCCACTCAATACACTGTAGTAGAATGTTCTTCATCAATTAACTACATGTGGAATCACTTCAATCTAAAGTGTATGGGGTGGACATTGGCTCTATTCAGTATTCACTGTGTACTGTAACATAACGTACCCACAATTACAGATTTAGTTTTTCAATAACACGCACACACGCACGCACACACACACACACACACACACACACACACACACACACACACACACACACACACACACACACACACACACACACACACACACACACACACACACACACACACACACACACACACACACACACACACACACACACACACACACAGAGAGAGAGAGAGAGCTATCTTGATGGATGGATGCCTTTGAACATGGCACCAGTAGACTAATACAGAGAGAAGTGGGACAGATCAAAGGGAGGAACCACACTGTCCCCCCAAATGGACGCCAACTGATGAGAAGATATGGAGCGGTTGAGCCCAAGCCACTTATTTTTGGTTAGATGTGGGGTGAGCAACCATGGTCTGATTCTATTTTCAGGGTTTTGTTTTCTCATGTACAATATTGCTCACAAAATAATGTAGCATTATCCTGTATGGACGATGTGCAGAAGAACTATGTTGTCGTCCATAAAGATAATTTCTAATTGATGCATTTGAAATGATCCATAATGATCCATACATTGATAAATAACCATACATTGATAAACTGAACTAAGTTCAATTAAACAAATATTAATGCCAAAACTGAATGAATTAGGATATACGGTTTTGTCCCCCCCCCCCCAAAAAAAAACACACAACTTATTTCCATGATCTTTGGAGTTAATCATTCATTATTATATTCAATGGAGATACAGCTGTGTATCAATGTTGTTAACAAATTAGATGTTGTTAACCTTATTTTGTCTGCACTGATTGTCAGTTGCTCTGGATAAGAGGGACTTAAATGTAAAAGGCAAACACATGACAGATGCAGTAGGTGTTATGTGCCTATTATACACTAGAATGTTAGACTGAGGCATGCTCACAACCTCAGCACAGGAGCAGACTCATAACTGGAAGAACTCAGATTGGTCAATTGACCCCAACATAAAGCCTACCTGATCTCATGGACAAATGATCACGCTATGTTTTATTTGGTTATTTATTGAACCTTTATTTAACTAGGCAAGTCAGTTAAGAACAAATTCTTATTTACAGTGACGGCCTAGGAACAGTGGGTTAACTGCCTTGTTCAGGGGCAGAACAACGGATTTTTACCTCGTCAGCTCAGGGATTTGATCTCGCAACCTTACATAATGACGTTTAGCAAAAAAATTGGACTTATTGAGGTTTTAAAGGTTTGTCGAAACCCTCAATTTTCATGAATTGCTCGGTTTATGGTTAGGATTAAAGTTTGGGTCAAGAGACCAAAACCCAAAGTTGATGCGCTAAAGATTAGGCTAACTCAAATAGTCTTGAAAAAGTAATATTGAACATACACAGCCTCAAGAACAACATCACATACTAAATATACTCTATTCATTCATAGCTGTAGAAAGTAATGCGCAAAGAAAAGAAAATAGAAGGACAGTGAAAAGTTGAAGCTGCTTGTGATAATAAATGATGCTGTCTAGTAATACTACTTAGGAATATATGACTCATGGAACTATGAATACAACTAAACAGTCAGAAAGGTACTCTTCAAACAAGAAGCCAGAAAGTCAGTCATTACAAACATTTGAATGAATGCCCACATGGAAAGCTTCCATATTTCCATAACTATACTAACACACACTACCTATTCAAAACATAACAGAAATGTGTCTACATTTTAGTGACATCTGTTCTTTTTGTTGGATGATAATTCATTTGGACTGAACTGGGACTCATATCCACAGTGTCACTGCACATTTTTTTGTGAATGAAGATAAATGCTTCTCTGAGTACACTCTGTACCATGGGAGCCGTCAACAAATTAATCACTTGCAATTCTATCCACGGCTACTTGGGCACCTGGTGGGTCCCAATACACGTTCCGAGATAATGAGGGCGCATCGGTGCAACATTTTACGAGCAGAGTGTCGTAGTTCTTGAAAAGAGAAAGAAAAAATGAATAACTGAAGCCACCTCTCCAGAGAGGTATAGTTTCTTGAGATGGTTCGGCGCCACGACCTGAAGCAGCTCTCCCCTTTCTCACATCAGGATTTCATTAAGCCGTGAGCACTCCTGCGCCACTTTGCTCCCAAACCAAATGAGGAAATAGCTCGTCTGGCCGCTGACAGACCCCGGGTTTGGCCGTAAAGATAAATGACCCAAAGTATTAAAGTTTAACACTTTGACAAAACCCACCTGATCTCGGGGATTAATGCAACGAAAAATCCATCTGCGAGAAGGACTCAGAGGTGAGTAATGGCCAGGCGCTGGGAAGGTCAAACAATATTTAGGATAAGTACATATCCAGCGTTGAGACTTAAACTTTCCCAAGACATGTACACTACATGACCAAAAATATGTGGACATCTCATTCCAAAATCATGAGCATTAATATGGAGTTGGTCCCCCTTTTGATATTATAACAGCCTCCACTCTTCTGGGAAGGCTTTCCACTCGATGTTGGAACATTGCTACGTGGACTTCTTTCCATTCAGCCACAAGAGCATTAGTGAGGTCGGGCACTGATGCGATTAGGCCTGGCTCGCAGTCGGCATTCCAGTTCATCCCAAAGGTGTTTGATGGGGTTGAGGTCAGAGCTCTGTGCAGGCCAGTCAAGTTCTTCCACACTGATCTCGACAAACCATTTCCGTATGGACCTCGCTTTTTGCACAGAGGCATTGTCATGCTGAAACAGGAAAGGGCCTTCCCCAAACTGTTGCCACAAAATTGGAATGTCATTGTATGCCGTAGCATTACGATTTCCCTTCACTGGAACTAAGGGGCCTAGCCCGAACCATAAAAAACAGCCCCAGACCATGATTCCTCCTCCACCAAACTTTACAGTTGGCACTATGCATTCGGGCAGGTAGTGTTCTCCTGGCATCCACCAAACCCAGTTTCGTCCGTCGGACTGCCAGATGGTGAAACTTAATTCATCACTCCAGAGAACGCGTTTCCGCTGCTCCAGAGTCCAATGGGGGCAAGCTTTACACCGCTCCAGCCGACACTTGGCATTTCGCATGGTGATTTTAGGCTTGTGTGCGGCTGCTTGGCCATGGAAACTCGTTTCATGAAGTTCCTGACAAATAGTTCTTGTGCTGACGTTGCTTCCAGAGGCAGCTGGGAACTTGGTAGTGAGTGTTGCTCCTAGACGTTTCCACTTCACAATAACAGCACTTACAGTTGACTTACAGCACTTACAATACATTTGACGGACTTGTTGGAAAGGTAACATCCTATGACGGTGCCACGTTGAAAATCACTGAGCTCTTCAGTATGGGCAATTTTTCTGCAAATGTTTGTCTATGGAGATTGCTTGACTGTGTGCTCGATTTTATACACCTGTCAGCAACGGGTGTGGCTGAAATAGCTGAATCCACTAATTTGAAGGGGTGTCCACATACTTTTGTATATATAGTGTATCTCATAGATTTGTGTGTGGACGCTCACACACATGCACCTGCAGGCAGACTACTGTTGTCCAAATATCAAGAATAGTATACTACTTCCACCAGCACTATTACCACATAAGCACAAATAGTGCAAATATAACTTGTTATATCCACCCTGTGACTTTGAAATTGTGTCAATAAAGTTGTCTACTTTTCATAAACATATGGATCATATGAGTTAGGCCAACGAAAATTACAAATAAGCAATGCTAAAGAATATAAAATGTCAATGTAAGACATTAGTTCGGCTTTTCAAAGTATCCCGTCCCATGCCATTTGAGTGAGCCAAAACTGTAGTACCCTCTGGTTTTGGGTTTAGGCTAGCTCTGCAAAAGAAAGACAAAAAAACACATCTAATGTCGGGAAGTAAGTCATCTTTCATGGAGAGCGAAGCTCTCCCCTGTGAAACATCCTTCACCCTGCGAGGCTGAGCACTACTAAGTGTCTTCATCCAAAAACAAAGGGTTACTCTGCAGCCTACCTGGCCAGTCCTAACACAACACAGGACATCAGAGGGTTAATAGGCCACTTAGAGTAATGCATCAACATAACTGAAAACCAGCCTGCTAGAGCCTTTAAACACCATACATCTTGTGGTCCCGTGTGGCTCAGTTGGTAGAGCATGGCGCTTGCAACGCCAGGGTTGTGGGTTCAAGTCCCACGGGGGGACCAGGGTTCAATTCCCACGGGGGGACCAGGATGAATATGTATGAACTTTCCAATTTGTAAGTCGCTCTGGATAAGAGCATCTGCTAAATGACTTAAATGTAAAATGTACATTTGTAAAGCGAAAACACAGCATGAGCCAATGGGGGTGTTAACTTTATGTGTGCAAACAAGAAAATTACATTACATGTTCTACTCATTACTGAAAATGACCTAGTAATAACAATCATAGACACTGGTTTAACCCCGGTGCAGAACCACAAGCTAGAATGGTTTTCGGTTCTGGAAAAATAGCAGATTGATGCTTCCAGTTTTCAAAATAAGAGGCATGTGTATGAAGTTATGCTAACAACACCACTGCATAAACACTGCTAAGGCAGTATAGATTTCATTCCAGCCTACTTATCTATCACTGACACTACTAACTGGCTTTCACATCAATGTTTGCTTGTCATTTTTGAACATGCACAAACTCCCCTTTTCTCTTTTATTTTACTCAGGCTCCATCTAAAACGGACAGGAAGTTGGGCAACATAAATAACAAGGGAGTGAAACTACCGAGGAAGGTCTTGGCCCAAGCTTCCCCATAACTTACTTTGTCACTGGGAAATAGGCTCACACCCAGTCCAAATCATAAGCGATGATTCCTCGGAGAACACTGTGCATGTCCCACGGGTGAGAGACCTTTCCTTAGGCCCAAAATAGCCTTCAGTCCAAGCTATGCCCTGTTCCAGGTAACAAACAGACATACTGTATGTTCTAGTGGAAAGTCAAGGTTTCTAATTCGTTTTGCTGACAGCCCTCCCTGACCCAGTAGTATTTTCTCCTTGTGCTGTTTTGTTCAAATGTCCTAGACGAGAAAGGAGAGAAAAGATAAATATAAAAGGAAGGTGCACAAGAGGATTGCACGTTTCCATGCAGTTAAGGAGTCAACAATGAGGATACTTGTTCAAATATTTGGGATTACAGTAAAAGCTTTGGCAAATGAAGAACTGCTGGAGGGGCTTGTGGTATTTGGAAATTGGATTTGGAGGCGATTCTTTGGAGTGTGATTATTGTGTTTTTATGGTTGTTGTAGCATTAATTTATTAGTATTTACTAATCCTGGATCCCCAACGTACACTAGATAGACTGTATACAAGTGTAGTGGCTACACTTTTACCACAACACAGACATTATTGCTTTAGTGAAATGTTGTAAAGATGTTTATTTAGTTTGCAACACTGGATATTTATTTAAAAAAAATGTAGCATCCTTACTATGCCCAAAGAATTTATACGATTCTCCTTGTTCCTTTCAACTTGTGTAATGTGATCTTTCATCCTCATGCTTACCTAGTATTTGGTTAGCGTAGCCCCTGGGCAGTAATGAGCATGTGGCCAACCCATCACTAGTCACCATGAGTGTTTCAATGTTTCATTCTCCTCAGTTTAAATAGGGATATACATATTTTCCAAATGTGACAGCAGGTCTAGGTGGTAGAGCATGGTGCTTGTAATGCTAGGGGGGTGGGTTCGATTCCCACGGGGGACCAGTATGAAAATATATACACTCACTACTGTAAGTTGCTCTGGATCAGAGCATCTGCTAAATTATTGTAAATGTAAAGCATAAAATGGTCCTTATCTGTGATTGGGTTTGTGGCCATGTCGAATGGTTAGCACAGGTCTAGTGCTCTTGCTTATTATGCAGGGTGCCAATAGAACCAAAGCAGCACCCAAGTCTGCACTCAGGACAGCTTTTAATTACAAGCAATTGAATCAATTCATCCAGAATGGAGTAGCCCTGCAAAAGTA
Organism: Salvelinus namaycush; assembly: GCF_016432855.1. Lineage (NCBI taxonomy): Eukaryota > Metazoa > Chordata > Actinopteri > Salmoniformes > Salmonidae > Salvelinus > Salvelinus namaycush. Next base: position 22,354,600 of record NC_052311.1, on the reverse strand, counting down.
AAGGTAGGGGGGAACATTGTGGCACTGTTGGCCTGCAGCACCATGCCTATTTCTCATTGTCAACCGGTACTTTGAGTTCTGGACAGATATCACAAACTGCCCTTTAATTTTTTTTCTTTCTTGACACTGTGCTCAAGGGCTGTGATATATCCATCAGTGACCACACTCACCATAAGGAAGCTGAGAGAATACATGCGATGGAGATTATCAGGACAAAACCCCATCAGCTTGTCAAGGGATGCAGACAGTAGACAGTATTGTATCCACATGTATTGAACACAGAGCTGTCAACGTGTCTGACGGTCCCATTCATCATGTACAAAGCCAGCGCTGTCAGAGCCACAATGCACCCCATCTATCCCTGCCCTAAGTGACAACTCTGAGATGAGCATTAGGGCAGCGGAGGATGTATTCAAATGATTTGTTTTTTCTCTTTGCACAAGGCAATTTCCTCAAGGCACTCAGCCTAGGGGGATCGTTCAGAGTGAAACCTTACGGCAAAGTAAAAAAATCCTTTGGCTCCTATAGTTGACCTAGTATCTAACCGATCTTACCAACTAATACAGTAGGAGATTGATTATATATTCTTTGGATATTACAGGAGTTGCATTTTTTAGAACAACTAATTAGTAGAATAAAAAGTAATGGAGGATAGATTATCCAATTAGTTTAACCAGAGCTTTGTGCGTGTGTGTGTGTGTGTGTGTGCGTGTGTGTGTGCGTGTGTGTGTGTGTGTGTGTGTGTGTGTGTGTGTGTGTGTGTGTGTGTGTGTGTGTGTGTGTGTGTGTGTGTGTGTGTGTGTGTGTACATATATATATATATATATATACAGTGGGGCAAAAAAGTATTTAGTCAGCCACCAATTGTGCAAGTTCTCCCACTTAAAAAGATGAGAGAGGCCTTTTGCCCCACTGTATAAATATACAGTATATACTGTATATAGGTGTGTGTGTGTTTGCATGCACATATGTGTTTGTGTATGTTTGTGCGTAAGGGTGGGCATGCACGTGTGTGTGAGTGTCTGTGTGTGTGGCCTGAGTCAGCAGACTAGTTGTAATTACCTTGAGGCCTGCTAGTTGAGGGCTGTGCAGCACTGCAGAAATCTGACAGGGGGAGCATCATTTCCCCTGTAACCCAGAACCAGAGAAAGCAATAAAGCTACTCAATACAGGACAATAAAGGAGAGTCATGCCACATTTTTAGAATACCGAAAACAAGTAACCTGTTTACGCTGTACAAACAGTAGCAAACTAATAAAACGATTTATGCTAGCGCATTGAAGTAATCATATCAGAGCCTTCGTAAATTATGTCTCAGTCATACACATGACGGCTTATTAAGTGTTAAGAAACTTTGTGGTTTTAAATGTCTTTAAGAGGACGTAATCAGTATTTTCAATAGATTGGTCAAAGAGATATGGCAAAGTGCTCCAATGATACGGTTCCAGAAAGTCCCATTCACTTTGATTCATACCTGTAAATCACAGAACAAGTTATATTGCTGTTATCGCTTGAAGACTTTTAGGTTTCATTCAGAAGATGGCTCTTAAATCTAATTGCAAAGACTGATCTACCATCCTATTGACATTTTGACTGCGTTTCAAACAATATGAGCTTTTCTAAGGTCTCCGTCATCATAATTTCTCCCGAGTTAATGTCATACTGTAATATAGACCACATCCACAGTATTGGTTAGGTATAAAGTGACAGAGTGATGTGCTGTGAAATGCAATATGTTCATCAAAGAACAATTTCATTTCTTCGTCTCCAGTTAATCATTTATTATTAAGTCTAAAAGTAGTAGAAAATCCCTTTTTGTATGGAAAAACTCAGTGAACCTTTCTTCCATATCTGCAGAAGAAGACATGAGTAGGAGTAACATTTTGGTTTTAGGGCTTAGTCCACATCCTAAATGGAGCAGAGGATGAGGGAATCTTGTAGATACCTCCATCTCTCCTATGGGGTATCCTCCTCTTGGGTAAGAGTAGTGCTATGCAAACTTCAGCCTGAGCCAACACTGGAGCTCATTTGGAAGTCTGTGTGCTTGTCCCTGGTGTGCGACGGCCCCGCCCTAGCTCCTCGTGGTTTTATTTTTAATTAACCTCTAAAAGATAATCTGTTGTTGCTTCCGCTGTTCGTGTCAGCGGGGTTAATGATTTCACGAGCTCAGGGAGAAACGGCAGGGGACAGATCAATGCACCTCAATTTCCCGCCCCTCGTGTTCTGTCTCACTAGCCGGGGCTGCGGTGAAAGCACTGCCTGGCCCTTCTCCCTGTCCGCTCTCTCCCTTGTTCTCAATATATACACTCACACACACACACACACACACACACACACACACACACACACACACACACACACACACACACACACACACACACACACACACACACACACACACACACACACACACACACACACACACACACACACACACACACACTATATGCATGCAATGTCACCCCCTTACTTGGGAAAGCACTTGTAAGTGAAGCTTTACTTAGACACGTAAGAGATTAGATAAAACGGCCAATATGCTCTTACATGATCCTATTGATGACACACCAGTGAAGGCAGGGTGTAATTGGCCAACTTTTTGTTCTCTGAATTAGTCGCTATCCTCCATTCTTCCTGACCATGCCTAATGTTTTAATTCAGGCAGGCTTGTACTCTGTAATGCACTTTTTGCCAAACAAACGCATCAGTACTGCACCATAACAATTGCATAACTTAAAGGCGATTTGCTTTCCTGTAATGTGTGTATACTGGCGGCAGAGAAGTCAGGCGCAGGAGAGCAAAGACTATGTTACAACGGTGCAGTTTAATAATAAAATCACAGAGAACAAACACAAATAAATAAATACAATGAGACAAAACACTTCGCACGCCAGCCATAACGTGCACAAACTCTTACAATCAACAATACCGGACAAAGACATGTGGGGAACAGAGGGTTAAATACACAACATGTAATTGATGGGATTGAAACCAGGTGTGATGGAAGACAAGAAAAAACAAATGGAAAATGAAAGGTGTATCGGCGATGGCTAGAAGACCGGTGACGTCGACCGCCGAACGTCGCCCGAACAAAGCGAGAAACCGACTTCGGAGGAAGCCGTGACATTTCCAGGGATACTACAAAGTCAGAACTGCAGTATACTGTAAAACAACCACAGATTTCTATCTAGATTCAGGAAATCACATTCCATTAATGGCGGTGTCTCTCAGGGTGACTCATTGATCACAGCAGCCCAGGACCGACTCAATACTTCAGCTTCTGTATTGGAACTTGGAAATTATTTTAGGTATAACATGACGGCTTATTGATGCAATGTCAGACTGTGACATGTGTATATATGTCCCTAAGGAGAAACTCTGGGAGAGAGGCGTCTTCACCCTCCCTAAGTCAGACAAAGCTTTTCCAAATCCGTCACAATCTTGTCCTTTGATTTTGTATTCTCCGCCACCTATTCGTTTGGGGTTTGAGGTGTTGTTGATAGTGATCATTCAGTTTAATAGTAGCATATTAGCCATAGTGTAATTACCCACAATGATTTAATTTAGGGTGAACACAACACAGTAACAGCTTAATCAATGTCTGGCTAAAACATGGGATAGTGCTGCAAGGCTTTCAAATCTTTAGATTTACCCAGTATGTAAGCATTTGCTTTCGAGTAATGTCGTAGGGGAAAACAAAAACTAATTAATCTTGATCCTGTCAATATTGTTGTGAATAATGTGAGATCGTATTAACCAGTTTGAATGTATAATGAAACAATATTGAATTTATGCCAATTTATATATTTCTTACAAGGTATTAGCTTACAATGGAGGCTGACCAGTTCAGAGAAGCACACCAATACAAAACACCATTAATTAATACCGTGTCTAATCATAGATAAAGACATTAAAGTAAAGTAGACCCAACTCTGAGTCATCACAGTGAATGGGGCCCCCATTGAGCTCATGCTTCCCTGACTCCGTCTGTGAGACACTTACTCTTCCAATCACAGCGTTCGGCCTTCCCTTCCCCTTGTCCCTGATATGTAACAGAACCATCAGATGGAGTGGACGTCTGTAATCATACTCTGACTACACACACACACACACACACAGACACACACACATACACACACACACACACACACACACACACACACACACACACACACACACACACACACACACACACACACACACACACACACACACACACACACACACACACACACACACACACACACACACACACACACACACACACACACACACACACACACACACTAAAGCATGCACACACCAAACCTTCACATGCTGGTTTTGGAAACATCAAAACTGACTGTAGGGAGTCTGAGACTTAAAAGTGTGCAGCACGCCTTGGCCCACAGGTATGCAGTGAATGGGCCAGCGGTATGAACCCCATGCTGGGTCCCGCTCCCATTTGGATGTCTCTATCTGTGGAAACTTTTCTTTTTCACCCCTTGCATCCCCACCAGTCCAGCAGGCCTCCGTTAAGAACTGCAGCCAGGATGTATCAATCAACCACACGCCAAGGGAATTACCTCATTGCACATTGGCAGTGCTATCTAAGCAGCGACAGCATTTGGGCTTTGAGATAAATACCAGCTCTTTAAATTACATCCTACTCTGTGAGAACCTCTGCTTTATCACTCCGGAGTACGACAGGTTCGGGCCATGTCCTTGTTGCTTTGGCTTTTCTAGCCACTTCTTCTGGCCCATCTCCACCCCCCCCGCGTTTCAGGACAACTTTATGAAATCAGAATGCACAGAATAAGGCAGTGGGTAGTGCCAAATGTTTGTCTTTACAATAACAGTAAACATTTCATTGTCATTACATGGTCTAAGTCACAACCTCAGTCGGGTGAACTCTTCAATTTCATCCAAGAACGCTTCCCTCTCTCCTCAACTCATATTATATAGCACTCCCTCTTGTGCCATAATGTTTGCAACAATGACAGTGAAGTCAATGGCAAGATAGCTAGATTAGCCAGCTAGCATTTCTTCTAATGTCTCTCACTCGTCTGATTTTCTTGCACAATGTGTCAGTGCTCAAATGAAAATATATCCCAGCGGTGCCGGCAATGGTGTTACCCACTCTACACGTATAAGCTTATAAGGAAACTGAAACGCAAAGTATCTTTCGTGGGTGAAAGGGAGAATGGAAATATGCTTGCATATTAAAACACAACATATTTAACACTTAAACATGCATTATTGTACTCACACATACAGTACTCAGAAATTCACACAATAATATAGGCCTACTCACATAACCACACAAAACATTTGCTCACTCATAAGCACAAAGTGGCAGGGTCAGGCTGTTGAGATTACAGATTGTGCCTTTAGGTGGAAGTTTTAAGGACAGAAAATCTGGTTCTACTTTTAATGCCTGTCATCCCTCAATCCTCCCCAATGCCCATCATCCCCCAGGAGTGGTGGAGTTAAACTGGGTTTGATGTTCTGCTGTCTGAAAATCATCTTTTACACATTCCAAGAGCCAAATGCAATTTGGGCTGTCACCAGTGGCATTCCCTTTAAGTATCCATGCCTTTGACTATTACGGGCCTGAGATAATAGTTATCTCTCAACTTTTCACCCGTACTACACTGCTGCTAACAGACGCAGAGGAATGGCAAAGATTCCATATCAAACGTTCCCTCCGCAATCTCTCACTCAGCTCATTGGAATGGTCTTGATTAAGATAGCTCTCTCACACAAACAGTTAAAGGATGGGAAAGCTGAACGAAGCATCTTAACCCAATTAAAAATGCCTGTGAGTTCTTTTAAAGTGAGAAGAGCAATTCCCTTCAGACAAGCTGGAGAAGACGATGGATAATAAATCACCCTCTCAAGTACGACGTTTAGGCTTTAAGCATGAGGTTGAAGCAGAAGCAAAGGAAAATGTGATGACCCCGCGACCTCCCAACTCTTAACCCCTTCCCCGAGTCCAGGGCGACTTCCAGAGCGCTCCCACAAAAAGGCCCTGGTTGGACAGCCCATTTGGGCTTTGTCTTCGTGACCCTCACACGCGCCTGGGGTCTCGCAGCTCGCCCTCACTTTTCAACACATCTGGGGGAGGGAGGGAGGGAGAGAGAGAGAGAGAGAGAGAGAGAGAGAGAGAGAGAGAGAGAGAGAGAGAGAGAGAGAGAGAGAGAGAGAGAGAGAGAGAGAGACAGAGAGACAGAGAGACAGAGAGAGAGAGACAGAGAGACAGAGAGAGAGAGAGACAGCTGGGGATGGGTGGGCTTGCTGATAAAAATTAAACAAACCAAGCAAGAATTTATTCCACATACTAAATATTCTTCATTTTTTCTCTAGTTCTCTCCCTCCATGTACAGAAGATAGGAGAAGTAGCAGATGAGGGAAAGATATGTTGACAAGGGGTGCTAAGTGGATTTGAGTAATGGGCAGTTGGGCGATGTGTTTGTTTAACCATCTGGTAGCAACTCCCTCAGTTTTTTGATGTAGTGTCTGTGGAGGGAAAAAGCCCAGTGCCTAATATGCCATTTATGACACGATGGGTGGTCACACAATGAGCAGCTGGGTTCATTGATTCATATTACAGCTCACGTTTAAATCAGAAAAAGATTGGAACACTGAATGAGTGACATCACCAGGGACCTCCAGAAAAATGTGTTGAAAAAACAAGAATGAAAAATACACAAGTATGTGAACACCCCTTCAAATTAGTGGATTCAGCTATTTCAGCCACACCCGTTGCTGACAGGGGTATAAAATTGAGCACACAGCCATGCAATCTCCATAGACAAACATTGGCAGTAGAATGGCCTTACTGACGAGCTCAGTGACAGGGGTATAAAATTGAGCACACCGCCATGCAATCTCCATAGACAAACATTGGCAGTAGAATGGCCTTACTGACGAGCTCAGTGACTTTCAACATGACACCGTCATAGGATGCCACCTTTCCTACAAGTCAGTTGTCAAATTTCTGCACTGCTAGAGCTGTCCTGGTCAACGTCTAGGAGTAAAGTGGTAGGCCACACAGGACCTCTGAGTGCTAAAGCGCGTAGAGCCTAAAAAATCGCCTGTCCTCGGTTGCAACACTCACTACCGAGTTCCAAACTGCCTCTGGAAGCAACATCAGCACAAAACCTGTTTGTCGAGAGCTTCATGAAATGGGTTTCCATGGCCGAGCAGCCGCACACAAGCCTAAGATCACCATGCGCAATGCCAAGCATTCGGCTGGAGTGGTGTAAAGCTTGCCGCCATTGGACTCTGGAGCAGAGGAAACGCGTTCTCTGCAGTGATGAATCAAGCTTCACCGTCTGGCAGTCCGATGGATGAATCTGCGTTTGACAGATGTTAGTAGAACGGTACCTGCCCAAATGCGTAGTACCAACTGTAAAGGAAATCTCAACGCTACAGCATACAATGACATTCTAGACGGTTCTGTTTTTCTAACTTTGTGGCAACAGTTTGAGGAAGGCCCTTTCCTGTTTCAGCATGACAATGCCCTCGTGTACAAAGCGAGGTCCATACAGAAATGGTTTGTTGAGATTGGTGTGGAAGAACTTGACTGGCCTACACAACCATAACCCCATTGAACACTTTTGTTTGGGATGAATTTTAATGACAACTGCGAGCCAGGCCTAATCGCCCAACATCAGTGCCCGACCTCACTAATGCTCTTGTAGCTGAATGGAAGCAAGTCTCCAGCAATGTTCCAATATCTAGTGGAAAGCCTTCCCAGAAGAGTGGAGGCTGTTATAGCAGCAAAGAGGGGACCAACTCCATATTAATGCCCATGATTTTGGAATGAGATGTTCGACGAGCAGGTGTCCACATACTTTTGGTCATGTAAACTTGTGGTCGTGTGTTTCATGAAAATGAGCATGCTAGCCTACAACATATCAATATTAAATATCAAGAGCATCAAAACATTAAGAACACCTGCTCTTTCCATAACATGGACCGACCAGGTGAATCCAGGTGAAAACTATGATCCCTTATTAATGTCACTTGTTAAATCCACTTCAATCAGTGTAGATGAAGGGGAGGAGACAGGTTAAAGAAGGATTTTTAAGCCTTGAGTCAATTGAGACATTAATTGTTTATGTGTGCCATTCAGAGGATGAATGGGCAAGACAAAATATTTAACTGCCTTTGATCGGGGTGTGGTAGTAGGTGGCAGGCACACTGGTTTGTGTCAAGAACTGCAACGCTGCTGGGTTATTCACGCTCAAAAGTTTCCAGTGTGTATCAAGAATGATCCACCACACAAAGGACATCCAGCCAACTTGACACAACTGTGGGACGCATTGGACTCATGGGCCAGCATCCCTGTGGAACGCTTTTGACACCCTGTAGAGTTCATGCCCCGACGAATTGAGGCTGTTCTGAGGGGGAAGAGGGTGTTCCTAATGTTTGATACACTCAGTGTAGATGAAAATGATTACCATTCCAGTACGACTTTACATTGAGTGCCACTAAAACCTATATAAAAAAAGTCTAACTACATTGTAATATAATGCATGTAAATATCTGCATTTGTAATTACACAAATCGAAATAGCAAACCAGTATTACATGTGTAAGTACTGTGTAACAATGTGTTGTAATTATGCAGACCACAGCAAATGTTTGTATAATTTGTATGAGTCAGATTCCAGAATGGAAAGATGTATGATAAAACATGAAGTAGGCAAACTAACATTTCAGTAATACAATGAGATCTTTTCTAAAGACAACGCTGTGTCAAAGACTATGTGAAATCGCAGTCATCATTTCATAAGGTCCCTTATTGAATCAGGTGTGGGATGGGGATTCCATGTGGATAGGATTCTGTAAGAGATGGCATTGTTCATTTTCAGCAATTACATGCAAGGCGCCTGTAACCAAATTAAGTCTCTCTTATTGAGGCAGTGACAGCGCGTTCTGAAGTAATTACCATGGCTTTTAATAAAGTGCCGTCCGAATTCACTTTTTAATCTCGCTCTCCTGAATTATTAAGCAGCTGTCCCCGCCCCATCTTTGGATCACAGGTTTCCCCCTCACACAGAACTGATTGGAGGGAAGAGAAAAGGCCTTACAAGGATATGGTGGCATTGGAGCCATAATAATCCTAATGCAATACATTGTTAGATTTATAGATACCGACAGGAAAATAATCTGTAAAAAGAGATGAAAAAATGATTTATTTATTTGAATCATTTTGATAGATAGGTTTTTATTTTATAAGATTTGAACTAGAGTATATGTACACTCTTAGAAACAAGAGTTCCAAAAGGGTTCTTCGGCTGTCCCAATAGGAGAACCATTTGAAGAACCAATTTTGGTTCCAGGTAGAACCCTTTTTGTTCCAGGTTGAACCTTTTCGGGTTCCATGCAGAACTCTCAGTGGAAAGGCGATCTAAACATGTCCACTTCATGATCTTCCATTCCGTCCATTCCTCACAGCCATGCCACCAGTCATGAAAACGAATAAAAGCCTGATCATGTTTTGAAATGAAAACAGTCACAAGTTAGTGTTAACAAACATGGAACATCGACCCTCTATAAAAACCAAAACGTTTGGATCAATAAAAGCCATTCTCTAACTGGGGAAACAGAGCTGAAAGTCCTGATTTCTCTTTTAGCAGCTTTGCCTCGTATTTTTCTTTCCATCAGGAGAAATGTCAGGAGAACTGTAAACGTATTAAAGGTCAGCCAAGTACTAACAGACCAAACCAGGCCTTCGTTATGCATGCTGTTCTCCAAAGCAGGGGCCATGGACGCGCTTTGGCACTGGCCATGACATTTGGTTTGTTTTTTTATTTATTTGAGATCGGCACACCCCATAGAAGTTGAGCACAATTTATGTATTCATGTGAACTCTTTCCCTCTTCCTCTTAGTTTTTCTCCACATTACCCTAAAATCTACTATAAAAACAGGCATTCAACAATTCCCTACAAGCTAACATAACACATGTAATTCAGATCTGAGCTTAGCTTGGACGTGCTTTATTGGATGATCAAGTGACTGCATTAAAGCACGGAGCAGGTTAATAAAGTTTGGGTCCGCAGTGTAAATTGTCAATTTGCTTTGACTGGTGGTCGGCACTGTTGACAGTGAAAAAGCACACTCTGGTGACTCAATTGACACTCCTTCCAGTTCAAAGGTTAATGAATGGTTATTCCTCCATCCCAGCAGGAGATGCCTTCTCTCCCGGGGCCAGCCGTGTGAAAGGAACTAGATTTAGGGAGATAAATCTCAGGGAGATAATTTGCCTTGATTTAATCAGGAGCAACGTTATCATTGGAGACAACAGAACATAACCAAAGTCACTGACTTACAGATTACAGGATGTATTTAATGATTAATATGTGGTTTAATGCTCATTATATACTTTATGTAAAGGGTAAGATTCTGATCTTAATACAGATGTAGCATTGAAATATATCACAGTAGGTCTTGGGATTCGTTTTTTTTATGTCGGCAGATTGACATTGGTAGCCATACATTTGTCACACCGGCTCAGTTGGTAGACCAACACAGGACCCTATGTGACATGAAAGGCCAGGGTTGTGGATTCGATTGCCACAGTGGCACAGTGGCAATCGAGCGTCTGCTAAATTACTAAAATATACAAATGAAATGTCTAAAAAGATAAATACAATTATTAGTGATATTTTATAAAGAAAGAAAAATGGTCTGATTCACAGAGGGAAAGTCTCTAATAAACAGATACAATGTAACCCAGTTTGGTATAGTGCTTAGTCATGGCAAAGCCACAGCTTTAAAATGCATTATTGTGTGAAACTGTCTCTGAGTGTGACCTGGACTGAAATCACTTGACTGCCTGTTGACCCAGAACTGTGCTTGAAGAAAACTGCCAGTGCAAAGTGAGAGAGGCAGAGTTCAGGATAGATTTGATTTCACTTCTAGCCAGGTGTGAGCTTTGTACTTGCCACGAACCATACCAATGCTCTGGCTTTTCCATCCAAAAGCTGGTTATTTACACCCATACCTGGGCTCTTTGTCACAACAGTTTTAATGGAAACGTTGGATGTGAAAATTCAGTCGCTAACCAGAACCACAATTTTTCCACACAAGCTCAATAAAAATATGTACCTAAATAATGATTTAGCTATACATCCACCTAACATGAATTATGTAATAAATGTGCAACATGAGTGTTAATTTAAAGTAAAATGAATTTTTCAGAAATATTTTTAGCAAGTTATGAACCAGTCAGAATTTGCAAGTATTCAACAAGCGTTGATAAGTGTTGAGGTGGGCCTTTGCACTTCATCAAACAAAGGGAAGGAACGGTGCTCAACAATGACAAAATTCACGAAAATGGCTTACCAAGAAAAACTTCCAGAAGGACTAATTCAAGGTAAAAAGGTGTTGAAGCTCTCGTCAAGAGATTTTTATTTTTGCTCATTTTAATCCATTGAACAGGATGCGAACAGATGAGTGACGTTTCGACGTCGAGGTGACGTCTTCATGCTGTGGTATAATCTGCGGTATAATTTCTTTCTTGCGTAACATTTTTGGAGATGCAAATTCATATGTTTCCTATGTTCACCCATGAACCTATAAAGGAGATGTGCATGGAACACAGTGTGATGGTTCCTAGGTATGATGATGACAAGAATAGTTTGCGCATGTCTGGGATTTAAATCAATATAAGGTATAGTAATATTATTTGAATGTTTTGTTTATTTTAATCACGAAATTTGACCCTTTGTGGATTAATACATTTATTAATTAATCTGTTGCCGTATATTAAAAAATGTTGTGCACAACTATTTTAGGAACGGTATGTAATCAGTAATCAAATCGTATCTTTACTAACTTGTACCATGTACAGCATTACTAATAATATCAGTGGAACTTTGTCTCCAACTGGTCAATACTAGACCTTGTTCTGTTGAAATTCTCTCCAAAGTCCCTCCCGTTCTACTTTCATTCTGAGGCACTGGGACTTCATTTCTCCCGTATACAGCGGACAGTTGTCCTATGGGTTAATGGCCCACCGAAGACCTGAATCAGTCCCAGATGAAAGAAACCTAAAGGGCCCTCATTTTTCCCCATTAATCATTCTTGTTTTCTTTAAAGTGATCTTTTCACCCTGTTTTAAGTACCTGTCTGTTTTCTGGAGGCCTATCCGAGCCTCGCACCCTCCTCACAAGGAGTCCCCTGGGCCCAGAATCAGGCTCCAGGTTTAATGGCTTTTGTAATGGCAAATTATAAGGCGCTACAAGAAGATTAATCTAAGGGTGGTGTTGGACTCGCTGGGGCGCAGGCTTCAAGGTAACCTGAGATTGTTAACGTCACACTTAACAATGTAGATGGCTGCCCTGGCCGACCACACCATCACAGACACATGAACTCTTACAACATCATGTTTTACCAGGCCTAATATTTTAGCTGCCCAGGGCCAACTGACCAAAAAATCATTATCATTTGTAAAATTAACAAATTGTTTTGTCAGGATTTTCAGCACCATCATCATTCCTGTGCTAATAGATTTGCTATGACTCAGCGGCCACTTAATTCTTGCTGACCCGAGACGAGTGTTTCCTTCAAAGGCTGAAGACTCAACTGTAAGGCAGGCCAAAATGAACGGAGTAACAAATCTGAGATGCACTTTGTCAAAGTCTACAAAATGCCTAGAAGTATTAAAGTCCTCCCTGATATGAAACATTTCTTTGCTCACTGTGTGAATGAAGTAAATTAGGCATGCAATTGTGAACACATATTTCCATTTTTTGTTTGAGGTTGCATAGAAGAAAAGTTGAGACCACAGAGAGGTGAACTTTGTTTTACTTTGGGTGGGATACATTTCTGCCCATGTATTTTGAGGTATGGTGTCATGTCCTACTTCGGTCAAAGTGTCTGCTTATGTATAAGGCATTGCACTCTGGGACGGCATGATTATGTCTTTAGGGTAGTGACCTCAGCCTTTACTACATCAATTAGAAATTGATCCTCTAGGTCCTTAACTCATCTCAGCATTAGCATGTACCATGTCAAATCTTTCAGACCATTTCTATTATCGTACTTATAAAATGAGAAGAAACCTTACGAAATGTTTAAACAAAACAAAAAGACAAAATTGTGGTCATTAAAATATAATCAAAGATGTGGGTCTTAGCCACAATGTTCTCTCTTCTCAAGGAGAACATAAAGATAGCCTCACCACATGGAGTTCACTAAAACAGTGAGTCTCGCCTCTTAAAGGAACATCATGGTTGTTTGTGGCTCCTATAGCTGTCACCACAAACTTGGTATTAGAGAAACCTGACAAAATTGAGGGACTATTTTAGTGTGTTGACACTTATCTGGTAAGTCCTGTCTAAATGTTAACATTTTAGTTTCGCTCTTTCATATAAATGACATCCGAGACGAGGCTGCATTTGCCTTAGAACAGCACTTGACCCCTCCAAAGAACGTGAAAAAACAAAAAATGCTAATGAAATGGGAGTCCCAAGTACCTCACTCATATCTCATCTCTATTAACGGCTTTACTGGTGACCCCAGGGGTCCTCGTAAAAGTTTACACAGAGGTTTCAGTTAGAGCTCCCTTTAAAGGAATGAAAGAAATCGGTTAGTTTATGGTTAGCCTTAAGAATTATACAGCATGTTTTACTAAAGTTCCCATTTTTACAGACCCTGGTTCCAATTAGTCAGCCAATGGCAAAGGGGTCTAACCTGAGCTTCACTTTATTCAACAAAAAAAACATGTGATTGACTGTTGATCTCTGAGACACACAAGCCAGGGGGTTTGGAGTCCTACCAGCTCTAACAGTCTCATGTCAGATTTAAACGCTCATCCATGTTTCTCAAACGTCAAATTTTGAACTTGTCCAAACGTCGAATTTCTAAGTGTTTAATGTTAAGTTTAGGAATTAACTCCAAATTCTTAAGGTTAGGCATTAACTCTGAATAGTTAAGGTAAGGGTTAAGGTTTGGGATAGGCTTAAAACAAAAATATCAAAAATATCTTTCCGTTGCTGGATTCAAACTTGAAACCTTTGGAATCAAAGGCAGATGCTTACGCCTGTCTGCCATCCCCATCTACAACTCTACTGCAGGTGACCTGGCTGTGGAGTTGGGTCTGAGATCAGCATTAGCTAAGCTATGCTGCCACTTCAAGAATGGAATGAAGTACGAATGGACCAAAAAGGTGGTCGCCCATAGACCACTGTTCATTTCTTAGAATGTTAATTTGTTTTACCGAGTCCTGTTGGAATGCCATGTGGGAGCTAATTTCATCCAGTACAAAGATCAAGTTCTAGGTTTTAAGAAAATAAATTAGTGCATTATATGTAGATATCTCAAGTGTTATAAACTAGGCTGATGAAAATGTATTGGAGCACTGAAGCATAATTTGGTGGCAAAATATTAAAAGTTTAACATTCAAATCATTTGTCTGCATTCAATTACATGTATTCCAGCTCAGTTTCTCACCCAAGGCTATAGCTGACTACAGAGGCCTTACCATGCTTTGTAAACCGTTAGAGCTTTGCCACCCGAGGCCAAAGGGCCCGGCATTATACATAGGGTTAGGGCCATGTAGGGCCTATGTTTTCATCAATAACTAGGGTACGGGTAGGGCTCGGGTATCACTATATTGATCACCAACATTTTGAAGCTGAGCCATTTGCTCGTGCTCTGCTGCGTATTACAGACATATCTGACTAAGATCATAACATTGTCAGAAGTGCTTCAACCTTGTCAAATATAAGACAGGAGAGATTATTTCACAGAAAATAATAATGCTCCTTAAGTTTTGTCGGAGTTTAGAGTGAGGAAAAGTAGCGAACAGCTAACTGCTCTCTCATGTCTCGTCATTGAGTAGAACAGCCCAAGCAGAGCCGTTGCTATGGATACTCACCAACTCAGAGCCGACCATGAGCAGGGATTGAGTGACAGATAGAGAGGAGCAGCTAATGAATTTACTAAAAGAGAAAGTTATTTCTGATTGCAGGTATCGGGCAGGGTCGGGCCGGGCTTTAAATTTGGGAGAAGCAATCGGGCCTGGGTAGGGAAGGGGCCTGAATGTCGCAGGAATGGGTAGGGCTCAGGAATGGGTAGGGCTCTATTGGGCACAAAATAATCTGAAACACAACTAAAACAAACAGTAAATGCATTCAACAAGTTTGTAGAGTCACAAGCTAGATGTAATCATATTGTTGCGTGCTAGGAATATGGGACCAAATACTAAACTTTTGACTACTTGTGTGTTTTTGTCCCAATACTTTTAGTCCCCTAAAATGAGGGGACCATGTACAAAAAGTGCTGTAATTTCTAAACTGTTCACCCAATGTGTATGAAAATACCCTCGAATTAAAGCTGACAGTCTGCCCTTTAACCTCATAGTCATTGTATCATTTCAAATCCAAAGTGCTGGAGTACAGAGCCAAAACAACAACAAATTAGTCACAGTCCCAATATTTTGTGATCTCACTGTATTTGCGTCCTCCTCTCCCTAGTTTGCAATGTGTATCAATATGTCTGGAAATGGCCTGGCCGGACTAAACACACCAGTATTTAATATGAATTTAAGCGATTAAATGTGTCATATTGCTTCTGCTTGAGATCCCAAAAATGACCCTTACCCATAACAAGCCTTTCGTTTAACTATGTCAAGGCAGACAAGAGAGACAATTGGAAAAACAGCTCAGGGAAAACCTTGAGCAAGACATGCAGATGAATTATGGAACATGTCACACAACAAGTCTATGTTCCAGAGGAGGTTAACGGAGGTAAAGTGCCTTTAGGCAGCAGGGCCTTGGTCCTTCCAACCTGCCACCACCACAACAGCCCATTCATAACTCTCTGACTGTCACTCAGAGCTCCAGTCTGACAAAACAAACACCCCGCCAACAAAGACATCAGGTCAAGTAAGTAGAGCTGATCCATCAGTGCTTTTTGAGTTCTGTGAGGTTTCGGTTCATTATTAAAAAATTATCATGTTTTTTTCGATTTCGGTTTCGATTATTTGGGTTGAATGCTGTAACAACACAGAATAGAACAATTAATTAAAGTCCCATGCTTATCACTTATTAACCATCATTTACTCACATTACTTTACTTTAATATAATATTTCAGTTGTTGTGTATATTATTGTGTATATCAGTTCTTTTTGATTACTTTATCATTTAATTCCACGTCATCATCTCATCTCTATAGAGCTGCTGCCGATGCTGCTACATACAGGCACCCGAGTGGCGCAGTGGTCTAAGGGACTTCCTCTCAAGGTGTCAGGTCAGACACCCTGGTTCACATCCAGCTGTGTTTGGGAGTCCCATAGGTGGTGCACAATTGGCCCAGCGTTGTCTGTGTTTGGCCGGTGTAGGCTGTCATTCTAAATAAGAATTTGTTCTTAGAGGACTTGCCTAGTACTAAAATCATAGTTTTAGTAGGTCTTCAAAGTAAATAAGGCACACTTTATGACTGCTGAGTACCAACTATCAATCATCTCAACAGCTGCTCTCTATATCCCCTCACGGTCGCGCATTCTTCTGCCTCTTCTGTAGCAGGCGTAAAAGAAACACAGTTCGGACAAGTAGATGCGCAATGGATTATGGTCATTGTAGTTAATAACCCCGTTGTATTGGCTAAACTATGTAGATTATTGGCATGTTGGAAACTAGACCAACTGTGTGCATTGAGCTCACAGAAAAAACCCGAACTAAATGGAATTAAAATAATTGAACCAATTAGTTGTTTAAAAACGAAAAATAACTGACATTTCAGTTCACTGCTCAGCACCACCAGTAAGTAAGTAAGTAAATATGAATTAAGTTGAAATAACAAGGAAATTATGTTGATTCTACCTATTTTTGCCCAGAGATACATCTCGACACATTTCAGATTTAATTTGCTCCCCGTATGAGTCCTCAGGGATTTGGATGGGTCTACAGACAATATCCTCTGATTCACTCCTCAAGGCCTGAAGTTGACAGTTCTTTGGTGCTGGTCACTTAATTTATCAGCAATAACCACATGCATAGCCCCAGGAAGTAGTTTGGGCGTGGGGGTATTATTCAGATTTTTCAGGGGGTCCTGCAGCACCCTTAGCACCCCTACTTCCCGTGGCTATGACCACATGCACAAACAATGCAGAAGCCTGACATAGGTTCTTGTAACCTTTATGACAGATGAGCCGCAGTGACGCTTTTCTCTTTGGTCCACAGGAAATCCACTGTCTGGACACACACATACACACTTCCTGCTGGTCTCCTGTGCGTCCGTCATTGAGGGAACTTGACTCATAACACATCTTCCTGGTGGGAAACTGACTGGTTACCGTGGAAGATGCATACTATTGTGGCCGGATTTTTCCCCTGACAGGATTAAGAGCTTGTTAGCCATATATACATTCTAAGGTTAGCTTTGAATATAGCGAAACAAAGTTTGAACTGATGAAAGAGAAGCATGCGAATCCTTATAACCCCACTGATTGTTTATGCGTTAGGAGCACCGATGTTCTTCAGCGACAGTGTGTGTAGTGTGCATTTTCCTTTCTCTCTATGTGAACATGTGTTTGAGGGTGTATTATGTGTGTGTACACGTGCTTGGCATCAGGGGGTGTATTCTCTCTGCGTAAGTCCCTTGGCTCTGGGCTTTGGGATCTTGCACTGCATGTCTGTCCTGCCTCCTCAGCCTGGTCTTCAGGTCCACGGTCTGGCCTACAGTTCTTCCCCCACACAGAGGGAAGGCAACAGCCCAGCTCGGCTCTTTGCCCAACGTCAGAGTCCAATAGCTGCTGGGCCTCGGCTTTTATCACCCTCTCCAAACTGGAATCCAGAGAGCAATGCAATTCAAACCGGATGGTCGTACAGCGAGCGAGTCTGCCTGGCAAAAGTCATGGCATTTCTGTTTCCCCCTGACAAGCCTGTGTATGCTACTACACACAGAATATTATTAAGAACTGGGCTGGCATGGATTGATTGTCAGGTTCCCATGCACCTGATACTGGACAGAGAAGTGGTGACACTGATCGTGGTCCTCTGTGATTGGTCTAGTCTAGTCTGTGGCTGGAGCTGTGCTATATTTACCATCAATGTTATGATGGACACTCTCTTTCCCCTCTCTCACTCTCCCTCTCTATTTCCATAGTCTGTGGAAGTCCCACCCAAAAAGATGTCCTGCCATCCACTGGCATGGCTTTAAACTTGGTAACAGATCTCTGGCATTGCCATCCACCTGAAATTATACCGGGAAACATTACTAAACATTATTATTGCATCTTGGTACCACTTTTCTTGAAACACCTTCTTACGAAGTATTATATGGCCTTATAAACCTTCTAATAGATCATTCTGAAACTAAGATTATAGTGATGCAATAAGGCACAAGAGGTTGTGATATATCGAAAATAAATCACAACTAGCGGTCCTCTAGTACCTTATCGCTTTATAATACAGTTTCATAATGTCCTGTGACTGTACCTGCAGATATTATGAAGATGTTTATAAGACTATATAACACTTCATACGAAGAAACGTGTTATCATCATATTCTAAAATAGACAGTAAAGTAGATTGATATCACACACTCATTCAACCCCTTTACAAAGTCTCATAGCCTTATATGAAATATAATGTCTTGAGGAAACAATGGCCACAGGCAAAGCGAGTAAGCCAAAGGGGACCTGCTGAAAGAGACAGTGGGAGTAAAAGAGGAGAGCCACGGGGAGTGGAAAGGAGAGAGAGAGAGAGATGAGGGAAAAAAAGAAAGAAGGGAAGCGAGGCCTGGCTTTATTATGGTCTAATATGCCTTCCGTAAGCAGCGAGCAAGGAGAGGAGCACAGAGACATCATTATACCCCTCCCTGGGCCGTCTCCCTGTATTAGCCTCTCCTCTAGTTCACTGACTGCGACAGAGACAAATGAGAGAGTTTTTCCAGAGGATCATTCTCATCCGTTACTGCCAGTTCCGTGTGATAGATCATCGGAGTTAAAGCAGGGCAATAGATCACAGCGTAAAAGAGACTCACTAGGGTACCCCAGCGGAGTGCCTTTACAGATCACTGGTTGCTTAAGAGTCAAATCCTGCTGGTGTTTTGAACCCCGATTAAGCCAGAATAAATGGTTGTCTCCATCTCAGTGACCACAACACTATGGGGGTGCAGGTATGGACATAGCTTTTGTCATTTGCTTACCATTTAAATTGGTTAACTGAAATAACAGGACATCTACAGTACTGCTAACACAGGAGTCTCCTATCCAGTATCAGAACAGTATAGTCCATATTAGGGTTAATCTGTAGTCTGAGAAGATTTTCAACAGCCAATGTAGTACTAATATATATAATGAGCGGTATGGTATCAGAGCAATGGTGAACAACAATGCAACAGTATCACAGAACTATAGACCGCTCAATTAGTCAAGTGCTGATCGCTGACAATACCACAAGCATACACAAAAGAAAAGCTCAATACTATTGCATATGCATTTGTTTACATTTTCCTAATCATCAGCGGAATGAAGACATCCCTAAATAGCTGCTATATATTCTGTTGGTAACTCTGTGAATTAGCACTGCTGCACAACATTACAGATTTCAATTAATTCTGATCAACACAGATGTTGGATCACTCTGGTGTGGGGGACAGACTCATTTTGATGTAAATTTGTGCCGGTAGACAGAGACACTGGGAGTCTGTAAACAGTATTGACGGAATAGCAGCTGTAGATGCACTGGACACCAAACATGCAGACAATTCACAGTACAGCTGAACTGCTTTTGTTCATGTTGAGGAGAGAATATATCAATAATCAGCCACTCAGACACTCCTAGCGCAAATTATTTTGTCCTTAACCTTCAAAGCCACTGACAGTCTTGAAGCTTGACCCATTAAAACAACACTTTCAAAACTGTAATGGTTTGATGAGAATTTTGCATTTTTCAAACACATGAAACAGCTTTTTCCCCCAATCTGAAGCCATAATCATTATGCTTCATTCTATGTAAATTAATATGTCTATTTTTCTGCATATCTAAGTATACCTCTTGAGCTGTCTGTATCTTCTTGACTGGTGGTTATTTATTTATGAAACTAAATATGTTTCTTTGTATCTCTGCAAAATGTGAGTAAAAGTAATTTCTAAAGTCTACCAACTTTGACACTCAAGCATGCCAGCTAAGATAGTTAGACGAGCTAGCTACTCTAACTTAATTGATAGCCTGAAATGGCTTCTTGGTTTGGGATATTGGGAACCAATCTGGGCTTGCTAAAGCCAATTTCATACAATTGCTAGGTACAGTGCATTCAAAAAATATTCACACCCCTTGACTTTTCCCACATTTTGTTGTGTTACAGCCTGAATTTAAAATTGATTAAATGTAGATTTTTTTTGTCACTGGCCTGTACACACCACATAATGTCAAAGTGGAATTATGTCTTTCAACATTTTTACCAATTAATAAACAATGAAAAGCTGAAATGTCTTGAGTCAATAAGTATTCAACCCCTTTGTTAAGGCAAGCCTAAATACGTTCAGGATTAAAAAATGCCCTTAATAATTCACGTAATAAGTTGCATGTACTGTTTGCATTTATAGTGTTTAACATGATTAACAGACATTGGATATCCCTTTGAGCATGGTGAAGTTATTAAATACACTTTGGATGGATACACCAAGTCACTACAAAGATACAGGCTTAATTCCTAACTAAGTTGCCGGAGAGGAAGAAAACTGCTCATGGATTTTTACCATCCTCAGTTTTCACCATGGTGAGGTTAAAACAGTTAGAGAGTTGAATGGCTGTGATAGGTGAAAACTTAGGATGGATGAACAACATTGCTGTTACACAACAACACTAACCTAATTGACAGAGTGAAAAGAAGAAAGTCTGTACAGAATAAAAATATTCCAGGCAATACTGCACAAAATGTGGCAAAGCAATACTTTTTTTGTCCTGAATACAAAGTGTTATGTTTGGGACAAATCCAATCCAACACATTACTGAGTACCACACTCCATATTTCCAAGCATAGTGGTGGCTGCATCATGTTATGTGTATGCTTGTCATCGATAAGGACTGGGGCGTTTTTCAGGATAAAATATAAATGGAATGGAGCTATTATAAGCACAGGCAAAACCGTAGAGGAAAACCTGATTCAGTCTGCTTTCCACCATACACTGCGAGAATAATTTCCCTTTCAGCAGGACAACAACCTAAAACACAAGTCTAAATCTACACTGTAGTTTTTTACCAAGAAGACGGTGAATGTTCCTGAGTGGCCGAGTTACTGTTTTGACTTAAATCTACTTGAAAATCTATGGCAAGACCTGAAAATGGTTGTCTAGCAATGATCAACAACCAATTTTACAGAACTTGAAGAATTGTGAAAAGAATAATGGACATATTTTGCACAATCCAGGTGTGTAAAGCTCTTATAGACTTAACCAGAAAGACTCACAGCTGTAGTAGCTGTCAAAGGTGATTCTAACGTACACTCCATTACAAAAAGTGGACACCTGCTCATCTCCTTCCAAAATCATGGACATTAATATGGAATAGGTCCCCCCTTTACTGCTATAACAGCCTCCACTCTTCTGGGAAGGCTCTCCACTAGATGTTGGAACATTGATGTGGGGACTTGCTTGCATTCAGCCACAAGAGCGTTACTGAGGTCCGGCACTGATGTTGAGTGATTCGGCCTGACTCACAGTCGGTGTTCCAATTCATCCCAAACAAAAGTGTTCTATGGGGTTGAAGTCAGGGCTCTGTGCAGGCCAGTGAAGTTCTTCCACACCAATCTCGACAAATCATTCCTGTTTGAACCTCACTTTTTTTGTGTACGTCGGCTTTGTCATGCTGAAACAGGAAAGGGCCTTCCTTAAACTGTTGCCACAAAGTTGGATGTACAGAATCATCCAGAATGTGATTGAATGCTGTAGCATTAAGATTTCCCTTCACTAGAACTAAGGGGCCTAGCCCGAACCATGAAAAGCAGCCCCAGACCATTATTCCTCTTCCACCAAACTTTATAGTTGGCACTATGCATTGGGGCAGGTAGCGGTCTCCTGGCATCCACCAAACCCAGATCAGTCTGTCAGATGGTGAAGCGTGATTTATCACTCCAGAGAATGCGTTTCCACTGCTCCAGAGTCCAATGGCGGCGAGCTTCAAACCACTCCAGCCGATGCTTGGCATTGCACATGGTGATCTTAAGCTTGTGTGCAGCTGCTCAGGCATGCATGCCAACATGCAAACACATTTCATTAAGCTCCCGACAAACAGTTATTGTGCTGGGGTTGTTTCCAGAAGCCGTTTGGAACTCAGTAGTGCATGTTGCAACTGAGGAGAAGATGATTTTTATGCACTACACACGTCAGCACTCGGCGGTCCTGTTCTGTGAGCTTGTGTGGCCTACAACTTTGCGGCTAAGACATGGTTGCTCCTAGCAATTTCCACTTCACAATAACAGCACTTACAGTTGACCGGGGCAGCTCTAGCAGGGCGATATTTAATGAACTGACTTGTTGGAAAGGTTTTATCCTATGACGGTGCCACGTTGAAAGTCACTGAGCTATTCAGTAAGGCCGTTCTACTGCCAATTTAGTCTATGGAGATTGCATGGCTGTGTGCTCGATTTTATACACCTGTCAGCAATTAAATAGATAGCCTAATCCACTAATTTGAAGGGGTGTCCACATACTTTTGTATATACAGTATAGCGTATATTGATTCTTCGGGTTGAATAGTAATGTAATGAAGATATATTAGTGTTTTATTTTTCATATTTGTTTTACAAATGTTAGAATTTTTTCCACTTTGACATTACAGAGTATTTTGTGTAGATTGTTGACAAAAAAATGACACAATTTAATCACACAACAAAATTTGGAAAATGTCAAGGGGTCTGAATACTTTCTGAAGGCACTGTATTTAGTAGTATTACAAAGAAACAACAACGATTTTTTTTTAACAAACAGGAGAAATCTGAGGGGGCACGTGCCCCTGTGCCTCCTATGGGCATGCCTCTGGAGACACTGGACACCTTCTGAACGCATCACCAGGGTTCCTGACAGGAGCCTCGGCAGGAACTGTGGGGGATTACTAGGGTTAAAGTTTCCTCCTCCTCTACCTCCACCCCCTCCTCTACCCAAATAGGGCATGGTCATTGAAGTAGTAAGGGCTGATATCGTTATGTAAACCTGATTCCCTTTCTGTGAGAAGTGTGTCTAAGGACCACACTTCTTTTTGGTTTTCTGTCTGGGAACCAAGGTTACAGTGATGAAATCAAATGTAGTGTCCGTACAATGAAGTCACCCCCCATTGTTTACATAGTTGTATTGTACCTTGATGGGCGATTGTTCGTTTTGACCTTTCACAGCTCCAATCCGCAGGTTGGTTGCTTCCGACTTTTGACCTTGGTACATGAAGGAGTTAGGGACTGATTGCAAATGTTTTAGTCACATTTACCAACCTTGGGGTCATTTGTAGACAGATGCATTTACCTTAATAAGTGCTGCTATTTGTTTACTGTTATGCACTACAGACATTAGGACTAAAGATATTATGCACTACAGATATTAGGGTAGGAAATACACAGCACCCCAAAATGTATATGGTTAAACGAGTTTCAAGATAAAATAGAATGTATGTAAAGTACATTTCCTCAAATAACCATTACTGGTCATTGATTTATAAAAAATGTGGATATTTTAAATTCCTGCGCTTAAATGCCCGTAAAAAATGTATCCAACAAAATATCAAGCGGGAAATAACCAAGTATAAAATAGTGTTGTTTTTTACAGGGGACAGCAATGGGAGGATCACTTTTCCGCTCACAGGATTTGCTCGCCTTCATTGTGTCCCAGCCATAGAAATATAATGAATAGAATGGCCGTCCACATACAAGTCAATGATGGCATAATGGGTGGACTGGTGGCCATTGTGAGTGTACCCATCAAGCAAAGCAGGAAGTGAAAGCAGGAAATAAAAGCAGGAAGTGTACCCATCAATATATGCTGTGAATTGTTGATTCAACTCAACTGACATTACAAAA
Organism: Salvelinus namaycush; assembly: GCF_016432855.1. NCBI lineage: Eukaryota > Metazoa > Chordata > Actinopteri > Salmoniformes > Salmonidae > Salvelinus > Salvelinus namaycush. Next base: position 22,330,593 of record NC_052311.1, on the reverse strand, counting down.
AATACATTCCATTGCATGAGCCACATCAGTTGACATCATTTGAATGAACATTCTACATTAACATGGAAATGATTGCATCACAATACTAGAAGGCCATTGCGACTGTACCCATGAGTTTACCAGTCAAATTGCCAGGGTTAGAGGTTGTAAGCCCGTTCTAGTCATTCTATTTCTATGGTCCCAGCTCTTCTAATACCTTGACTATGCAGCGAGATTCAACTCAACAGGTGTGGAGGGCAATGGGCAGGTCAAAGCTTTCACATTTGGCTTGCTAAAGACTGGCAACAATAAACCGGGTACAAGACTGATGATTTATTCCCTGCTAGAAACCAGACAAGTCTATGTAAAATACTGCAAAGAAAAGGTTTAAAAAAAAGTTTCACCATCAATACATTTATCAGATAGTGCCCATACATTGACGAGTACCTTTTATATTTGATCTTATTATTTAAAAAATACGCCATTTCCATGACAACTGAGCCATAAGGTCAACCTGGAAAGTGTCTTTTAGCATTTGATTTATAGTTGTAACTTCAGCTGTAACCCAGTAAAGTTCACAGACACAATTCTCCTGGGAACTATTTTCTTCTCACCTGTTCCTAAAGGATTTAGGAGACGTGAGAAATTACTGTAATTTTTTTTGGCGCACTTTGCTACATGCAACAATTGTGTTAAAACAAATGAGAATCCCTCTCAGAATGTAATGGTATTAGGATTACCCATAAGAAGGATACAAAAAAACGAACTAAATAATTTGATATAAGGCCATTGTGTCACTATCAGTATAAAATCTTAGCCTGTTTTTTATAAGTTGTTGATATACCCAGGTTTCATAAGGTAACAAGCAATATGTGCATTAGCATGTGTACTCAATAGGTATGTATCTACAGTGTATGTATCAATGTAATGTATCTATGGTGAGTTGCCACCAGCTCACACACACAAATCTCTAGATTTCTGTATATACTCTGCAGCAAAGCCACTTCTGGTCAAAACGAAAGGACATAATGGTGATTCACTCCTTTAACGCATTTATGATACTTTACTTGCGCTCCAACCCCCCCGAGTCATCTTGTGTCCACTGTCATCGCATCAGCCAAGGGGGAACAAAGAAATCCGCCAACCAGCACCTTGGAGGAAGCCATCACCTCCCCCTCCACCCGTCCCCCTGTCCCCCTGTCCCCCCGCCCCCAAAACGGTGGCATACGGCTGTCAGCTCCCAAAACGAGATGTCATGTCAACGCGGGAAAATTACACAATAACGAGGCCCACTTGAGATTAGGCTAATGAGAAAATCAAAACACAATTTAATTCTTGTCAGCGGCAAAGCGTCTTTAAATTACCTCTCATAGCATGCTGATTAAGAGAAGTCTGCCAGTCAGCCTGCCACCTCCTATAAATAGCCCCAAGGCTTTCTGGACCAGGGCTTGTTTTGTTTTGCGGCAGCAAGTACACAACACACACACACACAAATGAGTAAACACACACACATGTTGGTTTTACTATCCAAGCGCGGACCCAAAAATGTATTCCCGTTCAAAATCCTACTTTCCCTAACCTTAACCATAACCTCAACCTCAACCCCTAAAACTAAACCTAACCCTAACTTCTAACCCCTAAACTCTAACAGTAATTCTAGCCCTAATCGTAACCTTAACCCTAAACCTAACCTCTAACAGTAATTCTAACCCTAATCGTAATCGTAACCTTAACCCTAAACCTAACCCCTAAGCATTCTTCCTTTTAGGGACCGGCGAAATGTTCCCACTTTTTTAAAATTTTCACACACACACACACACACACACGCACGCACGCACGCACGCACGCACGCACGCACGCACGCACGCACGCACGCACGCACGCACGCACACGCACACGCACACACGCACAAAGACGCTCTCTCCTCATGTCACCTGCTCTGAAAAAAAGTCTGATTGTGTTCATAACCCATTCCTATGGGTTCAACATGGCCCTGCAAGTGTGATAGTTTTCTGACATTATTATTTGATCATATTGGCTGCAGCACTGCCATCAAGTTGATCCTGCATATCCTCATTTCCCACATTTCTTTGGCCTATGAAAAACAACAGCATGCATAAAGAAGTGCTATCTTAATTTTATCACTGTTATCGCAGACAAATGTAAAATGTAGTGTTGTCGAGGTTTAAAAAGGCTTCTATAGTTTGCCATCTCAACTTTCAAATGTCAGACTTGATTTATTCTAACAAAAAAATGATCAACCCCTACAAAAAGGTCCATTAATTATAATCCACATCATAATTTTCCTGCTGTGAGAAACTGGTCAAATTAAGATAGTAAGTAACAGCAATGCTCCCATAAATGGTCTGACTTTGTTACTACTACAAATGAACTGTTCATGTTCATATATACTAAAGGCAATCATCCCTGTACACTGGAGATCTCCAGGTTCTACTGTGTAATGATTTCCCAGCTCAATGCTATTGTTTTCTCTCCAAGGGGCATGTCTCTCTGCGGTTTTGTCCCCTAATTTCGATGTCACAATGGTAATTAACTGCCAAAATGTAAGTTACAACAAGGCCGGATGATCGCTATTCCCAAACATCCTACAAACACATGGCACCAAATGTTACATTTCGCTAATAGCCCACGAGAGTAGCTGTGTTGCCATTTAAATAAAGGGGAAAGCTGTGCTGAAATCTCAAAGGGTGTATTGCCACAACACTCTAATTAAAGCACCTTCATAAGAGTACAAACCTGCTATAACAGACAGTACACAGTAATTTGTAAGTATGTAAATGTATATAATATAGAAAGCATTTTAAAGCACCGTAATGTGTGATCATTTTATTGTCTACTGTGTTCTCAAACAATGTTTTTCTAATCTCAGGCACTGGAAACCGCTGCTCGCCAACAGATTAAATTCTTTCCCCATCGTGACCTGTCACAATGTCGAGGTGAGTGACCAGCCCGAAATCCATCACTTAGATCTTTTACTGGTTCACCAGTGCTTTGATTGCCAACGTCGGGCAGTCAAGCGGCTAACACTATTTCCACGTCTTTATGTGCTCCGCTGCTCTCCTCCATATGGCTGCAGGACACACTCCTCATTTTTCAGATAACTTCTCAAGCGAGAGGACAGGGCCGGAGCTCTGGAGGAATATCCCTACCTCCCCACATGCATGTTTTGAGTATGGAGCTCCTGCCATTATCTGGTCAGAGTTCTTGTATGACCAGCGGGCAGCTAATATCTGAATTAAGTGCAATAATGGGAGCCTTTTATTTGTGTAAGACTGACTGAGAAAACACTTTCTGTCAGGTAAGGGGATTGACCTGTGCCTTAGCAAGTCCACATGCAGTAACACACTTCCAGCTCTATAAAAGTAGCACACTTCCGGCTCCCAGATTGAAACTACTGTCAATCTGGGCTATCCTGATAGGTTTGTTAGCATTACTCCCATCATCCTATTATTTGCTGTATTGCTACATTATGTCCTTAGAATGGTAGGATCCAGTCTCCTCAAAGGGCTGTGCCATTGAAAGAGTTAAGACTTCTCCTCTCCTGATACCCTGATGTTGGCAACGCATGGCAGCACTAGTTGACAGCACAGCTATGTATGACTGATGACAGCAGAGGTAGGAGCGATCTGGGAGTGGAGATGATTATGAAGATAAGGTGTCCACAGGACATCGCCCTGCCCCCACCCACTTGCTCAAACGGGTGTGCATACACAAACATTCACACAATTTCCTCCAAGGCATCGTCCCATTTATTTGACACAGTAATTACAGCACACGCTGATTCCAATGATGGATGAAGTCCCAGTCTGGGATGAACGGTCGCTCCTTCCTCCCTCTCTCTCCCCTTCTCTCTCTCGCTATCTCTTATGCCCTTCCTATGTCCGTGTTACCCATAGTCCTAAACTCCTCTCAAAAAGTCTTACTTATCAATACAAACAATAGCTTTCTGAGAAAGACAATGTGCAACAGTGCTAAACTCCATCCCACCTATAGGATTCTACATTCCTTTATCACAAAATCGAAGGAGAGTAAACCGAAGGACAGTTGTCACCTTGAAGAATGGTATGAGTGATTATACTGTCAAAGACACCTCATCCATTGCGTGAGCACACACACACACACACACACACACACACACACACACACACACACACACACACACACACACACACACACACACACACACACACACACACACACACACACACACACACACACACACACACACACAGAGGTGCGAGTCAGTGAATCAGGTGTGCATGCCTGCCAGTGCAGCAGCAGATGCTGGCTGGCGTTTAATTGAGTTCTTAATGCAGCACAAAAGGAGAGGCCCGATTCAATTTGTGTCCTCGCACCTCGTCCCACTGCCCCTTGTGTTTCATTATGGGGGAGCCAGAACACCTGGCAGGAGCCTTGGGACACGGCGGAAAGCAAGGTGACGGCCGACACACTAGATGTGACAAGGATGGCAGGGTAGCGAGGGTGCAGGAAGAGGAGGAGGAGGGAGGGATGGAGGGAGGTAGCCTCCAGCAAAAATTAGATGTGCTGTCGCCAGCCAGAGAGAGACGTGCTGTCGCCAGCCAGAGAGAGATGTGTTGTCATCAGCCAGTGAAAGACGTGCTGTCGCCAGCCAGAGAGAGACGTGCTGTCGCCAGCCAGAGAAAGACGTGTTGTAGCCAGCCAGAGAGAAGCGTGCTGTCGCCAGACAGAGAGAGACGTGCTGTTGCCAGACAGAGAGAAACGTGCTGTTGCCAGCCAGAGAGAGACTTGCTGTTGCCAGCCAGATAGAAACGTGCTGTCGCCAGACAGAGAGAGGCGTGCTGTAGCCAGCCAGAGAGAGATGTGCTATAGCCAGCCAGAGAGAGATGGGCTGTGGCCATCCAGAGAGAGACGTGCTGTCGCCTGCCATAGAAAGGCGTGCTGTACCCAGCCAGAGAGAGATGGGCTGTAGCCAGCCAGAGAGAGATGGGCTGTAGCCAGCCAGAGAGAGACGTGCTGTCGTCAGACAGTAAGAGACATGTTGTGGCCATCCAGAGAGAGACGCGCTGTCGCCAGCCATAGAGAGACATGCTGTAGCCAGCCAGAGAGAGACATGCTGTCGCCAGCCAGAGAGAGACGTGGTGCAGCCAGCCAGAAAGAGACGTGCTGACGCCAGCCATAGAGAGACATGCTGTCGTCAACCAGAGAGAGATGTGCTGTGGCCAGCCAGAGAGAGACATGCTGTGGCCATCCAGAGAGAGATGCGCTGTCGCCAGCCATAGAGAGACATGCTGTAGCCAGCCAGAGAGAGACGTGCTGTCGCCAGCCAGAGAGAGACGGGGTGCAGCCAGCCAGAAAGAGACGTGCTGACGCCAGCCATAGAGACATGCTGTCATCAGCCAGAGAGAGATGTGCTGTGGCCAGCCAGAGAGAGACATGCTGTGGCCATCCAGAGAGAGACGCGCTGTCGCCAGCCATAGAGAGATGTGCTGTGGCCAGCCAGAGAGAGATGTGCTGTAGCCAGCCAGAGAGAAACGTGCTGTAGCCAGCCAGAGAGAGCCAAAGAGCTCCATCCTGTTCTAGCTGCCCCCTCCTCGCACCTTCACTATGGAGCCAATGGCCCGATAACCCCTGACACAAAAGCTGTCAGGGGAGAGGGAGAGACATGCGGGGCAACTGTCAGCCCAGCGCCTGACCTTCTCAGCGCCTGCTTATGCCTTTTTCATTAGGTGCCAGAGGGAGGGGTCCGTTTTGGTCTGCTGCCCCAGCAAATTTGCTTCAAATGCAGGCAATCAGGCTAATGTCATCGCGGTAAAATAATGCATGTGCCATAACAGTGTGAATGTTGCTATTAATATGGAGAGAATTATTTCTCATGCGTTTCTGATGTAAATGCATGGAGGGGAGGAGTTGTAACTAAAATGACAATTAAGTCATCATACACTAGAAGGTGTAACATTTCCTAATTTTCAATTTGATCACCAACCAGCGCAAGGTGCGGTTAGCAAATGAGCAAGTCGATGGGGATACATACCATTTTGACAACAGGGTGTAACCCTAACAGCTTTTATCTTGAATATAAGGGATTTTTAAACTCCCTCTAGAGTACATCTGGGCTACTACTCAGGAACAAAGCAAAAAGAACTGCTACTCATTTAGCAGAGGTATTTGGGGACCAGTCATAGTGGTCCATAGCCATAAACTCCTAACCGTTCACACAGGCTCGCACGGACTTAGTGCCCACAATTGTTTGTCGGCCCTCATGTAACAGACCCTTTTCCGCCCCAAAATTAAGCCATTTTGCAGAAAAAAGGAAGAGATTGGGGAAGGTGCCATTTCCAGACAGGATGCGGGTATTGGGATGTAGACACATTGTTGGTCTTGGGCCTCTCCCACGCAATCTCTTTTAGGGTCGGAGTATTATGGCAATAGTCTACCTTGCGAGTTTCCGGTTCCCTTACATTTAAGCCTATCAGGCTTGAGGAACATAGTGGTTGTGATAAAGTATATATTCAGGGGAGTAGAGAGCATCGCTCTAAGACGTCAGCCGTGCGTTGGCTTCCTATGCACGGCTGTTTATGGAGAGTCTTGTGAAACTATTTAGCCTGTCACTTTCTCTCCTTCAAAACACAAGGAAAATCGAGTGTATTGCTGTGAAAGCTTCGCCTCTGGGCTGTTTGTTGTCTCATCTTTACAGAGAAATTGGACCAAAGGAAATGGATAAACCCAACGTAGAGGCAGTGTTAGAGGTTAAGGTAGTACAGGTTGTCTTTTGAAATATCTAGCACGAAGACTGATGCCAGAGCGAAACACTGCGCCAAATACCCTGGTTTGTCAGTTTGGCACAAACCTTCAAAGGGAAGCTGGTCCATCGATTGGGGTCCTGAGTTGTTTTGCATACAAATGTTGTGTGGAGGCTATCTGACAAAAAAAATATGCCTTTTCTCTGAGAAGTTATTGAGTGAAGTCCACACTCGGTCACTCCCTGCAAAGTTGTTCAGATGGCACAGACTCGTTGCGAAGGCCTAATCTGTCTGGCTCCCCCTCCCCCCACCTTCTTCAAATGTATCAAGTCAGTGCTCTCGCTCCTCTCACCCATCACGCATTGACACCAAACTGAGTGGAAGACTGTATTAGCTGGGCCACCATTAAATTAGCTCAGAACATGGATGTTGAATTGTACTGGCCATTCCGCATATAGTACTTTCAAAATAAGAAAAATATTAAGCAAAACAGAAATAGCAGTAAGCTATTGCTATAAATAGCTTAGTCTAAGTCTCTCAGACTTTTTTTTTCTTGGTAATGTCAACATGACATAAATCTGGGTACACCAATTGTCATCACTTCAAGAGAGGAAGGCATTTTCTTTGTCTGTATCCTTGTCATGTTTTCATGCTGGCATGACCCCCCATTGTTGTATGGGACAGAACGGGGCTCTTTGATGCGATAAGTGATTTAGAGACCAGGACTACATAAACAAACAGCTCATACAGGACTTGAACAGGAAGACCCTCCGACTTCAAACAGGAGCATTGAAAAACAATCGCCAGAGGCCGATTTTTCTTCTGTCACATTATTTCTGTCATTGAAGGTCTAATGTTACCAGTAAAAATGCCACAATGCAACATGGGAATCGATGCGTTTCAGCGTGAAAACATGGGGAATGGGTCCTGTGTTTTTTCAGTTGCTGATTAACACACTCCAGTATTTCTCTGTTATTCTTCACACCTTCAAGCCTTACTGACATACTATTGTGATATATCATTACATCTCCTACATAATTAAATGTACACGGTTTACAGTTTATAGATTTTTTATAGATTTTTTGTACTTGTACCCCTTTTTCGTGATATCCAATTGGTAGTTACAGTCTTGTCCCATCTCTGCAACTCCCCTACGGACTCAGGAGAGGCGAAGGTCGAGAGCCATGCGTCCTCCGAAACATGACCCTGCCAAGTCTCACTGCTTCTTGACACACTGCTCGCTTTCCCCGGAAGCCAGCCGCACGAATGTGTTGGAGAAAACACCGTCCAGCTGGCAACTGAAGTCAGGTTGCAGGCGCCCGGCCCGCCACAAGGAGTTGCTACAGCATGACGGGACAAGGACATCCTGGCCGGCCAAACCCTCTCCTAACCTGGACGACGCTGGGCCAATTGTGCGCCGCCTCATGGGCCTCCCAGTCACGGCCGGCTGTAACACAGCCTGGGACCGAACCCGGGGCTGTAGTGACGCCTCAAGCACTGCGATGCAGTGCCTTAGACCGCTACACCACTCGGGAGGCTAGTTTAGAGTATTTTGACAGTTCGTTAAAATGATAGAAATCGTTGCTCAAAAGGATAGGGAGGTTGAAACCCATTCGAAGTAAATATGCATAAGTGCATGGTTTCTACAGTGAATTTATGTGTGCGTGTGTTTGTCTGTGTGTGGGGGCTAGGTGAGCCACAAGCCTATCCTCGACATGAATCACACTTGACTCAGTTTTAAGTGCAGGTCCCCAGTGGTACATACAGAGAGCTGCACTGTTTAACGGAGCTACTCCCTCCTCTTCAGTCCTGAGACTTTCCCGAATCTGATCCAGCACTGTGGCCCCTTCCTGTGATAATCCACCTCTGTGTTCTCATACACTCGCATACTCCAGCGCCAAGTTACCTTATTGAAAACACTCTCCACAGTGGTGAAAGTGACAGGACCATAAAGTGCTTAGGCAGCCAGTTGGGAATCTGAAAGATCCAAGTGAGTTAAATGGAAATCCTGTACTATTTGTAGCTGATGCCGAAAAAGGTACAGAATATTAATTGTTTTCTTTATTTTTGATATACTTTTCTAAGGAAGAATATGGTTTCTGTATTATTGTGTTATTGTGGCGGGGGTGGAACCCATATATCATAAACGTTCTCATATCATATTATATCATTATTAATGATATAGTCTCTGATACGTACCTATTATATGGTCTGTGCCATGGGGACACTGGGGAGAAGGGCCGTGGCCTTTGGACCGGTATCCCACAGTGTTAACCAAAGTGAGAAATAATTATTCATTAACCTCTGACTCAGAAGGGATTTTGATCGACACACTCGAGACACCTCCATTGTTTTTCTAATGCCGCAGCTGGGTCAAGCCAATTGACAACGCACATAATGATCTTAAATGGATTAACTGGCCAAACACGCCCTCGCGTTTCCTTTTCAATTACGGAGAGAGTCATTTAAATGAAGCCGGGCGCCAATACCAGAGCCTATAGCATATATCCTTGGGGAATACAGTGGGAGTGTTGTTCACCCTTCACTACGGCAGCTCACTTTGAAGGGTGCTTTATTGTGTGTGTGTGTACGCTCATGTGTGTGTGTACATGTGTTTGTGTGTATGTTTTCTCCCTTGAGTCTTTGACATGCCGGCTCTCAATAAGTTCCCTGACGTATAGAGTTCGTCATCATGCTCAAGCTGACAGACAAGTGAATCAATCTGGCAATTCTGTGCAGTTGAGACCGCAGTCTGTATTTGTCCTTTCTCTTGTTACTCCAATCCCCTTTATCAAGACATTGCAATGTTATATTTACTTCAGATAAAGGCAGGTCTGCACAGAAAACACATGTTATTAATCTTAATGTAATACTACTGATAATGTTAATAATGTTAATAATAATAATAATGATATATTGGTAAAAATGATTCTACTAAATATGAATGCTAATAGCCATAATACTATGTCACTTATGTAGCTTAGTCATAAACATGTATACTGTAATGCATATGTTAAACACTCAAAGTACCTGTAACATAAAGCCATCAAACGATTCCTGGCACAGTACAGCAAATATGATAAACACATGAAAAATGAGAACTGCTTGTCAATCATAAGCAATTTGATCTCTTTATATCAAAACAAAGCATTGTTTCACATTCATAATTTTATTCTATAAACCAAACATAATGTATGCTAATGAATATCTTTCCCAAGAAAAGACGACTGGCTTGCTAGTCTATATTGTAATTCAGGCAAATGTAAGTTCTTTTGACTCCGCTTTTGTAGGAGCATAGCTATATTTCATGTTTGAGCAAATTCTTATTGAGTTAATGTTCTTTCTTTAGGACTGTGGATTGTTTTGTCAGTGCAGGCTTGTATGTGTGTCATGCGATAAAGCAGAAGCTAATCACTCCGTTCGACACAACCCAGAGGTGACGGGTGTATTTTATTTGATAACGATGACCTAGCATGGCACTTTTTTGCACAGGTAAGCATGGCTGTCTCCACAGGTCAGCAGGAGTGGGACGAGGTCAGAGTATAAAAGGGTTAACTTTGTTAACGGAGACATGGAACAAAAGGGGATGAAGGGGATGCCCTGTGAGGAAGGACAGGAATCAATGAACACCCCCTGTAATGATATGGTAAGTATCCTTGACTGAGGTGGAGGTCATCATCTTGACATGTTTCCAGCCAAGAGGAGAGATGTCTAGTTTCTAGTTTCTATTATTTCAAGACATCTTTTAGTCTGTTTTAACACGTTAACACTTAAAATGGCTTAATTCTTAACACTTAACACTTAAAATGGCTTAGCGCTTAACACGTTAACACTTAAAGAGTCCTCAAAGGCAAACAGGAAAAAAGTGGCCCCCAAATAAGAACTTCTGGGGAGAACTTTAAGGTCTTTCAGCAGAGCATGCTCATTGCGTGGCCATCTGGCAGTTTTAAACAAACAGGGCCTCAGTTCCCAGAGACTTTATAGCCTTAACTTCATCATTACAACTTTAGGTACATCGTTAGCATCTGAGCTGTTTTCCAAAAACCACTGCCGCACTTTAAGCTGAGAAATAAGTTGTATATTAAAAATAGTTGACAACATTTTATGTTTGAATCTAGGTGGCACAATGTAACATAGTCAAAGAATTTAAAAAATGAAGGATACTTTTCTTGGCTGAAGATTGTATGTGAAAAATATATATTTTTAAATTAGAATTTATGGGTCCCAATAAGTCTCGCTAATATGTTTGTATTTACAGTATTGAAATCAGTTATTTTGAAATTGTCAATTTATAAAACAAATAAAACAGTTGTAAGTATACTACATAACAATACATACCTACACTGTAATTATACTGTATATGCTTATGTAACAATACATACCTACACTGTAATTATACTGTATATGCTTATGTAACAATACATACCTACACTGTAATTATACTGTATATGCTTATGTAACAATACATACCTACACTGTAATTATACTGTATATGCCTATGTAACAATACACACCTACACTGTAATTGTACTGTATATGCCTGTGTAACAATACATACCTACACTGTAATTATACTGTATATGCCTATGTAACAATACATACCTACACTGTAATTATACTGTTTCTGCCTTTGTAACAATACACACCTACACTGTAATTATACTGTATATGCCTATGTAACAATACACACCTACACTGTAATTATACTGTATATGCCTGTGTAACAATACATACCTACACTGTAATTATACTGTATATGCCTGTGTAACAATACATACCTACACTGTAATTGTACTGCATAGGCCTGTGTAACAATACATACCTACACTGTAATTATACTGTATATGCCTGTGTAACAATACATACCTACACTGTAATTATACTGTATATGCCTGTGTAACAATATATACCTACACTGTAATTATACTGTATATGCCTGTATAACAATACATACCTACACTGTAGTTATACTGTATATGCCTGTGTAACAATACATACCTACACTGTAATTATACTGTATATGCTTATGTAACAATACATACCTACACTGTAATTATACTGTATATGCTTATGTAACAATACACACCTACACTGTAACTATACTGTATATGCCTGTGTAACTAACGTGTACATGCATAGGTATAGGGACACAGTACAAAGTTGGACTGCTGAAAGTATTGGTCTCTTTTGATACAAATTACACACGAAAACAGTCAGTTGAATGTCATTGTATTATACTATGTTTGAACAAGGCTTGGTAGCACTTCACTTTTCCACTGTGTGTTAAAACATTTTACTAATAGTTATTGCTTTGAGTCTGAAATGGGGAATTGAATTTGAATGGTTTGAATATGAATCTTTGTCAAAGTCATTAAAGAAAAGTCTAACTGAACATGTAAATGTACTCACTCCTGTCCCATTATTTCTCCTCGTTAGCCTGTTGTCTGCAAAGTATGTTACATTGTAACTACATAGCAATTATAAAGGTTATACCCTGCTGGGTTTCACTTTACATTAAGTTGCTTGCTCCTGGATAGGTATATTATAATTACAAGTATATCCTATGTAACCACATTGTTCTTACATTACACTTGATTCGGTATAGCCTTTGAGCCAGGTCACAACATAGAAATAAATGAATTGAAAATGGCTGGTAGTTAAAGACAAGGTGTGCCTTGTTAAATGTTTTATTTTTTTACCTTTATTTAACCAGGGGAAACCCATTGAGACCAGGGTCTAATGTATAAGGGTGCCACGGGAACAATAAATCAACATGATCAGTCTCAATACAACGTTATACATTTACAATTACACATTACAACAAAGAAAAATTCCAAAGTGACTGATACAATTACACATCAATCAAAGCATCAATCAAACCAAGTGCAGTTATCCTTCACCACATTCCTCATCAAAGTCGCGAACTGAACCTTCGAGACCAGAGAGTCAAGCCTCAAAGTGGCCTTGCAGGTTATTCCATGTGCTCGCGGCACAATAACTAAAAGTAATCTTCCCGGTCTCTGTGGAGACACGCAGAACCTCTAGAACCAGCCAGTCTTGAGAGCGAGTCTGATGGTGTCTGGATTTCCAATTAAGAAGTGAGGTGAGGTAGTATGGGAGTTTCTGGAGAACTGCTTTATATACAGATAGCAGCCAATGTTGGGCCCTTCTGGTAGTCAGAGACTGTTGTGTACAGAAATGGTCTTCAGTGATAAAACACAGAGCTGAGTGACTGAATCTAAAGGTTTTAGAACAGAGGCTGCTGCGTACATGTAGATTATATCACCATAGTCAAGTACTGGGAGGAGCGATGCTTGAACAATCTTCCTGCTGTTTTCAAAAGTAAGGTAGGACTTATTTTTATATAGGAAACCGATCTTAATCCTCAGCTTCTTTGTACGTTTTTCAATATGTGTTTTAAAAGACAGCATATCACCAATCCAAATACCTACATACTTATTGTAACGGCGTTCCTCCTCCTCTTCATCCGAAAAGGAGGAGTAGTGATTTGACCAAACTGCAGCGTTGTAGTTCGACATAATATTTATTAAACAAAACAGAAAACACGACGAACACGAAACACTTGAGAATTTACAAAATAACAAACGCAGTCAACAGACCTGGACACGAACTTACATATAACGTGAAGAACGCAATAACAGGAAAACTGACTACATAAAACGAACGAACAAACAAAACCGAAAACAGTCCCGTGTGGCGTAACATACACTTACACAGACACAGGAGACAACCACCCACAACAAACAGTGTGAAAACACCTACCTTAATATGGCTCTCAATCAGAGGAAATGAAAACCACCTGCCTCTAATTGAGAGCCATATCAGGTCACCCTTTAAACCAACATAGAAACAGAAAACATAGACTGCCCACCCAAACTCACGTCCTGACCAACTAACACATACAAAACTAACAGAAAACAGGTCAGGAACGTGACATAACCCCCCCCTCAAGGTGCGAACTCCGGGCGCACCAGCACAAAGTCTAGGGGAGGGTCTGGGTGGGCATCTGACCACGGTGGTGGCTCAGGCTCTGGGCGAGGTCCCCACCCCACCATAGTCAATCCCAGCTTACGTCTCCCCCTTAGAATGACCACCCTCATCTTACACCCACTTAATTTAAATGTTAACCTTAAGATAAGGGGCAGCACCAGGACAAGGGGCAGCACCGGGATAGAGAGATAGCTCAAGACCGAGAGGTAGGTCAGGATAGAGAGGTAGCTCAGGATAGAGGGGCAACTCCGGACTGAAGGGCAGCTCCGGACAGAGAGACAGCTCTGGACTGAGGGACAGTTCTGGATCAATGGCAGCTCTGGGCTGAGGGGCAGCTCATGACTGGCTGACGGCTCTGGACGCTCATGGCTAGCTGACGGCTCTGGACGCTCATGGCTGGCTGACGGCTCTGGACGCTCATGGCTGGCTGACGGCTCTGGACGCTCATGGCTTGCTGATGGCTCTGGCAGATCCTGTCTGGTTGGCGGCTCTGGCAAATCCTGTCTGGTTGGCGGCTCTGGCAGATCCTGTCTGGTTGGCGGCTCTGGCAGATCCTGTCTGGTTGGCGGCTCTGGCAGATCCTGTCTGGTTGGCGGCTCTGGCAGATCCTGTCTGGTTGGCGGCTCTGGCAGATCCTGACTGACGAATGGCTCTAGCGGCTCCTGACTGACTAACGGCTCTGACGGCTCGGGACAGACGGGCGGCTCTAATGGCTCGGGACAGACGGATGGCTCAGACGGCGCTGGGGAGACGGATGGCTCAGACGGCGCTGGGGAGACGGATGGCTCAGACGGCGCTGGGGAGACGGATGGCTCAGACGGCGCTGGGGAGACGGATGGCTCAGACGGCGCTGCGGAGACGGATGGCTCAGATGGCGCTGCGGAGACGGATGGCTCTGGCTGATCCTGTCTGGCCGGAAGGCTTTGGCTGCTCCTGTCTGGCGGAAGGCTTTGGCTGCTCCTGTCTGGCGGAAGGCTCTAGCGGCTCCTGTCTGGCGGAAGGCTCTAGCGGCTCCTGTCTGGCGGAAGGCTCTGTAGGCTCATGGCAGACGGGCGGCTTTGCAGGCTCATGGCAGACGGGCGGCTTTGAAGGCTCAATACAGACGGGCAGTTCATGCGGCGCTTGGCAGACGGACAGTTCAGGCGCCGTTGGGCAGACGGCAGACTCTGGCCGGCTGAGACGCACTGTAGGCCTGGTGCGTGGTGCCGGAACTGGAGGCACCGGACTGGAGACACGCACTTCAAGCCTAGTGCGGGGAGCAGGGACAGGGCACACTGACCTCTCGAAGCGCACTATAGGCCTGGTGCGTGGTACCGGAACTGGTGGTACCGGGCTGAGGGCACGCACATCAGGACGAGTACGGGGAGAAGGAACAGTGTGTACAGGGCTCTGGAGACGCACAGGTGGCTTAGTGCGTGGTGCCGGAACTGGAGGCACTGGGCTGGAGACACGCACCATAGGGAGAGTGCGTGGAGGAGGAACAGGGCTCTGGAGACGCACTGGAAGCCTGGTGCGTAGTGTAGGCACTGGTGGTACTGGGCTGGGGCGGGGAGGTGGCACCGGAAATACCGGACCGTGCAGGCGTACTGGCTCCCTTGAGCATTGAGCCTGCCCAACCTTACCTGGTTGAATGCTCCCCGTCGCCCGACCAGTGCGGGGAGGTGGAATAACCCGCACCGGGCTATGTAGGCGAACCGGGGACACCATGCGTAAGGCTGGTGCCATGTAAGCCGGCCCAAGGAGACGTACTGGTGGCCAGATATGTAGAGCCGGCTTCATGACATCCGGCTCAACGCTCAATCTAGCCCTACCAGTGCGGGGAGGTGGAATAACCCGCACCGGGCTATGCACACGTACAGGAGACACCGTGCGCTCTACTGCGTAACACGGTGTCTGCCCGTACTCCCGCTCTCCACGGTTAGCCTGGGAAGTGGGCGCAGGTCTCCTACCTGCCCTTGGCCCACTACCTCTTAGCCCCCCCCCAAGAAATTTTTGGGGTTTCTTCTCGGGCTTCCTTGCTAGCCGCTTACCTTCATATCTCCGGTTCCCTTGTCCGGTTGCCTCTGCTCTCCTCAGTGCCTCCAGCTGTTCCCATGGGAGGCGATCCCTTCCAGCCAGGATCTCCTCCCATGTGTAGCAACCCTTGCCGTTTAATACGTCCTCCCATGTCCATTCCTGTTTCGTGTTCCACTGCTCGAACTTATGCTGCTTGGTTCTGGATTGGTGGGTGGTTCTGTAACGGCGTTCCTCCTCCTCTTCATCCGAAAAGGAGGAGTAGTGATTTGACCAAACTGCAGCGTTGTAGTTCGACATAATATTTATTAAACAAAACAGAAAACACGACGAACACGAAACACTTGAGAATTTACAAAATAACAAACGCAGTCAACAGACCTGGACACGAACTTACATATAACGTGAAGAACGCAATAACAGGAAAACTGACTACATAAAACGAACGAACAAACAAAACCGAAAACAGTCCCGTGTGGCGTAACATACACTTACACAGACACAGGAGACAACCACCCACAACAAACAGTGTGAAAACACCTACCTTATATGGCTCTCAATCAGAGGAAATGAAAACCACCTGCCTCTAATTGAGAGCCATATCAGGTCACCCTTTAAACCAACATAGAAACAGAAAACATAGACTGCCCACCCAAACTCACGTCCTGACCAACTAACACATACAAAACTAACAGAAAACAGGTCAGGAACGTGACACTTATAATGAGGGACTTGCTCAATTTGGGCTCCCTTCAAGGTGCAGATACGCAGATCTTCAGGGTAAATTTTTCAAGACCTGGAGAACAACATGAACTTGGTTTTATCAATGTTTAGCACTAATTTAAGATTGATGATCGATTCTTGAATTGAATCAAAGCCAAGCTGAAGATCCTTAATGGACTGCTGCACGGAGGGGGCATGGGAATAAATTCTTGTGTCATACGGATAGAGATGTAGGCTCCAGGTATTATTATTCAGGGACAAAAAAACAATACTAATGTAAATAGTGAACTGTGAAGGGCCTAGTATTGAGCCTTGTAGGACTACTTTGGTTATGTTAAGAAAATGAGACAGAACTCCATAAGCAGCTACACATTGACTTCTGTCGTGCAGGTCATGTTTTTACCAGCCGCAGACCACTTGGTCAAGACCAATTTCAGATAGTCTCTGTAGCAGGAGTGTCTGATCAACCATATCGAATGCTTTCGACAGATCAATATAAAGGGCAGCTCAGTGCTGTTTCCTGTCTAGTGCTTTAACCATGTAATTTATGACTAGAGAAGCAGCTGAGATGGTGCGTTGTCCTGGCCTAAAGCCTGACTGGTGAGCATTCAGAATACATTTTCTATTTAAAAAGGACCACAGCTGAGAATGTAATATGAGTTCTAATATTTATATCTAAAAAGGAAAGTTTTGAGATTGGGTGATAATTATTATGATTGCAGGGATCACCACCTTTGTGGAGTGAGAGAAGCAGGGCCACCTTCCAAACCTTAGGAATAATACTCAAGAGAATGATAGCTAAAATAATATGTGTCAAGGGCTCCACAATCAGAGGTAGAAGACACGGGTCAAGCATGTCTGCTCCAGTGGATTTTTTAACATCAATAACTAAGACAGCGTCCAGTAGTGACTTGCCGAACAGAGAACAGTGGGTCACCATTTACAGAAGCAGGCGAGTCTGTGATTAAATAGGGGTGTATCAGAGACGAGCTTGTGTCATGAACAGTCTTTTCAGAGTTGTCCTTATTGCTACTATTTCCCCCTTTCAAATAAATGGCCTGCTGCAATAAAATGTTGGTTAAACACGTCAGTTATTTCAGTTTGGTCTGCTGTAGTAATGGAGCTCAATAGAACCTCATTAGGCAGAGAGGTGTGGCTGCTTCTTTTTCGGGATTTAATATCCTTCCAAAACTTAGCGAAACCCTTCCAATCCTTCCAAAACCCTCGCCACGAGGGTCAGAAATGGAATTAATGAAATAGTTGGACTTAGCCCTTCTAATGGACGGAGTACATTTGTTTCTAAGTTATATGAAGGTGAGCCATTCAGTAGAATTACCATTCTGTCTGGCTTCAGACCAAAATCTGTTCTTTAACTGAAATAACTCAGCAAGCTTAGGCGTGAACCATGGGTTGGCTCCTCTATCTTTAATTCTTAATCTCTTCATAGGGGCATGTTTATCAGATACAGAGATAAACATACTAGAGTGTTGTTCACGGTCAAGTTCTGCTTCCAGAATCACTAAGTAAGCCTTAATAGTAAAGGTGATGTAAGAACACTACTCATGGAAGTGTTTAAAGTTTCTCTTAGTGATAAAGCATGGTTTAGTTTTAGGCCACTTTGTGTTTCTGACACAGACAATGGGACAGTGATCACTGAGGTCCATAGCAAAGACACCACTAGCTAAGTATTTATGGTTATTTGTAAGTATGAGATCAATCGGAGTTGATTTAGTAGGATTCTTAACATTCAAACAAGTGGACTCTGAAATCAGTTGGACTAAGTTCAGATCAAAACATGCTAAGTTAAGACAATCCGACGAGGGAGTAAGCCAATCGAGATTCACATCCCCCAATATCACTATTTCAGAGGCTATGAATGGGGCTTGTAGCTCAGAGACAGTACTGATTGCTCCCGATGCGGCGTAGGCAGGGCAATAGATCCCTGCAACATAGAAATTAACATTCTGGGAAATAACATTTATAACGAATATCTCAAATTGCTTCAGAAGTGAGACATTGAGAGATTGGGTCACTTTAAAGTTGTTTTTCACAGAAATAGCTACACCACCACCCTTCTTTGGCCTATCATATCTGTGAACATTATAATCATGAAGGGCAATGGAATTATCATCAACAGAGTTTTTTAAACCATGTTTCAGAGCACACTAAAATGGCGGGATTTGTGTCCCGAACCCAAATGTCCAACATGTTCATCTTGGAGATCATACTTCATACATTAATACATACATTTGGGGTCCCGAATGGCGAGTGGTCTAAGGCATTGCTTCTCAGTACTAGAGGTATCACTACAGACACCCTGGTTTGAATGTATCACAACTGGCCGTGATTGGGAGTCCCATAGGGCGGCACACAATTGGCCCAGCGTTGCCCGGGTTGGCCAGTGTAGGCCGTCATTGTAAATACGAATTTGTTCTTAACTGACTTGCCTAGTTAAATAAATATAAGAAATAAAAAATCAAAAATATGTGCATTAGCCCAAGCCCAAGACTCATTTTAGAGTCTACAGTTTGAGGGGGGGGGGGGGGGGGCGGTTCTATTACCTGGGGGCTTGGGCTGTCAGAGAGTCACTGGGTTAGCGACTGTGCTATGTTCTGATAAAATAATCCTCCCGCTTCCAAAACCGCTCAAAATTATCAATGAATGCCACGTTCACTGAGGCACAGTACGTTTTGAGCCAGTTGTGCATTTGGAGTCGTCTGCTGACGCGGTTAGACCCACGGCCTATTGAGCGGCTTCTATCAGGTCCATGAAGTCTTGTTTCAGGCATTCGGAGCTACCCTGCTTAATGTCATTCCAACCCACATGTATTACCAGAGAACTACCCTGCTTAATGTCATTCCAACCCACATGTATTACCAGAGAACTACCCTGCTTAATGTCATTCCAACCCACATTTGGTATTTGGTATTTAATTAGGATCCCCATTAGCTGTTGCAAAATCAGCAGCTACTCTTCCTGGGGTCCACACAAAACATGAAAAATAATCTAGAATGACATAATACAGAACATCAGTAGACAAGAACAGCTCAATGGATAGAACTACATAAAAAAATGTAAAGGCACACGTAGCCTACATATCAATGCATACACACAAACTACCTAGGTCAAAAAGGGGAGAGGCATTGTGCCATGCGGTGTTGCTTTATATGTTTTTGAAACCAGGTTAGCTGTTTATTTGAGAAATATGAGATGGAAGGAAGTTCCATGCAATAAGGGCTCTATATAATACTGTACGCTTTCTTGAATTTGTTCTGGATTTGGGGACTGTGAAAAGACCCCTGGTGGCATATCTGGTGGGATAAGTGTGTGTGTCAGAGCTGCGTGTAAGTTGACTATGCAAACAATTTGGGATTTTCAACACATTAATGTTTCTTATAAAAAGAAGAAGTGATGCAGTCAGTCTCTCCTCAACTCTTAGCCAAGAGAGACTGGCATGCATAGTATTTATATCAGCCTTCTGATTACAATTAAGTGCAAAACGTGCCACTCTGTTCTGAGCCAGCTGAAGCTTAACTAAGTATTTTCTTGCAGCACTGGACCACACGACTGGACAATAAATAAGATTAGAAAAACTAGAGCCTGCAGAACTTGCTTTTTGGAGTGTGGTGTCAAAAAATCAGAGCATCTCCCTGAACTCTCCCCATCTTTACAACCATTGGATCTATATGTTTTGACCATGACAGTTTACAATCTAATGTAGTGCCAAGTAATTCAGTCTCCTCAACTTGTTCAACAGCCACACCATTCATAACCAGATTCAGCTGAGGTCTGAACTTCTTCAGGATTGGTGGGTACCCTGAAATTGTCTTGTTACTTACAACCTCATGGATGGGACACAGATCCCGAAGAAGTTTAAGGAATGATTTGTACCAAATACAATGCTCTTAGTTTTAGAGATGTTCAAGACAAGGTTATTACTGGCCACCAATTCCAAAACAGACTGTAACTATTTGTTAAGGGTTTTAGGGACTTCATTAGATGTGGTTGCTGAATCGTATATGGACACACATGCTTTGTTTAATGCCAGTGCAGGTCATTGGTAAAAATAGAAAAGAGTAGAGGGCCAAGAGAGCTGCACCGCGGTACACCACACTTTACATGTTTGACATTACAGGAACTTCCATTAAAGAAAACCCTCTGAGTTCTATCAGATATATAGCTCTTTTTTTCAACAACAGGTTATGGTCAGTAATATCAAAGGCTGCACTAAAATCTAACAGTACAGCTCCCACAATCTTCTTATTATCAATTTCTTTCAACCAATCAGTCATTTGTGTCAGTGCAGTACATGTTGAGTGCCCTTCTCTATAAGCATGCTGAAAGTCTGTTGTTCATTTGTTTACAGAGACATAGCATTGAATTTGTTCAAACACAATTTTTTTCAACAGTTTGCTAAGAGCTGGCAGCAAGCTTATAGGTCTGCTGTTAGAACCAGTAAAGGCCGCTTTACCACTCTTGGGTAGCGGAATTACTTTGGCTTCCCTCCAGGCCTGAGGACAAAGACTTTCCTCTAGGCACAGATAAAAAATATGACAGATAGGAGTGGATATAGAGTCAGCTACCATCCTCAGTAGCTTCCAGTAGTTTTCCAAGTTGTCAATGCCAAAGAAAACCCTTATTGATCGAAAACAATAATCTTACCACCTCTCCCACACTAACTTTACAAAATTCTAACTTGCAATGCTTTTCTTTCATTATTTGTTTTTTTATGCATTAATACAATTGCTCACTGTTTGTTGTCGGCATTTCCTACCTAAGTTTGCCCACATCGCCAATGAAATAATCTTTAAAATAATTGGCAACATCAACTGGTTTTGTGATGAATAAGCCATCTGATTCAATGAAAGATGGAGTTGAATGTAATTTAATTTAAAGCATTCCAAAGTTTTTGTTCCATTATTCTTTATATCATTGATTTTGGCTTCATAATAAAGTTTCTTCCTCTTTTTGTTGAGTTAAGTCACATTATTTCTCAACTTGCAGTAAGTAAGCCAGTCAGATGTGCAGCCAGACTGTAGTGGAGTGGTGGCAGGGAAGTCAGGCGCAGGAGAACGAACTTGGTATAAACGGAGTCGTTTAATAAGTGCTCATAAAACTCCAAAAACCAAAATATACAAGAAATAATAAAAGTGGGTACAAAACCCGTCGCACACCGACACATGACTTGCACATTACATAAAATCAAACAATCTCCGACAAGGACATGAGGGGAAACAGAGGGTTAAATACACAACATGTAATTGATGGGATTGGAACCGGGTGTGAAGGAAGACAAGACAAAACCAATGGAAAATGAAAAATGGATCAGTGATGGCTAGGAGGTCGGTGACGTCGACCGCCAAACACTGTCCGTACAAGGAGAGGAACCGACCACGGCGGAAGTTTTTTTTTAGCCACTCCTTTTTCCCCATCTCTTTCAACTATACAGTTTTTAAATTCCTCATCAATCCATGGAGCCTTAACAGTTCTAACAGTCAGTTTCTTAACAGGTGCATGTTTATCAATAATTGGAAGAAGCAATTTCATAAATTCATCAAGTGCAGTGTCTGGATGCTCCTCATTAATCACATCAGACCAACAAATATTTTTAACATCATTAACATAAGAGTCATAGCAAAATATTTTGTATGGTCTCTTATACACTATTTTAAGCCCAGTTGTTGTTGGAACTTTGGCTTTCCTGGATATAGCCACTATATTGTGATCACATCCAATGGGTACGGACACAGCTTTAGAATAAATGTTCTACAATATTAGTAAAAATGTCATCGATACATGTGGATGATCTTGTTCCTTTAGTGTTTGTAAACACCCTGGTAGGTTGATTAATAACCTGAACCAGATTACAGGCACTGGTTACAGTAAGAAGCTTGCTCTTGAGCAAACAGCTTGATGAAAACCAGACAATATTCAAGTCCCCAAGAAAGTAGACCTCTCTGTTTGTGTCACATACACTTTCAAGCATTTCACACTTATTATTTAGATACTGACTGTTAGCACTTGGTGGCCTATAGCAACACCCCAAAATAAAAGTCTTTAGATGTGCCAAGTGAACCTGCAACCACAACACTTCACAACACTTGACATAGCACTTGACATAAGATCTTCTCTAAGCATTACAGGGATATGGCTCTGAATATATACAGCAACACCTCCCCCATAAGCATTTCTGTCTCTTTTATAGATGTTATATATTGTATATTGTATTGCTACTGATGTATCATCAAATGAATGTCTAATACATGAATGTTATCTGATGTTAGGAAGTTATGGATTTCATTAACCTTATTTCTCAGGCTACATATATTAATATGGGCTATTTTCATCCATTTCCTGGATAACTCATCAGAGATAGACATAATACTGAAAAGATCCCAAAAAAATAACGATTTGTTTTTTATTACCAGAGAGTCAGCCTCAGGTAGCTGCTTCTGGATTGCGGGAAGCACCACTAAGATGTCATGGATTTTCGCTCCAGGAAAGCACAGGGTTCTGGTATTCTCAATATAAACATGTCTTACCATGGAGCACCAACAACGACAGATGAGGGGGGTGCACGTGGCGCTGTTGTTGTGAGGGGCTCTAAGAAGTGGGCTGTCACAGGCGATGAGGGCCTTCATTGGCTAGGTGCACCGGTACCTCCATAGCCCAGTGGTTTGGGGAGTCCCTGTTGGAGACGGGCCGTTGCCTCGGAGAGTGGGCCGATGCTGCGGGTGTCCGGTGGTGTGGTGGACCTCTGTTGGGGACTGTCTGGCTGCCAGCTGGAGGTGATTTGAATGGTTGTGCATGGGGTGGGACTGTTGTTATCACCTGATTGTTTGAGGGTATCGACTGCTCACCTGGTATCGGCTGCTGGCCCTTTCGCTTAACAACACTGGCCCAGTCCCTGTGTAGCGGAGTCGAGCAAGCCACCTACTCCGAGGAGTGGAACAGGTTGGTATTTCTCAGCTCACCACTCCTATGGGCAATAGAGAGATTTAGCGCCGAGATGTTCTTAGCCTGGTGGTAGAAATGTTGGCGAACTTGGTGACGAGGCTCTCCTTTGGCTTAAGCTCCTCGGTTAGCCACCGAACGTCGCTATGTAGCCGCCTGATGTCATCCATCATCCGGTCACACAGGAGGCACTTTTTACAGACAAATCTCTGCCTCAAGTTCGTTCGGTCTTCCTCCTCGTCCTTTAGTTCAGTGAACACTTCACAGTGGAGATTCAATGGTTGGCCATTGGTAGCCATTTGGTAATTGCCATTAGCTATTTTGTTAAACACAAGGAAGGCTAACCACAGCTAGCATCACTAGCTAAAAGTTTGAAAGTCCAGTAAAGCTCCAGTAAAAGCGACTTCCACAGAAGCTAATCTAAGCAAAGCAGAGTAGATTATAAACAATTGTAAAATGTGCAAAGTACTAGTGAATAGAGATGTCAGTAGCAACTGCAAATGTAGCTACAACACTACGACACTGCAGACAAGTGTCATGTGTAGTATTTAAAAAAAAAAAAATTATATATTTTCTGGACCTATACAGGCTGTCGGTAAATACACCCGATACACAAAATAAAATTTAACGAAAGTAGACTTTAGTCTGTTAAATGTAACTTTCTGCAACAAACAATTCACTCTTAATTCCCTGCTGAGCCAAGACATTCTGTTCAAGCCAAGACATTCTGTTCAAGCCAAGACATTCTGTTCAAGCCAAAACATTCTGTTCAAGCCGAGACATTCTGTTCAAGCCAAAACATTCTGTTCAAGCCAAAACATTCTGTTCAAGCCGAGACATTCTGTTCAAGCCAAAACATTCTGTTCAAGCCAAGACATTCTGTTCAAGCCGAGACATTCTGTTCAAGCCAAAACATTCTGTTCAAGCCAAAACATTCTGTTCAAGCCGAGACATTCTGTTCAAGCCAAAACATTCTGTTCAAGCCAAAACATTCTGTTCAAGCCAAAACATTCTGTTCAAGCCGAGACATTCTGTTCAAGCCAAGACATTCTGTTCAAGCCAAGACATTCTGTTCAAGCCAAAACATTCTGTTCAAGCCGAGACATTCTGTTCAAGCCAAAACATTCTGTTCAAGCCAAGACATTCTGTTCAAGCCAAGACATTCTAAAGATCTGTTGTTACCAGGACCTAACCTATGTATCAACCCTTGTATTACTTGTGGATTCAATGGTAGTGGCACCTTGTAGTTACATGTAACAAGTGACATCAGTAATTACGCATTTAGAATAACTTTCAGAAAGTGGATGTGTAATTACACATTCCTTGTTCCAATTGTGTAACAACTGATAGCGCAACAATCATATTACCATGTAATGACATAGTAACATCTATGTAAGTACCACAGTTGTTGCTGTGTAGTTGCATAGTAATAAGGGCAACTTAATGTGAAGTGTTGCCCAAGGCTTCCCCCCAAACAACACACAACACATTTCTCTCCGTGGCTCAATATCAAGCTCTTGACTCCTTAGGATTAAGAACCTGTAGCTCTCACCTTTAATGTAGAGTTCACACTATCTGCCCTTACCACTGATCATTTCAGTTACCATAGTGAGGAAATAAAAACAGTAACACTTGGCTGTAAACCATGATAAGTCCAATACTCATGTCCATGTGTGAATTTGAATATGTCGTCGAGGCCAACCTCGATGATCTACAACTACTACTGCTAACAACAACACCCTTCTTACACGTGAATCTAACAGCTCTTAATAAGAACATTTACAAGAAAGACCAGGGAAATAAATTGTGAATAACCTTTCGCACACATTTGTGGAAAAATATGGCAGAACATTACAGTGAAACAAAATCCAATCTGGTCTTTGGAAACGCTGCATCAAGGTAATTCTATCCAGAACGACAGCTGAAGGATGACATACTGTAGATTTCAAAATACACATTTTTCCACCTCGAGATATCAGACCCTTGACATCTGACCGTTCACCAGGGTCCAAAAAAAGGATCTATCGCTATAACATTTGATTTGTGTTGATTTGTTCAGGTTGTTTTATTGTTTGTTTATAATTCTCTTAAAATTATAAATACATGTTTTAGGTGCCCTGGCTTAATATGATGTGCGAAATATTTATATTTAGGTAAAAAGAGAAAGTTTAAATAGGTCGACATAATATTTTGGGATAATTTATTTTGTCCACACAATATGGAATGTTAAATACCTACATTATGTATTTCTGATATGACTTACTATAGTAGGAGTCATATTTGAGTTAGACTAACTGAGAACATGATTAGGAGTGTGTGATTTTCAAAAATGAGTAATTGAGTCATAGACATCATTAGCCAATAAGACATGGAGCTCTGTGGCACCCACAACGTTTTATTACCTGATTCCTAGCTGGAACACAATATTCTGAGACAGGAATGTTAAGACAGCTTTTGTTTGAGGCTTTGGAGACTAAGGATCCCAGAATAGCTGAGCTTTCTAATTAGCCTGTGTGGATGGAGAATGTGGTGTGTATTAGCGGCAGGTAGCCTAATGGTTAGAGCGTTTGGCCAGTAACCGGAAGGTTGCCTGATCGAATCCCTGAGCTGACAATGTACAAATCTGTCATTCTGCCCCTGAGCAAAGCAGTTAACACTGTTCCCAGGGTGTTGTGGATGTTGATTAAGGCAGCCCCCCACACCTCTCTGATTCAGAGGGGTTGGGTTAAATGTGGAAGACACATTTCAGTTGAATACATTCAGTTGGACACTTTCCCGTAATAGTGGAGATGATCTCTCTGTTCCAACAGATAATGGCTGCCATCAGAGTATCACTCACAGCCCTGCAAGGCCAAACATGGCATGTTATTTATTCTGCTAGGGTCAGCTAGTAGTCATTTGGCCCTCACACTCAAATACCTTATTTCACATCTCTGAAAACAACAGACCAGCACTGTACTTAACACAAATTACATCTCATACAACTTCACAACAACATTTCTATATCAAATTTCAGAAAGTGGTCACATATAATATTGCAATCTCCTTTAGAAGTTCAATAGTAATCAGCGATGACAAATGGACTTTGGCCATATGAATGCCATACTCATTGTTAAAATTCATAAAGACTACAGGGTAGCTTCATAAAATGTCCCCCTGTGCGTCAGTGACTTTGACCGTTAAATATAACGGGGTGTCACTGTACCGTCAGTCCTCCACAGTTTATATTTAGAACCTGACATAAATTGTGCTTTGAACAGCATGGAAACTATTCTGAATTTAGAAACTAAAAGGGTATAGGAGAGAAAGGAACAAATTCTTGTCTATTATTTCTCGTTGAATTTAGACTTGGAGGACGCGAGACCTTAGGCGAAACAAATAGAGGTGACCCCCGGGTGGCTCTAGAACAGTAGAAAGCTACAACTGATTTGGAAAGTTATGATTGTCATTTACGAAGCAGATCTAAATCTAGATTTAGGGGCAACCTCAAATACAAAGCAGCAGGGGCTCAAACGGTTTGCTTTCATAGAGAGATGTATAGGCAGGACAGAACCAGGATCAGAGGCTTTGGGAACTTAAAACCGCAGATGACAGGGAGGGCCGTATTAAACACCAAGATGGATAGGCTTCGCACTGGCGGACATGGTTAAAAATGTTATCTCGTTTGTTTCAAATGATCCAAATCACGACTGGTTTTCAGTCCACAATAGTTTAAAGGGACAGTGATCTTAATAAAGAAGGTTAGTGGTTAAATAAGGCTACATAGTGTAACTTACTTGACTTAGTAACATAGATGCATTGTACAGTACCTTTAAAACATGACATTAGAAGCAATTATGTTAGCGGAATTTTACAGTGAGTGTTCTTTACAGAGCGACACTTTACAGTAAGTCTCCCTATAACCTATGCTGTTATATACTAGTTAAATGTAGTATTCGCAGGCAATGACAATTTGCCACACATTGTTACATAGTACTTAAAACTGCTAAATGTTTATGTTTTGTTTACATGTTGTCATTTTTACATTGATTAGATTTGTGAACAAACTCTAAATTAATTGTAGTAAAACACTCATTTGTAATATTCAGTTGCAAAATATGAGACTGGTGTGGTAGGCAACTAATAAAGACTGAATAAACAAGCAACGACTATTACCACCACCCCTAATTACAGTTAATTCATTAGTAATGACTGTATCACTAAATAGATCCTACTTGTTGTTATGTCTGCAATTCCCAATCCTCTTATCGCTTCAGTCTTGCTGGAACCCTGACTGGTGGTAGTTAGCCCCATTGTTGACTTTAGTTTACAGGGATAATCCTTCACTATTAAGGCGTATGACAACGTCTGCCTCACCTCGTTTGTGAGTATCCCGGGGCATCAGGTAAAGCTTCCCCAAATCAATGGCACATATGTTCCACATTACAGTGGGAAAGAGCTGTAAAAAATGTTATCCATGAGAGTGGTGCACACTGATGACAGACACGTTCTGATTCCACATATGTTGAAATGTAGAAACCGTTACATGGCCTCTTTGATACTATATGATTTATTGGGCCTTGACACCAGTCGCAAATGTCTCCAGAGAGGGCAGAGGGGCTCTTCTGTGAGAGTGGATAGTTTCTATCAACTCACTGTTCAGACACACGACAAATGCAGGCTCTTTCCACATACTGTTAAACTTCTGGCGAGACATTTGTTCATGCTTTAGAACATTTTTCACATAGTCTGTTACATTTTTATATTTTTTAATACTGCACAGGCAACTGTTGACTACTGTATTTTGAAAACTATTAATGTTTGATCAAACTTTCCAATAAGTGTCACATAATACCTTTTATTATAACAATATAATACCTATGTATGTTTATGTACAGTTAAAAAACATGTGTTTGTCCTATTTCTAGGTTCAATTACTAAAATAAATACATATACTTTTTTACAAACGAAGACTTCAAAAACTGTGGCACTGCATATACAGTATAAAATCCTGATAGTAATGGAAAAAACTAATTTGGCCTGAAGGTATTAAACGTACAAGTATGATTTGTGAAATAATACTAAATGTTATCTTGTAGGTTTATGGTAATTACAAAACTTGTCTGTAAACTTTCATATAATACAAAGCAGGATTGGTGTTAAATTGAATCTATTTTCAATAACTTCTCAATAAACTGAGGAGTAGAAGTTATTTGTCAAAATTAAATAAATAAAAACTTTTACATTTAAATCACTTCCTGAATTGACTGCCTTCAATTTGAATTGACCCCAGCCCTGATACAAAGTCAACATTTCATCTGTCTGTCACATAATCATTTTCTTGATAATAGTCTCTATAACCTAATACAGGAATCCAGTCTCCCTTGACTTTGTCTATGACCGGGCCAGGCCAAACTGCTGAAAGTCTATCTCGGTGCTTGATTGCAACCACAAGACACTCATCAATATTCAATGTCCTTACATCACTGGTGACATCTGGCAAAAGCCCGGCATAATTTAACATCGCTGCACTTATGAAAATACTCATTCCCTATTCTTGGTGCACCCAGATTTCGAGACCTTGGGACAATAAGGTTCTTTGAGACATTTTTTGTCAGAAATTAGTTTGTCACATATAATAGATCTTTAGAATGTTCTTCATATGTCTGTGAAGTTACATTTTAAGTGAACATTTGTTTTATTATACACTGCTCAAAAAAATAAAGGGAACACTTAAACAACACAATGTAACTCCAAGTCAATCACACTTCTGTGAAATCAAACTGTACACTTAGGAAGCAACACTGATTGACAATACATTTCACATGCTGTTGTGCAAATGGAATAGACAAAAGGTGGAAATTATAGGCAATTAGCAAGACACCCCCAAAAAAGGAGTGATTCTGCAGGTGGTGACCACAGACCACTTCTCAGTTCCTATGCTTCCTGGCTGATGTTTTGGTCACTTTTGAATGCTGGCGGTGCTCTCACTCTAGTGGTAGCATGAGACGGAGTCTACAACCCACACAAGTGGCTCAGGTAGTGCAGTTCATCCAGGATGGCACATCAATGCGAGCTGTGGCAAAAAGGTTTGCTGTGTCTGTCAGCGTAGTGTCCAGAGCATGGAGGCGCTACCAGGAGACAGGCCAGTACATCAGGAGACGTGGAGGAGGCCGTAGGAGGGCAACAACCCAGCAGCAGGACCGCTACCTCCGCCTTTGTGCAAGGAGGTGCACTGCCAGCGCCCTGCAAAATGACCTCCAGCAGGCCACAAATGTGCATGTGTCTGCTCAAACGGTCAGAAACAGACTCCATGAGGGTGGTACGAGGGCCCGACGTCCACAGGTGGGGGTTGTGCTTACAGCCCAACACCGTGCAGGACGTTTGGCATTTGCCAGAGAACACCAAGATTGGCAAATTCGCCACTGGCGCCCTGTGCTCTTCACAGATGAAAGCAGGTTCACACTGAGCACATGAGCACATGTGACAGACGTGACAGAGTCTGGAGACGCCGTGGAGAACGTTCTGCTGCCTGCAACATCCTCCAGCATGACCGGTTTGGCGATGGGTCAGTCATGGTGTGGGGTGGCATTTCTTTGTGGGGCCGCACAGCCCTCCATGTGCTCGCCAGAGGTAGCCTGACTGCCATTAGGTACCGAGATGAGATCCTCAGACCCCTTGTGAGACCATATGCTGACACATGCACATTTGTGGCCTGCTGGAGGTCATTTTGCAGGGCGCTGGCAGTGCACCTCCTTGCACAAAGGCGGAGGTAGCGGTCCTGCTGCTGGGTTGTTGCCCTCCTACGGCCTCCTCCACGTCTCCTGATGTACTGGCCTGTCTCCTGGTAGCGCCTCCATGCTCTGGACACTACGCTGACAGACACAGCAAACCTTTTTGCCACAGCTCGCATTGATGTGCCATCCTGGATGAACTGCACTACCTGAGCCACTTGTGTGGGTTGTAGACTCCGTCTCATGCTACCACTAGAGTGAGAGCACCGCCAGCATTCAAAAGTGACCAAAACATCAGCCAGGAAGCATAGGAACTGAGAAGTGGTCTGTGGTCACCACCTGCAGAATCACTCCTTTTTTGGGGGTGTCTTGCTAATTGCCTATAATTTCCACCTTTTGTCTATTCCATTTGCACAACAGCATGTGAAATTTATTGTCAATCAGTGTTGCTTCCTAAGTGTACAGTTTGATTTCACAGAAGTGTGATTGACTTGGAGTTACATTGTGTTGTTTAAGTGTTCCCTTTATTTTTTTGAGCAGTGTAGTTATATCAGCATAAACCCATTTGAACTTGGCGCTGTAAGGTTCTATCTGCAATCCAATCACAAGCCTGAACAAATACAGATGGACCAATCAGAACAAAGATTTGCCATCTCCCTCTAAGTACGGTCTAGGCTATTTTAGCTAGCAATAATGGCACGCAAGCAACAAAACAACACTGTTAAAGTAAATGATGTTGATCCTAATGCATTTCTTCATGTATATGATGATGTGTTCTGATTCTATCTTGGTAAAATAGTGTTATTCTATAATTTGCATATTCAAATAGCTACAGTCTTCTTCAAAACGGAACATGTCTAATTCAGAAGTGTCAGATAGAACCTTCAGAGCAATAAGGTTCTATTTGAGATTGCACCCCCCTAAAAAATGGATTTACAAATGTTTATACTCTGCACTTTAGATACCTTTAGGGTGAGGACCTTAATGGGTAACAAAAGAAGAATTCACTACAAAACAGTTCTGAGATCTGAGATGAGAAAACTTTGATGCTCAATATCTCAGAACTATGCTTTGTGCAGATAAAACCTTAGGTCACAATTTTATGGTCCAATTAATTGTGTTAGATTAAGGTCAGGCTGGATAGGAACAGCATCAAAAAAAGCTGGGTGGAATGGCAAAGTTTGTTTGGTGGCAGCAAGACCCTAGCCAGACGGCTTTGTATTACAAAACGAGGTCGGGGCGGGGTCACTATCCTGCAAGGTATAATTATATCATAAACTAAGCCTCTCACTCCCACATAACACAAGATAAACACACTCTGATCTCCGACACTTCTCAGTACCAAACCAAAACACTACAGCTAACTCAATTAGCTAATGGGGGATGGTGTAAACCCCAAACAAGGATTGGTGGGGATGAGCATACTTGTTCTCAAAAATGATCTAGCGTGTTTCTGGCCATCATCAAAATGCCAGGGCTAATGGTACGGCTAAATCTATATTCAGCAGCGCACTCGTATTCCAATAGAAATGTCAGTCACCTGTTTGACAGTGCACTACCATACGTTTGGCGTTGATTTATACCCTTGCGATGAGGCCTGGCCTGCAAATGAGCTCTTTAGCGACGTCTTAGGGATAAGGTAATTTTGTTTGTGAGGCATACATAAATATTTCAGCAGAAAGACTTGGTCATTCTAAACAAATACAATGGAGAGA
Organism: Salvelinus namaycush; assembly: GCF_016432855.1. Lineage (NCBI taxonomy): Eukaryota > Metazoa > Chordata > Actinopteri > Salmoniformes > Salmonidae > Salvelinus > Salvelinus namaycush. Next base: position 22,298,742 of record NC_052311.1, on the reverse strand, counting down.
GCTGAGCAACAAGGCAATTAATAATGTACAGTTAGAGCTGACAGCCCATCTACCCCAGACGGTTATAATTGACACTAGCCATGCAAGGGTTACTGTCGCTCTGTATCTCTATTACGCCTTGCTTTATTCAATAACACCTTAGACCTGTGGCAAAATGTCAACCTACTGTACGTCAGCACCAGAGCAACACATGGAAATCAGCTCTTACAGTCGGACACAATTCAACTCTGAGGAGACGAAGACAACTGCACCTCCGTCACGCTCAGTGGTTTGTGGCTGCGGTCATGGTACACAGGTATGGTATGGTAAGCGCGTGATAGAAAGATGAGCCGAAAGAGTAAACGTGCCATGAAGGCTAGGGAATGCGAGCGATGGGTAGGGGGGTGGGATAGAGTTTTCAGTGAGACGGTGCATGGCAGATTCTTTATGAACTCCCCCTTCGGCATTTGCTGAAATGAAATCATGATGCATGGCAGGGAACAAAGTCTGAAAATAAACAGCAATTTGTCTTATATGTTTGCCTCTTGTCCAGTTGCCTCTTATCTCAAATTGTTTTTGATAAGTCATAATTAATTAAAGATGTCCTTATATGCAGATTTTCCATCAGCAGTAATGTACAAGTATATAATGTAATGTAATATAGATGACACGTGTAGTCAGAATGTAGTCATGTAGTTAATGTACGTATGTACTTGGATTAAATGTCACCTAAATGAATCTAATGTCACCTCTAGATGACTACTGGAGATTATTCTTCCGAATGAAAATGTGTATATGTTTTGATGAATTGTGTTACATTTACTGTACGTCTTAACCCATACCTAAACTGATTGAAAAACATCACTGCGGATGTTTTTATATCTACTTTAAAAAATAAATGTTTTACAGTAGCCTGACATTAGGAACTAATCACATATCTATTAAAGTATCTGCTTCCCTCTGCAGCTGACAAACCCAATTCAAAGTTTGCAAACCTTGCAATTTCTTAAGGTCTCCGAATTAATGCTCGGGTCTGAAGGGGGCAACACAATGTGGTCCTAACTTTGGCAGGTTGTTTGTTTACACGGAGACTGAGATAATTAGCCCAGAAGTAATGACTGCTCTCTGATGACAGCCGTTGCAAACCGATCCCCCAGTGTGACATGCTCTCCCTGTCACTCTCCCCTGTGCAACAACTGCAGCAGTCTATTTTTTACCCTGGCTGCTGGGGGCTTGCCTGGCGCCAGCCCCTGGGACCCGGAGAGCTAGGGGGCTGACAGGGCCAACGTTACCATTCGCCCCTTAACTCCCCACGCCCCACCACCAAAAAGCAGGAACCTAACACTAAGACCACTTGCACGATCCTCGTTCGTGGACAGGAATGGTAGAAATGCCCAGGCATGTGTTTGGGCCCTGATTCCATCGGCTTGACTCGTGGCTTGAAAAAGGTTGTTCCGATGAACCAATGTGTCCGCTACGCAATCATGACATAATCTCTGAGTAGCAGCACTGCTCTGTAGTTGTGGTGAGATAAGAACGATAGCTCCTTAAGGGAGACATCTGAGTATCAAATGCGATTTGAATGGCACTACTCCACTGGTAGATGTGTGGGCTATCTAATGTATTTAGGAGGACCGCACACACTTAGTCGAAGCTTAGTGAGCCACATGCTTTCTCTTCCACCAATCTAAAGCAAACATGGGCAACAAGAAAGCCATGTCACCCATAATGGAGCTTAAGAGGGAAAACATTGACTTTTGCTTAGCAGCTATCAAAGCTTAACTCCCAGTCAAGTGAAAGGGCCTCACAATCCATGGTACTTGAGGAGGGTGAGTGAGTTGGCGAGTGCCCAGTCTCAAACCAAAGGGCAGAGGGACAGCTAAAATTTGGAAAACCAATATCCTGCTCTGGTTGTGTTAGAGGCCAATGTCAAATAGTTGTGTGGCTTTTCTCTGATCTTGTTTGCATAATTTTTGACACCATTCTGTCAAGTGGGGCTTGTAAAGTTGCAACCACATTTTTTTTTTACTAACATTTTAAACATTTACTCATAAAAAATACATAATATCCCAAATAGATACAGTATTTAATTTGAACTTTTATGGAGGACAATTATTTAAACAGTTTTAAATCTATCATATTAAATGTAAAACTCCACACCATAATGAGCAGTTGAAACAGAGACACGAGGTAATTAGAGTCCAACACGGATCTCTTCTCCTCTCAAAGGTTTAGAGGTTACATCCTTGCTCTTGAAAGGAAGACACCAACATTTAAAAAGACTGAAGGACTGAGGGGCTGCCACTTGTGACCTCCAAATGGTATTCATTCCTTGTCGGTCTTGTGTGTGAAACATTTCTGTTGACATCCGGCAATGCAGTGTTGATGAGTTAATCTAGCAGCTGAGAGTGTCCTTTAACTACCCCCAACCCCCTGCAGCAGCTATTCTGAAAAACGCCCTAATCTCCATGGGTGAAGAGAAAAATAGAGGACCCAGGATCCAGGACCCAGCCATAAATCCACAAGATACTTTCAGAGACACGTTGATATGCCGCCTTTCCATAATTTTCATTCGCAATGCCCTCTTTGCGATTTCCCCTTCCGATTCGGTCAAGAGTTGAACTGGCATCCATTTTAACTGAAGAGTGGGAGCGTGGGACTATAGAAGGAGTAGGCATGCCAATCCCTGCTGAACGAGGAGGGTCTGGGATACCTGGAAACAAACAAGCACCAGGGACAGAATATAGGGCAGTGTTGGACTTATTCATGCATCTGTGTGCATAGCGCAAGTACACATTTGGGGAATTCTAAATTGGTGTCGTCCCTCCCCTCTCGGTGGTGCTATGCTCCTAGTCTCTAGTCTGTTTTCAGTAGAGGGAACAGCAATGGGCAGCATTAGCACAGGATATTACTGTAGTCGTTCTGGACCTTGTCCAGGACCGCCTGAGATCAGGACAGTAAAAATAGGTTTGGAGTACGTTCTGCCATGAATGTGAAATCCAACCCAGGCTTGTTGCCTTATTGTATGAGGGTGTGCTGTGGCTATCTGTTACTTCTCTGAACCATCTTGTAACCTGTGCCTATTTGACACCCTTAATTAAGGACATCTGACAACTGTATCAAGCAAGTTAATCTCAAATGGCATGCTAAGCTGTTACTGATTATTTGTTATTTTATATCATATCAGTTTATTACATATTTTTGGTTTCCCTGATAGTCAATCACTGTAAGGGAAAATAAAACCAGGCCTCCTAAATATAACACAGCTTTAACCAATAATGCTACAACATAGCTTTAGTACAGATACGCACAGTACAAATAATCACAATTAAAATGCTACAAAGTGAAGGTAGAAGTATCTTCCATCCATAAGAGTCAGGATCCCCTCACTGTGGGTAAATCCAACACCCTAGTTTGCATGCACGCTACAGACGTAGGATCTTAATTTGATCCCAATTTTGGTGCTGAGAATTTTCCGGCGCTGCAGGAAATGCAGATGAGCTTTGTAATTTACATAAATTAACTGAAGACCCGCACTAACACATGGTTATATCGCACAGTATTGCACGGGTCATGTAGCCTACTTTTGTCCAGCTAATAGTCTAACCACCGATCAAGCAGCGTTATGGACTAAACGTTCAAATCATGTTCATACAGGATTATTTTGCTACAACAATACTGGTCAAATTAAAATCCCTTTTGCAGATCTAAAGGTGGTAATGACTAGGATATTGTCTTACTCTGACAGCTCCTCTGACAGCTCAGAAATGATCCCTCGCAGCACATTTTCACCGGCTTACAACGGCACGCCGGCTTGTGGGTATATCTTACTTACAGTGGGCAGAAACAGCTGTAAGCAACGGCTTCAGTGGGAATGGGACATTGCATTTGTTTATTTGTTGACACCTTGAGGTAAGAAGAATGTATAGCCTCCCTCGATGTTCTTCTGATATATGTAACCGTTTTGTTTTACAGGCACATAGATTTGTTTATGTTGTGCGTCCAATGCAGTAAAGCCCGGACCTGTGAGGCTGCTTACTGACAGTTTGACACCCTCAAAGGAAAATGACACACAAATGTGTAGCTACCAGAAACAGAACTTCTGGCTTATCAGCTCATTGTTTTTGAACATTTTATCTGTGGATGATTCAATTAGTACTGTTGTCTAGATTGTCCATTATTATATTGTCCAATACATATTTTTTATGTATTTCAATTTATCGTATCGCATGTTTGTGTAAAGCAATATACCCAACATGTAATGCATAAAATTGGAAGGATAAAATAATTAAAAGGTTATTGTAATTATAGGCAACCAAACAAGGAATTTGTGGTCTAAATGGTCTCTCAGACTTTGGTTTTAAGTTAACAGTTTTTGTTGGTTTTGTCCGGTCATTAACAAGAATAACAAGCGTCTTAAAGCAAACACCTAGGGCCATATGTTATCTGTTACAGAAGCACATATGATTAAGCCTGTCAGAATCAAACCATACTTAGCGTTTGCTAGGATCAGAAATAAACATGTTTTTAATTGAAAACTAATAAACATAAAATCCTATACAGCATGCTGCAGAATAGACTTCATATCTTGAAACATCTGTTGTTCATAGTCCTGGTTATCCTCAATCATTATTCACAGAAATTTGCATTTTCAGGGAATGTCGTACATGTACAGAGATGTGATATAAAGGGGGTTTCATAGTGAAAGCAAAGTTTCCCTCCTAAGAGAAGAGGAGAATCTGCTGTAATGAGCGAGGCAAGCCACAGGAGTGTGGCCTTATTTTGCCTCATCGCCATTCGCACCTCGTAAAACCATGATGGCATGTTTTGACAGTGGTCAATTTGTTTGGAATTCCCTCTCTTTTGGTTTCCTTCCTTGATTAGGTTGTGGGCCTAGATCAAGGCTGTAAATTGTTAGCTTTCCGGATTAGGCGTGTTACTCTTTGGGCTAGTGGAGTGTGGAAATTGCCACCTCTGATTGATTAGGTTCCTGTCACCAAGCAGTTATAAATGAAGTGTCCTTCCCTACACTAGCCTTGCAGGTCTACCCCTATGGGAAAGACTCAAGTCAAGTCACACCTCTTTAGTCAAGCTCTAGTAACTTCAAGTAGGGACAGTCTCTTTTCTCATCAGTGATCCTGAAGTGAGTACCATGGGTTGGCAATGATTGACAACACGCTGAGGTCTGACCCCTGGTGACAGATATTATTATTGTATGAAGAACCTGTTGCTCCTGGTTTATTGACTGACTGACAACATGGAGTTTCTGATTCCATTGAATATAGCTCTCAAAATAAGTTGTAACTCCGTTTGGTAACACTGAGTGTTCCGTCATCATTCAAAAATACCATGCTTCCGAACAGATTTATAGAGCAGACTCATGATGCTTTAATAAATTGCATTGACTTTAAATGTCATGTTTCAAGTCATGTTTATGACAACCTTTTGTGGGTATTATGACAGAACATACCAATGAAGTGTTATTATTGCCTTCATCACAATTACATCAGAATTTGAAGTTCAATCAAACAAACCTGAGATCCAAGAATATAAGGGTTGATTATTTACACTAATGAGTGTGTAAAGTACACCATTAGGACTGCACAAAGGGTATTTCTCACTTCTGAATGTAAGTCTATACCACACTACCCTTATAGGAGATCAGAAGCACTGAGCTGCTTGTAAGCTCAAGTGAATATTGGAACGTATATTGTAAAGGATAATAGACATGCTTTCTAAAGCCACAGGATGAAAGGTTGATAGGCCTCTGACACATATAGCAATTCTGGTACATGGAGTCCATAGAGAGAGTGAGTGCCAGAGTTGTCTTGGGAAAGAGGATCCATCCAGAAGCTGGAATTATCTGGAAATGTTTTTAAAAGGTCATACCAAGGATCCATTTGCAATTTGATTTGAAGTATAAAAACGATATATATAATATATATACTACCGTTCAAAAGTTTGGGGTCACTTAGACATTTCCTTGGCTCAAAATGTTTCCAGCTACAATAGTCATTTACAACATTAACAATGTCTAGACTGTATTTCTGATCAATTTGATGTTATTTTAATGGACAAAATTTTTGATTTTCTTTCAAAAACAAGGACATTTCTAAGTGAGCCCAAACTTTTGAATGGTAGTGTATATATAAAATGATTTGATTTTTCTTTTTTTTGGCCTTACAAACACATTGAATAACAGATTCATTACATGGAACAACAGATAGTCCCACCCAAAAAATCTAAAGGAAGTTTCTTCTGAAGTGTCTGTCCTATATCTGAGAGATATAAGAGAAATCAGGAACATTTATATATATTTTTTTTTACAGGTATCTAACCCTTTATTTTTGGCACTAAAAAGTCTCCATATATACTTCCATTAATTTTTTCAACTAGTACCGAGGACCTTCAGACGAGTATTTGTGAGGCCTCTGGGTGTCCTAGAGCAAAACAACCGACAAGTATGTGTTCGTGTGAGTCTCACCTTTCCACGGAGGTGTCATAGCCAAAACTGTTCAGACGCTACAGAAAAAAGTTGGCAGATCGGCTGTACTGACTTCAGACGAGTCCCAAGATCCATGTGGGGTTCGTAGAGCAAAATGAAGAACACCATCGTGTTCGTGAGAGTCTCATCATAGTAGTTTTTAGGCCAAACCGTTCGGACACTACAGACGATTTTGTGAGAGGACCAATTTTCGGGATGTCTCATGGTCTTACAAACACCTCTCTAGCTCTCTCACTTTTCACCACAGATGTGGAAGTGCGACATTGGTGGTGGATTGAGACGCTTCCAATACAAAAAACAGATATCTCTAATATAAACTGACAGATTTTTACCGGGATTGTTTTATTATGCGGGGACATCGACTCTAGGGGGTTAAATTCAGGCTGTAACACAACAAAATGTGGAAAAAGTCAAGAGGTGTGAATACTTTGCGAAGGCACTGTAAACTTTTGCAAGCTAGCCATGACAAACAAACAATTGAACCGAAATTGTTGAATGGTACAATCTGGTCCAGTGGTAGAATAGATTTCTGCATATTATGTATACTTGCAAAATAGATGTTAAACAAATGAAATTATTTGGTCAAGGCATTTTATGTGCATGTAGATTTCCAGGCTCCTGATACACATTTTATAAACATTTCTCTATGCTATCAGCATAGGTTACAACACAAGCAGAACCTTTATGTAAAGCACCTGTGCAGCTGAAAGAATTTGAGTATGTCACACTTGTCTTTACAAATAGACTTGGCCAGTCAATCTATCCAGGCTGTATCACAACCGGACGTGATTGGGAGTCCCATAGGGCGGCGCACAGTTGGCCCAGCGTCGTCCGGGTTTGGCCGGTGTAGACCGTCGCTGTAAATAAGAATTGGTTCTTAACTGACTTGCCTAGTTAAATAAAGGTTAAATAATTTAGATATATTTTTTAATATATAGAATGATTTGTTCCCATGAAGCATGTCGATGTGTGAGCTATTAAATACAATGGCCCTTTGAGCTAATTCAAACAAGTACTCACAAAAACTCACTCAAAACTAATTTCTTGTCAGAAATTATCACTTTTTCTGAAAATAATCAAAACCTCCTGCAAGAAACTGGTCAAATTATGATCCAATATCTGTACTTTTTCCCCCTGATTTGAAGTAACATTATTCTGAAACTAAATGCTTTCAAATGTCCACATTGCTGAAACTAACACTGGCAAGATAATAATGTTTGTAATGTACAGTATTTGACACAATTCGATACACATCACATGTCCAGCATCATTCAATTTAAGATCAGAGGTGTAGTGGAGGGTAAACACAACTACACACTGCTACCCCCATCTCTGTGAATAGCACCAATTATGTGTTAGTGTTGGGAGCATTAGTGTTTACGATACTCACGTCACGTCATATCCACCACCGCTCAGCAGTTACCAGCCTGTTTTACCATTACATCCCTGAAGGACAGACACAACACCATGACAAAGGTACCATTCAAGCTAGTTATATTTCATGAGGGTAAAAGTGTAAGGGATAATTTTGCTCAACAGTGTGGGTTGGTTGTGGCTTGATCTTCTGCCACTTGGCACTATCCAGAGGTTGGCACCGCGCCGTAACCTTACTTCCATTGGACCGGTAATGCCTGTGTCTATTTATACAGCGAGAGCAAATGGCCGTAGCAGGTTTCCACAGTGGCATTAACAAGCTGAGATTTTTAACAAAGCAAACGCTAGATTTTGAGCATTGTCTGGCATGGGTCTCGGGAATGTTTGGGATGGCTCCACCATGTTGAAAGTGTACATTTCTTCAAAGTGGGGAGTGGAATAATTTTCTGAGGAGGGGTACTGACGTGTTTCGATCACCTAGCTGCCAATGCCCACTAGGGCAGGCTGGGACCCCCCCTCCCCACCCACTCCTGGAGCTTCAACACAGTCTAAGCTCTGGACTCAAATAGTATCTCAAATGTCCTATTAAAACATGAACAGAGAAGGTTCATGTATGTGGGTGTTGTGTGATGGGAAATGTCTCTGAGAGGAACATTTTGAATACAGCATGTCAATTAAATGTCTACCTCCTAAGTGAAGATTTATTCTACACCTGTGTGTCAATGTACAATAAGTTGAGGTGCTAAAATGCATGACTGCACTGAATTGCAGAGCAATAGCAGTCATTGTAGCAACACACCGATGTAAGACCTGATAAAGTACAAGGTGAAACTGCTAACTCTGCCATTATGACGACTGAAAGGGAGCACACTGCTCCAGAATGTTACAGAAGCCACAGCTACCATTACATTTCAAAGGAAACAGTCAGGTTGCTTGCTATGCTCATCTGGCATAGCAGAGGCAAAGGCATGGGCTCAGGTTTACTTTATTAAGCGGTAAACAGAATTTGATAGGTTATATATAGACTTGACAAAATTCATGGCTTCTGGCCAATACTGTATACTGACTAAAAACGCTCCTTCGGAATAGCAGTTGTGCTAATAAGATGCCAAGAAACAATAGGAAGTGACCAGCATGACACAGATTTAGACTAAAACAATCAGGGCCTCGTTTTCCAGAGGCTTCATAGCGGTTAAGATCACCGTTAGAACCATCTTACGATGTATCTTTTGCAGCTAAACTGTTTCCCAGAGCCTTCGTCAGTAACATGGCTCTTAAAAACCTTTGCACATCTAGGAGGGATCCAGATCGCTGGTAGAGCAGCCAAAGTACATCGTTAGATGTTTTTTGCCCTTCCGCATCACTTTATTTACAGAAGTTCTCCGCTAACCATAGCCTAAACATCTTGATTCTATCTGTCTGACTGTGGCTGCTGATAACTTCAGAACAGAGTTTGACTATAAATACAGTTGCCAAAGTATTTGCAATTGTTACAAACAAGTGAAGGATAAAATTATGCTTCAAATGAAAACCGAGATGACTGCATTAAAAGATACATAGGCTATGTCGGCCAATATCACAGGAGGTTGCTGAGGGGATGATATAACCTCAAAATAACCATGCGTTTGATCTGTTCTATATCATTCCATTTATTCTGTTCCAGCCATTACTATGAGCCCATTCTCCCCAATGAAGGTGCCACCGGCCACCTGTGGCCTATATAGGCTATTTCAATCATGTTGAAATCATTTTCATGTTCAATCAATTGAGTTTTATTTTGCGACTAGGCTACTGTTTGTCATTTTTTTGTATTTCTTGATGACAGCGTGGCCCTTCTGGGATTTGGTGCATTTTTGCGTAAACATAATAAGCCTCCTCAATAGCGTATTTGCAGTCAGTATCGACACGTGGTCTTACGACACACTTAGCCAACGTTTTCTCTACGTGCCTAAGCACTACGGTATGATCACCATAATACTTAAGTTATATCGCAACTGGAAAACGAGCCACAGGTCTCTAGGAAGAGAAGCCTGCTTGTAATTTGTGTGTGTGTACACACAAGTATGTCTGTATGTGTGCGTACGCACAGGCAAGTGGGCCAGAGGGTACAAAGAAAAACGACAAAACACTTCCTGTCTGTAGGTAGGAGGCCACTTGTGGGACTGACCAAATGAGTGTCTCCCTACAGGGGGTATAAACAACAGTCCATTCTGCCTCTCCACACCCACAATAATTAGCCTCCCAGTGGTGTTTGGCACTCTTCACCTTGTGAACTCTTTAACACCTTGCACTGCATTCTGGGAACCATCCATGTGTTAAGAGTCTCAAAGCTCACAGATAAGGCATTGGGGGTTAGGCATAAACTTAATAGTGAATTCACCACCTGTTTTTGGGAAGATGATAATGATGATGGCGGTGTGAATAATGAATCTGTTCAGAGCATAAGAGAGGACAGATGTATACAGGATGTTGTAGAAATATCTGTGGAAATGTGTGCAATAACAAGAGAAAAATGGCTTCATGTTCTATATCCATCTAACCCAGGTTTTCCCTAACTGCGTCTAATGTTTATTAGGTTTTCCAAGTATAATTGTACTGAAAAATGGTTCGTAACAAGAGTCCCCAATGAAGTTATTATATATTAATTTAGGCCTTAGGCCACTGTTTCCCAAACTCGGTCCTAGGTACCCCCGGGGGTGCACATTTTGGTTTTTGCACTAGCACTACACAGCTGATTCAAATAATCAAAGCTTGATGAAGAGTTGGTTATTTGAATCAGCTGTGTAGTGCTAGGGCAAAAACCAAAACGTGGACCCAGGGTGGGCCTCAGGATCGAGTTTTGGAAACCTTGCTCTAACCGTGCATTTATGTTTGTACTGTTTTTGTGTGTGCGTACCATATAGATGCCTGTACAGAATTCCCTCCTGAGAAGGCAACAAGAATTCTACTCCTCTTCTATTCTAAAATAGAGTCTGAAACAAAATCTCAGAGGAGCAACAGCACGCTTTAGTAGCTGAGGACTCCCACCGTTTCATGCAATAATCTATAAAGTTGTGGCAAAATCCTGCACGGAGCCTACACCGTGTGCTGTCACTTTAAGAGCGCACCAGCTGTCAGGAAGAAGGAAGTAAAATACAGCTCTCTTAACTGTGTGTGAGAGATCTCGGTCGGCGTGGCAGTTTTCAATGTGTGTGCAACTCATTGCAGAAGCCGTGGTGGTTTTCGGCATGCTTAGTTTACAAAAGTTCGAAGTTAGCTCGCCTGTGTTATCGCTCTACTCCAGGGATGTTTAGAACCAGTTGTGGCCATTCAACCCTTTCATCTAATGGATTACTTGCAACATTGATGTGAAGCTTTGTGAAACAAACCAAAATGGGAGTCAGCCTATATCAGCTAAGACCCTCTCATCAGTGCTTTCCACTGAAGCAACTTCTCTCATTGCGCTGGGTTGGGAACTGTAAATTCACTGTGATTGACATTTGTGTTTGAGAGTATTGTTATTTTTTATTATTTTAACTGAATGTATAAAAATATTTTGTGGGATTACTTGCATTATTTGCGCTCACACACACACACATTCATACATTCATGTACCAACTCACTCTTCACTCTGTGAATTAATACAGATTATTGTAACTCATCTATGTTGATAACTGGGTTCTATATTGACTGGTGCCTCTATGACATCACCTCTGAGTTGCTCTGTCACTATTATTGTATGAGGTATTACTGGTTGGGTTAGTCATGTGCTGTGACTGGTGGTTATATGGTGTGTCTTCTCCATTCTCTCCACTGGCTATCTGGTAAACAGGCTACACTCTAGGCAGTCTCTTCTGCTGGTGTGTGTGTGTGTGTGTGTGTGTGTGTGTGTGTGTGTGTGTGTGTGTGTGTGTGTGTGTGTGTGTGTGTGTGTGTGTGTGTGTGTGTGTGTGCGCGCGCGTGCGTGTCCAGTAGCAGTACTCGTCTCTCCTACTCTTTTCATATTGACAGTGTAAATACCTGCCTGGCGCCTGAGCAAAAATCTTCTTTACCCCTCTCTAACAACACCGCTACAGAACTGGCGCCCAAACAGCTGTTCCAGAGGGACCTATGGAGAAAAGCACCCATGAACACATCTGCTGCTGCTACTCGGGACACAATTTGGAGGTGGTCTTCTAGTCCTTCTCAATCTCAAAATCCTGTTCCCTCAACCCGGTATCCCAACAACTCTTCTGGAGCCCTGACCGTCTCAACAGTTCATACCCAAGAACCAAGACAAAAGCCTGGTGATGTGTTGGAGATGTAAGGCCCAGCATATTCCAGGTTCCTGCCCTCTCTATGGCCTGTGCGAGGAGGCAGAAACAGTTAATAAAGGGCAGATGACAGACAGTCAAGACAAGCGTGGTGCCTTGCATTCAGTTGGGTTGGCCTGAATGCAATGCCATCCATGAAACCTTCAGGTAATACCACCTCGCCCAGCTGTCTTATTCCTATTCCTCAACAACTGTTGGTTCCCCTGACTGTTCAGAACTGGAAAGGAAAGGCCATAATGGACACTGGAGCAACTTACACCCGGATGCAGGAGCCTCTGTGGAGAAAGATGGCCTTACCACATGAGAAACGTCGGACCTAGGAGACAGGACTATTGCACTTGGCCAATGGAGACCCGAGCAATTCCTTGGGTTGGACTGATATGGAGATATGGAGATAAAGCCCTTCCTCTGGCTATTCTTCCACCTCCAGACCTTGCGTTTGCCGTGGTCCTTGGCCTGGACTTCATGTTCTTCAGTGGACTGACTGTTTTGATGTACGAACCATCCTACTGGCTGTGCTCTGACACCTCCCTGCCTCATCCATCCTAATCCATTTCAACCTGACAATGCACTGATTTTAGGCTGGAGCCTACAACCCTATCCAGAGACTTGGGAAGGACAATACAAGACAATGAGGAAGACACAAGTAATACAAAGATGGAGACAAAAACATGTTCCACCAGTGAAGACAGAGAATCTGGTTATCTCACTGATTACAGCCGTGCCCGTTTTCTAGAGCAAAAGCAGACCTTATAGTGATTGCTATATCAAACAAGCAGTGGAACCTGCATGTCTGCCAGATGAAAAGTTGTTGGAGATGAACGGTGAGGTCTGTACTCTTACACCCAGCCAAACTACAGTCTTCAAACACAATATCTTTGAATAGCTCCCGAGCATGTTGGCTAATGGCTTTGTGGAACCTTCTTCTCCCAGGTGGGCTTCACCGATTGCCCTGTTTCCAAAGAATGATGGTGGATATCAGTTATTTTTGGACTCCAGAAAGTGATGCCTTCCCTCTACCGAACATCAATGACATACTAAAATCTCTGACTGAATGAGAGTGCCTAGGCTCTGTGGTCTAGGCTCTGGAGAAATGGAGCTATTACTTGGAGCTGAAAGTCTTCACCATTGTCACAGACCATGCTACACTGTAGTAGGTTTTAGCGTCAGGTAAGACCAACAGCCGTCTCGTTCGCTGGTTTATCAGACTCCGGAGGTTTGACTTCATCATTGAGTTCCGCAAAGAAAAACTGAATGTTGTACCAGATGCCCTCTCTCGGATTACAGAGGCCGCAACTGTCTATCCTCCATGGTGCAGCACTTACACCACCGCCAAGGGTCAGGATGACTCTTTCCCTCTGGATGATGAAAGTGTGTGGAGAGCACAGCAGAGTGTTGACACCTTCATGGAGATCCACAAGAGTCTGCCTGAGGAAGACTCCAAGAGCTGTTTCAGTGAGAAGTTCAGCGTAGTTCAGGATAAAGTGTATCGGAAAACTCCAAGAGGAGAGGGAACACATAGCACCCATTACAGTGTCTACATCGCTTCTACAGTATATTGACTGATCAGATGATCCAAGCTTATCGTGACCATGAGTGGCCATCTTGGAGTCTTCAAAACCTACCAAAGATTAAAGGAGGTGGTGGCCAGAAATACAAACCAGACATTAGCAGACCTGCCAGAAAACTGCAGCAGACCATCCTGAACCATCCCAATGAAATGCTGAGAATTTACCTCATGGAGTATTTGCCCTCAAGCTGGGGGACCCAGAATGTATTATTGGTGGTAGTAGACTACTACACACAATGGATTCTGAATTCTGGATCATAAACTGAGTCTCTCTGACCGAGGTCCGATCTCAGGAATTTACCAAGAGATCTGTACCTACTGGGGTGTAGTTGCCAAACTGACCACGGCCTAGTGAACTAATTGGTCTCTCTGGAGGACACTGGGGAGGACGGTGCATGCTATTGATCTAAAGCCCTGCTATCCCACGGCAAAGGAGCTGGATTGCCGGCAAAAGCAACGCCTGCAGGAACTCTTCTTGGAAGACTGATGACGAGGACTGCCCTGGTTGTGCGTAGTATGAACCTAACCTGCCAAAGCCGGCATCACTCTGTTTCTACAGGCTTTGCTTTTCCATGGGGGGAGGAGTGTGGCGAAATCCTGCACGGAGCCTTCACCGTGCGCTGCCACTTTAAGAGCGCTCCAGCTGTCAGGAAGAAGAAAGTCAAAACAGCTATGTCAATTTAAATCAAATCAAATGTATTGGTCACATACACATATTTATCAGATGTTATTGCGGGTGTTGCGAAATGCTTGTGTTCCTAGCTCCAACAGTGCAGTAGTATCTAGCAATTCACAACAATACACAAATCTAAAAGTAAAAGAATGGAATTAAGAAGTATATAAATATTAGGACGATCAATGTCGGAGTGGCATTGACTGAATACAGTAGAATAGAATACAGTATACACATATGAGATGAGTAAAGCATTATGTATTAATTAACCTTTCTAGCTCAGGGGTTCCGCTAGCGGAACACCCACAACATTCCACTGAAAAGGCAGCGCACGAAATTCTAAAATATTTTTTTAGAAATATTTAACTTTCACACATTAACAAGTCCAATACAGCAAATGAAAGATAAACATCTTGTTAATCTACCCATGGTGTCCGATTTCAAAAATGATTTACAGTGAAAGCACAACATATGATTATGTTAGGTCAGAGCCAAGTCACAAACACACACAGCCATTTTTTCAGCCAACAATAGGAGTTAGAAAAAGCAGAAATATAGTTAAAATGAATCACTAACCTTTGATTATGTTCATCAGATGACAGTCATAGGACATCATGTTATACATGTATTGTGTGTTTTGTTTGATAATGTGCATATATATATTAAAACAAATCTCAGTTTACATTGGCGCGTTATGTGCAGTAATGTTTTGATTCCAAAACATCCGGTGATTTTGCAGAAATACTCATAATAAACATTGATAAAAGATGCAAGTGTTATTCACATAATTAAAGATGAACTTATCCTCTATGCAACCGCTGTGTTAGATTTTTTTAAAAACTTTACGGAAAAAGAATAATCTGAGAACGGCGCTCAGAGCACAATCCAGCCAAAGAAATAGCCACCATTTTGGCGTCAACAGAAGCTACAAAAACACTAAATATTCACTTACCTTCGAATAACTTCATCAGAAGGCACTCCCAGGATTCCCAGTTCGACAATAAATGACTGATTTGTTCCATAAAGCCCATCATTTAGCCACTTGTTGTTAGCATGTTCAGCCCAGTAATCCATTTTCATGACGCACGAGCAATCCCTCCAGACAAAAACTCAAAAAGTTCCGTTACAGGTCGTAGAAACAAGTCAAATGATGTATGCAATCCATATTTAGGATGTTTTAAACATTAATCATCAATAAGGATCCAACCGGAGAATTTCATTGTCTGAAGAAAGAGCATTGGAACGAGAGCACTCTTTCTCGTGAGCGCGCACAATGAGACCGAGGATTTCTGCAGACCACTCAGTAAAATAGCTCCCATGAGCCCCTCCTTTATAGTAGAATCATATAACCAGAATCTAAAGACGGTGACATCTAGTGGAAGCCCTAGGAAGTGTTTGCTCATCCATAACTAAAAGGGATATCATTTGGCACTGTTTTGAAAATCGAGTTCTCACTTCCTGTTTGGATTTCTTCTCAGGTTTTTGTCTGCCATATGAGTTCTGTTATACTTACAGACATAATTCAAACGGTTTTAGAAACTTCAGAGTGTTTCCTATACAATAGTAATAATAATAATATGCATGTATTACCTTCTGGGACAGAGGAGGAGGAAATTCAGTTTGGGCACGCAGTGAAAATGCTGCCCCCTGTCCCGAACAGGTTTTAAAGTGACTAGTGTTCCGTTATTAAAGTGGCCAGTGATTCCATGTCTATGTATATAGGGTGGCAGCCTCTAAGGTGCAGGGTTGAGTAGCCGGCTATTGACGGCCCGCCACAGGAGTCGCTAGTGCGCGATGAGACAAGGATATCCCTGCCGGCCAAACCTTCCCTAACCCGGACGACGCTGGGCCAATTGTGCGCCGCCCCATAGGCCTCCCGGTCGCGGCCGGCTGCGACAGAGCCTGGACTCGAACCCAGAATCTCTGGTGGCACAGCTAGCACGCACAGCTAGCACTGCGATGCGGTGCCTTAGACCACTGCACCACCCGGGAGGCCCTGCTGTAGGTGTCCTTGGGGGCAGGCAGTGTGCCCCCTGTGATTTGTTGGGCCGTACCACCCTCTGGAGAGCCCTGCGGTTGGGGACGGTGTTTTTGCCGTACCAGGCGGTGATAGAGCCCTACAAGATGCTTTCAATTGTGCATCTTTAAAAGTTTCTGAGGGTCTTAGTGGCCAAGCTGTATTTTTTCAGCCTCCTGAGGTTGTATAGGCGCTGTTGTGTCTTCTTCACCACACTGTCTGTGTGGGTGGACCAATTCAGATTGTCAGTGATGTGTACGCCGAGGAACTTGAAGTTGTCCACCTTCTCCACTGCGGTCCCATCGATGTGGATAGGGTTGTGCTCCCTCTACTGTTTCCTGTAGTCCACGATCAATTTTGTTGACGTTGAGGAAGAGGTTATTTTCCTGCCACCACTACTCAAGGTCTCGTCATTGTTGGTAATCTGGCCTACTACTGTTGTGTCATCTGCAAACTGATGATTGAGTTGTAGGCATGTGTGGCCACGCAGTCATGGCTGAACAGGGAACGGGGGGTGGGGGGAATGAGCATGCACCCTTGTGGGGCCCCTGTGTTGAGGATCAGCAACGTGGAGATGTTGTTTCCTACCTTCACCACCCGGGGGTGGACCGTCAGGAAGTCCAGGACCCAGTTGCACAGGGCAGGGTTTAGACCCAGCGCCCCGAGCTTAACGATGAGCTTGGAGGGTACTATGGTGTTGATGGCTAAGCTATAGCCAATGAACAGCATTCTGATGTAGCTATTCCTCTTGTCCAGATGGGATAGGGCAGTGTGCAGTGCGATGGCGATTGCATCGTCTGTGGATCTATTGGGGCGGTAAGCAAATTTAAGTGGGTCTAGGGTGTCAGGTAAGGTAGAGGTGATATGATCCTTAACTAGCCTCTCAAAGCACTTCATGATGACAGAAGTGAGTGCTACGGGGCGATAGTCATTTAGTTCAGTTACCTTTGCTTCCTTGGGTACAGGAAGAATGGTGGCCATCTTGAACCGTGTGTGTGTGTGTTTGTGTATGTGTGTGTGTGAAAGCTCTTGGTCAGTGTGGCAGTTTTCAATGTGTGTGCAACTCATTGCAGAAGCCTTGGTCATTTTCAGCATGCTTAGCTTAGTTCTAAGTTCTAAGTTAGCTCGCCTGTGTCATCGCTCTCCTCCTGACGTGTTTGGAACCTGTTGTGGTCGTTCTGTCCTTTCATCTCCTGGATTACTAGCAACATTGTTGCGAAGCTTTGTAAAAAAACAAAAACAAAGTGTAGTCAGATGAACGAGTGCAACTATGAGCCTGGAGTAGGCCTATAACAGTTACCCCCCAACCCAACCCAACCCCACCCCCTCTCTCTTTCTTTCTCTTTTTCTCTCGTGTCAGTGGTTTCCACTTTACCAGTTAGCTGGCTATCTGGTAAACAGGCTACACTCTAGGCCAGGGATGGAGAACTGCTCGGGTGTATAGATGTGGGTATGCAGACCTGCGAGCAACTGCAGCCCCTCACGATGAGTTCAGATTCTTTGTGGCCCCCGCCCTTATCAAAATTGGTCATCCCCTGAGATAGGTAGTCTCTTCTGCTGATGTGTGTGTGTGTGTGTGTGTGTGTGTGTGTGTGTGTGTGTGTGTGTGTGTGTGTGTGTGTGTGTGTGTGTGTGTGTGTGTGTGTGTGTGTGTGTGTGTGTGTGTGTGTGTGTAGTAGCAGTACTCTCTCTCCTACTCTTTTCATATTGACAGTGTAAATACCTGCCTGGTGCCCGAACAAAAATCTTTATCTTTACAACTCCACTACAATGTCAAACCTATTGTTGGGAGGATTGATGGCACTAAGAATAATCTTACTCTGTATAGTTTACAACATTCTCCCATTTCCAAGGTCATAAGTAGTATTGTATTTTTTCATCTCAAATAACATTTAGTCTTGGAATGGTGCCACCCTCCAACCAATAAACTACATTACCCAGTGGTATGTGGATCCTGTGCTGTCCAAGCTTAAGTAGGGGGGGCTCAACCTCTGACGAAAGAAATTCAGGGGGCTCAGAACTATGCACATATCTCACGCTGGTCTCTGATTGAGTCATGTGAATGTCCCAAGTGTAGCAGAAGTTGTCTCTACCAGTCTTGATCCTCTCTGTGGCTCTCTTATTGTCTCTGGCAGGGCAGCTGTGCTGAGATTTAGATATCATCATTCAGACAGGCAGAGAGGACATCAAGACGTTTCCTCCAGGGAGTCTGGAGAGCACAAAAGCCTGAATGTGAGATGTGTTTGTCAGTCACAATTTGATAAAGAGTCCATATCTTAGTGACAGGGAAATGTCTCCCAAATGAGCTTTGTGCTCACTTGCTCCCCTGACTGGCTGAATTACAGTTTGGACAGGTGATATATTTTCCTTCCTGTGTTCTCTTGTTTCACTCAGTGTTGGCCTTGGATTATACTGTATGAGAGAGAACAGCAAGTCCAAATAGAAAAGTATCTTAAGTAAACAGAAATGTTTGGGTGGCCTGAAATTAAACTATGAAGATAATTTATTATTTTGAAATCTATACATTTCACTGCTAGGTTGCATTTGCTGTGTACTATCAAATAGATGGAGTTCCACTTATACGGTATGCCTAAATTGTTGTACTTGTACACAGCGGCCAGTGTAGAATGGCGCATTGATTGCAATAGGTGCATTTCAACTGCAGCTGACTGAAACACAATGGTTGCAGTGTAGACATGCTGCTCCAGTGTAGACATGCTGCTCCAGTGTAGATATACTGCTCCAGTGTAGATATACTGCTCCAGTGTTGATATGCTGCTCCAGTGTTGATATGCTGCTCCAGTGTAGATATACTGCTCCAGTGTTGATATGCTGCTCCAGCGTTGATCTACTGCTCCAGCGTTGAACTACTGCTCCAGTGTTGATATGCTGCTCCAGTGTTGATATGCTGCTCCAGTGTAGATATTCTGCTCCAGTGTTGATATGCTGCTCCAGCGTTGATCTACTGCTCCAGCGTTGATCTACTGCTCCAGTGTTGATATGCTGCTCCAGTGTAGATATACTGCTCCCATGTTGATATACTGCTCCAGTGTTGATATGCTGCTCCAGTGTAGTTATACTGCTCCAGTGTAGATATACTGCTCCAGTGTAGATATACTGCTCCAGTGTTGATATGCTGCTGCAGTGTAGATATACTGCTACACTTTTTGTTGCACAGCTGCAGTGTTGATATGCTGCTCCAGTGTAGATATACTGCTCCAATGTTGATATGCTGCTACAGTGTAGATATACTGCTCCTGTGTTGATATGCTGCTCCAGTGTAGTTATACTGCTCCAGTGTAGTTATACTGCTCCAGTTTTGATATGCTGCTCCAGTGTTGATATGCTGCTCCAGTGTAGATATTCTGCTCCACTGTTGATAGACTGCTCCAGTGTTGATATGCTGCTCCAGTGTAGATACACTGCTCCAGTGTTGATATGCTGCTCCAGTGTAGTTATACTGCTCCAGTGTTGATATGCTGCTCCAGTGTTGATATTCTGCTCCAGTGTAGATATTCTGCTCCACTTTTGATAGACTGCTCCAGTGTTGATATGCTGCTCCAGTGTAGATACACTGCTCCAGTGTTGATATGCTGCTCCAGTGTAGATATACTGCTCCAGTGTTGATATGCTGCTCCAGTGTAGTTATACTGCTCCAGTGTTGACATACTGCTCCAGTGTTGATATGCTGCTCCAGTGTTGATATGCTGCTCCAGAGTAGATATACTGCTCCAGTGTAGATATACTGCTCCAGTGTTGATATACTGCTCCAGTGTTGATATGGTGCTCCAGTGTTGATATGCTGCTCCAGTGTAGATATACTGCTCCAGCGTTGATATACTGCTCCAGTGTTGATATACTGCTCCAGTGTTGATATGCTGCTCCAGTGTTGAGATGCTGCTCCAGTGTAGATATACTGCTCCAGTGTTGATATACTGCTCCAGTGTTGATATACTGCTCCAGTGTTTATATGCTGCTCCAGTGTTCATATGCTGCTCCAATGTAGACATGCTGCTCCAGTGTAGTTATGCTGCTCGTGCTAGAGGATGGAGCTACCGGTTGAAAAGAAAGGCGGGCATCTCTCCAAACTCTAATCATGTAGCTAAGCAAACAAACCCAAAGCAAACGACGCTGATCTAAGCAAGCCAATTTTGCAATTTAGATGAACTATAAGTTAAGTTTGCACGAGTTGTATAAACTGACGTTTTTTTTTATTTGGAACTAATTCTTCTTTGGTTATTGTATCAAATGTTTCTGCTTAAGGCTATTTTGCCCAGTATAATCAGCCAGAGACTGTCAGGAGAGTGGCTCGTCAGATGAGAATCCAAATCAATTTGTCCGTTGGGGATGGACTGATTCATTATTGTTTGTGTGATTAAAAAGCAGACTGTTCAAGTGACTGACAAGGCAGCTGGGGGCATTACACAGAGATTTGGGATCGTATCCCTGCGTTGGATGACTATTCCCATCCGGCAGCTTCAAAGGCCCTAGTCATCCATCATTATGAATTTCATATTGCTTCTTGATGTGGGATGTGTGTTGCAAGGAGGCCGCACAAACCGTCAGAATCTGGCTCTATTCCGCTGTTGGGAAAGCGTGCTCGGCCATTGTTATCATCAACAATTGTTGTCTTTCTTAAGTTTGGCAGCCTGATTATATAAGAATGTATAAGAGGGAGGGGGGAGGTACACCCAGTGGTGTCAAATACACACATATGTTTCTGCTGTCAAGGACAGCCCTTTAAGCACATTCCACTGTAGACTCGATCCTGGGTTTTAAATGTATCAGTATTTCCTTTTAAACAATCAAGGAAACAACAGAGTATTAACATGTGTATCCACTTAATCTGGCCAACTGAAGAAACACAGCTATTTGATACTGTGCACTAGTCAATCAATCAAATGTATTTATAAAGCCCTTCTTACATCAGCTGATGTCACAAAGTGCTGTACAGAAACCCAGCCTAAAACCCTAAACAGCAAGCAATGCAGGTGTAGAAGCATGGTGGCTAGGAAAAACTCCCTACAAAGGCCAGGACCTAGTAAGAAACCTAGAGAGGAACCAGGCTATGAGGGATGGCAAGTCCTCTTCTTGCTGTGCCGGGTGGAGATTATAACAGAATATAGCCAAGATGTTCAAATGTTCATAGATAACCAGCAGGGTCAGATAATAATAATCACAGTGGTTGTCGAGGGTGCAACAAGTCAGCACCTCAGGAGTAAATGTCAGTTGGCTTTTCATAGCCGATCATTCAGAGTATCTCTACCGCACCTGCTGTCTCTTGAGAGTTGAAAACAGCAGGTCTGGGACAAGGTAGCACGTCCGGTGAACAGGTCAGGGTTCCATAGCCACAAGCAGAACAGTTGAAACTGGAGCAGCAGCACAATCAGGTGGACTGGGGACAGCAAGGAGTCATCAGGCCAGGTAGTCCTGAGGCATGGTCCTAGGGCTCAGGTCCTCCGGAGGAGAAAGAGAGAGAAAAAGAGAGAGAGAATTAGAGAGAGCATACTTAAATTCACACAGAACACGGGATAAGACAGGAGAAATACTCCAGATATAACAGACTGACCCTAGCCCCCGACACAAATTATTGCAGCATAAATACCGGAGGCTGAGACAGGAGGGGTCGGGAGACACTGTGGCCCCGTCCGACGATTTAATAAATGAGTGTATTTAACATGACACAACTTCCAATGAAAATTATTGTTTTGTGTCAATTGCTCTGGTATATGCTCTGGCATCCTTTTCAATCTAGGTTATTTTATTTTGCACATATTTATTTTAATTAAATACTTAACGACAGTACATGTTCATGGAAATATGTTCAGAACTGCAGTAGTTTCAATTCAAATGTAAACAGCCCTTGTTATGTGTTAAATATACAATGTGTATCATAAAGCATTATAATGGATGCTATGACATTGTATCACTCTCATAGAAAGTGTTACCGAAACCAGTTCCTACTAAGCACACCTGTTGGCATTTATTTCACTACAATATAATTACAATTCATAATTTCTAATGTTAGCCTCACTACTCACTAGCCACCCTATCGTATGAATAAAATACAATAAAAAATGCTCAGAACAGCACTACTTAGTACTTCAAAATAAAACAATGGTGAAGCCATGCCAGTCAGTCATGAAAACATTATAACACATATTATTTTAATCAACAGGTAATCTGTTTGAAGCTTAATTAAAGATAGCTGTTGAGTTTTCCACACACTTAGAAAGGAGGGTTCTTCAAGGCTTCTTTGGTAAGGGTGATGGTTCTATGTGGAACCATAAAGACTCAAAGAATACTTTAAGCCCTTTAATGGTTCTTTGCAGTTCAGAAAAGGGAAAATGGCTCATTAGAATCTTTTTGGGGCGTTTTTTTATTTTTTTATTTTTTTTTATTTCACCTTTATTTAACCAGGTAGGCTAGTTGAGAACAAGTTCTCATTTGCAACTGCGACCTGGCCAAGATAAAGCATAGCAGTGTGAACAGACAACAACACAGAGTTACACATGGAGTAAACAATAAACAAGTCAATAACATGGTAGAAAAAAAGAGAATCTATATACAATGTGTGCAAAAGGCATGAGGAGGTAGGCAATAAATCGAATAATTACAATTTAGCAGATTAACACTGGAGTGATAAATCATCAGATGATCATGTGCAAGTAGAGATACTGGTGTGCAAAAGAGCAGAAAAGTAAATAAATAAAAGCAGTATGGGGGTGAGGTAGGTAAATTGGGGGGGCTATATACCGATGGACTATGTACAGCTGCAGCGATCGGTTAGCTGCTCAGATAGCAGATGTTTAAAGTTGTTGAGGGAGATAAAAGTCTCCAACTTCAGAGATTTTTGCAATTCGTTCCAGTCGCAGGCAGCAGAGAACTGGAAGGAAAGGCGGCCAAATGAGGTTTTGGCTTTAGGGATGATCAGTGAGATACACCTGCTGGAGCGCGTGCTACGGGTGGGTGTAGCCATCGTGACCAGTGAACTGAGATAAGGCGGCACTTTACCTAGCATAGCCTTGTAGATGACCTGGAGCCAGTGGGTCTGACGACGAACATGTAGCTAGGGCCAGCCGACTAGGGCAAACAGGTCGCAGTGGTGGGTAGTATATGGGGCTTTGGTGACAAAACGGATGGCACTGTGATAAACTGCATCCAGTTTGCTGAGTAGAGTATTGGAAGCTATTTTGTAGATGACATCGCCGAAGTCGAGGATCGGTAGGATAGTCAGTTTTACTAGGGTAAGTTTCGCGGCGTGAGTGAAGGAGGCTTTGTTGCGAAATAGAAAGCCGACTCTAGATTTGATTTTGGATTGGAGATGTTTGATATGAGTCTGGAAGGAGAGTTTGCAGTCTAGCCAGACACCTAGGTACTTATAGATGTCCACATATTCTAGGTCGGAACCGTCCAGGGTGGTGATGCTAGTCGGGCGTGCGGGTGCAGGCAGCGAACAGTTGAAAAGCATGCATTTGGTTTTACTAGCGTTTAAGAGCAGTTGGAGGCCACGGAAGGAGTGTTGTATGGCATTGAAGCTCGTTTGGAGGTTAGATAGCACAGTGTCCAAGGAAGGGCCAGAAGTATACAGAATGGTGTCGTCTGCGTAGAGGTGGATCAGGGAATCGCCCGCAGCAAGAGCAACATCATTGATATATACAGAGAAAAGAGTCGGCCCGAGAATTGAACCCTGTGGTACCCCCATAGAGACTGCCAGAGGACCGGACAACATGCCCTCTGATTTGACACACTGAACTCTGTCTGCAAAGTAGTTGGTGAACCAGGCAAGGCAGTCATTCGAAAAACCGAGGCTACTGAGTCTGCCGATAAGAATATGGTGATTGACAGAGTCGAAAGCCTTGGCCAGGTCGATGAAGACGGCTGCACAGTACTGTCTTTTATCGATGGCGGTTATGATATCGTTTAGTACCTTGAGCGTGGCTGAGGTGCACCCGTGACCGGCTCGGAAACCGGATTGCACAGCGGAGAAGGTACGGTGGGATTCGAGATGGTCAGTGATCTGTTTGTTGACTTGGCTTTCGAAGACCTTAGATAGGCAGGGCAGGATGGATATAGGTCTGTAACAGTTTGGGTCCAGGGTGTCTCCCCCTTTGAAGAGGGGGATGACCTCGGCAGCTTTCCAATCCTTGGGGATCTCAGATGATACGAAGGAGAGGTTGAACAGGCTGGTAATAGGGGGTGCGACAATGGCGGCGGACAGTTTCAGAAATAGGGGGTCCAGATTGTCAAGCCCAGCTGATTTGTATGGGTCCAGGTTTTGCAGCTCTTTCAGAACATCTGCTATCTGGATTTGGGTAAAGGAGAAGCTGGGGAGGCTTGGGCGAGTAGCAGCGGGGGGGGCGGAGCTGTTGGCCAAGGTTGGAGTCGCCAGGAGGAAGGCATGGCCAGCCGTTGAGAAATGCTTGTTGAAGTTTTCGATTATCACGGATTTATCGGTGGTGACCGTGTTACCTAGCCTCAGTGCAGTGGGCAGCTGGGAGGAGGTGCTCTTGTTCTCCATGGACTTTACAGTATCCCAGAACTTTTTGGAGTTAGAGCTACAGGATGCAAATTTCTGCTTGAAAAAGCTGGCCTTTGCTTTCCTGACTGACTGCGTATAGTGGTTTGCTCACAGCTCTTTTTGTGTAACTGTGAGTGAGTGTGTCATTCCAGTTGATCTAATATGTTGTGTTATGCTATTATATGTTAAAAATGACTATGGCCAGCAATGGTGACATGTGAAAGACTCACATATGGCCTTGACAACTGTTGCCTAAATCAGTGGTTCTCAAATCTCTCCTCAGGGACCCCCAGCAATTCCAGAGCTAGCACACCTGATTCAACTTGTCAATTAACACAACAATAACGCCTAAGGAATTTTAACAATATATTATGACTAACCAGAATTTAAAAAACTTTATGGTTCTTCTAAAGAATCTACAAAGAACTGAGATTGATGAAGGTTCTTCGTTCTCTTGAGGAACCACTCTTCAAAAAGGTTTTATAAAGAACCTTGAAAAAAGGTTCTATAAGTCCCAAAAAGGATTGTAACCATAGACGAACCCTTTTTTGGTGCTATATAGAACCTTTTACTAATGGTTCTTTATAGAACTTTATAGTTTATACAGGTTCCATTTAGAACCTTATGAGCATAATTATTTAAAGAACCTCAACAAAAAGGGATCCGCTATGGTTACAAGCCAAAGACCCCTTATTTGGCACCATATAGAAAAAATGTTTTGTGTGTGTAACCTAAATGATTGAAATTGTTTCCTTGAAGAAAATGTGTGCGGTCCATAGAGTTAGTAATTGGCCAAAATGATTAATATGTCTGCAGCCAATTGCTCAGAATAGTGGGTTTGTGCATTTCAAATGAGCCATCTCATTGGTTTTGACTCAAATGAGTGCCTTGCTGGAAGAGCCGGCTTCTGTCAACACATCCCAAAATACTGTGGAGTGGGTTTGATATATCTGGAGACTGGGATTCAAGCAATCCTCTGTCTATGTACTGTACCTACCAGGATGGGTTTGGTTTGGAAATAGGGACCAGAATGTCTACGTGGGAAAGAGCCCATTGGTATCCATACTGGCATCAAAAAGGTACTCAGACTAAACTTCATACACAGTCTAGTCCACAACAACAGGCTAATGGCAACCCCTTCACCTGGTGAATCCCCAGGTACGACACGGTGCCAGGTTTCAGGGCAATTTTTTTGCATTGCGACACCCAGGAAGACACCCAGCAGTGGGCAATATGAGAACTCCATCTACAGTACATTAAAGATGAAATTGTTTGCATCTCCATCAGCATCCTCATAAATGCATTCATTTCATGTGTTTATTCGTTTTCCTCATTGGCCATAAACATTTGGTACCCGCTTTCGTGCTTCATTTACGACCACGCCACCGTCTTTATTGTCGAGTGTCATAACAGTTGGAGAAGTTGCCAGGGAAATGGTGGGCAGACTTCTAGAGGGGAGTCTGTCTGTGTGGCGATAGATATAATCCTTTCTCTCTCCCCCCTTCTCCCACATCTCCACTCCCCTAATTATAAGCGATCCCCTTCAAGGCTGTGAACCCATGCAGAGAACCAGTGGGCCTTCATGCCTGTTGACTTCAGAGGGCTCTGATGTCATAATGAAGGGACTGGGGCTTTGGTATGGCCCTGGGAATTTCATGCTATTTATGTTTCAAATATAGTAAGACGGTCAGCTGGCAAGTACAGTAGAAACCAGAGTTTTATGGCCTCTGGCCTGGGGATTACCAGCCACCGCCATGGCAGAGATGCAGCGGCAGCAGTTCCCCAGGCCCCTTGAACCTTTTTCACACCGTATAATCCACAGGCACAGCTAAAATTCTGCTAGTCTCTCAGAGTACAATAGGATCCAGGGTGGTATACCACTTACACTTTGAAAGGAATGCAAATCGTTAATTGATCTATTCACACAGCGAGCGCATATGCCGGAGATCACAAATGAACTCCCGTTTGTCCCATTTGTAATGGATGTCACTCAGGACTGTCATTGTCAGTGGGAGAATTCATGAAAAAATGATATTTCTTCAACAGTGTAGAATAATGTTTCTGTCTACTGTACATGCACAGTGCAAAGATACCAAGGTCCAGAGAATATCATATATTTTAAGAGAAAACATTCTCATAGTTCATGCAGTCTTTGACAGATGTGTAGTGGCAGTTACAGTACACGATCTAAAGAAACAAAAGATCATTAGAGAGATGCTCATGGAAGATATAGCAAAGGAAGGAATGAACATAAACTTGTTTTGAGAGGAACTAAAGTCCTACTGTAGGCTACATATGCGAGACACACGGTCAATGTCTGTCTGCGTATACTTCAAACGGGCTGTTAGATGTCAGAACCATAGCTGAAACAAAGGCTAAGTTATTTTCTGTTCCACCTTAATGATGTAATGTATTCTGCCTCCAGTTGAGGCAGTTTAAATCAATTGGAATATATGGCATTCTTGCATGATTCCAGGAGGATACCTTCAACTCACAACCTCACTTGACAGGGGTACAAATTTATCATTTGCTTTACGATATCCCCCAAATCAGTTCAGAATTCCTCAGCAGCTACAAGAAAGGGGGGTAAAGACATATGAGAAGCGTCTGTTGAGCAGCGTTCTCCCGTGGAACATACATTCTGGGGATCCAGAGAAGGACATGGCTAGATTGGGACCATACGCTATTATTAAGAGCAGTTTTCTCCTTTTTTATCGTTAGAGTGGCAGACTAACGTACCTTTTTGACCTTTAAATCGGAAATATATATGAGCAACCTACAGTATCTGTGATTCTGCACTCTCTGTTTAGCTTTGGAATTGATCCAACAATGTTTACTATATAGCACAATCACAAAGACAATCACGCATTTTCTGTGACGTTGTATGGTTCTATATGACAACGCCCATTTCATATTTTCCAATAGTCAACTTTAACATGATTTTGAAAGAGGATTAAGACAATCCAGTCCATCATAGAGCACAGGTTAATCCCACAGCACCTGGCTAGGGTACTCTTGGTAATAACACTTGTGACTACAACGTATTCCTGTTACAGAGTTGATTTATGACAGATTTATTCAGGAGGACCATTTAAGGATTCTACATTAATTTAGCATCTAAACAATACTGTATGAACAGAATGGTGTACCACAAGTACTGTACCTTGTGTGATACTTGCTTACAAAAATATTTTATCGGAAGAAAATGACAATCCAGCTAAATTCAATTCTCATCCTCTGAGCAATAACAAGATTAACTGATGGATAGGCCTTTTGGGACAACAGCTCTATCCAGGCAATTATAGACTGTCTCTCCCCCAAGGGTTCCTCAAACTTGGTGTCGGATGACAATTTCATTAGCCAAGATTACAGGCGGATAGGAGAAATTACAGGACATTATTACACGTTACTGCCTGAAAGATCCGACTAGTCATACAAGGCTTGACAAGCTATGACAGATGTATTAAGAAGCGTAAGACTTACAGAGAATTTTAACTGCGACATCAAAATACTCTGATAATTTTTTTGTGGTGCTCTTTTTAATGTCCTCTTCATAACATTGGGGGAGGAAGACCCGTCACATATGATTGTAATTTATGACTTTCCACTCTTTCTCTTTGAAAGTTTTCTATTACTTCAATATTTGCTGTTATGTAATATCCCAAATCACAGTTACTTCGCTGTTGTCCTAAATACTTCTTTCATTCTTGTATTACCTTTAAAAGCTATACCGACTGAAATAATTGCAAACTCACATCTCAACAAATTACTGCAAACCCACGGCAATGTTTGATCTAGCACGCATGAGAAAGGCCTAAATAATTGATGAAAGCTTGATAAAGGTGATAATCAGCTTTGGCATGCGGAATGAAAATTAGCATATCCTGTGGAGTTCACAGAAATGAGCCATATCTCAGAGGGGAAAGCAAATCTAATGAAGGAAAAATAAAAACAGATCCCAAACAGATGCTCTGGTAAGAAGGCACACAACCACAGCTATTTGTAATTTATTCTAAAAAAAATTCTGCCAGGAAATGTGCATTTCACTCAGCTGTCAGCAGATGCTGAGATGTTGATAGGGGATTTGCAGAACACTTAAGTCCAATATTTACTGGGATTCTGGCAAGGCTGGGCTGTATCCTGGCAACCACCTCATTGGGTCAAAGGATTTGAGAAGCAATCACATTGATGCGGTGCGGCACTGAGGTTCTGACAGGTTTGACGTACAACATTGAAGGAGTTTTAAGTGTGGTTTAATTTACATGTCCTTTTATGGGGGAGTAGACAGAAATTGCCTTGTGTCTGATTACTAGTCTCTCATCAGAGGTAACTTTGCATCAAGCTTGCATCAAAAGAAATAGAAACATTTTGAAAGATTAAAGAAAAGGTCAGGGGTCATGCACGCAATAGGAATATATTAATGCAAGATTATTCCATATCCTAAAAACTGCCAGGCACACAACAAATCACAAAACAGCGGACTGACACGTGTCTGGCTTTAAATTCCAGTTCTCTTACATATTTTCAGAGCGTTGGCACAAGTGAAAAATATATTGTCATAATACAATCTAGAACTGATTAATAATAATTAAATAATAATAATTTAAATATTAAATAATAGATTAGCAAAGCACTTGGTCATTGTGTACAGCAAACTTCTTTCGGTCTCAAGTCAAGCACTTGTTGCCTGCCAATTTGTCTTTGCTTCAACCTCACCTAGAGCCTAAATCGACAAGAGACTGACCGGAAGAAGTTCAAAGAAGTCCTCTGGCTCTTGAATCTAATGCTCTGCGTTTTGTGAACCCCCACCAGAGCAGTCCATATCCAATGGACAGCACTCCCAACAAGGTGTCCTGACAAGGAACCAGAGCAGGTGGTGAAAGAGAGATCTCACGCTCCAGACTCAAGGGTCTCCAACTAACCATTCCCTTGATTCATTCACTTTCACAATAACTGCCAGGTCCTAGTCTGAGTTGCCGCAAAACACATTAATGAATGCCAGTTGTTTCACAATCAAAGACTTCACGTTTGGCTGTAGATCAATCAAATGCGAAATGACTCGGGAGCAAGGGATGTTCCCTGCTCAATCATT
Source organism: Salvelinus namaycush (assembly GCF_016432855.1). Classification (NCBI taxonomy): domain Eukaryota; kingdom Metazoa; phylum Chordata; class Actinopteri; order Salmoniformes; family Salmonidae; genus Salvelinus; species Salvelinus namaycush. Next base: position 22,268,719 of record NC_052311.1, on the reverse strand, counting down.
TTGTTTTTCTTCCTTCTCTGGATCTTATAAAAATGAGCCTGGTAATGGCTTTAGGATTCCATGTTTTAGTATTCATCACTTTGTTTTATAAGGGAGGATTCCATGATGGGACAGGGGACATGGCACAGAGAGAGGTCATGCGCTTGCTAAGTTTGTTCAGTCAAACATTTTGAACAACCACATCAATGTGAAGGCTCAGTGACAACGTTCCCATCGCAATAGGACAAATTAATCAAATGTTTGCATAAAACCCTTTGTGACATGTAAATAGGAGTGGTATTCGAGAGATTTCAATAATTATTCTTATTGTAAAATACACAACGCAAGCTCTTGCATGCATACTCAATATTTTTCTTGACCACCAAGTTCAAGCATGAGAAGAACTAGTGAAGACAAATACCTCACTAACAACTGCTTAATGTTGCTGAGTGATACTTGTATACTTCAAACATTCTCCAGGAAAATTCTGCCGTTCTTAAACTTATCAATTTCAGGCCTCTTTCAACAGCTAGCGTGAGCCAAATGTTTTAATAGCCTAGAAAAGACAGAATACTTAGAGAGGGAGGTGCATTCTCAGCTCCTCAGCATACAGCACAATAACGTTCACCTTGATAGGGCCCATGTCATTCTCCATGTCTTCCATTAAACTTTGCAGTTCATTGAAACAGAGTGCAGGCATGTGGTTCCCATCAACCGCTGATGACTTTATCAAGAGCAAACTGAGGCCAGTCATCTGACTAAATATCTTTGAGTTCCTGTGATGCTAAAGAAATCAAAAAATCAATGCCAATGTTTCAAACTTTAAAACAGTTTGGTAGCCTCCTCAACAAATAAACTGTGTTTTGACAACTAGGCCTACACTACCAACTAACTCATCATTGTTTATCACTAATGTGTGTGGCTTACTGAAAATATGAAAATAACGGAAATTAAGACTGAGACAAAATGTGTAGAATTGCAGGAAACTAGTTGTAAAACTGTAACATTTTCTCTCCGCCTCATAGCAAAATGTACAATTGCAGGAAATTAGCTTTAAAACAGCAACATTTAGACTCTTTGGCCAAGAGGAGGGCCCTCTAGGGGAAACACTGTCACCGTTCGTATTATAGTCATGTCACTGTGTCTACCTGTAACCTGGGAAAAGACAAACACTCATGGTGCCGGCTGAGATTTTTTTTTCAATTTTAAAGTTAATTCCCTGCATTTCTAGACAATTTGACATGGCTTATGCCATGTTATTATGCTATCTGTGTGACTCAAACATTAAAACAAAATCAATGGGGGACACATGCCATGACATTTTTGTAATTGTAGCTTTTATTTGGGTGATTGTTAGTTCTCAAAGATGATCTTATTTAAAAATGTATGGCTCTATTATATTTGCTAAATACTTTATATCTGGGTTTTAATAGTTGAAGTTTACACTGAAAACGTTTAACCATCCCTAATATAATACAATCTATACAGTTCAAGTCAAACGTTAGGACACACCTACTCAGTCAAGAGTGTTTTTTTCTTTTTACTATTTTCTGCATTGTACATTGTACTACAAAACTATAAAATAACACATATGGAATCATGTAGTAACCAAAAAAGTTTTAAACAAATCAAAATATATTTTAGATTTGAGATTCTTCTAAGTAGCCACCCTTTGCCTTGATGACAGCTTTGCACACTCTTGGCATTCTCTCAACCAGCTTCATGAGGTAGTCACCTGGAACATATTTCAATTAACAGATGTGCCTTGTTAAAAGTTAATTTGTTGAATTTCTTTCATTTTTCATTCCTTTTAAGTCAATCAGTTGTGTTGTGAGAGGGTAGCGGTGGTATATAGAGGATAGCCCTATTTGGTAAAAGACCAAGTCCATATTATGGTAAGAACAGCTCAAATAAGCAAAGAGAAACAACAGTCCATCATTACTTTAAAAAATAAAGCTCAGTCAATTCGGAAAATTTCAAGAACTTTGAAAGTTTTTTCAAGTGCAGTCGCAAAAAACATCAAGCGCTATGATGAAACTGGTTCTCATGAGGACCGCCACAGGAAAGGAAGACCCAGAGTTACCTCTGCTGCAGAGGATAAGTTCATTAGAGTTAACTGAACCTCAGATTGCAGCCCAAATAAATGCTTCAGAGAGTTCAAGAAACAGATACATCTCAACATCAACTGTTCAGAGGAGACTGTGTGAATCAGGCCTTCATGGTCGAATTGCTTCCAAAGAAACCACTACTAAAGGACACCAATAAGAAGAAGAGACTTGCTTGGGTCAAGAAACACAAGCAATAGACATTAGACCGGTGGAAATCTGTCCTTTGGTCTGATGACTCCAAATTTGAGATTTTTGGTTCCAACCACCGTGTCTTTATGAGACGCAGAGTAGGTGAACGAATCCGTGTCTTTATGAGACGCAGAGTAGGTGAACGGATGATCTTTGCATGTGTGGTGAGGTGTGATGGTGTGATGGTGCTTTGCTGGTGACACTGTCTGTGATTTATTTAGAATTCAAGGCACACTTAACCAGCATGGCTACCACAGCATTCTGCAGCGATACGCCATCCCATCAGTTTTGCCCTTAGTGGGACTATAATTTAGTTAAACAGGTTCTGTCTTTTGACTGCATTCACACCTGTTGGATAGCAAGGCAATAACCCTCAGTGCCTGACCAGTGATAATACAATTAATTCTGGATCTACCAAGGAAACAAAATGGCAGAGGTAAAAGTTAACATGCAAAGCTACATGGCTAGTGGATGGCTAGTGGATGGCTAGTGGATGGCTAGGTGATGGCTCGGGGATGGCTCGGGGATGGCTAGGTGATGGCTAGTGGATGGCTAGTGGATGGCTCTGGGATGGCTAGGTGATGGCTCGGGGATGGCTAGGTGATTGCTCGGGGATGGCTAGTGGATGGCTAGTGGATGGCTAGTGGATGGCTAGGTGATGGCTAGGTGAAGGCTAGTGGATGGCTAGTGGATGGCTAGTGGATGGCTAGTGGATGCTAAGACATTGTTTGCTAACTAGAGCTATCAGTTTATGCTCAGAAATCACTATTAAAGAAAAATGACTAAACAAAATAAAGATGGTCTCAAATAAAAAAAATAAAAACCCTATGGACATTCTGTTGAGCTGGTGCACAAGATAATATTTTAATCTGAACAAACAGAATTGCAACTTAATCCATGAAAGTTAAGTATTTGGATTGATTTTCAAAACAACATGATTATTTTAAACCATATTAAAGCAGTACAAGGTAGAACATTCATTCAGGAATGAAATAACCCCTTAACTTTCTGCCTGACCCAGTCCACTTCAAGATTACTCTGCAATCAAAAAATTATAATTTGGTCATTTTAACTGTATTTTAATGCCATTTTCTAAAATGAACAGTGAATGTGGTTTGCTGCCAAAAGATATGGTTCTGTCCACAGTGATAACTCTGGGAAACGTGAAACGGCAGGCTAATAATAACCTAGGGAATGCCCAATAGGAGACTCTTGTTCCACAGAGTGCAAATCAATATATTTCTTTAGAAAGGATAGATACTGGATATTATACTAAACCCTTGTCAAAGACCATGGAAGTTAGAACATCCTTCCTCTTTCAACTGAACATTCTACAACCAAAGGATACACAGAGGACAGGCTAAAGATTACATTCTGGAAAATGTATAGGTAATTAGGCCTACAGCACACTAGAGGAGCAGTTATTTCCAATGAGATGATGGAAGTATTTCCAATTAAAAACATTACCACTAGCATTATGTGGTCAATACCTTCAAATTAGGTACACAATCACTTCTTGTCGTTCCCCATTTGACAGTAAAGTCAGTCATGCTTGATCATTCTCAAATGTCTGTGTGGGCAGCAGTTTATCGATAGCAGCAAATTCAAAGTTGATTAGAGTCTGTGTCCATCACTGAGGGATTGTCACAACTAGGCAGCATAGGGTCAGGTTCCAGTCCCATAGAGTCAGGTTCCAGTCCCATAGAGTCAGGTTCCGGTCCCATAGAGTCAGGTTCCAGTCCCATAGGGTCAGGTTCCAGTCCCATAGAGTCAGGTTCCAGTCCCATAGAGTCAGGTTCCAGTCCCATAGGGTCAGGTTCCAGTCCCATGGGGTCAAGTTCCAGTCTCATAGGGTCAGGTTCCAGTCCTATAGGGCCAGGTTCCAGTCTCATAGGGTCAGGTTCCAGTCCCATAGGGTCAGGTTCCGGTCTCATAGGGTCAGGTTCCAGTCCCATAGAGTCAGGTTCCGGTCCCATAGGGTCAGGTTCCGGTCTCATAGGGTCAGGTTTCCGGTCTCATAGGGTCAGGTTCCAGTCCCATAGGGTCAGTTTCCGGTCTCATAGGGTCAGGTTCCGGTCCCATAAGTTCAGGTTCCGGTCTCATAGGGTCAGGTTCCGGTCCCATGGGGTCAGTTTCCGGTCCCATAAGGTCAGGTTCCGGTCCCATAGGGTCAGGTTCCGGTCTCATAGGGTCAGTTTCCGGTCTCATAGGGTCAGGTTCCGGTCCCATGGGGTCAGTTTCCAGTCCCATAAGGTCAGGTTCCGGTCTCATAGGGTCAGGTTCCGGTCCCATGGGGTCAGTTTCCGGTCCCATAAGGTCAGGTTCCGGTCCCATAGGGTCAGGTTCCGGTCCCATAAGGTCAGGTTCCGGTCTCATAGAGTCAGGTTCCAGTCGCATGTCAGTGTTTGACATACTGTATACTGAAAATTAGATGGCATGTCCTTTTTCCGAAAAGCAATCAATTTAGGCACTTACCAATTAACTGTAGCAGTTTTTCCAAGAGCTGCATGGTGTGAACATACACTTGCATTTCTTATAACAAATTATGTAAATACCTCAAAGAATCTTATTTTTAAAAATCTGTTTATGTGGCATTTTTCATACTACCCTGCATCCCTACCCTGGCTTTCATCTCAAGCTAGGCAGTGTTGAATATGCTCGATTTGTGGATGGGAGAGCAGATGCTGCTGGAAACGGTTTCCAAGGACAGTAAGGGGGCTCTCCTTCTGAGCTATGATAATAAGTTACCTCTGTTTCATATTCCAAGTAAAATAATTATTTAACGTAATGAAAAGTGTGTTTGAATTAATAATATTGTGAGCATAGATTTGCTGGCACATAAAGGCCAAAGTGCAGACATACAACAGAGAGGTTAAGTAGGTCTTCTCAATCTGTGTCCTCAAAGAATGCTTTAATGGCCGCCCCACAATAACAATAGTAACTCTGTCACAGACAGTCCACTCTTTTATGGCACACTCCTCGGCATCACCATAGCAACACTAACCCTTAAAGTATTTTTGCAACCTGAGCCCAGTGCCAGATTTACTGGTGTTTTCAGCTTGTTACAGCAGATTTATCGTCACAATAAAAAATAACAACAATCTGCAGAAGCCATTAGTAGAGTTTGAAAGAAAGCCTGGTCTGAAGAGTGCAAGCCTGGCTTGCAGTTTTCACATTGACATGAAAAAGGTATAGAGGACATAGGGAAATGTTCTGGTTGTTTTGGTAATGTATCACAACATTTATTTATTTTTATTGTTTTACTCTAGCAGGGCTTTTAGTGAGAGGAAAGTGACCAGGGGATAGTGCAGACTGCTTCAGGTCAGGGTAAGCACAATGACATGTAACTATAAAAACAAGCACATTACTTAATTGAACACCCTTTTTTTATTCTGGAATGAGTTCAAAGTGTAATACACCAGTTCTTATTGCATTAACTCGCAAATATTGGTTTGCTGAATCATATTCGCCTCTCTTCAGATATGCTGAGGCTTGGATATTCAAAACCAACAAATAACCAGGGGAACCCATGCTGCTACTCCCCCTTCCTAACTTCTCTAGATATTTCCATGTTGTTGGTGGGAATCTTCTCTAGCCAAAGTAGGGTGTCGTCAGCACTCGGATTAAGACGGATGACACTGGGCTAGCACACAGGAAAGATGGCGACGGGGAACTGGAAGGGGAGACGGGAGACGGCGGGGAAACTGGGCCGCCTCTGGTATTTTAACCAGGACGTCTTCATTCCCTCCTCCTTCCATTCACCACGGTTAGGAGGTTGCATGACCCGCGGGGCTGACAGACCGGCCGGGCCCTTCTCCAGGGTAGGCCTGCAGTGCATCCCTAAGCAGGCTTGACCGACCGATAGTCACACACACCCTGGTCAAGTTCTGGGCAGGGGGATTTGAAGGATGACAGCATAATCAATTTCCATGATTCATGATCAACCCCAAACGACTGGGCAGCTGAAACGGGAGAGGAGAGAGAGGTTAGGGGAAATGCAAACAACAGAGATAGGTTGGTGACTAGACAAACTGAAGAAGACACGGCTGTTAACTTTCTCTCCCCAGTTTCTCATGCCTTCTAGAAATTCAGGAACTTGAGTTATAATTGTTGGTACTGTTGGTACTGTTTTCTTGTACAGTGGCTTCAAATAGTATTCATACCCCTTGACTTATTCTAAATGTTGTGTTACAGCCTGAATTCAAAATGGATTAAATGTATTTTTTCTCTCATCTACACACAATACCCCATAATGACAAAGGGAAACCATATTTTAGAAATGGTGGCAAAGAAATGTTGGCATTGTATAGAACATTTTATTCAAAAATATCTAATCTACACAAGTATTCACACTCCTGAGTCACATTTGGCAGCTATTACAGCTGAGTCTTTCTGGGTAAGAGCTTTCCACACTTGGATTGTGAAACATTTTCCTATTATTCTTTTCAAAATTCTTCAAGCTCTGTCAAATTGGTTGTTGATCATAGCTAGACAATCATTCTCAGGTCATACCATAGATGTTTAAGTAGATCTAAGTCAAAACTCTAACTCGGCTACTCTGGAACATTCACTGTCTTCTTGGTAAGCAACTCCAGTGTAGATTTGGCCTTGTGTTCGAGGTTATTGTCCTGCTGAAAGGTGAATTCAGCTCCCAGTGCCTGTGCTTCGATCTATTCCATTTATTTTTTATCCTGAAAAACTCCCCAGTCCTTAATGATTAAAAGCATACTCATAACATGATGCAGCCACCACTATGCTTGAAAATATGGAGAGTGTTATTCAGTAATGTCTTGTGTTGTATTTTACCCAAACATAAGACTTTGTACAAAAAGTTAATTGCTTTGACACATTTTTTGCAATATTACTTGTGCCTTGTTGCAAACAGGATGCACATTTTGGAATATTTGTTTTCTGTACAGGCTTCCTTCTTTTCACTCTGTCAATTAGGTTAGTATTGTGGAGTAACTACAATGTTGATCCAGCCTCAGTTTTCTCCTATCACAGCCATTAAACCCTAACTGTTTTAAAGTCACCATTGGCCTCATTGTGAAATCCCTGAGTGGTTCCTTGAGTTAAGAAGGGTGCCTGTATCTTTGTAGTGACTGGGTGTATTGAAACACCATCCAAAGTGTAATTAATAACTTCAACATGCTAAAAGGGATATTCATTGTATGATTTTTTAATGTATGTGCCCTTCTTTGTGAGGCATTGGAAAACCTCCCTGGTCTTTGTAGTTGAAGCTGTGTTTGAAATCCACCGCTAGACTAAGACCTTATAGATAGATACACTACATGACCAAAAGTATGTGGACACCTGCTCGTCAAACATCTCATTCCAAAATCATGGGCATTAATATGGAGTTGGTCCCCTCGTTGCTGCTATAACAGCCTACGCTCTTGTGGGAAGGCTTTCCACGAGATGTTGGAACATTGCTGCGGGGACTTGCTTCCATTCAGCCACAAGAGCAATAGTGAGGTCGGGCACTGATGTTGGGCGATTTGGCCTGGCTCGCAGTCACCGTTCCAATTCATCCCAAAGGTGTTCGATGGGGTTGATGTCAGGGCTCTGTGCAAGACTGTCAAGTTCTTCCACACCGATCTCGACAAACCCTTTCTGTATGGACCTCGCTTTTTGCACAGGGGCATTGTCATGCTGAAACAGGCAACGGCCTTCCTCAAACTGTTGCCACAAAGTTGGAAGCATAGAATTGTCTAGAATGTCATTGTATGCTGTAGCGTTAAGATTTCCTTTCATTGGAAGCAAACCATGAAAAACAGCCCCTGCCCATTATTCCTCCTCCAATGTGGGCAAGCTTTACACCACACCAGCCGACGCTTTGCATTGCGCATGGAAACCTCGGCCATGCTCGGCCATGGAAACCTATTTAATGAAGCTCCCGACGGTGAAATTGCTTCCAGAGGCAGTTTGGAACTCGGTAGTGAGTGTTGCAACCGAGGACAAACGAAGGTACGCGCTTCAGCACCGTTCTGTGAGATTGTGTGGCCTACCAATTGTGCGGCTGAGCCGTTGTTGCTCCTAGGCGTTTCCACTTCACAATAACATAACTTACAGTTGACCAGAGCAGCTCTAGTAGGGCAGAAATGTTATGAACTGACCTGTTGGAAAGGTGGCATCCTATGACGGTGCCACGTTGAAAGTCACAGAGCTCTTCAGTAAGGCCATTCTACTGCCAATGTTTGTCTTTCGAGATTGCATGGCTGTGTGCTCGATTTTATACACCTGTCAGCAATGGGTGTGGCTGAAATAGACAAATCCACTCATTTGAAGGGGTCTCCACATACTTGTGTATATATATATATAGTGTAATTGTATGTGTTGGGTACAGAGATGAGGTAGTCATTAAAATGTTTCAAAATAAAGCTGTCACACAACAAAATGTGAAAAAAGTCAATAGGTGTGAATACTTCCTGTAGGCACTGTATTTAACCATAATGCCAATGGTCAATGTAATTAACAAACCATTTTAAACAACTTTCGGATATCCTAACATATTTTTTAAGGATCATTGTATGAAAACCATGTCACATTCTTTAAGAGCAGTTACAGATTTTATTTTTTATATAATCAAATTATAGGGCAAGTTAGTTCTATTGTTGGGGTAGGTAGTTCTATATGTTTTGTTTCTGACATAGCACTTTGTGTGTTGGGGAAAGGCGGGTTCAAACTGTTATCCCCATGTCTGTTACAGGTTTACCCTTTGACTAATATTACAGTACAATAAATCCTGTGATATGCTGGGAGCAGGTGGGCTGCATAATGGACATTATGTGTGGGTCATACTGTGAGTGTCTGTCTGTATAAGAGAGGAACAGGTGCGTATTAACCAGGCCACAGTGGGAGTTGCTCCTACTCTGAGAAAGGTAACTAATACTGTATCTACATAGCCCCATTGCTTAAAGCCTGTTCCCATGGCAAGTTCCCCTCTTCACTACAACATAGGCTACATATCACCATTTTAAATCTCTGAAATAGTTAACAGGCTTTTAAAGCTTGCGAGCAATTGAGGAGGATGAAAAGTCTGCCAAAAAATGCTAACTGGAATCTTGAAAAAGTGAACAACAGTCAGGCCTTGGCTTTCAATCAAGTTAGGCCAGGTTTTTATTTCACGTGTGGTAAAGCTGGACATCTGAGTAGAGGACATAGTTGCCGTGAACCATGTTATCCTTGTAAAACTCAGGGTTTATAGTCTTTGCCTTGGGAAAATGTTCAGATTCATGTCAAGGAGCAGAACTCCTGGAAGAAGGGAATAAAGTTGTAGGCTCTGATAAATCGATCAAATGTGGAGGTGTACTATGGTTGACATTTAAGTTGACATTTCTCCTCTATAAGAATAACAATTGTGTATCGCTGTTTTATGATGAGCTTTTAATGTTTTCATACATGGACTGATTATGAGAATGATTACATGTATTTTCCATAAATAAAACCAAAGAGATGTCATTGTACTTACACTGTTTGAATGCCAAAGCAGCCATATTGGACACTATCTTTCAAAAACATGCTTGAAGATGTAACATTGGCCTTAATTACATAGGCCAGTGTAGCACCGCAATCAGTTATGTTGGGTGTAATGTAATAAACCAAAACTATAATGTCACAGACTGATATGGGACCCTGTCGCTGAGCTATAATGTCACAGACCCATAAACGCTGCTCTTCTGCTGAGGAAATTGAATCCAAATGTCGCTCCCACTCTTCCTCACTGGACTCTCAACGGGCTCGCCACCACATTCCCCAGAATGCCCCACAACAACGAATGTATGGTCGGTCACAAAGCGAGAAACATCCAAGAGAATCGTTTTTTTACCAAATGAATCCTGTAGTATTATATACCTCTAGCTAGGGACCATAATGCTAGCAAAGTGGCCATCCCAGCCAGACAATGACCCCTGCGTAGCCTGGTCCCTTAGAAAACATTTCAGCCAATTGAGTGATTGGCCATATGGCCTTCAGGCAGGCAGTGCCATCCATGAACCACTGCCGTGCCAGGCGTGGGCCGGATGAGGTGTGGAGGGAGTGAAACATGGCACACCCCGTCACATCACCCCCCAAATACCCCCGAAGAGATAAATAGCACCCCCCATACCCACTCGGGCCGCCCTCTCTAGCAGGTTCCACACTGGTTTGTCCCTTGTTAGTTTTATGTTTCCTAAGTTTTATGGGATTAACTGTTTTCTCAGTGGGAGAGGACTGTTTTGACATGGCTGGGTGATATTGCCTATTGTTTTGCCATAGCGCAAGCAGGATGTCTAATCATTCCACTAAGCAGGATGCCTTGCCATTCCACTAAGCAGGATGCCTTGCCATTCCACTAAGCAGGATGCCTTATCATACCACTAAGCAGGATGCCTTAACATTCCACTAAGCAGGATGCCTTGCCATTCCACTAAGCAGGATGCCTTGCCATTCCACTAAGCAGGATGCCTTATCATTCCACTAAGCAGGATCCCTTGACATTCCACTAAGCAGGATGCCTTGCCATTCCACTAAGCAGGATGCTTATCATTCCACTAAGCAGGATACCTTGCCATTCCATTAAGCAGGATACCTTGCCATTCCATTAAGCAGGATGCCTTATCATTCCACTGAGCAGGATGCCTTGCTATTACACTAAGCAGGATGCCTTGCCAGTCCACTAAGCAGGATGCCTTGCTATTCCACTAAGCAGGATGCCTTGCTATTCCACTAAACAGGATGCCTTGCTATTACACTAAGCAGGATGCCTTGCCAGTCCACTAAGCAGGATGCCTTGCTATTCCACTAAGCAGGATGCCTTGCTATTCCACTAAGCAGGATGCCTTGCTATTCCACTAAGCAGGATGCCTTGCTATTACACTAAGCAGGATGCCTTGCCAGTCCACTAAGCAGGATGCCTTGCTATTCCACTAAGCAGGATGCCTTGCTATTCCACTAAGCAGGATGCCTTGCCAGTCCACTAAGCAGGATGCCTTGCTATTCCACTAAGCAGGATGCCTTGCTATTACACTAAGCAGGATGCCTTGCTATTACACTAAGCAGGATGCCTTGCTATTAAACTAAGCAGGATGCCTTGCCATTCCACTAAGCAGGATGCCTTGCTATTACACTAAGCAGGATGCCTTGCCATTCCACTAAGCAGGATGCCTTGCTATTACACTAAGCAGGATGCCTTGCTATTACACTAAGCAGGATGCCTTGCCATTCCACTAAGCAGGATGCCTTGCCATTCCACTAAGCAGGATGCCTTGCTATTACACTAAGCAGGATGCCTTGCCATTCCACTAAGCAGGATGCCTTGCCATTCCACTAAGCAGGATGCCTTGCTATTACACTAAGCAGGATGCCTTGCCATTCCACTAAGCAGGATGCCTTGCCATTCCACTAAGCAGGATGCCTTGCTATTACACTAAGCAGGATGCCTTGCCATTCCACTAAGCAGGATGCCTTGCCATTCCACTAAGCAGGATGCCTTGCTATTACACTAAGCAGGATGCCTTGCTATTACACTAAGCAGGATGCCTTGCCATTCCACTAAGCAGGATGCCTTGCTATTACACTAAGCAGGATACCTTGCCATTCCACTAGCAATGCAGTATCACAGGTCATGCTATTCCTACTTCACATACTGTACCTTCAGAGGATACAAAATCAAGCCTGTCTATCCCCCGTTTATGACCTGTTAATTGTTTTGAATGTGCTGGAAATTGGACTGTGAATTATGTGATGTGATGTGCAGTAAGTGACCAAGTCAATCAGGAGATCCTGTTCTGTTTCCTGTCATGGTTTTTTCTTCCAAGGTACTGTATGTGTGACTTCACTAGGTGACCCTGTTGAACATGCCACAACACATATCGACCCACTGTGCAAAAACTGGTTGAATCAACGTTGTTTCTACGTTATTTCAATCCCAACAATCTATATGATGACGTTAAATCAACGTGGAAAAACGATGTTGATTTGAAAAAGTCATCAACATAGGGAATTCTTTCACCCAACTGAAATTTTTATTCACGTTAGTAAACCAACCTTATGTAAATCAAAACTAGACATGGAACTGAAGTCTGTGCCCAGTAGGAAGTACAAATCAGAGACGTATGCAAGAGTCCAGGCATGTGACATCACACATTCGCACTATATGCAAGAACATACGTACACAAACACAAACACACACATATGTGCATCATGTCATTTACAAGTTTCCAATGCAACTGGTGAATTTTCCAGGCAGTTCCTGTGCCAGGGAACACCTCTGAATAAAAGTAGGGCATATAGTCAACAGATATATAACTTACTGTTCAGGGAGGAAGGAGGACATTTGGTATACAACAGAATAGACTGACTCCCATTGGTTGCATCCATAGGGCATTAGGGCAGAAGAACGTAACATAGCAGGAACTGACTGTACACATTGCTATGTCAGTGTTTGAATCTCGTAATGTCAGAACTGTCACTTCTATTTTTAGTGCATGTTCACCAACTTGAGGATGACACACGCACACAGACAAATGGCAACACTTCCTTAGCAGAGCAAACTGAAGAAGCATATTTCGATGAGCTGGAAAATACAAGTTGTTTCCGTCCGGTAAAGTAGAAGACAGAAAGACAGATACATAAATACCTGTTATAATATCTGAGATGGGATGAGGATGACACAGACATTCAGCCGGCAGCAGTCTCAAGGAGGAGGCAGGACATGACAGCCATCCTCAAATAAATGGAGTGTTCATAGCACAAGGTATGTGATATTCTTCAGGAGCTGTAGCTACAGTACCCACAATGCACTGTATAACGTGCCAGTTTTGTAGTTTTAAGATGTTCTGAAGCTAACCAATACAGGAACAATGCAATACTTTTCATTCAAAACTCTCAGAAAAGATCAAGTTCACATCCTGTTACAAATTGAGGGATCAGGAAGAGTCCCAGAAACATTGCAGCCAGGCCTCAACGGCCCCACCAATGAGAGAGCAGAGCGGTGAAATATGTAGGCCTCTCCTAAGTGGGATTATTATTGATTTATTTAGTCCTGATAACAAGAGTCGTAAAGCCATGTTAAGGAATACTCCCTTTTACCTATCTCAAGCTGTCAGAACCACAGTTCTGAGCTCTCTGCTGCTGGTTAAGAGGCAGGCTGTCAGAACCACAGTTCTGAGCTCTCTGCTGCTGGTTAAGAGGCAGGCTGTCAGAACCACAGTTCTGAGCTCTCTGCTGCTGGTTAAGAGGCAGGCTGTCAGAACCACAGTTCTGAGCTCTCTGCTGCTGGTTAAGAGGCAGGCTGTCAGAACCACAGTTCTGAGCTCTCTGCTGCTGGTTAAGAGGCAGGCTGTCAGAACCACAGTTCTGAGCTCTCTGCTGCTGGTTAAGAGGCAGGCTGTCAGAACCACAGTTCTGAGCATTCTGCTGCTGGTTAAGAGGCAGGCTGTCAGAACCACAGTTCTGAGCTCTCGGCTGCTGGTTAAGAGGCAGGCTGTCAGAACCACAGTTCTGAGCTCTCTGCTGCTGGTTAAGAGGCAGGCTGTCAGAACCACAGTTCTGAGCTCTCTGCTGCTGGTTAAGAGGCAGGCTGTCAGAACCACAGTTCTGAGCATTCTGCTGCTGGTTAAGAGGCAGGCGGTCAGAACCACAGTTCTGAGCTCTCTGCTGCTGGTTAAGAGGCAGGCTGTCAGAACCACAGTTCTGAGCTCTCTGCTGCTGGTTAAGAGGCAGGCTGTCAGAACCACAGTTCTGAGCATTCTGCTGCTGGTTAAGAGGCAGGCTGTCAGAACCACAGTTCTGAGCATTCTGCTGCTGGTTAAGAGGCAGTGAAAACGCTTCTCCAGAATCGTAAATCTCTTTGCCAGATTTTTTCTTTGATTTCTTTTTTCCTCTCCGTTTTCTTTCGTACACCCCATATGAAGGCCAATACTTTTATTTGGCAGTGTCAAAAAGACAGGGGGCAAAGTAAGGAGAGCAAACGTGATTTCAAATTTGTGCACATTTTGTTTCAGTTGGATGTTGTGGCCTCACACTTGTTTCGATGAAAGGCAGGGAGGGAGTCCCCAGGGAAATGTTTGGTTCACATGCTCTTTCTTCTTCCATTTTATTATCTGGTCTTGGCATAAGTCACGCCCAGGTTGTGCTGAATTTTCAATTAACACTGACAGAAGTGCCATTTTAAAATAATTTGATGATGTTTGAGAGCATATTTAGCATATTCCAACATAAAGAAACTAGGACAAGTGCCAGACCAGTTCAGAGGACAAATATTTCCTGTTTGTTAGTTAAGATAACTGCTTTTTAGGCTTCCAAACATGACACTCAATCTAGCCCTCCCCAGACGCCTCGTTATCAGAAGTCACGCCCAAAAAGGTTCTTAACACAGTTCTTAACACATTCTAAATAAGTCTCTCTCTGACACATTCTGATTCCTGTATTCCCAGGCCAAGTCTGTTTCTAGGAAGAGTTGACGTGTTCACCTCATCGTCCCGAGGCATACGTAACGAGGAGGGAAGAGCTGGCTACTAAGAGCCTGTCCAGCAGGCCTGAGGACCACATGTAACCCCAGTTTGCACAGCCAATTGCACCCCTACTAGGGTAACAGTAACATGAAACACTTAACAGCAGCTTGACAAAGGTCATAAATGGACCAAGGTGTTAAACAGGTGCTGGAAGGGAGAGAGTAGGAGGAAAAAGAGGGGTGAATGAGGGGGTGGAGGACAGGAGAGAGGAGAGAGAGAGGAGAGAAAGAAGGGGAGAGGATGAAGGCTTTATGGGGTTCACCAGGCATACTTCGACCTCTCACTCACAGCAGGATGGGGTTGTAATAAATTGCCAGTCGTTAAGGGTCTGGACACCTCTTGGTACCCACTTCAAAAGAGCTCAGAGGTTCTGCCTGTTAGGTTTGGATTAAGCATGGCAAACGGGTCGGGTTATGGTCCAATCGCGGTGTCATACCCCAACATCTGGCTGGCAGCACATTGGCTGAAATTGAGACTTTGTGTCTCTTGATGTTAGCTCGTGACATCTTTATTACCACTCACCGTTACCCATCCATGCACCCACTGACGTTCTGTCATATTCCCATCCTCCCATTCCCCCGATGCTCCCACTCCTCCTCCCAATGATGAAACCTTAATGTTAAACATTTGGGGTGTCTTCCAATCCCTGGTCTTGGGTCTTCAGGTGCTGCTAAGTGGAAACTTGTAAACTAGCTCTTATTGTTGGGCAGTGGTACTGGTCCCATCCATCTTGAAAGTTGTGAAGGAAGGAGCTACTGTTGAGACAGCCGATGCACCTTGTCCACATTACCACAGTGGAGGCCTTTTATGTTGCGCCTATCGATTAATCTAGTTTGTCTACAGTATGAGAGGTCACTGAGGATTTATTGGTTGGCCTCGAAGTGCACCCCTAAGGCCCTCTCTCTCGACCACAACTCATGTGAAAAAGGATGGGGGGGAAATGATTTGCGTTCAAAAACTGACCTGCACAGCCACCCCTATAGACATAGTCACCATCTCCACACACATAACAGTCCTGGCATGGACACACTGCTTATTGTAGGTCCCTAACAGGTGCAGAGGCAAACCCTTGAGCCAGGGAAGGTACATAAATTACACGGCAGGCCAAATCACACAGCACTGTTGCCGTGTTAATCTGCCAAGGGCTTTGAAGGCAGGACAAAGAATTATGAATCCACCCTGGGAAGAAAACCTCAGAGACTCAACTGCCACCACCAAAGATGGCCGTCTGGCAAGTTACTGACAAAGCTATAAAAATATATACAAATGAGGTAGGAATTCAAAACATTTGATCAACTGTTACCCCAAAAGATGAGAAATATTCGTTTCCCACAGTAAATTGTAAATATTAGCAATTTGTGCTATTTATGATTATGATAGGAACAGAATTGATGAGTATAGCCTTTATTCTTCAGCCATGCAAAATACTTTAAATCCAATTTCAGTTCAATATCAAACCATGTGTGAAAATGTATTAAGTCATGATTTATCATGAAATTAATCATGTCTTTGACCACCTCTATGTCAATCATAGTTCATAGTCCAGAACTATTGGTTGTAAATAGTGCACACAAATTGGTTGGACTTTCACGCAGCTTGCATTATTATCACCATGGGATTTCCTGAAATATAAAAAATGGCCACCAAACATGCACAGAACCAACAACCTCATCACATTTGACATTGACAATGCACATGAATAAACATATCTGTCAGTGTGCCAGGTTTAGCCAAAAGGCACATTTTTAACTGTGTAGTCCCAACACCAGAGCAGACAGGATGTGGCAGTGACATGGGAGATTTTGGCATTTGGCCTTGGTGATGTCTGCCAGCCGGCCGGCTGACAGGTGACAGACACATTGTAGGGCAGGGTTGTGATGGGTCTAGTGGTGACGGTGCTCGCGGGGCTCTCCACAGGCTTGTCACTGAGGGGGACAATTCCATGGGCTCGGCCCCAGGACAGCAGCTCCTCTTCCGGACCTTGGGGCGGGTTGCCATCTCACAGGGCATGTGCTGCAGACAGACAGGCGGGGTGAGGGGGGGGGGGGGGGGGCGAGAGAGAGAGAGAGAGAGAGAGAGAGAGAGAGAGAGAGAGAGAGAGAGAGAGAGAGAGAGAGAGAGAGAGTGAGAGAGAGAGAGAGAGAGAGAGAGAGAGAGAGAGAGAGAAGGGCTTTGGCAGGAGATATAAATCATCTCAATTATGGGCCAACCCCAGTGGACAGGTCACTCTTATCATACCAAAGTTCAAGGTGTTTCCTGGTCAGCCAAGGAGCTTGAAACCAGTGAAGGAGATCTGAATGTGCAACGTGCTCAGGAGTGTTTGCTTCAGTAGATAAAAGGATGTTGTGATTTGCTTCGATCAAAGTAGTGCTTCCGATTTGAATCGTTATTGTTCGACCTAACGTTGTGCTCTCGATATGTAAACCAAAGGTATTTTCAAGGCAATTAGGCTAAAACTTCATGTATATTCCAATGGTATTTTTTGCATACTTTAGAGTAGATCAAAATGCATTCACTTCGTTCACAAAATGAATAGAATAGTGTACAGAATATGGACAGAAATGTTAACAAAACATGGAGGATTGTCACACCCACCTAAACTCCTTTATGGATGACTGTCAGCATCAATGTATAGATGAGACATGCTGTATATGCCTTTGGCTAGGATGTACACAGAGAAACAAACCACATAGCTGCTTTAATCTTTTTTATTTTCCTTCCTTTTTTATTTTCTTTCACTAAGGCCTTCTGACTTTTTCTATTCTTTTTATTCTCTATTTATTTTCTTGTGTGTGTGTGTGTGTGAGGGGAGCCCAGGACAGGGGGAAATTGGTGTAATGAATTTAGGGCGCCCATGCTTGCTGAGGCGAGCCCCCCTCGGTTGCTCGTGGCCATTAATCTTCCGCACTCTGTCAGAGCAAAATCTGCCCACAATAGGAAAAGGGGGAGCTCAAATTGACTACCAATTACGCGGCTGTGAATAAAGGATATGGAGAGAGGGAGAGAGTGAGAGGGAGGGAGAGAGAGAGGGATGGAGGGAGGGAGGGAAGGCAATATGGTTCAGCGGTAAGTTTTATTTTAACCCTGTGAGTGTGCAGAAGCATCAGGGCCTGGAGCCGGAGAGAGTGTGGAGTCACTCATGGATAAAGGCCTCTTGGTGAGGCTCGTTCGTTTAGCCTATCCAATGAGATAGCGGACCGGTGGTGATGCACGCCATCATGGGGTAAAATGGGCGGCGTGCAATGCCTTTTATAGCACTGTTCTTGATATCTCTCTCTCGGGGGAAGATTGAAAGAAAGTGTACCTCATCATTTCACAATGTTAGATTTAATATGGCTTTAATGTTGGTTCTCATTATGGTTTTTGTTGGTTTTGATATGGTGTGGCCTATATTTGAAGTTACAGCAACACATCAACATGGTTTTGTTCTATAAACATGTTCCATCACAATTTCAGGCACTAAAGACAGAATACTCAAAAATGTGAAATTCTCCTGCACCTAGGAGAAGACGCTTTATAGTGAAGCCAAGATGGTCATACTCCAAGCAATTCCTTTTTTATTACGATTTTCACCTTGTACTGTTTTTAACACTTGGGAGTGGAGTATTTCTTTAATTTCAATGTGAGAAAAACCTGACAAGATCTCATAATTATCATAACATAATCCATTCATGACACATTTTTGCTATGGGAGACATTTTCTCCTTTTTAACCACCTCCCAGTTAATTACAGAAGAGTGCACTCGCGTGTGTTTCATGCACGTAAGCACAAGATAAGTCAGATGTTTTAATGAAGTTTGACTTTCAAGCATTGAGGCCTTAAATATGAGCCTCTAAGTTATTCAGAGTTTATAATTCTCACAGCTAAAATAATACACTCCAAAGCTGTTTGTTGTTGGACTGTGTTCTCTCCATATTTAGGATTTTTTTTTAACACTCATTGATGTACAAATGGCTGGAATGAGACATCAAGCATGCAATACATTCTAAGCATGTGGTATATTGAATGTAGCTTATTTTTTACAGAAATACTGTAGTTATGGTTCTCTATTTCTAAGTGTGAAGACATTTTGGCTTAATTTGTGGCATTTCTGGATGATCAGATAAGAAGGCCACTAAAGGGGACAATTGATAGTCATGCTGACAGTGTGGCAGAGACTCTGAGATGATAGCCAACAGTCTCTTTACTCTCTAACCAGGGTGTTATGAACCCACATACTCCAGGATAATACAGACTTCAATCTGAACTTATCCAGACCACTCCAGGGTAATACAGACTTCAATCTGAACTTGTCCAGACCACTCCAGGGTAATACAGACTTCAATCTGAATTTGTCCAGACCACTTTCAGGTTGTTTACAGAGATGACACAGGGATTATAACACAAGATAGGTGAAATGTGTTCTACGTTCATGTCTCCTCTTAGGCAAATGCCACCATAGCCTTGGGTTGTGCCGACAGTAACAGAGAGCTAGTCCTGTATCTCTCTCCCACCCTGAATCTCCTTCCTGTATCCCCTCTAGACCCCTGTGTCCACATTTCAAAACACTTACAATGATATTTGTAGTGGCACCCTGTAACATGGCGACCAAGTTGGCCAGAGTTGAGTCTCGCCCTGTCAGGTGACAGATGGACGATGTTGTGGAGGGATGGATGAAAGAGTGGCATTATGGTATGTGGAAAATTTCTCAACCTATAGGTCAGGGTCACCTAGGGGTTATGGTCATCCATTACATGTCTTTGTTTGAAATGGTGAAGAAGAAGGGAACATAAAGGAACAAACAGTGGGAATGTTGTTGAGCGCTCACACATTCCTCCCCCTGAAAAACAACACAGTAGGAGAAACACGGAGGATGCTAGCGTCGACTTTGTTGTCATCCTGTGCAAGACGTCTCAGCAACTTTTTAACCTCTCTGTTCACTTGAGATGTCAATTTCATAATGACTATATCAAATGTTCAATAGAAAGGGCCCAGTCTCTGATGATCAACTTACAGTATAAGTGGATCATACCATGGAGAGTAAAGTATATATTCCTGTGGTAGTCCATTCATCATGACCATTGACCAAGACCACACTGCCATCTATTGAATCAGGAGGTCTCTCACTATGGAGAGAATACGCCCATCACAATGGGAGAATCTCAATCGCATACTCCTCGTGTCTTCTCTCCTCTTTCTCAAAACCAAAATATAAATAAATCAAAATATAAATCAATCAAAATATAAACCTATAAATCATATTTCTTCAAGGCCCTGACAATCCACTGAACAAACCCCACTGAGAATAAACCAATGGCAATGTGAAGTTTAGTTAATATGCAAATCTGCTAGCTTACGACCAACCAAGACAAGTAAAAAGGGGACTGGCTGTTTGCAAACAGGGACTGTTGCCTTCTCCGCACAACATGGTCAGGGAGAAAGACAGTCCCCGAGACGTGCCCCTTGGTGCACTCACACTGAGGGTACATCAATATTTTCCTAATTCCTTCAAGTGTGAAAGGGGGCTTATTCTGGCAGCCAGAGGGGAAGCCGGGCCAGAGGTACCTATTACAGCCAGGTGGAGGAGAGGAGGCCAGAGGTACCTATTACAGCCAGGTGGAGGAGAGGAGGCCAGAGGTACCTATTACAGTCAGGTGGAGGAGAGGAGGCCAGAGGTACCTATTACAGCCAGGTGGAGGAGAGGAGGCCAGAGGTACCTATGTAGCCAGGTGGAGGAGAGGAGGCCAGAGGTACCTATTGCAGCCAGGTACCTATGTAGCCAGGTGGAGGAGAGGAGGCCAGAGGTACCTATGTAGCTAGGTGGAGGAGAGGAGGCTAGGAGGCTTTAAAGAGAGGAGGGCCACATGGCCCAGCTCCGGCCCTGCTGGGGCCCTGACAGCTGACCAGATGGCAGAAGTATTAGACCAACAAAGGCAATCTAATGAGGGGGACAATGGAGGCCGGGCCAGGGAGGGGAGGGGGCGGTGTGCTGACAGCCACCGTGATGGAGGGACGGCGAGTGAATGACAGAGACAAGCAGGCCTGAAACCCCAAAGAGTCAATACACTTCCTTTCCCTCCCTCAAGCCCTCTCTCCCATCCCTCCCTTGCCTCCCTCCCTCCCGCCCTCCCTCCAACCCTCCCATGTATACATCTCCTTCATGGCCCCACCCCTCCCCCTGGCAGTAATATAGGGGGCTATGACTTTATTACCCCTCATTAACACAAATTAGACCACTTGAGCCCCCTGAATGAAGATGACAAATTGAATTAAGCGTTTGGAAACAAGTCAATCCCCACCCCGGCCAGCCTGCGACCATATTGCCTTAACATTCAAGGGGGAAGCCATAAAAACCTACTGACGCCTGCTATTATTTGGGGCTTCTTTGAGAAGCTGTGAATGGTTAAATTCCTTTGGAA
Source organism: Salvelinus namaycush (assembly GCF_016432855.1). NCBI lineage: Eukaryota > Metazoa > Chordata > Actinopteri > Salmoniformes > Salmonidae > Salvelinus > Salvelinus namaycush. The sequence continues at coordinate 22,247,550 of NC_052311.1, read as the reverse complement.
ATGATTGGGATACTTTAGCTCCCTGAGTTATGCTTGGTGTGTTAAGTGAGGATTAATGGTGAGTGTAGCAGATGGTTTGGCCTTAAAAAACGTATGTGCCATCGTAGTGTTTTTAGGGGTTTGCTGAGGGTTCTCCTGTTGTGAGAAAAATATCAAATATACTGCAAAATATGTCAAAAATTATCAACGAAATGATATCAACTATAGACCTAGGAGAGAGTTCACAATACATAAATGACATTTAGAATTTAAACAGACTTTTTGGTGCACAAATGTTTGATTGCATTAATTTTTTTCAGGGACTTTTTATGGAAAGGATATTTAACCAACCACTAATTGTGAAGTGTTTCTTTAAGCCTGTCTTCTAATCACTGTAGTCTCCGTCCAGCGTGTATCTCAGTTTGTTTATATAGCACCTTTCAACATCAGTATTGTGTAATAGTGTGTGTAGGAGTTCTGGCTGAAATCCACTATCTCTGTTTTCCTTGCTACACTTACAAACTGATAATGCTTTCATTGGCCATTGAGAGCCCATGTCCTGCTGTGATTGCGTAATCACAATTTTGTCAAAATCACCTCATTCACAGGAACCTAATTTACAGGTGTAATGTAACTACATATCATCCCCTTGTGAAAACTGCACACACATAAACAACATTGCACTGTATGACTACACCATTTTATTTGAATAGCTATGTGTAGCTAATGGAGCACACCTGTACTGCATCAGCTAGTTGATTGTACAGCTAGCTACAGGCTTCTGATTAGTGGTATTGAAGAAACTATTCTTACTCAGGGCAGTTTACTTCACAGCAAGGTAATTGTGGAGGTCCTCTTTTCAAGTGAAGTGGGCTGTGTTGGTTTGCAGTGCCTACTATGCAATATACCACCATCTAGTGTTTGAAAAGGTACTTACATCTATGTGTCTATGTAAAGTGTGCCATTTCATTTGTAATACAAACATACTAGCTATGTACTGTCTGTTGCTAATGTTTACCACACTTTATGCACATGCCAAATGTGTGTAAAACCATAGCGCCACTTAAAGCCACGATCTCTATGAGCTAAGTGCAATGGTCTCACCTTTCATAAACCAAAATGTAAGAATGCATCAATGCATTGTTTGTTTTATTTGTAATTTGAGGGAATTGTAAACCAACAATATATATCTGAACTTGTTGATTTCATGGACTTTCAAGCCTTGCATCCATGGTCCACGTATACATGACCGTAAATTACATTTCCCAATGATGCAGCTTCTGTTTCAAATCAAGTCGAGGCTTCCAATGGGCTGAAACACAGACTGCAGTGTAGCTTTATTATTCATTGTGATCCAAAGGCATTTTTTCCAGGCTTGTATAAGGCTGACACCTTGTGGAACTCAATTACACTACAGTAGGTTTACTCCTCGTTTCCTGTAATCTAATGATGATGCTTATCAAACAGCACCAGGTGGTGCTAAAGTACTAGCAATCTTACTATATCGTCACCCACCGTGAAACCCCCAAACAGCAAGGCACACCATTGCAATTACAGCTGTTTACTGAATGAAACCGTACTTTCACTCAATGGGCTTCATTGGCATGGGAAACATATGTTTACATTGCCAAAGCAAATGGAATAGACACTAAACAAAAGGGAAGTAAATAAGGGAAATAAACAATCAGTAAACACTACGTTACACTAACTTTTAAAATAATTTAGACATTTCAAATGTCATATAATTGTCTATGTACGGTGTTGTAACAATGTGCAAGTCGTTGAAGTATGAAAGGGAAAATAAATAAACAGATAAATATAGGTTGTATTTTCAATTTGGTTTTTGCTCCACTGGTTACCCTATTCTCATGGCAACGGGCCACAAATCTCGTACTGTGACTGCACACTGCAGTATTTCACCGAACAGATATGGGAGTTTATTGATGTTTCATCTCTCTCTCTCTCTATCTCTCTCAATTCATTTTAAGGGGCTTTATTGGCATGGGAAACATGTTTACATTGTCAAAGCAAGTGAAATAGAAAATACACAAAAGTGAAATAAACAATACAAAAATGTACAGTAAACATTACACTTACAAAAGTTCCAAAAGAAAAATGAAATTTCAAATGTCATACTATATCCATATACAGTGTTGTAATGATGTGCATAAACTTAACGTTTATTTCACTTATAAAATAAATATAGGTTGTATTTACAATGGTGTTTGTTCTTCACTGGTTGTCCTTTTCTTGTGAGTTTGTGTAAAGTGAGGGAAATATGTGTCTCTAATATGGCCATACATTTGGCAGGATGTTAGGAAGTGCAGCTCAGTTTCCACCTCATTTGTGGGCAGTGTGCACATAGTCTGTCTTCTCTTGAGAGCCAGGTCTACCTTTGGCGGCCTTTCTCAATAGCAAGGCTATGCTCACTGAGTCTGTACATAGTCAAAGCTTTCCTTAATTTTGGCTCAGTCACAGTGGTCAGGTATTCTGACACTGTGTACTCTCTGTTTAGGGCCAAATAGCATTCTAGTTTGCGCAGTTTTTTTTGTAAATTCTTTCCAATGTGTCAAGTAATTATCTTTTTGTTTTTTTCATGATTTGGTTGTCTACTGTCTCTCACTGCATGCGTATGTGTTCTTCAACTATCAGCCTGTAGGGGGCACTATTGAGACACATTTCAGTCTTGGCCATGCGGCCTCACATCTTAATGAAACCCCTGGTGTGGACTGTAACGTTACAGCCAGGCCTGCTATCCACCTGGGAGTGGTATAAAAGCAGTTGTGCAGGAAGCTTCTGCAATTTCCTCCCACTTGCGTCACAAGCGCATTACTGTGCATCTCACCCAAACCACAACCACATGGGAGCTCAATGAAGCTCTGGAATTTTCCGACTGCCAAAACACAAACAGAGACTAACTAGGAACCTCCTGAATCTGAATGTATTTAAACTTTTATTGTATAAGGTTAGGGATTTTGGGAGTAAAATCATATTTTTGCAGCAACACCTAGTTGCCTATGGATCCTTGAGAACTGACTGCAAATGGCAATATGTCAGTTCTTAAATCAATGACAGTATAAATGGGAATCATATTAGGAGTTTTTCCCCTGCTACAGGCTTATACTGTATAACTCTTTGTGTCTATGTTTTGGTTATGCACAATAACAACAACAAAGCCTACAGAAAGACAATTCTGTAATACACGGTTGTCCTATGTGGTCCCTTCATGTGGTTAACAGATGCTTCTCTGCCTGGATATACTAGCTCCCATAGGAATCTCCCTTAGCTTTACACATCATGACAGTAGCACTTCCATGGTAGCATAAGTGATTTATTTTCTGTTCCTGTACTTTTACAGATTCAATCTCAATCTGTAACAGTGACTACCCCCACCCCCCCCCCCCCCCCCCCCCCCCAGCTATCCACTCCTCTGCAAAATAGAATGAGAAAAGAACTTAACACCAGAACATTGGCTATCACAGTAAGACAACAACAATCTCAGGCCAATTGTAATGAAAGTTGCTGTTCTAGTCGGATGCAATTTTGGCTTACAGTGTATGCATTGAATTAATCCACCAAGAGTACTACTCTGTAACATAGGCCAAAGGATATTAGCAACCCTGCGTTCTACATCCTGCCAAGTGTGTTCATTCTATTGGCACAGGGATCGTGTGCTTGCCTTGCAAGTGCATGTTGTCAAGTTGGTGTTGTGCTCCTCCCCAAATTTGCAGAATTGGTATGAAAAATAGGAATGGCACTACAGGTTAGAGGCACACCCAGGTATGAAGGGTGCAAGAAGGGGCTTGAAAATGTAAGCATGGGTGTGCTTTGTGAATTGTATTCAGTACATATAATTACATAGTAAATAGCACTAAAGTGCCAATAATAATAAAACAAATCGTTTAGTTAATAGAAAGTAACGACCACAATGCACTTCAATCTTAACAATCTCAACAATGACCACATGAATGTGTCTTATAAAAGTCCTATATTTATGAATGATGTCTAACATGAACATGCTCAAATCTTACACCATCAAATGGCAACTTACCGGAAGACTTCCCACTAAAACCCCTCCATGTGGGGACTCGTGTTTCTTCAATGATTCATGCATGTCAGATCCACGGGAAGCTGGGAAAAGCAATATGTTGGATGCACTTAACCGTCCTCGCTGGAATGGTTTTCATGCTCTAGTCCTGTCTAATATGCTCTACACAAGGTCCCCAGGTGACGAGAGGCAGCATCCTTAGGAACAATGATTCTGAGAAAGGGGGGCGGGGAGGACGCCAATAAGTGTGACACCTTGCCCTGTAAGCAATTATCCATCTTCAATAATGTTATCACGTAGAAAATGACAGAGGGGGATATGAAGGCCCATGGGGCCAATGAACAGTGTGAGTGTGTCCTTTTAGTCCAAGCTAACAGCAACAGCTGAGTCGATTCGCCCCAGCACTCTGTAATAGAAATAGTGACCCATGTTTATTCAGCATTGTATGATAGAGGTCAGGGCTACACAAGTAGTGTCCAGAGAGTTGCAGGTTCATGTTCCAGGTGGGAGCGTCTGGTATAGAAATCCCCAGCTGAGTTACGGTTGGCATTGTGAGGTAGGTAGTATTAATCATAGATGATATAGAAATAGAAGTGAATTTATTTGGACATAGTCATCTATCCATGAGATATGTGAATGCAGATTTATTGGTGAAGTTCTTTAATTTACATTTCTACTTATGATGCAGTCTGCAGTAGGCTATTATGTTAGGCCCAAGTCCTAACTTCAGCTAAGACCGGGATTAAATCTGAATCCCTACTTGACATTTAAAAGTAAATTACAATTGAGCCGACATCAGCGTTGACATTGAATGCAATCTCTGCCAACGCGGTAACATTGCCTTTAAAAGACGCTTTGTCTACAAGCACGATCGGATTGAATCCCAACCTGAGTACCTCTATCAAATCTTCTGTAAATGACGCATTGATGTCAATGGGAGATTTGTGAGGAAATGTGATATATGAGCATACTGTTACATAATTAGAGGTCTTCTCTACAGTAACAACCCAGTATACACAACCAAAAGATTCATTATTCACTTTTCAGTCATGTTAGTCACCTCATAAAACTAGTGGATGGCCACTACTGACTGAGAAGTCTTTACAGTAGGCCTGTAGTATAAGTGCCAAATGATGGCACTAATAAGTATTATTTGTTTACTGTTTGGCATCATTACATAACACATACAGCCATAATATGAACCCAGTCCATGTACTGTTATTCCTCCTCATACCATGTACAAAAACTATTATCTGTATAATATAGGCTTACAGTATGATATTGACAGACAGCCATTTCCCATCGTAAAATCATGTTAGAAATTCACCCCATAAATGGAGGAACTAACTAGATTAATCAAATCCTGTTGGCAGCACAGCTAATGGGGTGGGGCAGCATGGGAATAGGGCCTGGTATGGCAGCCATGTTTGTCTGAAATGATCCCCTCCAGGCTTTTCCCCACCACTGTTCTCCGAGAGATAAATCCCTGTTGCACTTAGTCTCCATCCATTTTTAATGCAGGGCCCCAGCTGGAGAATGAGAGGGAGGGAGAAAGGAAGAGGAGAGGGCTGAGAGGTGTGGATGGCTGTGCCCAAGGCCTCAACACAGCACCCGAGTGCTTAGTGTATACTGTCTGTCTGAATCCCCCTTTCTCAAAAGAGGTCCAGAAGTTATGGGCTGCTGGCTGCTGCCATTCCAGAGATAGCAGACAGAGAGGCTAGGAGAGGGGGACATTATTCAATAGACTTCAGTGCAAACATGATCTGTGTTGAGTGGGGAGGCACACAGGCCGAGACATTCCAGGGTGGGCAGCCTTCATAAACAATGGGCAAGTGCTTGGAACAACCATGGGGCTTTGTTCCTCCAGCTGAGGTGGCTCTCATGCAGAGAGACTTTGACTTCTAGAGCAGAGGAAGACCACTCCCTCCATCTGTTGAAGTATGGACTTTAATGTTCTGTAGGCGGAGCCAATGACAGAGAGCCAAGAACGATATGTGCAATCTTTAATGGTATGGTCTAGCCTACATGTAATATCTGACAATGGCAATGAGATACTGTTCATGTAAACTGGTGAACGAGGTCTGTGTCTATCAAGTCGATCAATAACATCAAGGCATCAGTTATAATATTTGATAAGCTATTTATTCATGTAATTAATTCATATAGTATTATTCTGCACAGGCAGCATACAGGGACTAATTCATTCATATAGTATTATTCTGCACAGGCAGCATACAGGGAAATGTGGTAAAATATTAATAACAAAGATCAACAGTGTTTATTTTTCTCGTTTCATTTAATCAAAAACCTCTGTTACAAGTGGCAAATTGTCAACTGTTTTCAATATATTCCATTCTCTTGCAAACAACCCCAAGAATGTAACTGTTAAAGTAGGGATAACACTATATACAGACAATCACGTTTTGGTGAAGAATGAGTAGAGCTTATTGGAAATACACTTTTGTCATGTTTGAATGCAGCAAAAGAAAAATACAATTATGTTATACAAAGATCAAAAATACTATTCAAACCCTTATTATAAATGGCAGCACTATATTAATAAACTGCAGTTGACATTTTACATGTAAGTACAAAATCCTGTTGAGGTAGTACCCTCTGAAGTCACTTGAAATGCTAAAATACTGAATAAACGTAAGTCAACTTTATATACAATACAGCAAATCTCTCTTCCTCATTTCAGTTCATTAAAATTGTATAATCCTTTGGTTAACATAACTGTCAGAAATGTGCAGTCTCACAAGTGACAACTTTCCATCTTTCCATCTTACATTCACAATAATTTTGCATCTTTTTGGATTTATTCAGGGAAATAATGCAAAAGGGGGCTAATACATTGTTTTTTTTAGAAAGGCTTGTTTAATAACATTCATTTGCGCTATCCCACTATTTCTCAAGGTGAATTGTTCTCCTGACTCTTCTATTGCAGAGCACTCCTTGCCTCCCCAGTTCAGTCCTCTGTTGAGGACTTTTTGGGGTAATTGTTGATAAAAGAAAAACTGCATTGAAAAGAAATGCCTACAAGCAATTATATCCAGTGTGTTACCCTCTCTTGGGAATGTAAACATCAAGGGTATCTCTTATTTGGGTAATGATTATTCATAAGTCTGGGTGATGTGTGACATGGGAGATGAAAGTCATTTGGCTTGGCTATTATTGAGTATGAAGTTACCAGGCCATAACAGAGATGTCATTGTCTTGTTTTTTTATGCTACAGATATTACATGTCAACTTCAGAGCAAGTTTGAAACTGTGTTGTGGAGTGGCAGAGAGAGGAATGGGCCTCAAAGTGCCATACCTTGTTTAACAGACATCTTGAATGGAAATAGTTTTATTCATGAACATTCTTACACTTGTTTAATGACAAACATAACTTTGGTTTTTAAAGAGAAAAGAAATAGCTAAGCTTACCGTAAAAAAGTACTGGTAACATGACAAACACAACCTTCTCACGCCCTCATAAATCAATTTTCCCCCACGAAACACTCAGCATTTATTCACACATTGTGATTATGAATATAGGTGAATTTAAATGAACACTCAAAGAGCTATACACTATAAGAAGAAAATAAATTCAATGTATAACGAATAAAAACATCTATGTGAATAAAGCAACTATAAAAATATAAGAGATTTTGGAAAAAGCATAAAATCAATATATTGTTTTATTTGTTTATGAAGTCATGTAGCCTAGCCATTAGGACTGGGATATGCTATAGCCGCAATGGAAACAGTCTGAAAATTGTTCAGTGCAATTCAATTTAGTTTCTTTACTTGTGTAAAAATCTATCTCTAGAATATTTTCATTCGCTTACCACCCACTGCCCTCCCTCCCTTTAATGGTCGCTGGGTTGGTTGATCTTTGGAGAGTGGACAGTACTTAATTGTGTGCGCATTGTCACCATTGGCACTGCAAAGAGGGCAGGTATAAGCCCGAAGAATGGGGCACACCACCCTCCCGTCTGGTGTCTTCAGAACGTGGGAGCCATACACCTCCTCCGGCGCACCGTTATTCCTGCAAAAGACGCAGATTTTGGGCTCCTGTTTATTCCTTGACGTTGGTTTGCGCATCTTCCTCTCCACTCCGAACAGGTCAAATCCTGCGAAGCTTCCCCCGAAGCCCAAGTCCCGGTCTTGTAGTGGGATGCCACCGATTTGGTTTTGGAATGGACTCAGAATTGAAAAGCGCTCCTTCAAGTCCAGGATGGAGGTAGGCGGGGGGCTCGCGGATGGACAACAGCAGTCCAGGTGTCCGCCTCCACTACTGCCCGAGATTACGCACGCACATTCTGGAGAGTCATCCAAACCCAGGGTTGCTTTCAGGGACTCGGTGATGGAGTTTGGGCTTTGGGGCATCATGTGCTTGTTATTCTTGGTGACCAACGTCGACAGACCCAGATAGTCGTTCCAAAAATTAAAGGTATAGTCATATGGGTTGCGCGCACTCAAATAGTTATGATTGAGAAAATCCATGATTCTTTTTCTCCTTTCTATGCAAAAGCACCAATGTAATCCTCCAGGTTTACAGCCAGAGTTCGTTTCCAGGATGGTTGGTGAACTGGACTGCTCCAGTGTTCTTCTAGTGTATAAACGCTTGTACAACAGGCTTGCTGGTTATAAGGAGACAGGAAAGCTGAAAAGAGGGCGGGGCTCTCTTCTTTAACCAAGTTTATGATCAGGTTGCAGCGCACTCTTTCTCTGCAAGGGTAGGTTTGGAAAGCGGGAAACCGATCCGATATGGTCCGAACTGGCAGTCGTTTACAAGTTGGAAAACAACCACATATCATAGTCACATAGCCTACACAGAAATATATTCACACTTTTTTAACGGTTTCATTACGCACCAGTCATATGTGTTTAGAGCTACACCCGTAGCTTTATGCCTTGATACAGTAGGGCAGCATCGAGCTACGCAGTAAATACATAATTGTTTCTTTGTATAGCCTACATTGAGGATAGGGAGTTAACTGTGGGTGCGACGTCAAAGCCTACTAAAATAGCTTACATACACATGTTTGTGCGCATTTCTGGTGCACACCTTAACCCTTTCAAGACCATGCATGCATAAAATCTCTTTGTTCCTAGAGCACCCTCCACCACAGTGATACAACACTTCCCATCTGACTCGTCATATCGCTGAGTATTTGGATACTATGGTAACAATAGTAGCCTAATGCCATATCCTTTTCTGTCATATGTAGGATTACCTCCTTACTGAAACTCCCCATTAACCAAATTGTTCCCCACGGCATCTATTACAATTCAATACTACATATTTGTCACTAATATGATTATCCCATTGTAGTAGGCCTACAATGTATTTTGGAGGGGTAGTGGTGGTATCGTAGGTTATACTGCAGAATTACAGGGCTTGTCATAGTTTGTCAGTAGATTTACTTTGGTATTCCCCTTTTAGAGTGTTCCTTCTGTTGCTTTGGCATTGTGAGAAAAACCTCCTCCGTCAAGCCACATTGTTCTACATGCTGAGGGCTGAATGAAGGCAAACTGTGTTGCCCTTCAAGCCACTCTCTCCAACCCCCGCCCTGAGTACAGAGCACTAATGAGCGCAGATAAAATATACTCACATTTATACAGTAGCATAGCCCTGGTCTGTATATGTGAATCCATTCAAGGAACAAAGAGCATAGGATGGGGAGACAGGAGCATATAGAGAGGGGCATATAGGGAAAGTGATGGCTCCGCAAGACATAACTGTCTCAGAATAGAATCTCATGCTTCCTTATGACTGCATTTTATGGGTAGAAAAATAATGAACACTGGTACAGGTGTAAATTGGAAAGTGCATGAGGGGAACAGTGTGAAAATGTCATGGAAGACAGGTTATAATGGAGTATATAGGCAGAGGGTATTGGATGCAGGCTAGTGCTCTCACAGGTCTATGATCAGGATGGTATTCTTTTGTGGAATCCTCATTCCCATGTTTACAATAAAATAAAGGTGTCATTTCACTCCTCTGCCACTGGGAGAATGTGTGAGCCCAGTGGATCCTAATTAGGATGACATCATCAAGCTTCCGTGCAATAGAATAACCCCATAACCCCAAGAATTCACCCAAGGAGTTTTGATGTTTTTTTGTTTACTGCCAGAAACCTATGATGGATAGAACATATTCTACTTATGAAAATACGTGTCCACTTTCATTGACTGGGGCCATGACATGAGCAAAGCCCCTGCAATGGTTAAACGTATTGTGCATATCACGTAAGCCTAAAAAAGAGTGTTTTGTTGTTGCTCTATCAATAGAAAAGTTGTATAACTATCACATCAAACTTAACTTTAAAGTGCATGTAAACATCAGGAATGCAGGAATCTTTACACTATCAGGCAACTCAGAGTACCATTCTGTAATCTACTGTAACTGCTGCCTGCCTTCGCCATGATTAACTACCTGAGTCTGGAATTCGAGAGCAGGACTCTTTAAACAATGATAGCATATGAGTGACTGCAGTTCTAATTAAAAGTGGAGGGGAGGTTGTTGAAACCCGTCCAATCGCGAGGATTACATCTATTTCAAGGGAATTCATTAGAACTCCATACCTTGCTGTTGACTGAGCTGCAAAGTAATAAAAGAGGAAGTAATACTAAGTAGAAATGTTTTCAGAGGCAGGTTTTCCCAGTCACATAAGAGAGGAAGGTATTGATCTTGGAGGATCTAACCCCTATACTTGTACCCATTAAGCATAAATAATGTATATGTGTAACTCTTTTTCCAGTGCAATATAGAGCCAACTCTACAGCATATGAAGCCTACAGCATATTAGACACTTGGGTTTCTGCATCTCCAGTGGAACGAAAATGTTCATTATTACTTCATGTTGTTGTGACTGAGAAGGAGTAATGCTCATCCATATACATTAAGCAAATTATCTGGCTGTGTTGAGGTAGCATGGGCCTATTAGACAAGGAAGCAACTGAATGATCTATGGCACTAGTATGGGGGCTGTGGCTGTAAATTGATTAGGTATTCAAACTGAATAAGAGTTCATCATACAAGCATTTGGGGACCAAGTAACACATTTGCTTTGCAATAAAAAAGTATTGTTTTGCCCAGTAGTGCAAGTGTGAGCATTTCCCCGATGACTGATGTGGATTTACATTTCAAAACTCCCATTGATTATGCTGGAGATTAATTATGCAATGTAAATCAATATGCCTCTTGCTGAACTTGGAAATATGGTAATGCATGATTTATAAGACCTTTTGCAACAATCTTCCTGTGATTCCCAGATTGCATTTTGAAAATGATGTATAATCCTATACCAAATCTGTTGTTGAAGTAAGTTGTTCTGGTAAGAGCATCTGCTGAGTCGCCACATTTTAATGTACATCTTGTAGTAATGTATAATTTTTCCGATGGCCATTTGTTTGAATTAAGCATATCACATTAAAAACCCAAATTAAAATGGAAAAATGGGGTAAAACCAAGCCTGCAGATGTACAGTAAATATTTATGGATGTACTGTGTAGGATAATAAATATGCCTGTTTTATCTGGCAGTCTTAGATGATCGTCTGTATGGATGATTGCTAATATGATGCAAAGCACATGGCACGCTGTAGAGAATGAAATGTGAAATGCATATTTACGCATCTCTTCTGGCTGACATAAATAATCTTGATAGTAGCCTCAATAAATAGCCATTTCTTTAAGTGTGGTGCTCATCGTGTAGTTTTCCTGTGTACTCTATCTCAGAGGAAGGGAATTGTCTCCCTTACAGTGACTTGTGAAAGTATTCACCCCCTTGGTATTTTTCCTATTTAGTTGCCTTACAACCTGGAATTGAAATAGATTTTTGGGGGGGTTGTATTATTTGATTTACACAATATGCCTACCACTTTGAAGATGCAAAATATTTTTTCTTGTGAAACAAACAAGAAATATGACAAAAAAAACTGAAAGGTTGAGCGTACATAACTATTCACCCCCCCAAAGTCAATACTATGGAGACCCACATTTTTTTTTTTTTTTTTTTTTTTTTTTTTTTTTTTTGGGGTGGAGACCCACATTTTGCAGCAAATACAGCTGCAAGTCTCTTGGGGTATGTCTCTATAAGCTTGGCACACACATCTAGCCACTAGTATTTTTGCCCATTCTTCAAGGCAAAACTGCTCCAGCTCATTCAAGTTGGATGGGTTCCGCTGGTGTACAGCAATCTTTAAGTCATACCACAGATTCTCAATTGGATTGAGGTCTGGGCTTTGACTAGGCCATTCCAAGACATTTAAATGTTTCCCCTTAAACCACTCAAGTGTTGCTTTAGCAGTATGCTTAGGATCATTGTCCTGCTGGAAGGTGAACCTCCGTCCCAGTCTCAAATCTTTTGTAGATTGAAACAGGTTTCCCTCAAGAATTTCCCTGTATTTAACGCCATCCATCATTCCTTAAATTCTGACCAGTTTCCCAGTCCCTGCCGCTGAAAAACATCCCCACAGCATGATGCTGCCACCACCATGCTTCACTGTGGGGATGGTGTTCTCAGAGTGATGAGAGGTGTTGGGTTTGCACCAGACATAGCGTTTTCCTTGATGGCCAAAAAGCTCAATTTTAGTCTCATCTGACCAGAGTACCTTCTTGCATATGGTTGGGTAGTCTCCCACATGCCTTTTGGCGAACACCAAATGTGTTTGCTTATTTCTTTCTTTAACCTGTTTGGCGTGCAAGCCCGACGTCGGTACACTTATGACAACAGCCAGCTCAAAGTGGAGGGCGCGAAATTCAAAAGATATATTTTTTTAAATATTTAACTTTCACACATTAACAAGTCCAATACAGCATATGAAAGGTACACATCTTGTGAATCAAGCCAACATGTCCGATTTTTAAAATGTTTTACAGGGAAGACACAATATGTAAATCTATTAGCTAACCACGTTAGCAAAAGACACCACTTTTCTTACTCCATCAGTTTTTTACTCCATCAGTAGCTATCACAAATTCGACCAAATAGAGATATAAATAGCCACTAACCAAGAAACAACTTCATCAGATGACAGTCTGATAACATATTTATTGTATAGCATATGTTTTGTTAGAAAAATGTGCATATTTCAGGTATAAATCGTAGTTTACATTGCAGCTACAGTCAGAAATTGCACCGAAAGCAGACAGAAAAATTACAGACACCAACGCCAAATAACTAAATACTCATCATAAAACATTTCTGAAAATACATAGTGTACAGCAATTGAAAGACAGGCATCTTGTGATTCCAGACAATATTTCCGATTTATCAATTGTTTTACAGCGAAAACACAATATAGCGTTATATTAGCGTAGCCACAATAGCCAGAAACACTTGGGCGCCGACGACCAGTTCACATGCACAACAGATATTAGAAATAGCATCATAAAATGTTTCTTACTTTTGGTGATCTTCCGTCAGAATGTTGGACAAGGTGTCCTTTGTCCAGAACAGTCGTTGTTTGGATCTGGAACGGCAAATTTCCCTCTTGATTTAGCATGGGCACTTGCCAAGTGGCACGGATCTCTCCAACGTCAACAAAGTCAGAGAACGGAACACGGCAAAACTCCCGAAAAAATTTCAATAATCTGATTAAACTATATTGAAAAAACATACTTTACGATGATATGGTCACATGTATCAAATAAAATCTAAACCGGAGATGTTAGTCGTCCATAACGACAGCTAAACAGAAGGCAAATCCATGTCCCCTTTCGCGCGCTCCAGAAACAGGAAATGGACGGTCACGTCATACAAAGAGCTTTAATTCCACCTCAGACCAAGATAAACACGAAATTTCTTCTCTCACCGCCTCTTGACAACCAGGGGAAGGTGTATGAAGTGTACGTAGACTCTTACGTATCATGCCCATGTATAGGCAGGAAGTTGAACAGAGCATCGATTTCTGACATTCCACTTCCTGGTCAGGAAATGTGCTGCAGAATGAGTTCTGTTTCACTCAGAGAAATAATTCAAACGGTTTTAGAAACTAGAGAGTGTTTTCTATCCAATAGTAATAATAATATGCATATTGTACGAGCAAGAATTGAGTACGAGGCCGTTTGAAATGGGCACGATTTAACTGGCTACTCAATACTGCCCCTTGCAGCCATAAGAAGTTTAAGCAATAGCTTCTTTCTGGCCACTCTTCCGTAAAGCCCAGCTCTGTGGAGTGTACGGCTTAAAGTGGTCCTATGGACAGATACTCCAATCTCCGCTGTGGAGCTTTGCAGCTCCTTCAGGGTTATCTTTGGTCTCTTTGTTGCCTCTCTGATTAATGCCCTCCTTGCCTGGTCTGTGAGTTTTGGTGGGAAGCCCTCTCTTGGCAGGTTTGTTGTGTTGCCATATTCTTTCCATGTTTTAATAATGGATTTAATGGTGCTCCGTGGGATGTTCAAAGTTTCTGATATTTTTATAACCCAACCCTGATCTGTACTTCTCCACAACTTTGTCCTTGACCTGTTTGGAGAGATCCTTGGTCTTCATGGTGCCGCTTGCTTGGTGTTACAGACTCTGGGGCTATTCAGAACTGGTGTATATATACTGAGATCGTGTGACAGATCATGTGACACTTAGATTGCACACAGGTGGACTTTATTTAACTAATTATGTGACTTCTGAAGGTAATTGGTTGCACCATATCTTATTTAGGGGCTTCATAGCAAAGGGGGTGAATACATAAACACGCACCACTCTTCTGTTTTTTTGTTTTTTGAATGTTTTGAAACAAGTTATTTTTTTCATTTCACTTCACCAATTTGGAATATTTTGTGTATGTCCATTACATGAAATCCAAATAAAAATCCATTTAAATTACAGGTTGTAATGCGCAAAATAGGAAAAATGCCAAGGGGGATGAATACTTTTGCAAGGCACTGTATCTGATGGAGCTTTCCCCTCATAGAAGTCATGATCTAAAAATAGTGTCTACACCTGGTCACCAATGTCAGGCCTCGCTGAACAGCATTTTCTATGTAGCTGGTTATTCACATACAGTATACGTTAAGCTCATGAGACTGGGTTGCATAATACAGCATGTAGCTACTTATTGATCACTGTAATGATGTCTAATGGGTTTTCAGGAATAGCTACAAAAATCTATTTGTCATATTGATCATCGTAATGATGATGAATGCTGATTCATTTCTTATGAAAATGTCCTCACTGTGTGCACCTGGCCACCTGGGCCTGTAGCTACAGTATGTTTTCTTGGTTTGTGACAGACTCTGACCAGCAGATAACCCTGTTTGTGTCTTATCATTAATATCCATTAGACTGCTGTCTTTACTTATGCAAATGAGGGCATATTCAGCAAATGTAATTTGGATTTCACTTGACAGATAGCTTAGAGCGTTTGATCAAATATTGAACCGCCAAAATGTATTCAAAATAATGCTTCAGAGCAGTCTACCTTCCAACCCCCCAATTCTGGAACTGCTTCTACTTGACCATGACTTTCCTCTGAATACAATTTTGGTTTGATATTCCTTTGTTCCTCAGTGACACAAGGGTATAGCAAAGGGTTAATGGGAAGCATTTCCATAAAGCAAAGCTTCTGTTTATGCGTTTTTGTTGTCATCCACTGCATTAACAAAATAGTATGCAGTCGTCTTTTGTTCCTTTATTGAATAGCAGGGAAATGGGTTTCCTCATAATTGCATATTAACTCCCCCGATGCCTTTCTGTTATATGCGGGCCTGCATAGATAACTGATGGTTTCATTCAATGACTCTTACTCCACCATGCAGCATGGAATAAATGGGACCAATAAGGCAAGCTAGTCGATAAATGAGGCCCTGTCTGCATAGATATAAGGAGGCCCAGAGGTATAGAACAAACAAATGTCACTCAGTGCATTCTAGCAAAGACAAAAGCCCCCGTTTGACTTAATGGTCTGCTGAGCAACATTACAATGTCGATTCCAGAAACTATGAGCGATGAATGTTGATGCACTTGAGCAGGTTCATTCTCAGTTAATTCATTTTGACCGCAATTTAAACAGGACATATTTGCATGTTTTGTTAAGTTTGGTATTGGAATAGAAGAACTTAATGTAACTAATCTCTGGAGATATTAGTTTGTTTACGGTGGACAAACTTAAAGACCCAGTGCAATCTAAACAATTATTTATAATAGTTGTATTAATACAAATAGTATGATTGACACGTTTCTAAAATGGTGTTGAATAACAGGGGTTCCATGGGATTGATGTGCTTAAAAATCCACTATAACCCTATAACATTGATGTTTTCGGTTCCCAAACATTGCTTTGGTACTGTGCGTAAGTGTTTGGTAAGTGTGACTGAATTACCTCTTGATGCCATCATTCCCCATCTTCAGTTTTTACATTTAAAATATGTAGATTACAGTCTTATTCCCTCATGTGACTTGGAGTTTAAACTCATTTGCCTGTAATGGAGACCATTATTATTCTCACATAGCTAGGAAACTGAATCTGGGCTTGGCAATCAGCAGGAGAATGAATGATAAATGATAAATTACGTAGGCTGGCAATGAGCTGGAAAGGGAAGCATTAATTGCAAATAACGCTTTAGTAACAGTTTAATTTATGCATTTTCTTCCTCATCTACCTTTCTAAATAACTTCCCTAAAGAATTTGCCAGCAGCCATATTCATCAGACTGTCTGAGAAAATATGAGTATTGTCTGTTTCATTAGGATCCTCAAAGCAATGTAAAAAATACAGTGTTTTTGCTGTTCTCAGATTACTCAAAAGATGTAGCTGTGCACAATAAACACGACATACTGTATGAGCACAACAGTCCCTTTGTTAGCTTAGTGCAGACAGCGAGAGATGCCTACCTGTCTGATGTTCTTTTCATCTCTGCCAGATCAAAATGAAACACAGCTGACCTGTGAGTGCAGGCGGTCGCCTGGAGAAGACGCTATATAACATTGGCTTTGTGGGGCCATCTCATCCTCCACTGACAAGGACGCAGGGTCACCCTGACGCCAGCTGAATTTCATAGAAGAGGAGAGAGTCATTTTATCAGTTGTAGGCTGTTTAATCCCTCCATCACAAAGCCTACACAATGCTGTATTGTGGCATAGCCAGAAACAGTCATGAAATAGATAAATCAATCTTGTTCAGCTTTGACTCCTTGTATTAGATAGTTTATATTGTTACAATGTTTAGATCCTATCTGTTGATGTTAACCAAACGTTATTCTAGCTGAAAAGCATTCTATGGATGTTCGATGTGTTGGTTTGTTTAGGATTAATTCTATATGACCAAATGCATATGCACACACATGTAAACAGAAAAATAGATTTTAAATGTTTTCTGGTGGATATGATGAGCTGCTACATGTGCATCACTGGGATGTTTAGCTAATTAGCATCATTATCCACCTCAGTGAGCATGTCACCTTTTCCATTAGCATCAATGACATCATTAGTGCACTGATAACCCTGGTGATTGATTGAAATATGAACACAGTTTAGTGTGTGTGAGTTGGTAGAGTACAGTGAATGGGTACAGTACGTTTCAACAAAGCAATAGGGATATGCTCAGAGCACTGATCAGGGTGGATATTAGGTCTCCACCATGATTCTTTTTAAAAATCCAACCCTGGTCTCTGTGTGAGCACTGGACAGTGCTCGACTTAGACTGAAATAGGTTCCGCTACTCATTTTGGGTGCTGGTATTGTTTATATTTAGGTGTAGGAGGTCCACAAAACGTTTTAAATAATATTTTATAAGAGGAACAGGAGCTCAAGCAGTAGAACATTTAAGGTGCTGGTACTCAGCTCCAGTGAGCTCCTGCTCAAGTCAAGCATTGGCACTGGACAAGGATACCTAAGATTGTTTTTCAAATATATATAGAGATTTTTTTACACTAACTCCAACAAAAATGACAGGACTAGGCTATGTGCTCATTCACATGGGCTTTTGCATCTTTGTGCAATGGTTTAGTCTTTACTGGGTAAACCCTTTACATTAGCATCTGAAAATGACTAATTTGGTTGAGAATCAACTGGTCCAACTCTTTCTAGAAAGGCTACTGGCCCAGATGACAAAGCAGAAGTATCCGATTCTGACCATAACCTGCCGGGAGGTGGAATTTGATCCACTGTGCTGTCATGGGCACAGTTCTCAGGGCAGATTCTTTCCATGTGAAAAGCAGCTGCATTTTACAGTTGAGGGGATTTCAAAGGAGCCGCGCCAAGCTCCTGCCTCTCAGTCGGAGCCACCTTTCCGGCCTGACCAAAATCCTTAGACCTGAAAGTTCACCGTAGGGGTTTTGTCGCCCGGTGAGCCGTTTCACATTCGATTGGCCACTAAGACGCTGACATAGGTGCGGCGATGACAAGACTTGTTAAGTACATTTCAGTCATTTCAGTCATAAATGGTTTCTAATAGAGATTACATTGGGGAAAGGTCAAAGGCTTAGAGTGAGACATGGGAGATTAGTCATAGTTGTATGTTTTAATGATCTGTACTGGGTCCTTTATAAGACCTGAAAGAATGTTTGGGCTAAAATTGGGAGGTGCGAGGTACTGTATGGGATTTACCTGAGAGGTTGTGAGACAGGAAAGAAATCTTGTCACATCAGATTTCAGGTCAAATGTAATGGTATTGGACTTAGCAACAGCAGCATGGTCTGTCAGTAGCCCCGTTTGTATCTGGTGCTAACACAGATCCTTTGTCCTGATCTTGTCTACATTCTGATTGTGCCCACATTTCCAGAATAAAATGTGTCTATTATCTCTCCACTGTGTCTGCGTTGTGACCAGATTTCCTGGTCCCTACCTTTATGCTAATTATTCCACAGCTGTTCTTTCAAAATACTATATTTATTTATTGTAAGACACATATTTATGTATTCAGTCAATGGTGCCACCTGTCAGTGATTTTAGAGGGCGTAATAATTATGATTTAAATGGTTTCTCTGTTCAGATCCGGCTACACTTCTAAGATATCCAGACACAATGCGTGTCTGACTACCTCTGGAAGTGGGCAGGAAGACCTGATCACAATCAGGCCACAATGTCTCTTTTGATTGTCTACACCTGTCTAAAAATGTGGGTAGAATCAGAATGTGGGCGAGATCAGGACAAAGGACGCAAGTTAGAACAAGGTGTAAACGGGTCTAGTGTGAATACCAGGAAAAATAGATATTGTAATACGAAATAGCACGACCCCTCCGCCCACAAGCAAACATCAATGGATAGTAAGCAGCTATGAGCAAAACAGTGGAGTTTTAGATGTCAACAAATAATTCGTTTAATTCTGTTTATTTAGTCAACTTCTTGATCATCATTCCCTTCCAACCCTTAAATCAATTATGTTGTTTCAGCAACTTTTTTTATGATACAACATCCTTATGTGAAAGACATAACTCTTTGTAAAGGTTACCTTTTGCCAAAAAACTTTTACTTTTTAAGTTGGGAATGTGGTTCAGTTTACCTTTACCTCAAAAAGGGAAGCAGCATGCCTTTTCAAAGAGGACTCAGGCATTCCTTTTGTAACCATTTTAATGATTACTGCCTCTATGGTCAAGAGGTGGTTTGACGAATGGACTAATTCTGTAGGATTAGTCTTCGGTGGTTTGATCCAGTCAGCCAAACAAACGTGACCTCTGAGCGCTGGTCTACATAGTTCAAACCATACAGTCCGCCTCATGGGGGTTTCAGTCAATGGATTAGCCAGGATCAGCCTTAGCCCTTTGAAATTATTTAACTGACTTCGAAAGACTTGTTGAACCAAAATCACCAGCAGAACACCAGAAGCCAGAGGCAAGAGGGATGTATCGCCTGGTTGTCATTCCTCATGTGTTTTGGGGACTTCTCCTCTTGTACACCTCAGCTATACCCTAGAACCCATAAAGAATGATATGGATATGCAAGACCTGTATTACACAACACATGGGGCTTCAGTTGTGTCAGGTGGCCTTTTGTTCAGGTCTAGGATCAGTTCTGCCAGAGTGCTCTGCCAAATAAACAGTGGATGTTCCACAGAATGGTCTGCTCCACCAGCTCAAATGACATCCTGCCATGAGACAGACAGCTTTTTGGTGGGGATGCCTGAAGCAAGATTGTACTAACCTTGAATCCATTACTTCACCTTAGTGACCAAGTTGAGCCTATTGAGCTCTATTAAAATTTTAAAAAAAGATGGAATACATAAGGTGAATGTAGAATGGTCACATTTTGTAAGCTGAGTAAAGCGGTTTGGTGGGAGATGCATTCTGCTGTAGCATGCAATGTAATTGAACACAGTACACCCACTAATGTACCACATGAGAAGCAATTTACATTTCAATGTAAGAACTCCAAAATAAAAAGTAGACAGAAGGGAAATGAATTCAATACTATACACACGTCAGACTAAAGCCCGTTCCTTCATCTTGTGTGCTGCATTGAGAAGTAGCTCCTCTGTGCGCCTCAGAATGTTTTTTCAAGATGCGCTGTTAGATTACTCCATTTTGGGAATTTAGATTTTACTCAGAGATGTTTTATACATTGTGCCGAGCAGGCTTGACAGAGGCAATTTCCCAGTTTCTTTACTCTTCCAATCTGCTTCTAACTAGCTGGTCTAATGCAGCACCAGATGGGTCCCGTTCTCCCTGATGCCAGAAAAACCCAAACCGTATATATTAAATCAAATCAAATCAAATTTTATTTGGGAATTTTGATTTTACTCCAAAATGTATCAATGTGCTTTAACACTCTTCTAAAGGACAATATACAATTAAAGGGTTACAATTGCTGAAGAAATTTTGCTCATGGGCTAAAATGATTGCATATTAGCATTGATGTTTGAGATGATCATCGATTCCTTAATCACCCCAGTCCATCTAATGTTGTCCTAGATACATGCAGTACGCAGAAACTGTCCATTATTTGGTTTAAATCTGAGTAGAATTTTGGCTCTTCATACTCTTACCTAAGGGCTATCCAATATTTTTTCTCTTACCTAAGGGCTATCCAATATTTTTTCTCTTACCTAAGGGCTATCCAATATGTTTTCATCGCAAACTGCTCTACAAATTCATAAATGTTCCTAAAATGTAAGGCAGGTGGTCAATTCATAATAAATAGTTTGGGGCCACTATTTTTCCATCCATGAAATACATCTCAGTACATTTAATCTAAAAAGGGTGCACAGTGATTAAAATGCAGCTTGGCTGATACATTCATTAGCTCATACATATGCATGATATGGCTAAACAGTCTCCGCTGTTTGCATGAGGACATTAGGAGATTAATCACAAGTGACAGCAGAGGGAACATTCAGGGCAGGAACCGGAGGAGCCAAGATGGACCCTGACCTATATGTACCTACATGGTCGCTAGCTGGCCAGGTTATTCGATACCATTCAGGTTCAAATGGTTTAGCCGTTTCTCTCAGTGTCTTGTGAGCCTAAGATAGTCATCACACGTTTCTCCTCAAAATTAGCCCCCAAGATACTGAGGTGTAAAAAGTAGCAACTAGCTAGCTAGAAGCAGTAACACGTCCTGTTCCAAAGTATTGCCGATATGTGGGTCGCAAAACATAATGTTAGTGCAGTGTCTTCAACATGTTGTTCTTCCTTTCCAGAATATACGTAGGCCTATGCTCCAAAGTTATTAAAGAAGTAATTGGCAGCAGGAAAAGGTTGCTTTGTCCTTGCTTTGAATGATTTTTGGAATTAATTTCTGAACACAGTGTAGTGTCACACGGATCAAAATGATTCTAGCCCAAGGATCCCAGAGCACTACTGATAAAAATAATCCCAACTATTACTGAATCTTCAGCTTAATGTCGAAAACTAAGAGGATAATGAAACATAAAATATTTCTGGGACACATACTGACATCTTTTCCTGGAATAAACATAACATGGTATCCACAAGTTCATCTGACTCAGGGGAAGTAGATGAATAGTCTCACTGCCAAAATCCCAAAGTATCCCTTTAATATCTGTCTTACACATTTCCTGAATAGAATCTGTAACATCACTCATATTGACGGCTGACAGGGAAATAATTTATTGACGTCTATTTCTAGATGGATTCTGGTTAAGGCATCACATTTATCTATTGCTATTGCAGTCCTCTGGTGAAGGAGCAGACATGCAATATTAGCAACGCCATATCGACTGGCAGGTTGTTATCGATCAGCCTATACTATACGGGAGGGAGAGAAGGAAGGAAGGAGAGAGAGACCGAGAGAGAGGTGGAATAGCTGAACTTATGTAGTACCCAGAGCAGCCCTTAGGCCAGTGGGATATGGATCATATTACACATGGCCAGCATGACCATGAGTTAATCAATCTACTTTTTCATTTTCACCAGGCATCCATATCAGCTCAATCGTAGCCATCATTTTGAAGTCCATCTTTGACCCCCAGTGGCAGTGTTGCTAATCCTGTTTTCATTCGTCATCCTGGGGCCCATATGGGTGCACATAGGTATTAACCCAGGGGATATATGTATCAAGCATCTCAAAGTAGGAGCGCTGATCAAGGATCAGGTCTCCCCTCTCCATGTAATTTTATTCATTGTGATCCAAAAGGCTAAACTGATCCTAAATCAGCAATCCTATTCATAGACACTTGATGCATATGGCACCAGCTCTATCACTGAGAAATACTGGACCACAGCACACATTAGTCTGTCCTTAGCTGCAGGTAAACTCGTACTACTCTACAAGTCATCCCTAGATACAGGTAAACTAGTACTAGTCTACAAGTCATCCCTAGCTACAGGTAAACTAGTACTAGTCTACAAGTCATCCATATTTACAGGTACACTAGTACTAGTCTGCGAGTCATCTCTAGCTACAGGTAAAATAGTACTATTCTATAAGTCATCCCTAGCTACAGATAAACTAGTACTAGTCTACAAGTCATCCTAGTATTAGTCTACAAGTCATCCCTAGCTACAGGTAAACTAGTACTTCTCTACAAGTCATCCCTATCTACAGGTAAACTGGTACTAGTCTACAAGTCATCCCTAGCTACAGGTAGACTAGTACTAGTCTACAAGTCATCCCTAGCTACAGGTAGACTAGTACTAGTCTACAAGTAATCCCTTAAATGTGTGGTTAAACACAGGTGATAATTGTTCTCTGACCATAGTGACAAAGGACTCCAGTCGAAAACAATCAGGCCTTCAGGGGATTAAACTTCAAACAGAATCAGAGAGGCAGCCAAGGATGACAGTGTTGAGTAGCAACTCTCTCTCGTTAAAGGGAGAAAATGAATCGAGCTCCAGGGGAAACTCCAGCATGGCAGCTCAGGTTACACATCTTATACTTTGCACTAAAATAGATTTGTATAGTCAGCTAAATGGTGTATACCTTTTTAAAGGATGAAGAGTTGCCTTTTACACATTTGTGATTTCCCTAACATATTGCTTTTGCCTTCTGTTGTTGATCCCTCAATGCAATAGCATTAAGCACAGTGTGAGTTAAAATGTGTAGCTTTTGGTCAATTTAGAGAAATCAATTGTAGAGGGCCCTGACCACCCACCATTGCCTTCCCCTGTAATTTGCAGGTGCCATATGGCCCAGACAATGAATCCAGAAGTTTCATTACTCAAGATTTAATTCCCACTAAGCCCAAGTCCTAACTCTCGCTTGTACTTCATAAAACTCTCAAGTGGTCCATTTCCATTGTTGTTCTGAGGTAAAGGGAGGTGTAAACCTTTCCATTAAGTCTGATTTCCTGTCAGTCTTCTAAAAAACATGAATAACCAGCCTTAGGCCATTGAAGTTGCTATTTCCTATGGGGCTCCATTTAATCCTAGCAACACTAGACCGACCAAGGGGCCCCTCAATGTCAAGTTCATTGTAGGTGGGACTGGGTGGGTGGGACTAACTCCAGGTCACTCTAAAACTGTAATCTTCACCTGAATGTTAACTTCCTGTGTGCCCCATCAATGCTGGTGTTTTACTTCAAACAGTAACACGGTCTAGTGGTTGAGGAAACACTTTGGTAGCTGGAGTGTTGTGTTTTTAAATCCCACCTGAGGCATTTTTGCTGTTGCTGGGGTTTTGTTGGAACTTGATTGCCTATAACCCAGTTAAGGATCAACAACAGTCAATCGCTACAAATATGTTTATTTTGTATTTGCTGTGAACATAGTGAATAGGCTTTCTGTGTGGTATTCTCAGACAACCATTTGATTGACAGATTTGTCAGATATTTAAGTCATTATACAGTGACTCCCATCATGCATTTCACATTCAATGTCACATCTGTGCAATTGAACGTTATCATGTCTCTACGGGTTACTATTTGCATATGCAAATTAGCACATCTACAGGGGAAGATAAATCATTCAAATTCTGAAAGTAAATGGAAAAGATGAAATAATGTAAAACCAAAATGTGATCATGCTAGCTATACCATGATGCTCTATTGAACAAGAAATACAACATAGACCACGGCTACTCAATTTTGCAACTTTGTGAGGTAACGGTTTAATTCTCCAAAATCTTACACTGCACTAGGTAGCTCTTTGTGTTCTAATGTTCCCTCCGTTCAGCCCCTTTGTTTGCTTTGGTGCAGTTGCTGTGGCGACTGAGCCCAAGGCCCCCAATCAATGGGCCATACCATTGACAGGCAGAGGAGAGTGGGAGGGAAGGGGGGAGTTGTGTTGGTGTAGCCCATTTCCCCATCTACAGGCCTTCAATTATCCATGGTAATAATGCTCCCGCTTCTCCACCACCATAAATCTAGACATGGCGGAATGTGTCACTGACAAAGTGCCCTTGTGATAGCACAGTTCTCTGTGTTATTGTGCTCTAATGCATGTGACAGCAGATAATCCCCTGATACCTTTACAGAGCACACCTCAACCAAAACAATAGGGATTCCATTCAGGTGAAGTCTTTGTCTTACCCTGTCCTCGTGTTTTCTTACAAAAACATCCGTGGTCGGAATCTCTGAAAGCTTAGACTTTGAAATGTTAACTACCACCTGCCACCATATTTTGCTCTCAAGCAGAAGAAAAAAAACATTACTGCCAGTTAATTTATTTTGCTGCCTGCTCAATGATACGCTCCTTGCCAGTCTGTAAGCAGTTTTACTAGGACTGCAGTGAAATCCTCTATTTGCGTTTAAACACTGGTATGCACAAGCTGTTTGGGGACGTATTTTGCTACTTGACTTCAAAGGTGCCCGACCTGCCTGTGTTGTGTAACATGACCTGGTCCTCCATCCTCCTCCACCTCTGTGGCCCCGGAACCCGGCCCCCGGAACCCCTTCCGAGCTGTTCATATAACGATGCGCTGATTGACTTGGAGCCCGATGACACATCTCAGACCTTTTGTCAGCTTTTAATCATGTTTCCTCCAGGCTTGCCTCCTGCAGCTTCCGCCAAGAAAATGCTTGAGGTGCAGCTGTTGGAGGAACCTGCAATTTGTTTCAATAAAGCTTGTTGGAGAGGAGGGGGGTGGTGTGTGTGTGCGTGTGCGTTTGAGTAAGTGTGCGTGTGTGTGTGCACATGCGTGCTTGCATGAGTGTGGGTGAGGGGTATTTGCTTGCTTGGTCTTCATGTTGTAAAGGGGCTGACTGGAATACTGATGGGTTGCGTGTCTCCCACCAGTGTATTGAAACCCACCTCAAGAGCCCAGATGGATAAAATGGCCATTTGATTTGCACATGCCCATTGAGAGAAGACAGAGCACTGGTGGTTTTGGCGCTGGACCACTCAGCATGGTGGCAACATGATTGGTCCCTGAGCGATTTGAACCATTTCCATCTCATTTCACATGTTGTGGTTAATAATGATATGGGAGGTACGATCCCCGAGACTAAGCCTCAGCGTAGAAGGGGAATCCTTTGACGAGCTACAAACACCAAGTGTGATTCAGTTAACTTGCACGTTTATTTGAATATGATGTAAAAAAAAATTAACAAGTCACAAATAAAGACAACAGTATTCCCTTTGTATGTAGTCCAGATGTTTTGTCTTCTACAACAAAGCTTGTAAGAGGCCTAAATGTAGCAAAGAAGTGTTTTGTAAATTTGACCAAAATCCTCTACACTTTCATTGCCTGTATTGTTTTTTTGGGTTCCCGTTATAGCAGACCTTTCTTTGTTCTCATCAGCTCTGTCACAAATGTCACACTTTAATCTAGCCCTACTATTCTTACAGCCTATCAAACCCACAGTATTCCTTTCACTTGACAACACCTTCCGTTTGAATTTAATTTATCTTTGTCCTTCCATTCTGAAAGGAGGCTGCTTTGCTGATAAAATAGAGTTGACTTCACATTAATTTAAAATGTAAACTCTTATTCTTCAGCATATTTATTTTGCTCCTGTTTTCAATTCCCTGACCTCGTATATTCAGAGGGGTTATCTAAATGCTAATGTCTCAATGCATTAAACTGAAGGCACAGTTGGTTTCACAGAAGGAGCAACTGACCCCTTTGTGATTGAGGAAAAGAGACGACAAAAACAACTGAGGATTTTATCGAGGGGTTTTAGAAAATAAAATGGGACACCTCTTCTTCTTCTTCAGTGTTCTGTAGTCTAAACATGCATCGGCATCACAACAAAAGACATGTCATTTAGATTCCTGATGGGATCAATCTTGTGTTTGTGCTGTGGCGAAGTGTTGAAATGTTACATTTTTGTCATGAGACTTTCGATACAGCCAAGCTGCCATGGATTAGGCCTCTCTGATGTCACCACACTACTACATCTTCTATGGTTTATGGGTAGTCAGATCTGCCCTACAATAGAACCAGATACATCAGTGTGCGTGTGTTTGTGTGTGCGTGTGTGTACCGCTTCCAAAAATGTGAGAAAAACATTCCATATCCACTTTCCTTATACATAATTTTTCCTTTCCTTTCATAATACTGTACATAATTTTTCCTTTCCTTATACATAAGTGTTGCCAATTATGTGAATGTGTGCACGTTTCAACATAGTATACTTCCTGACTGGTCAAATATCCGGCATAACCTCCCTCCTTCACTCTAGCACTGTGGTGATTGGCAAAGCTTTAAATCACCAGGCTACTGATAAAGCCTCACCAGGAATCTGTGGTGCCTCTGAAGAGGAGAGACAAGAGAGTGAAAGCATTTCACTGTGTGCCCCCCTTCAGTCCCTCTCTGGGTTGTATAATACTTCACTCACATAGAGTTTGACCTTCAGAGAATTCCAATAGCAGTCCAATTTGGTCCAGCAGCCATTGCAAGCAGCAGCAGCAATAGCCTCATTTAGCTTTTTTTTCTTCTCTTTGCTCAGTCTAAGAAAAGCTAGCCTCAGATATTTCTCCTCATAGAAAGCAGGTAAATGTGATGATTCATGGGCCAGCCAATAACTAGATGTGTTCAAGCACAAGGATATTAGAGTGTAATCAAACATTGCCACAAGGCCTGGACTATAATAGTAAGCGCTGTGAGAAACGAGGGAAGTATAATATAGCTATTTGTGCCCGACACACTATTCTTGCCTGCATTTGTGTCACTAACATTCACGCTGTACATACATCCTACAATACATCATACGATCTGCATGTAACATAATCCGATTCAGCATATGACAAATATCAATGCCCCCTCTGGCTTTGTCCTAGCCTGGGTGCCTGGGTGTTTTGTCCTAGCCTGGGTGCCCACCTAAGATGTTTGGTTCCACTCCTCTCAAGTCCTGCAGTTATGTAACGTTTGAATTTTCTTCTGACCAAATATGGGCTTATGATCCTCCTCATGGTTCCACTCTGCTATGGCCTCCCTTCACATAGAACCTCCGGTTCAACAACATAGAGAGACCCTATAGATATCCCTTCAAAACAAACACAAACTAAAAACTCATGTTATAGCTCATTCTGCAATGTACGGTGCTCTGCTTGGCACCCAATACACCTGCAGGTTGTTTTATTTTGGGTAAGGTGAAGGAAATTAAATTATACTCTTTGACAAGATAGGTTTAATCTAAAATCTGTATTCTTCTGTCCAACCTGAAAGATTTCTTAATGGGAAATGCGCTGATGCTTCTATTCAAAATGATCAAAATACACCACAATCTTCCTTTGCTAGATTTCACTCCTGGTTCATGGACCTGCATAAAGCAGCCATGAATAAAATGACAGCCAGGCTGAATGAATGGCACTTAAACAAAATGTGCACATTGTGGTGTGGAATGAATGACACAAAATGAATGTGCCTTCAGCAAAGACCCAGGCTGTCAATGTTTCTGGTCTATTGTGGTAGGCAGGATATTGTCAGGCTGGCTTCCATTACCTTTTACACTGCATACACATAATCCTCATTCACACTGGTTTTGTTTTTACCCGAAGTGCCTATCTGACATCTTGAACCACCTCATGATTCAGCGCCTAGATTAGTTGGGAAACTTTATGAAATGCCACAGCACTTTTGCCCAGGTGCACAGTGTTACAGTACTACACTCTCATTGCCAACATGTGCCTTTCTGAAGTTCCTGCCTACGAACTAAAATAATATCATACTAACAAAATATTGCTATTACTGGCTGTGACAGATGATATAATCAACTATAATAATTACCCACAGAAGATCTCATCCCTTGCCATCATGTTTGTACAACATGTCTTTAGTAATTTCATATTCCCACTTACGCCATGTCTCCCAAATCTCGAGACATGATTTTAGCATTTTTCACCTGCTGAAAATGAAAGTAAAAGACTGTCTTACAAAATGCAATTTTTAATGTTTTTCATTCAATCAAATAATAAATCATTACATAATAATCCACTAAATATGGAATTCATATCACCAACAGAAACAGACACTATACCTCTCAACATAGCAGCCGGTGTTACAGCTCCACTCCTGATTCCAACCTGCTGTGAGACCCCCACCACCCTGGCCCTAACCCCTCCACCCTCCCTTGGTAATCACTGAACCCAGAGATCTTTAATTACACTTCATTATAAAGGACATCATGAAAGGAATATGGCTCCTTGCCACTGCAGCTTGGCTACAGACAGCCAGCCAGGCTGGCTAGCTGACGTGGACGACAGGTCTTCATTTCTCCAGTTAATCTCCAGCGTTGAACACACCGCTGGCAGCTCCCCTTTTGTTTGGGCTTCATCAGGCTAGATTGGAACCAAGGGGTCTTTCATGAGAAACGTGGGCATGCAACTATTCTCCTGCTATTCTTGGACCTCGACTGTTTGCTTTTCTGAAGTGTCTGGAGGTCAGCTTTTTGACATGAAAGCGTAACGCTTGGGACGATGGTAGTATTCACCGGCCTCGCCGTGCCGGGAATGAGACTCTGGCTTTGAGCGCATGCCAAGTTTCCTGTCTGGCAAAGGAAGTCGACAAGAGCAATCACCAGGAAACGAGACACGCAAACCGCAAAACTGATTGCTTTCTTCTATTGTATTCTCAAGATCTTGAAAGACCAATGGCAAATATTTCCCCTTTATCATTATTGTGATTAGTATTATGGTCAATGTTAAGGTGTATCACGAATGCCACATATTTCATTGTGGGCTAGGGGGAGAGAGAGAAAGCCAAACAGAAAGGCATGATTTCTCTTTGTTATTTCACAGCCCCTGCCACCCAAACCTCTTTGTGCTCAACAGGCCATGACAGTGCACACAGAGCCAATTCGAGCGTGACGCTATTGTAGCTGAATTTGTCCGGATGGCTCGTCCTGCTGGGATGGGGTTGTGTGTCAGTAACCCAGGAGGGCGGTTCATCCCCTAAACAGAATCAGACCAACTCCTATAGGTAGATGTACATGGAGACAGGATTAGCCATTTTCCCACACCTCCATTGCCCAATCAATAGGATCAACACAGATGTTATATAGCCATATGTGCTGATAGGGGTGTTTGAATGCAATATGAGCTTCACTTTACCCCTCTATCACCAAGCTTAAGTTAGAAATCTAAGGCATATGGAAATTTGAATGAGCAATGCATTATTTATTTCTATCTATGTATTTGTATTTGTTATCCTTTGCTAGCACTTCCTACTGTTAGTTGCTGCCTTTCCTTATTGCTATGCAGATTAGGGTTTCTTTTAGCCTGAATGCCAGTCTCTTTAGCTAACATCCCACTCCTTGCCACTCCATGTCTTTGGCAATTACAAGGTGTGGAATGCTAGCGAAAGAGACTAGTACACAGGCTTCTTTATACCAAAGCTGAGCTACAAACCTTTCTTCTGGGTAGTCATTTACTATGTTCCTTCTATTATTTGGTATGTTTACTTGGAGATGTTGTTTCCATTGCAACCTTGAGTCTATGATCCTTTTGTTTTTGGAAGCCGCACATAGCTGCCTATCATTATAACAAAATATACTCATTACATGTGATTAAATTGGCATGGCTCCAACAGAGACCATTTTACAACAAATTATTGTTTATGTGTTTGTCTCGGGCATAGACCAAGTACTTCTCTAATAAATTATAATGTTTTAGCCCTGTATTGAAAACAGGCAAATTCCATTTTGAAGGTCAAATAAAAAAAATTCAGATGTAATTAATTGGATTTTTAGCTATATATGTTGCCATTTCAATTAAAGCGTTCAGTTTGATGATTGGTGAATGCCCTGTTCTCCTATGGTTTTATTAGCAGCAATAAATTGTCCAACTAGATACTATAAATTATGTTTTATTCATAATTTTACACTTGATATATTTTCACTTAAATGGTGGTGAATTCATTTGACATATAATACGGCTGAAAATGAAATGTTTTTAAATTATTGATTTGTTGAAATGACATGGTGTGGTTCCTTTCATCAACACCTTGTAAAGATAACCTTTTTTCAGTCCCCCTCTACTTTGCGTCATTGCTGTTCCATTTCTTTGGATGCGCATCACTCTCAAATATGTTTTCTTCGCTCAGGACTAGCTATGCTAAGCTAGCTCGTTAAAACACTTTATACTTGATCTCGCTCGATGGAGATAGGGCAGACAATTTCACTTTCTCTCTCCCACAGGTGGCCAAAATATCCAGCAAACTTTCCCTCCGTTTAGCTGCCTTCAGCCAAATGCGGAAGGCGCCACTTGCTTGTGGCCTGGCAGAAATTGAATGTCAGTGGCTTGTTTACTTTAGACGCTTTATTGCTGACTCTCCCAACCTAGTGCCAAACACTGGTCTTTCGCCTCACCATCCGCCTGCTTCCTTTGCATAACATATTTCACACATTGGTGTTCCCATTATAACCCTCCGAAGCCCCTGTGCCATCCCATTCAAAAGTTTAAACACACAGCAGCCTTTTAGGCTTGTCTGTATTGACACAGACCAACTCTAAAATCGTTTGCACAACTACTAAAAGTTTCTCAGAAAGGACATTTTATGTGAAGGAAATTTCCCCCAGCTCTCAGAGGCGCTACAAGTTTTCACCCGACTGCAAGAGAAGTACTCTATGTTGTCAACGCCTGTGTTACTAAGAATGTGTGTTTACCCAGGGACTTCCTGTTTGTTCTGTCTGCTAGCTGCTACTGCTAATAAGGGCCCAATTCAATCCATATCGCTGAAGCGTTACAGATTTCGGTGCTAGAAATTTGAAGTTAATAACCGATTCCACCGACATATCCAGCATTTACCGTGAATGCCATTGCTGCCAAAGCGGGGACATTACCTTCAAATTTAAATTGGGCTTTAGTGCTGAACTTCGACGATACAGATTGAATAGAGACATAAGTTGCCTAAACTGAATGTTATTCTCAAAAGATTATTCAAAGCAAATTAACATGAATGTACATAGAGTTAGTGTGCTAGTCTAGCAGTTGTGGCTTTTAACACACAAATAAAAACGCCTGCCTCAGATAAAGCCTCCAGTGGTTTCTTTCAGAATTCTCCTTAGCTGTCTGCCTTGTCTCCCCTCCTGAATACTTAACATTCCCCAGTCTGTGCAGAGCCTCATATTATGTAGCATCAGCACAAGCAGGCCTGGCAACTCATGAATAGGGTCAGTTAGATTTCAAATATCTTCTGATGAAAAGAGGCTGGAGCTGTGGTCGGAGATTGGAGCAGCTCCCGGCTGTTCCACAAAGGCAAGCTTTCAAAAGAGGGGAGACGAGGGATGGCGAGTGAGGAGTGAGGGGGAGAGAGGGAGATAGGAGAGAGAGAGAGACAGAGAGTGAGGAGGATAGAGAGTGAGGGGGAGTGGGGAGAGAGAGAGAGAGAGAGAGAGAGAGAGAGAGAGAGGAGGAGAGAGAGAGAGAGGAAGAGATGGAGAGATGGAGAGATGGAGAAAGAGAGAGGCTCAATAGCATATCTGAGAATCCCTGTAAAATGCCAGGCCACACAAAGGAACAGGTGTTTGGTGGTTTAAGGTTTCAGGCAGAGGGAATGATGGGATAACGGGATGTTGACATGCATCGATGACAAAAGAGGAATTGTTCATGGACATGATGTTGTTTTAAGGGAAAACATGCATTAAAGAATAGAGAGACAAAGAATGATGACCGCTATGAAATAGTTTCCCATTAGTATCCCCAAAAGATTCAGCCTAGACTTGGTACATATGCAAAGATATGTTTCTCATAAGTTACAATATTGTGCTAAAAGAATAGTTTAGTTATTGTAAGGATTGTAGTTAGTAGTGTAGTAACAAAAATGATTGACCCTAATTGCACAAGCCCCACATAACAGTACAGTGAAGTAAGGTATCATTTTGTGTCTGAGGCTGGTGACAATCTATAGATACTTAAAGAAAGTCAATACATTGGAACCTACTGGTCAGAGGAAAAACATTACAGGTCTTAAGTGGCACGTGTTGACAGGTGAAACGCTTTTACCTTCACAGCTCATTTATCAAAGGTCTTCGACCACTTACCGCACAACACTTCCATTTTTTGACAGCGTTTATGTTGTAAATGGACCAGCAAATGTTAGTTGAGGTGGTTCATACCCAGTATGATTGATAATGTGCATCAGCAGAGCTTCAGGGATGATATTGTAGTGGTCAATCAATGATATTCTAACATAATATAATTTAGCTATTCCAAATACATGAATTTGAGAACATTTATACTCATGGTGTCCAGACTGTGAGGAAATAAAACTCCTCAGGCTGGCCTTCAAGCTAACACTAGAACAGCAGAAAAACTTTGTGCAACTGTGCCATACATTTTCCCTAACAACAATCATTGCCTCACCAATGTTCAGAGAGATAATACTTCCAGCTGGGAAAGCTAGCATTAGCCATGAAAAACAGTGTGCCTAGGATGTACAAAAATAGCTTTTTACTGTTAACTCACACAGGTGTGTTCTGTTCCTCCCAGGCTTACGGAGAGATACAGGGGAAGGATACCGTGCAGAGCAGGTTGTCAGGTGCACCAAATTAATGGAAATCCTACAACGGTGCTAGCTGCCGCCAGGCTAGAAGGGTAGCAGCTGGTAGGCGAGAGGTTCGCTCTCTTTGCCGCTCCCATTAATGTGGCATGGAAACTTGTTTCAGGCATCACCGCAGCGTGTTTACGACTCCAGATCTCTCCCAGAAGGTGGGACATGGACGGAGAAAACAGACAGCAGCTGTCTATGAAATCCTGTGGATACGAGTCAGCAAAGACCTTTATAAATGATTCCTTTCAAGGACAGTAACTGTACACATATAGTTCAGTCCACAAACCATGAACCATATAAACATTATAAGTGCTATGGGTTTAATATTTTTAAGATAGTTTTCAGGCTAGAGAATAACAGACCACGGTGTCACACGTTTGTTCCTTTTGCCTTTTTCTGGTGGTCTACAGTATCTCTTAGAAGCAGTGTTGGGGAAGCTACTCTGAAAATATAGTTTACCAAGCTACCAATCACTTCACACTGGAAGAGGATAAGGGTAGCTTTAGTTTATGAGAAATATAGCTTACTGAACTAAAGTTACTTAGAAAAAGTAGTTCACTACACGGAATGTTTAAAAAAGTATGAATTAGGCACACAAAAATTGTTTCAGGTGAGGATTAGGCTGGTGTGATGGCGAAAAAGGAAGGAAATGTTTTTATGAAAACATTTTTGGGAAGAAAGTATTGTGTAGTTCCAGTAGTTAGCTAAACCGCTACATTGCAAAACAGTACTGAACTACTGAAAACACTACCGATATTTGAGTTTAGTTCAACTACCACGAAGCTACTGCAAAATGTAATGAAATTACTAGTTGAACTAATTGTAGTTCACTACTGTATGTTACTCCCCAACACTATTATTGAGCCATGGCTGTTCATTTTCACACTCCCTGCGGTTACTTGGGTAGCCTTGTCATGCCCTGACCATAGATTGCTTTGTATGTTTCTATGTTTTGATTGGTCAGGATGTGATGTGGGTGGGCATTCTATGTTGTATGTCTAGGTTGTCTTTTTCTATGTGTTTGGCCTAGTATGGTTCTCAATCAGAGGCAGGTGTCAGTCGTTGTCTCTGATTGGGAGCCATATTTAGGTAGCCTGTTTTCCTTTGTGTTTTGTGGGTGGTTGTTTCCTGTGTCTGTATTTGTTACCATACGGGTCTGTTTCGATTTTCGTTTGTTCTTTCACGTTGTTATTTTTGTATTTTTGTAGTGTTCAGTTGGACACTTACTACGCTGCGCTTTGGTCCTCACCTCATTCCAACGACGAGCGTTACAAGCCTACTTTAATTAGAGAGTGAAAGTTATTTATAGTAAGGGTTACATGGAGAAATTCAGACCTCTCTGAAATGAAAATAGATGGCCCTCACTTCAGCAAAATATATTTGACTTAAACCTACCCTGAACGCTTGTAAAAAATAAGAAGTGACCCTCCCCTGTACCCAAAATAAAAATTAAAACAAAGTGGATAGCAGAGAGCGTTTACTCTCACTTCTTTAACAGACCAGAGTCTTAGATGTGCACTTTTAGAAACTGTTCTTTATCCTGGAAGCATTACATGGCAATGCAGGAATTTTGATAGTGTACAGGGCTGCGGGCCAGAAGGTTGTGGGTTCTCAGACCACCGTAGACAAGAGTAGGGGTGGAAAGATCTGCTTTATAGTAAAAACATTGCATGAATCTATCATCCTATTTGTAGGTCCATGAAAAAATAGCCTTTAAATAAAATGTCATGCAATTCTACGTCATTTGATATATTAGCGGAATATTTTTTAATACCACAGAAATGACTGAAATTACACACTAAGAATCTTATCATATTTCTCCAATGCCAAATCAGTGTGTCTTGTTTGCAAAGAAACTGTCCCTCTGCAAATAATGAAATCTGAGACATTAGGAATCTCAGCATGGTACTTTCAAAAGTTAGGCCTACCTTTCCACCCCAGACAGAGTAGGCCTACTGAAGCAGAAAAATGTAAGCATTAACTGCTGGCTGCTCTTCTTCTGTGGCTGAACCCAATGAGAGAAGGTCACAAGTGTTTCCCTAAAAGCTGTCTGGGTTTAAACATCTTCAATTGTACAGAAAGTGAATAGCTTAAACAATTGATAGTGACAGAATTAGAATACTTCTCAAGCAAAGTCTATTTTTTGTCTCTTCGGCTATAGAAGGTTGTAGCTCAGCTTTTGCATGTAAAAAAACAAAACAAAACAATGATATCCCCATATGCAAGGAAGATCTTTGTGGGCTATACTCGGCCTTGTCTCAGGATGGTAAGTTGGTGGTTGAAGGTATCCCTCTAGTGGTGTGGGGGCTGTGCTTTGGCAAAGTGAGTGGGGTTATATCCTTCCTGTTTGGCCCTGTCCGGGGGTATCATCGGATGGGGCCACAGTGTCTCCTGACCCCTCCTGTCTCAGCCTCCAGTATTTATGCTGCAGTAGTTTATGTGTCGGGGGGCTAGGGTCAGTTTGTTATATCTGGAGTACTTCTCCTGTCTTATCCAGTGTCCTGTGTGAATTTAAGTATGCTCTCTCTAATTCTCTCTTTCTCTCTTTCTTTCTCTCTTTCTTTCTCTCTCTCAGAGGACCTGAGCCCTAGGACCATGTCTCAGGACTACCTGGCATGATGACTCCTTGCTGTCCCCAGTCCACCTGGCTGTGCTGCTGCTCCAGTTTCAACTGTTCTGCCTGCGGCTATGGAACCCTGACCTGTTCACCGGACGTGCTACCTGTCCCAGACCTGCTGTTTTCAACTCTCTAGAGACTGCAGGAGCGATAGAGATACTCTTAATGATCGGCTATGAAAAGCCAACTGACATTTACACCTGAGGTGCTGACTTGCTGCACCCTCGACAACTACTGTGATTATTATTATTTGACCATGCTGGTAATTTATGAACATTTGAACATCTTGGCCATGTTCTGTTATAATCTCCACCCGGCACAGCCAGAAGAGGACTGGCCATCCCTCATAGCCTGGTTCCTCTCTAGGTTTCTTTCTAGGGAGTTTTTCCTAGCCACCGTGCTTCTACACCTGCATTGCTTGCTGTTTGGGGTTTTAGGCTGGGTTTCTGTACAGCACTTTGAGATATCAGCTGATGTAAGAAGGGCTATATAAATAATTTTTATTTGAAATTTTATTTGATATAGATCTCTTTGCATAATCGGATTCATTTTTTTTTCAAAATCTTAAACTAACAAGCGGTAAGCCTGTGCTTTTTGCCAATTTCTTTAATAAATGGCATACCCTCTCATACCCCCTCAATTCAAGTCTTGGTTTTAAATTAACAGCCCTTCATTGACATGGAGGTAGGCTATTTAAAAAGGTTCATGGTGGGTGGATGAGTTGACTGACAAATCTATGGATATACAATAGCAGCCTATTGCCTAATTTCATCTGTCTAACAGGTATTTCTTAAATAGGAAGAAATAGGCTCCAACACAAAGCCTTGTTGTTAGTAAAGTGTAATTACAATGAAGGTTGAAATGAATTATGCCTACTCAAATCTGCCTACTTTCAGCACCACGAACTGTCCATTTCTGATTGATTTGTGCCGCGGTGGCTGCTGCTTCAAGTTTCAGCACCACAATGTAAGTTAGTCAAATCTGGTTTATTGTGAGGTCAATAACTCTGATAAATGCATCATGGGCAAGAAATAAATTGTTTTTAATCAAATCAATTATAGTAGTAGGAAGCTATCAAAGTTGACCTCCGGTCCTCCTCATCTTCGGGCTCTCCTTCTCAAACTGAACAGAACATAGGCTATAGGCCAGTCCGCGTGCAAGATAGGGCTTGTCCAAAAAAATCACTAATAAACAAATATTTTCAGAAGAAATCTTTAACTTCTCCTGAACTGCCACCGTAGGCCTACTTAGCACAGCCATTGGTTAGGTAGCTCACAAACATGTTTTTGATCAGCAAGAGCAAAGCAGGCCAGGGCTCAGGGTTGGAATACCCATTTCAGTGTGTAAAGCAGCCTTGTTTTATTTACACCATCCCAGCAGCTACTTAGAAATATAACTTTGCTTTGTGCTTCTCCGAGCATGCACTTCGTAGCCTATAGGCTATGGATCATTTGATCGAGACCACACTAAATAGCCAATAGGCTCGCTTGATATTGCGCACCCAGAGGAGAATGAGAGATGAGGGGCTGCATCGGGCACACATCGATATATAACCTAATAAGCAACTAATTCAAAAACACTGAGAAATATTGACATTTCATCAATTACAAATTACATGACCCTCCTCTGGACTAGATAAAAAAAAATACTAAACCCTCCTCTTGACAGAAATTGAAAAAGCATGACCCTCCCCTATTTTCCTCTAGGTAACCATTCTGTACATTTGGATCCGTCCCTAACAGCCATGACAGAACATAAAGACACAATAACAGATCAGTCTGCAGTTTTGTAACAAGTTGAAATGGTTGAAACACTACCACCCCCTCCTCCTCACCGCTACCAACTGAAACGTGTTTGTCTGACTTCTACTGAAAGCCTTCAATGAACCTGAAAGTGACTTCCAAAATTATAAATAACCTCATTAATCCATCTGATGCATGATGGGAATGTGACCCCGACATTCACACATCCAATCAACGTCTCTGGGAAGATCAAAGGTGTCTGAGGACACTAATACAAATCTCTGAGGATTAACATCGGATGAAACCTCACAGGAATTTCAACGTTTCTGAGGTTAAATCCTGAAGTGAAATCCATTGACGAGGAGAAAAGAACTCTACAAGAAGAACTACAACTGTAGGTATACCTCAATTAAACAGTACATAAATGAATAAATGATATTGTATGTTGTTAAGTGTATGTTTTTCTAACTGTAAATATTAGGGATGTTTGTTGCTGCGTGTGTGTGTGTGTGTGTGTGTGTATGTGTGTGTGTGTGTGTGTGTGTGTGTGTGTGTGTGTGTGTGTGTGTGTGTGTGTGTGTGTGTGTGTGTGTGTGTGCGTGTGCGTGTGCGTGTGCGTGTGTGTGTGTGTGTGTGTGTGCGTGTGCGTGTGCGTGTGTGTGTTTTAAACGTTTTCCAAACCAAGCTTCCCTCTCTATTCATTCCTTAGATCAGAACTTTTAATTTGCTACCAAGTATCTTCTGAAAGGCAAACTGAACTACTCACTTGTCAATTCGTCAGAGATGAAACAACACCATGACAGCAATAACACTGGTGTTAGAAATGTTAGACTAAGAGAAATTGTTATTTTGTCCTCTTCACTTCAGCTGTCAACATCAATTTAGTGTACAAAGGAGCATCTGTGAGCTCTGGGAAAAAAAATGGGCTCATGCTCTTTTATTTTGGAACAGCAAAGAAACAGATGGACTTCAACAAACATTGTACCATGTACTCAAGACATGCTCAGAGACTGGGTTCAATTACCCAGACTTCCCTGACACTGTTCAGACAAACAGGTTATACCTCATAGACTATAGACTATACAGCTTTGAAGTGCAGTTCATATTTTTATGAGAAATAAATAATTTTCACAATACATTTGTAACAATATATTACAAATGCTGCATAATGAGTGTAAGTAGGTTTTATTGATCACATACTGTATGTTCACATATACAATATGACCAGTTTTTATGAGAGGCAAAAGTATGTCAGTGGGCTAACATTCTAAGCACTGAGATGTGTGCAGAGCTGATTCTCTACCCACCAGTCCAATATCCACACGCCTCATGGAGGGAATTGTGCACTCACTCATCCGCAAGAGAACCCCCATTTGGCAGTCTGGTCTGCTGCGCTATCTAAGTTACAAGTTGTGACAAGCCCTGATGGCTCCTGTCTCTCAAGCCAGGCTATTTATTAGAGTCTATTCAGCTCCATGTCTTGCAAAAATAAACAGAGTGCCAAGCAGCAGCAAAAGTGCTGACAGTGAGAATAGTTTCCAGGTTGAAATAAAGCAGTCAGAACTGCCCTAGGACACCTAGCGCTAAGCGCTAACCCCGCTAACTTTGTATAGCCCTCCATGACTTCACCCCACCTTTCCAGTTGACTTCAGGTGCAGTCATTTGCAGAATAAATGGTTGTGTCAATGCTGAGAGAGAGAGAGGTTAGTTACATTTCAAGTATCTTCTGATGAAAGAGGCTGGAGCTGTGGTCGGAGACTGGAGCAGCTCCCGGCTGTTCCTCAAAGGCAAGCTTTGGGATGGCGACCACTTTTTCTACTTAGTCCTCCACAAAACTGAGATAGAGAGGGAGAAAGGGTGATGGGGGAGAGAGAGACAGAGTGAGAGTAAGGAGGAGAGAGAAAGAGTGAGGGGGAGAGAGAGAGAGAGAGAGAGAGAGAGAGAGAGAGAGAGAGAGAGAGAGAGAGAGAGAGAGAGAGAGAGAGAGAGAGAGAGAGAGAGAGAGAGAGAGAGAGAGAGAACGGTGTCTCCCTGCCAGAGAAGTTCATGAACAGGAAAGGATTAGTGTTCCAGTGATGCAGTAGAACAGAGAAAAGAGAAAGTGCATGGTTCAATGAAATGTTAAATGTCAAAGGTGAAGTAAAAATCCTCAATCCACTGAGTCAGATGTTTCTGTTCTTACTTATACTTTTAGGTATAACTATTTTAAATGAACACTTCACTGCCAGTATTTTTCATTAGATTACTATCAACTTTCTCAACATTAACATTATGAATTTATATGGCCAGTCATATATTTTCACCTAACCCATATGATACTAATATTATTGTATATGAACATTCAGGGAAGGCAAAAGAGACCAAAAAAATATCCCTGTACATTCCATATGTACGAAGCTGTGATTTGCCACCATAACAACAGTGTGTTCGGCTGGAGTAGAGAAAGGTAGCTAACCGAAAGATATTCATAACATAGGCCTATTCTGAGAAAATAA
The DNA here is from genome assembly GCF_016432855.1 of Salvelinus namaycush. NCBI lineage: Eukaryota > Metazoa > Chordata > Actinopteri > Salmoniformes > Salmonidae > Salvelinus > Salvelinus namaycush. The sequence continues at coordinate 22,207,416 of NC_052311.1, read as the reverse complement.
GACATAAAATATGTTTTGTACATTTTACCCATTCATAATCAGTCTGGAAGCCTTTTTACTAAGAAAATATGTTGCTCTCTGATGTGAGTGATTGATAAATTCATTAACTGCAGTGCTATAACAACTACCTCAAAAGTGGGATAATAAACAAGAAGGATCATTCCACCAGAAGAAAGTACACAGAATTCCACATTAAAACATAACAAAAAAGAAATGAACAAGATCCGGTGTCATTTAATAGCAAAGTAGGTTGGGTTGGAAGGCCTCAGTGTGATTGAGGTGAGGATTTGTACAGGGGAACTCAAATCTGGGGAATTCAATTTCCAGGTCAGGAGGTCACAACCTCTCTTTTAAGGGGTGATTGGCTACCCCATACTGCCCATGATTTCCCAGTGCCTTCGGTCTCTAGTGGGGTTAATCACTTCATCAGACCTCCTGGTGTGGAGCAGGCCTGGTGGGGTTAATCACTTCATCAGACCTCCTGGTGGGGAGCAGGCCAGGTGGGCTTAATCACTTCATCAGACCTCCTGGTGTGGAGCAGGCCTGGTGGGCTTAAAATCACTTCATCAGACCTCCTGGTGGGGAGCAGGCCTGGTGGGCTTAATCACTTCATCAGACCTCCTGGTGGGGTGCAGGCCTGGTGGGCTTAATCACTTCCTCAGACCTCCTGGTGGGGAGCAGGCCTGGTGGGGTTAATCACTTTCTCAGACCTCCTGGTGGGGAGCAGGCCTGATGGGGTTAATCACTTCATCAGACCTCCTGGTGTGGAGCAGGCCTGGTGGGCTTAATCACTTCATCAGACCTCCTGGTGGGGAGCAGGCCAGGTGGGCTTAATCACTTCCTCAGACCTCCTGGTGGGGAGCAGGCCAGGTGGGCTTAATCACTTCATCAGACCTCCTGGTGGGGAGCAGGCCTGGTGGGGTTAATCACTTCCTCAGACCTCCTGGTGGGGAGCAGGCCTGGTGGGCTTAAAATCACTTCATCGGACCTCCTGGTGGGGAGCAGGCCTGGTGGGGTTAATCACTTCCTCAGACCTCCTGGTGGGGAGCAGGCCTGATGGGGTTCATCACTTCCTCAGACCTCCTGGTGGGGAGCAGGCCAGGTGGGGTTAATCACTTCCTCAGACCTCCTGGTGGGGTGCAGGCCTGGTGGGGTTAATCACTTCCTCAGACCTCCTGGTGTGGAGCAGGCCTGGTGGGGTTAATCACTTCATCAGACCTCCTGGTGGGGAGCAGGCCTGGTGGGGTTAATCACTTCCTCAGACCTCCTGGTGGGGAGCAGCCCTGATGGGGTTAATCACTTCCTCAGACCTCCTGGTGGGGAGCAGGCCTGGTGGGGTTAATCACTTCCTCAGACCTTCTGGTGGGGAGCAGGCCAGGTGGGGTTAATCACTTCCTCAGACCTCCTGGTGGGGAGCAGGCCTGGTGGGGTTAATCACTTCCTCAGACCTCCTGGTGGGGAGCAGGCCTGGTGGGGTTAATCACTTCCTCAGACCTCCTGGTGGGGAGCAGGCCTGGTGGGGTTAATCACTTCCTCAGACCTACTGGTGGGGAGCAGGCCTGGTGGGGTTAATCACTTCCTCAGACCTCCTGGTGGGGAGCAGGCCTGGTGGGGTTAATCACTTCCTCAGACCTCCTGGTGGGGAGCAGGCCTGGTGGGGTTAATCACTTCCTCAGACCTCCTGGTGGGGAGCAGGCCTGGTGGGGTTAATCACTTTCTCAGACCTCCTGGTGGGGAGCAGGCCTGGTGGGGTTAATCACTTCCTCAGACCTCCTGGTGGGGAGCAGGCCTGGTGGGGTTAATCACTTCCTCAGACCTCCTGGTGGGGAGCAGGCCTGGGTGCTGACACCGGCCTGACATTCAATCAACATCTCTCTCTGCTCCAACCCCTCTCTTGCTCCCCTCATCTTTCTCTCCCTCTCCCTCAGTCTTTCTCTCTCTTTTTATGTCTCTCTCTCTCTCTCTCTACTGTACCTCTCTCTAAATCTTTCTCTCTCTTTCTCTCTCCCTTCATCTTGCTCTCTCTCAGAATACTAATGTGCTAATGGTATGCTGGCATCGCTTGAGTACGGGGCAACAGGGAGAGGAACTATTAAATGTGCTTACATATGGATGCTCAGACTTAGTCACGGTGCTACTGTTACACTATCCTCAAGAAGATGGGGGGGGCTCAGCTTCTGATGGTGGGGCTCAGCTTCTTCTAGCCTAGGCAAGTCCCGGGCATGGATCATATGGTCCATAGACATTCCATACGTGTAATACACCACAAAGACAGCAGGACACCTCCTACAAGAGAAACACAGCAATGGCTCAAGAGAAACACAGACCTAAGCACAAGTCACGGACATTGTGCACACATAATGCTGTTATGTTTGTTGGCACAGTGCAGACATTTTTGGTTTAATACTCCAGTGGGCTAAATCAGGGTCACACAGAGTATATCTTGGTAGTCTTACACAAATCCACTTTGAAACAAAAGTATACACATCACATAAATGGTTATGGGCTTAAAAAAAGAAGACACCTGTACCATGTCAGATATAGAGTTGAAATGTAGTACATTTTGAGTTTGCCTACCAATATTGCACTTTATATACACCACAGAAGACTGAAATATAATAAAACCATTTGACATAGAAACAACGGATTTTCGGCATTTAAAACGATAATAATAATGTTGATTCATTATGAAACTATGAAAAACATGAATAACATTCACCAATGAGGCCACAAGGTCATTTTACTTCATGAAAGGGCCTAAGAAGCATTGTGTAAATGAACTGAAGTGTTATATTAACAAAGATAAGCTAAGATACAGTATGTCCTCATGTGTGCTTCAATCAAAAAACAGAGAGGGTTAGACACTGGTTACTGGGCTAACACATTTACAATTCCTTCTTGTTGAAAAACAACAGTACTACTTCAGTAAGGATCACAAAGAGTTGAAATTCCAAACATGAGCATATAATTGGCTAGGACTTGGAACTGATTGAAGCTTATTCATTCATAAATCTTGAAAGAAAAGCATGAGCACAAACATATGGAAGCCCTTTGCCTGCATGATGTCCACGTGAATGTATTATCCATTGCGGAGCTCCGAACCGGGAGGGAAATAATTTTTCGACACACATAACCAAAGGCGGAAAGAACCCTGGCAGCAAAGATATCTTGAGAAGCCATTCCACATATGGAGCCAATTCCCCCAATTCCTCCCCAAGTGGAGCTTCCACACTGCAGCCTCATGCCTGAACCAAATCTAATCTCAATGATTATCTTTTTGTCTCCGACACACAACAATCCTTGATTGCTGAGTCTCAAGGTGTTGTTTCAAACATTCAGAGAAAAAGGGAATTTGATCAAATATCTTCATTTTTAGTCTTGTCAGAAATCTGCAAACAAGCACTACGTTGCAACAGTTTTAGTGTCATGTCAGGCTGATTTAGTGTAGACTACCATAGCATAGTATCAGGTCTTTTGGTGAGTTAGGCATAAAGCTGTCTTGTCTTGAAAAATAGAGATTCTGCGCAGATGTCACGTCCTGACCTTAGTTCCTTTTTTGTGTCTCTATTTTAGTTTGGTCAGGGCGTGAGTTGGGGTGGGCAGTCTATGTTCTTTTTCTATGTTGTTGTATTTCTATGTGTTTGGCCTGGTGTGGTTCCCAATCAGAGGCAGCTGTCTATCGTTGTCTCTGATTGGGAGCCATATTTAGGTACCCTGTTTTTCATTGTGTGTTGTGGGTGATTATTTTCTGTCTTAGTATTAGTTTCCAGACGGAACTGTTTCGGTTGTTCTTTTTTGTTTACTTTGTATTGTAGTGTTCAGTTCAGTTTAATAAAATGACGAACACTTACCACGCTGCACATTGGTCCGATCCTTGCTACTCCTCATCCGACGAAGAGGAGATCCGTTACAGCAGACTAAATCCTTCAGCTCTGTCATCTATCTTCCTCTCTAGTTTTTATTGGTTAAGATCTGGAAAAAAACAGCAGCATGAATCTAAATTGAATTCTAAATGGAGCATCTGATTACACCGTGAAGGACCAACTAAAGTCACCATTGAACCTAAAAGAGTCTATATTGAGAGTTCTGTCCTATTCAGGAAGAGAAATTAGCTCTTGCGAGTTCCCAAGTGAAAACGTGTGTTTATTTTCCACGAAACAGATGATTATCAGTTTCAGGGGACCCCTGGGAATTTCTTTAGTGAGTTGGGAATCCTGCCAAGGTGGAATAACAGAAGAGTCTTTAAAGACTTCCATTTGGAAGCAGGTCTCACTCACTCCATACCCACCTAAAGGACAGTGCAGAATCTCTAGTGTATAACATTTTGTAATCGTGCATGTATAATGCACCATTATAATACATAACTTGTGTGACAATCATTTCATAAGTGGTCACATGGGGGTTGTTGGTGGGAAGAAATGTGGATACAGATTGTTATTTACATTACGTATTTAATAAAAACATGTCACTAATGTGACCGTTTTTTCCCCCCAAAGTCTTGTAGATAAAAATATCTTTGTCATTTTCTGTCATTTCATTCAGACATACTAGAAGCTTTGGATCCAGAAGCCAACGTGATAGTCTCATCCAAAAGGATTTCCATCCTCTACAATCCCTAGTGTAGAAGCTGGTGACTCCTTGTTCAGGATGTCCTGTAGGTCTTTACAGGATCTTCACAGAATGCCCATGCATTTAGTGGGCTTCACAGGACCTTCACAGAATGCCCATACATTTAGTGGGCTTCACAGGACCTTCACAGAAAGACCATGAAAAGCAAGGCCGCTAGCGCTACCCCAATGAGGGAACGCATTGCGGTATTAGTGACATTCTCCAGCAGAGAGGATTTTCAGGAGTGATAAAGTGCTGACTGAGCATTACTTAGCTTTTTGTTCCCAGCTATGCAACTTCTACAGAGCAGCGACACAGAGCAGCGACACAGTGCAGCGACACAGGGCAGCGACACAGGGCAGCGACACAGGGCAGCGACACAGGGCAGAGCTTGAGTATGCAGCCAAAACAAAGCACCAATAACACTGCCTACAACAAGTGAGATTCTGAAGAGAATGTGTTCAATGCATATTTACAAGCTACATTTGGGCTGAATGAGATGTTTGGTGTTTGTTATTCATATCCGAGAGCGATATTTAATCGTTGGTTTAATGATTGGATAGTACTACTGTATCTCTGTTAATTTTCTGTAGGTCTGATTGGTGTTGGAGGTACAAAAGGTTCAGTGGTTACTTTTGATGTGCTTTCACTGTGGAAGACATCGAGTTGAAGAGGAAAGAAATGTAATTTGAAATAAAATGGGGTTATGACTTAATACCTTCCAAGACGTGATCTCATAACCTTTCTGAACAGTGCAAACCCCAGACATAGAGACATCCAATATCTTAGAATCCTTCAGGAATTCCAGCCTCATGTGGATGAAGTGTTCAGTATTCAACCCGTTCAAACAAGGTCCTATACTACACATGCAAGGTCCAATATTAGACCTTGTCTTTCTGTCTGCCACGTAAATATGTTTTGTTATAGATTTTCTTCATTTCATACGGCACCTCTAAATGTAGAATTTCACACTTTCACACTATGCAATAACTAAACCTTGTTCACTCTACCTGTCAACTTCTCACAAATGGCTTCCTTTGCTGTCTCTACGTGTTGCTATGGCCAGGTGAGCCGCATCAGGAGAGGGACAACAGCCGTTACTTCGGAGAACATACATATTCACCAGCATCTGCCTCAAACAGAATCCATTTGCAAATCCCAGGATGCATCTCTCCTGGATTTCAGGCCATGATATTTCACCTAACGCAATGTCCATCTGGCTCAGAGACTTGAAAAATGCATCTCCAGAGTTTCGCATTTATTTCATCCCACATTTGCCAGGTGAATTCTAAATGGGTCCTTTTATACTTTCACACTTTCTGGTTTTTCAGAGGGTACGTTTGTTTAGCCGAGTGAAGTCGTTTCTAGTATTTATATATTTTTTAAGTGAAACTTTATTTAACTAGGCAAGTCAGTTAAGAACAAATTCTTATTTACAATGACGGCCTACCCCGGACAATGCTGGGCCAATTGTGCCCTATGCGACTCCCAATCATGCCCGGATGTGATTCAGCTTGGATATGAACCAGGGACTGTAGTGTTACCTCTTGCACTGATATGCAGTGCCTTAGACCGCTCCGCCACTCAGGAGCCCTAAGCTAGCATGTTGGCAATCGCAGACTAAGTGTGTAAACAGAAATGGTATATTTTCTATTGTTCAAATATCCCCTACATTTTTCTCCAATTAATTCATTATTCCAGTCATGACTGAATAGCATTTTGGATTGCAGTTGTAGGGATTTACTTGCATGTGATTAAAAACGGAAATAATTGGATAAATGTTGACTCCCAGGTCAACCCAATTACCGTAATAAGACTTTTATTTGCCTTCGTACTTTGGCTTGGGTGACATCAAACAATGTAGCACCTCACCCCTAGGACCTCATAATACATCCTCCTTCCCACCAGCCTAATGACAAACTGTCTACTCTGATCTAGTCTTCTACTTTAGCGTTTTCTGCTCCTAATTGAGAATAAAGGCAGTAAACCTGATCCCTTCTGTGTCCTCTTGTTTGTCTGCCAAACCCAAGCTTGTGGCCTACTTTGGATACCCCATAGAGCCTAGTGAAAATGAGCTCCCATCGATCACCAGCCCCACGTGTCAAAGCTGCCCTAATAAAAATAGGTGTAAGTAATGTGCAGGGCATATATGAAGCAGTGTGCCATTTGCTGGGTAGAGATATACTGCAGGTCATAAACCACTGGATCCATGTTGTTTGTCTCAGTCAATGCCTTTACATTACCCCTGCTACCCAGCCTGTATGATATCAACATAAGCCAGTATGCCAAAGGATCTCCTGATTTGGTCAAAATCTAAATAAATCCTGAGCAGGTTTGTTCAGTTCTTCTTGACTGATACACTGATATCAAAACATACATCAACTAACACCAAAATGTATTGGAACGTGCTTTACCAGGTGAGCTAACTTCAGCCAGATTCTGCCTATTGTGAATATTAAAGATTACCGTTCATGCTCTCAGGATATGTCAATGTAAACAAACTGTCACAGAGAGCTTTTTCTTATCACATGCATTGTTTCAAAACACAGAACCTGGTGGGTATACCTAGTTGTAACCATAGTGATATACTGTAAACCCAACTGTCACCTTCCCTAGGCATGTGGAATTTCCTCTACATCATGCTGCATAAGTGTTTTCACAACACAATGGAGATGTCATCCAGGGACATGTAGAGCTACAACCCTATTCACTGGAGAAGTGGCCCTGGAGAACGCAGGAGGAAACCCCCTTGCCGATAACAAACAATTCACTCGCTTCCCTCAACGACTCTGAAGTGTGAACTTGGTGTGTGTATATATATGATTGTAATGAAAGCAGGAAGGAAGCCAATGACTTTGTAAATGACCAGCGAGTGATGTATGAGAGCCTGGTTAATTGCAGTAGCTTACGAGGTGAAACGGAGAGTAACGGCCCTGTCGCCGGGTCTCGCCCCACTCCCGCTGTCACAGCATGGATGATGGATTTATTGCACAAAGCAATTGTCTTGATGAAATATTTATGGCAATCACTTTCAGTGTAACACAGCGAGCCATTCAATCATGCGGTCAGTGGACAATATTTAATTCCCAGATGAAGGCGAGCTTTACAGTGTTAGGGCAAATGACACCACACAACAAGTCCCTTTCTGTTGTCACAGCAAGGATGGATAGATCGATTGAGGCAGAGAGATGCAATAGTCAAGAAATATAATCCTACTGTATACCCACCTGCCATTATAGACAGGAAATTGCTCCTGGAGTACCACAAAATGAATAACTAAATAATAACAAGCAAGCATTCATAGAGTGAGGAAACATTTAGAAAGTGTCTAATGGAAAAATACCAAAAGAGTATTACTTTAACAACAAAGTAATGCACCTGCTTTCACAATCATCAAACTTTCTCTTTACTGGGAAACAGGTATTACACTCATCTTCCTCCCATTTTAAGTGCTTAGGCCTTTAACGCCATTGATTAGCAACTTAAACTTCAGATTTGAAACTGCCTGGCGTTTGTTTTTTAAGCACCGCACAGTATCTGTGACATTGTGCACGGAGGGATTCAAAACAAATTGAATCACCTAAATCAAACGTCCGTCTCATTTCTTTCCCCGCCAGAGAAAATAAACGCTCCATAAAAATGCAAAGAGCCATTGTGGCGTGTGTATGCTGTGGGGAGCTGGTCTCCGTCTTCCTCTCCAAGGGCAGCAGGCAGGGTGAGGAGAGGAGGGAGCGGAAGCCTGGGCCTGCTGGTGCTGCTCTATGATGCCTTTGACTCAGCGCTCAAAGCTCAACTGAGCGGCCAACGCCAAAGAAAACCTACCCCAGTAACAGCCGGAGGATTGTGCCCCGGACCTAGTTCCTGGCTCCATGATAAAATGCACATTCATGTAATTGTACAGCTCATACCTGACTTCTTACACAATGCCTCCTTTTTGCTCGCTGCTCGGCTGCTTTTCTGACCTGCCGAAGCCCCTCCTGAGGCTCTCTTCAGATCCGCGGTCCTAGACAAATCTGTCGATGTAAATCAGCCTATATGACCAATAATAATTCTGGAATGATTGCCACTCAGGGTTTGGGATTATGTATTTGGGTATCATTACTTTACAGATTATTCTGCATGACACTCATAGATTCGCTGATCTTAGAAATGATGATTCTAAGAAAAACACATTGGAGAAAGGTGGTCTGTGTTTTAGCATTTCTTATTCATAAGCATATGAAAACAAGAGTTGAGCAGTTCTAAATGCCAATAGGAGATTTGTTGGACAGATTTTCTGAGTTCAGGAAAGCAGCTGCTTAAACATATCAGTACTGTAAACATTGGCTTGGTAAGCCTGGAACACACAGCTGATGGCTAAGCTGTTTACCACATATGGGTGTGAATATTTAAAACATCAACTGGTGCTGAAACATTTATTTGAGAAATGGAGTCGTGCCTACATTCTAAAGTGTGTTTTGCAACTTGCTGAGAAGTCTGAAATGGTAGTCAACAGGGTGCCTCTATAGAGACAAAGTAACACAGAGACAGAACTGAAGCCTTCTATGCTCCACAATTGCAATGCTTTGAAAGCCTTGGATTTGGTCATATTGTTTTTTTTGCACCACCAGCAACAGCTTATCTAACACACACATTAAGGTAGAGAAAAAAATGACAATGACATAGATGGTGTACAATCAATCGGTAGACAAATACCTAAAGACTTTCTCAAACTTTGCGATTGAACCATTACAGGATGTCACTCAGGTCCTGCCCTTGTATGCAGACCTCTCCAACAGCAGTGTTCTCACAGATCCAGTAACCTTTTCACAATAACCCATTCTATCTCCCTGTCAATCATAAAGCACCATGTTCTTTTCAGACCTGTGTGGAACGGGGAAGCAGGCCCCTGCATTCAGACCAAAGACGTCTATCTCAACTCAGCGCCAGCAGGCCCCGAAGTACTGTAATCTCTCTCATTGATTAAATGGGCTCCTGAGTCCGAGGGGGTGCCTGTTTCCTGAGGTGGAGCAGAATCGTATCGAGAGTGCCTGGCAAATCAGGGGGGATAGAGCATCTTAAGTTGCTTTTTGATGTGCCCTGATGAATAAGGCCTGATCGGGTGTAGGCTTGAAAGGCTTCAGTGTGGGCTGCCCAGGGAGAGGAAGTCTATAGGCCTGCCTCTTATATAGGCTCTGGATGGATGGTGGAGGTGTATAGGCCTGCCTCTTATATAGGCTCTGGATGGATGGTGGAGGTGTATAGGCCTGCCTCTTATATAGGCTCTGGATGGATGGTGGAGGTGTATAGGCCTGCCTCTTATATAGGCTCTGGATGGATGGTGGAGGTGTATAGGCCTGCCTCTTATATAGGCTCTGGATGGATGGTGGAGGTGTATAGGCCTGCCTCTTATATAGGCTCTGGATGGATGGTGGAGGTGTATAGGCCTGCCTCTTATATAGGCTCTGGATGGATGGTGGAGGTGTATAGGCCTGCCTCTTATATAGGCTCTGGATGGATGGTGGAGGTGTATAGGCCTGCCTCTTATATAGGCTCTGGATGGATGGTGGAGGTGTATAGGCCTGCCTCTTATATAGGCTCTGGATGGATGGTGGAGGTGTATAGGCCTGCCTCTTATATAGGCTCTGGATGGATGGTGGAGGTGTATAGGCCTGCCTCTTATATAGGCTCTGGATGGATGGTGGAGGTGTATAGGCCTGCCTCTTATATAGGCTCTGGATGGATGGTGGAGGTGTATAGGCCTGCCTCTTATATAGGCTCTGGATGGATGGTGGAGGTGTATAGGCCTGCCTCTTATATAGGCTCTGGATGGATGTGCACTAAGTTAAAGGAGCTTAGAAGCGCACACTCACAACACCCAGGCTAATCTGCTTCTCTCTGCCATCTGTTGGCTGATAAGTGTACCTGCTTTGTCATGACTCACAGATCACATACTGTAGCTTTGCATTAATATGGCCCACTTTAATAACTCCTTCAACCAGATTTCCATGCTTACATATTCTATTAAACTTTTATTATAGCATTACGACAGCATTAAATCAAATTGCCTTAGTCTGGCTAGATTAACATGTTCAATGATTGGGAAAAAGAGGAGCTGGAAATTGATTGACTGTCTGTTAGCTGTGAGAGCTTGTATCTAAATGTAATTACGCAGTCATTATTGATACTTTCAAAAAATAGGAGAGGAAAGAGGCTGCTGGCTAGATCATGAACTGAGAGTGACAAAGTAAGGCTTACCCTGAATCTTGACAGCGCTCAGTCGGGGGAGATGAGACCATGGTGACATGACACACTATCACAGGGGAATGAAGGCTTAACTTCCCAATACCTTGTCTGAAGGGGTAAAAGCTGGTTTGATGCTGCTCAACACTACATCATAGCAATGGCAAGGTGCAATTTCATTTCAATTCAGTCAACTCAGTAGGACTTTGTATTTTTCTATTGCCTTTTAAAATATTGCAATTTGGGAATTAAACATCTTCATCGCATCTTGAATCCGCTTACTTAAAATGGATGTGATTGAGAAGAATGTGCCTGATGTGCCAGAGACTAGAAGTGTCATCTGAAGTGGGAAAGAGAAGAACATGTTTCCCCATCTAACAGACTCAAACTAAAAACTATTAGAGCCATTGACTGTGATCAATGTCGACAGACTGTTCCTAGAGTCCCAGGGATCAGGGAATAGCACATTTTCTGAGGGATTGTGTGTGTGTGTGTGTGTGTGTGTGTGTGTGTGTGTGTGTGTGTGTGTGTGTGTGTGTGTGTGTGTGTGTGTGTGTGTGTGTGTGTGTGTGTGTGTGTGTGTGTGTGTTGCTTATGAACTAATGGTGATAGAAACGGGCAGGTTTTCCTAAGGGAACTGTTGAATTTCAAAGCAGTCATAAGCTATAAACTTAAATGAGAGTAGGGGGAAAAAACAACACACTGTAGCCTGCCCACCCTCAAAACATGCTGTGAGGTGTGGAAAAAACAATCATCACTAATATAATGGGTTAGAGGAAGAGCTTTGAGATTGACAAAATTGTCTTTTATGCAGTATAAGGAGCTTTTCCGTTTCAATGGTTCTTATTTTCCTTTCAATAAAACATAGTCAGCACACAGCCTGACTGCCAACTTCAATATGTCTCTCAACAGGCGTCATGTCACATGGTCAGGCCAAGAGACCCACCATTGGCTACTGGCAGTTTCCATGGAGACGAGGCTCAGTGTGCCTTCCTGGAAAAATGTAAACAGTGAGTGAACACGGGAGGATTTATATAAATTGTTTTCTAATCTTGTTTTCTAATTTCCATGTTGGAATGCATGCTGTCTGACAGTAGGAGGGAGAAAGAGGAGGGGGGGCGAAAAAGAGAAAGAAAGATATCTTCAACTTGACATGTTGATATAGTTAGTGTGTTCTTCTCATTGTGTTGTAAAAGCATTACATAGAAATATGGTCATCAAACAGTTTAGTGGTTCACTGTTATCCCCTCTTCTAGTGAATTCTAACAAGTGAGGCTTTGGCTGTATGCTTTAAAAATGTGCTTTGTTCCCATTGGTTGGCGTTAGACTCAGTGGTTTCAAGGCACATAAACACAAAACAAGTAGAATTCATGTTATTTTATCCCACATTCTGACTACAACCTAAGAAGTACAACCAGACTTCCTTGAGTTCATTAACATGTGATTTACTCTTGCATGGAGTAAATGAATGGAGTTGGATTATCAACCCTGTATATTATTATTATTATTTTGGACCGATTAAACGTCAATCATGCTATTATCATTTCTCCTTGTTATTCATATAATTATGTGGTCCCGAAGCAATTGAGGGAATTTGCTTCTTTGTTGTCTCAGTAAATCTGGGGATTTCCTTGGGATAAAGATTAGATTCCTACTGAGGCATGACGGATGAAGGAGGAGGAGGTAAGTGATATGATGTGTAGTCAGGAAACACCCTACTACGGTGTCCATTTTAGGACACTCTCAGCCTCAAGCCTCACCCTCCTTGACTTAAATGTTACCCCTCCTTGAGTCAATCGTCATGAGTGAGGCATGAGCCTTGAGGCTGAGGTTGTCCCATAATGGACACCGTACTGCACTGTGAAGGGTTAAGCTTCTCAACTCAGCCCCAGTTTGTTCACACAAGTTCTCATTATCAAGACTACTGCATCCCCAACCCATTTGAATGATCTGCTGTTTTAGGTCTAATGCTGAGATCCACATTTGTAAACCATTTGAGTAGAGTTCTGGGGAGGGGGGGGGGGGGGGGGGGGGCGGGGGGGTGTGGTGTTTACAGTAGCTGATTTTGTTACTTCTTAGACAGTAGCACAGAGCTAGCACAGCATGTTTTCACAACAATAAACATAAAGTAGCCTCCCTTCGAAACAAGACAGGGTCCTACTTTACATGAAATGTCCCTGAATTGTATGTCTTTACATGATAGTTACATAGGCCAGTACAGTGTAATTACACTGCAGGTACACATTTTAAAATTCATTTTTTTACATTTTTGTCATTTAGATATAGTACAGCTATACCCGTTGTATACTAGCTGCATGTCTCATGCAGTGTCTTGTTGCCATGTCTGTTGCTATGTGGATGGCCATCTTCATTATTTCCATTATTATAAAGCTTATTAATTGGAAAATTGGAAATAGCAAAAGAAGAGTACATTATGATAACTATGATTTTTTTTTATATGAACATTGACATTTTCTGAAATATCATGCAGAATCCACACAATCGACTAAAACAGCACAAATGAATTAACCCATTCATGAATGACCCTTCTTTCGTCAGCCATACTAATTGATCAAACTGATTTAGGTTCTGTGAAAACATTATTACTTGAAGTTAGTATAGTCCACTGGATGACCACAATAACTTTTTGCGATCTTTATTAATTGATGTGGCTAGCCTACCATGAGAACAAAACGCATGTACCATATTGCATAACGCTTCAACCAACTGCATAACTGCTTTGAGGGGAGGAACAAAAACCAATATCTGGTTTCAAAGAACAAACAAGGTGCCAAAGGCAGTAGAAGAAGTCTAATTCTCTGCATGCCTTCCTCATTTCTTTAAACCTACATACTGTACAGTTATCTTCCCCAGGCGACCTCTGATGTAAGTAGCACTATTTTAAAACCTGGCTAAAGTGCTAGAAAGTCAGCTAGCTATCATGGCTATGAAGACATAGCTGCCAAGAACTTCACTCCATTTCATCAGTCTATCTTATTCAACCAGTGCCATCCTTAGCAAGATGTTTAAAAGTGTTTCTTGTAAAAGGGTAAAAAGAGACTCTGCACGTTGCAAACTATTACCCCATGTGCTTTATTGAAAAGGTTTTGATGTAAAAAATATCTCACGCTGGATAGCGAAATGTAAAAGGGAGGCATGTTTGGGTGGGAGACCTCCTCTGACTGAATGTTCAGCTTGGACTATATTTACATAAAAGGCCGTCCGTCCTCTCTCATCATCTCTTCGTCAGCAGACAGTGGTTGACTAACTGTAAGTATCAGTCTGTCTTCTACAGACACGTCTGTCCTGTTAAATACATCGACTGAAACAGTCCCCAAAGTTGACAGAAAAATCTATTAGGATGAATATCATGTAAATGTGAAAATATGAATTGACATGTACATTTTACAAGGACTTAATGTAGCATACAAACACAAAATGCAAATGTTGATCTTTCTCATGCTAAGTGAACAATCTTGATAAGTTGTTGGTGAGCACACTCTTGGAAAGTGGCAGAATTAATTGCAAAATGAACAATTCTAAAAAGCGATGTCAAATTTTGTATGATTGTTCCTTTGACGACTAAGCTGTGCCTTCTAGTGTTGAGTATACTGTACATGTCAATTAAGACATATACATACTAAGGTAAGGACACATAATGATGCCTTCATTTATCTTTCACACAAGGCAGACTCCGTCCTAATATGGGCACTGTAATCTTGAGATAAATCCATGTGACTTGTGCTTTCACGTAAACGATTCATCTAGATGCTTTTTCTTCACATCACTATAAAAAACAAGGCTTTGAATAATACATGCATGTTGTGTCCTCTTCTTCTTGTTGTGATGCTTATACTGTAGAACCATTAGGGTACATTTCTGTGATGGCTGTCACAAGTAATGGCACAGTACTTGGATTCAATCAGAATTAAATCAGAATTCCAATTAAAAGGCAAATGGGATCTCGCTAGTCGGAGCTCTTTCATCCGCTCAACTCCAGAGGTGCCTTTAATTGATCCGTCCATAAATATGCATAAATAAAATGAGAGTGACTTCGCCCTCCCAATTCCACCATGTGCAAATACAGCGAGAGCAGCTCTGAACATCTGAAAAAATACAAAGTAGTTGGTTCCGAATAAAGCCCTTTAACTGAAAGTCTCTCATATTCTAATGAGTACAAGGACTTGGACACAGATGACACCCGTCAAACTGTAGGTGTGCCTTTGTGCATATGCATTTGACAGTTGCTTGTCTGTGGGTAAGCTATTTGAGCTACTTACCATAGTGATGTAGTTCAAGGTGTTTGGTTACATTTGTTTGTGTAGACAAGTTTGGAATTCAGGTTGACAAATGACACCAAAAACAATGATGACACCTTGAACGTGCACAATGAAATGCTTGCAAAAAAATGTGTCTGGATGCTATTTGTCTCAGAGAGACTATCAGTGAATAGCTGAAAACAGACTGGAAATAAATTCCTTTTTCAACTGCCATATGCGCTGCCATATCAGGTTAAATGTAAGCTCAGTCTATCATATCTAAACTATCCACTGTTTCACCAAATGTCATTATGAAAAGCCACACCATCTGTAGCAAGCCTGTAGGACCACACAAGTTAAATATATTAATCAGAATTTAAATAACTAGATTTCCACAGTCCAATTCAGTGCACTAAAGTCAATGTAAGGCATATTATTCACAGACAATGGGAGATTAAAAGAGACTATAATGCATAGAAATGGAAGAGATGATTGTCCACATTGATATACAAACATTTTCAGACTCCTTGGATCCCTGCGATTATGATATTCAGAGGGGGAAGAGTAAGAATGTACGTTTAATATGATAATGGCATGTAACTTCACACTCCAAGATCAGAGGCGGCGGCAAGAGGTCATGGCTTGAAAAGAATGAACCTTTCCGAGAATTTTAGAGACGGCAGCATTCTTGGGTTTTTGTTATGAGGAGTCAGTGTACATTGTACAAAGGAACGAAGATCTGTAAGAATCGACACTGAACCACAGATGATAAATATTATGATGAATAATATATTAAAACATATTTGCTCAGAAGCTCTGGATATCGGATAACGGTAACTGTTTACTGTGTAGATCCTTGGAATAGAGCAAAGGAACAGATGCCACTGCATTGCCCTCATATCATATCGCCAGGAATTCCCTTTGTGCTCACACAAATATGCTCTACCATCTGGTAATTATGTCACGAATCCCGCTTCCTGAGTCTGGGTTTGCCTGTGTGTCTGTCCTGGAGTGTGTTTCAGGTGTCCTGGAACGCACCCTGTCTGGTTGCCGGGCGAATTAGCTCATTGGGAGATTGATTTCACCCGCACCTGTTTCCCGTCAGTAATCTGCACACCTGTCCTGATCATCATCTCTACCCTTCAAAAGCTCTGACCTGACTTCCATTCCCTGCCGGATCGTTAGCCATGAACAGTATGTTGTGCCTGAGTACCAGACTCCAGTTGGATAGAATTTGTTTTGTTGTTTTCATTTACGTATTGCTTGCCTTGAACTTACCTCCGTTTGTTTTGTCTTCAGTTACTCACCTGGATCATTCACTCCATTCCCGCCTGGTTGACAGAGGATTCTGCTACTACATTGGATTCACCTATTACCTCTCATCTACTCACCACCGCTGCCCGTTACGCCATCTGGATATATCTACCTTTTCACATTTCACTGTAAATAAATACTCACCTTCTTCCTACGCTCCTTGTCCTGGTCTGCTTCTGGGTTCGATCTTGAAAGATCGTGACAGAACGATCCGGCCAGTAATGAACCCAGCGGACCTGGACTCCGTTTGCCATGCCATTACCCTGCAGGAGAAGAAATTGGGACAACACAATACGGCGCTACAGGAGATAGCGAGTTCGATCCAGAATTTATCTGCTAGCTTGACACAAGTCCAGGATCAGCTCAGTTTGCAGGTGATTCATTCACTACCGGTTTCACCCATCTCACCTGCCGTGTCTGAAGCGGTTCCATTTCGTGAACCCAAGGTACCGACGCCTGATAAATATGAAGGGGATTTGGGAAAATGCCGTTCGTTTCTTATGCAGTGTGGGTTAGTGTTTGATCTACAGCCCCATTCTTACGCCACTGACAAGGCTAGGATAGCCTTTGTTATTGAACTGTTGCGTGGAAGAGCTCTGGAATGGGCTTCAGCCGTTTGGGAACGACAGGGAACCTGCACGGCTTCATATCAGGAGTTCACGGGAGAGATGAGGAAGCTTTTTGATCATCCAGTCCGAGGTAAGGACGCAGCTAAACGTTTGTTCTCTCTTCGCCAAGGAGATCGCAGTGTGGCAGATTTTATGATTGAGTTCAGGACATTGGCTGTGGAGAGTGGTTGGAATGAGGAGTCACTACAAGCGGTTTTTTACAAGGGGTTGTCAGATGAACTTAAGGATGAGCTGATTTCTTATCCAGAGCCTAGTGACTTAGACAGCTTGGTCGCTTTATCTATTCGGGTTGATAATAGAGTCCGAGAGAGAAGGAGGGAGAAGCAGTGGGGTCTATCCAATCAATCTGTAACTCGGTTACCATTCGGTTCAGGAGGTGAACCAGGACGTATTGATCGTTATTCTCCACAAGGGATTAGTGGAGGAGTCTTGCCACCAGATTCTGAACCAATGCAAGTGGGGCGACACGGGCTAACTAAGGAGGAGCGCCAAAGTAGACGTGAGACCAATAGCTCTTTCTACTGTGGTATATCGGGACATTACAACTCCGCTTGTCCACAGCGCCCGTTAAACTGCCCGGCTCGCTAAATTTGGGAGGAATTTTAGCGAGCCAGTTTCAATCTCTCAAGGATCTTGTCAGACCCCGTTTTCCTGCGACCCTTATGAATAAGGATCAGAGTTTTGACCTGAACGCTTTTATCGATTCAGGTGCCGATGGCAACTTTATGGATGCCGACTTGGTGGAACAGCTGGGGCTTTCCAAGGAGCAATTGCCGGAAGCCATTGAAGCAACCACTCTGAACGGCAGTAGTCTGGCACGGATCACTATGAGAACTGAACCGGTTAAGATGTTGGTGTCGGGAAATCATTCAGAGTTTATCTCTTTCTTCATTTTGTCCTCGCCCCATGTTCCTCTGGTTCTTGGTTACCCCTGGCTGAAGGAACACAATCCCTCGTTTGATTGGGTGACAGGGAAGGTAACTAGTTGGAGCATTGAGTGTCATGCTAACTGCCTTAGGACTGCCTGTTCTCCTGCTGTTTCCAGTCAGGTCAGTGACTCTGCTCCTCCTGATTTGTCCCTGGTTCCAGAAACATATCACGAGTTGGGTGAGGTATTCAGTAAACAGAAGGCTCTGTCTCTTCCTCCCCACCGACCTTATGATTGTGCGATTAATCTGTTTCCTGGATCTGCCTTTCCCAAGGGACGGTTATACAGTATCTCTCGACCGGAACGTGAGGCCTTGGAGACCTACATCAAGGAGTCTCTAGCTACAGGTCTCATTCGGCCATCGTCATCACCTTTGGGAGCAGGATTTTTTTTTGTGAGCAAGAAGGATGGTTCTCTTCGACCGTGTATTGATTATCGGGGTTTGAATGAGATTACGGTTAAGAACAAGTATCCCCTGCCCTTGATGAGCTCGGCTTTCGATTCCTTACAGGGTGCTACGGTTTTTACGAAGCTTGATTTACGTAATGCTTATCATTTGGTTCGGATCAAGGAGGGGGACGAGTGGTTGACTGGGTTCAATACTCCGATGGGACATTTTGAGTACCAGGTGATGCCGTTTGGACTGACCAACGCTCCGGCGGTGTTCCAAAGTATGGTGAATGACGTTTTGAGAGATATGATTGGGATTTTTGTGTTCGTTTACCTGGATGATATCCTCATCTTCTCAAAGGAGCTTTCTAGCCACGTTCTGCATGTCAAGCAGGTCCTGCAGCGGTTATTGGAGAACCGTCTGTTCGTGAAGGCGGAGAAGTGTGATTTTCACGCCCATACAACGTCCTTCCTCGGGTACATCATATCCAGGGGAGAGATCAAGATGGACCAAGAGAAGGTTCGGGCGGTTCGGGATTGGGTCCAGCCCGGTACAAGATTGCAGCTCCAGAGATTCCTGGGGTTTGCGAATTTTTATCGGAGGTTTATCCGTGACTACAGCCGGGTGGCTGCACCTTTAACTGCCCTGACGTCTTGCACCAGAAAGTTCTGTTGGACTCCTGAGGCAGACCGAGCATTTCTGGACTTGAAGAGCCGATTCACCAACGCCCCGATTCTCTCTCAACCTGACACTTCCCGTCAGTTCGTTGTGGAAGTGGATGCTTCTGATGTGGGTGTGGGCGCCATCCTGTCCCAGCGTAGCTCCACTGACGGTAAACTCCATCCCTGCGCTTTCTACTCTGGTCGTCTTTCTCCAGCTGAAAGAAACTACGATGTGGGTAACCGGGAGCTTCTCGCTGTGAAGCTTGCCTTGGAGGAGTGGCGGCACTGGTTGGAGGGAGCGGAGCAACCGTTTGTGGTCTGGACTGACCACAAGAATCTGGCTTACGTACAATCGGCTAAACGTCTCAACGCCCGTCAGGCTAGGTGGGCCTTGTTTTTTGGACGTTTCAATTTTTCCCTGACGTTCCGACCTGGGTCTAAGAACGGGAAGGCGGACGCCCTGTCCCGGATGTTCTCTAAGACGGAGGAGAGTGGGGTCAAGACTGAGATGATTCTTCCCCAGAATGTTGTCGTGGGAGCCGTTACATGAAGGATAGAGGAGGATGTGATGGCGGCCCTTCGGACGCAGCCCGGCCCCGGTAACGGTCCACCCGGTCGGTTGTTCGTACCCGAGTCGGTCCGTTCTGCTGTCCTTCAGTGGTCCCACGCCAGCAAGATAGCTTGTCACCCTGGCGTTGCTCGGACTATGGCACTACTGCGCAGACGTTTTTGGTGGCCTGCCATGGGAGAAGATACCCGGAGGTTTGTTGCCGCATGTCCTGTTTGTGCCCAGAACAAGAGTACCAATCGGCCCAGCTCTGGGCTTCTTCATCCCCTACCTATTCCTCGGCGACCTTGGTCGCATCTGGCCCTGGATTTTGTCACGGGATTGCCCCCTTCTGTTGGGAACACGGTCATTCTGACCATTGTGGACAGATTCAGCAAGTTTGCTCATTTTGTTCCTCTCTCCAAGCTTCCATCGGCTACGGAGACGTCCGAGATCCTGGTCAGGGAGGTTTTCAGGGTTCACGGATTGCCCAGTGACATTGTGTCTGACCGTGGTCCTCAGTTTACCTCTGCTGTCTGGAAATCCTTCTGTTTGGCCATTGGAGCTACAGTCAGTCTCACTTCCGGATTTCACCCACAATCTAATGGTCAAGCGGAGAGAGCCAACCAGAAGATGGAGTCCACGCTGCGTTGTCTTGTCTCCTCTGATCCCACCTCTTGGTCATCTCAATTACCCTGGGTTGAGTATGCCCATAATACCCTTCCTTCATCTGCCACTGGGATGTCCCCCTTCCAATGCCTTTACGGATACCAACCTCCTTTGTTTCCTTCTCAGGAGAGGGATCTCTCGGTTCCCTCTGTCCAGACCCATATTCGTCGTTGCCACCGGACCTGGCATCGGGCCAGGAAGGCTCTCCTTAGAGTTTCTGACCGGTATCAGATACAGGCGAACCGTCGCCGTATTCCTGCCCCAGCTTATACGGTTGGAGATAAGGTTTGGTTGGCTACACGGGATCTTCCTCTACGGACGGAGTCAAGGAAGTTGTCACCTAAGTTCATTGGTCCGTTTGTAGTGGAGAGAATCATAAATCCTGTGGTGGTTCGACTCAAGTTGCCTGCAACACTTAGAGTGCATCCCACTTTTCATGTCTCCTGTCTCAAGCCGGTTCACCTCAGTCCTCTGTTGCCTCCTCCTCCTCGTCCTCCTCCTCCTCGGATGATCGGAGGTGGTCCTGTCTACACGGTGCGCCGCATCATGGACTCCAGACGGCGGGGTCGAGGGTACCAGTTTCTAGTGGACTGGGAAGGATATGGTCCAGAGGAGAGGAGTTGGATTCCTCGGCGACAGATTCTGGATGACGACCTGATTCGTGACTTCTACCGCCTCCATCCTGGCGCTCCAGGTAGTCCGCCCGGTGGCGTTCGTCGGAGGGGGGGTACTGTCACGAATCCCGCTTCCTGAGTCTGGGTTTGCCTGTGTGTCTGTCCTGGAGTGTGTTTCAGGTGTCCTGGAACGCACCCTGTCTGGTTGCCGGGCGAATTAGCTCATTGGGAGATTGATTTCACCTGCACCTGTTTCCCGTCAGTAATCTGCACACCTGTCCTGATCATCATCTCTACCCTTCAAAAGCTCTGACCTGACTTCCATTCCCTGCCGGATCGTTAGCCATGAACAGTATGTTGTGCCTGAGTACCAGACTCCAGTTGGATAGAATTTGTTTTGTTGTTTTCATTTACGTATTGCTTGCCTTGAACTTACCTCCGTTTGTTTTGTCTTCAGTTACTCACCTGGATCATTCACTCCATTCCCGCCTGGTTGACAGAGGATTCTGCTACTACATTGGATTCACCTATTACCTCATCTACTCACCACCGCTGCCCGTTACGCCATCTGGATATATCTACCTTTTCACATTTCACTGTAAATAAATACTCACCTTCTTCCTACGCTCCTTGTCCTGGTCTGCTTCTGGGTTCGATCTTGAAAGATCGTGACAAATTATTGTAAAAGAACCATGGCTTTTTGTTTCCACCACCAATAGTTAGAATAGGTAAAGGCCTGTATGTGGTACACATTCAACCACAGTGTAGTAGGTACAAAAAAATAAAAGTATGTATACATAAAATGTCCCTGCCTGTAACTACTGTGCCATGTGACTACATAGAGACACATTGTAAAGCATGGTTCCCCAACTGGCGGCCGCGGGTCGAATTTGGACCATGGGTGATTTATCCCATCCCCCACCTGTCCCCCATCAAGTTTTCTGAGCTCAAAAATAAGAAAATATATACAGTACCAGTCAAGCGTTTGGACACACCTACTCATTCAAGGCTTTAAAAAAAAATGTATTTTCTACATTGTAGAATAATAGTGAAGACATCAAAACTATGAAATATAAAAAAAAGTGTAAAACAAATCAAAATATATTTTAGATTTCTGATTCTTCAAAGTAACCACCCTTTGCCTTGACATCTTTGCACACTCTTGGCTTTCTCTCAACCAGCTTCACCTGGTATGCTTTTCCAACAGTCTTGAAGGAGTTACCACATATGCTGAACACATGTTGGCTGCTTTTCCTTCACTCTGTGGTCCAACTCATCCCAAACCATATCAATTGGGATGAGGTCGGGTGATTGTGGAGGCCAGGTCATCTGATGCAGCAGTCCATCACTCTCCTTCTTGGTCAAAAAGCCCTTGCACAGCCTGGAGGTGTGTTGGGTCACTGTCCTGTTGAAAAACAATTGATAGTCCCACTAGGCGCAAACCAGATTGGATGACATATCACTGCAGAATGCTGTGGAACCATGCTGGTTAAGTGTGCCTTGAATTCTAAATAAATCACAGACAGTGTCACCAGCAAAGCGCCATCACACCATTTTTCACCTTTATTTAACCAGGTAGGCTAGTTGAGAACAAGTTCTCATTTACAACTGCGACCTGGCCAAGATAAAGTACAGCAGTTCGACACATACAACAACACAGAGTTACACATGGAATAAACAAACATACAGTCAATAATACAGTAGAAAAAGTATATATACAGTGTGTGCAAATGAGGTAAGATAAGGGTGGTAAGGCAATAAATAGGCCATGGTGGTAAAGTAATCACAATACACCTATTAAACACTGGAGTGATTGATGTGCAGAAGATGAATGTGTAAGTAGAGATACTGGGGTGCAAAGGAGCAAGATAAATAAATAGATATACACAGTAAGGGGATGAGGTAGTTGGATGGGCTATTTACAGATGGGCTATGTACAGGTGCAGTGATCTGTGAGCTGCTCTGACAGCTGGTGCTTAAAGCTAGTGAGGGAGATGAGTCTCCAGCTTCAGTGATTTTTGCAGTTCGTTCCAGTCATTGGCAGCAGAGAACTGGAAGGAAAGGCGACCAAAGGAGGAATTGGCTTTGGGGGTGACCAGTGAGATGTACCTGCTGGAGCGAGTGCTACGGGTGGGTGCTGCTATGGTGACCAGTGAGCCGAGATAAGGCGGGGCTTTACCTAGCAAAGACTTGTAGATGACCTGGAGCCAGTGGGTTTGGCGACGAGTATGAAGCGAGGGCCTGCCAACGAGAGAGTACAGGTTGCAGTGGTAGGTAGTATATGGGGCTTTGGTGACAAAACGGGTGGCACTGTGATAGACTGCATCCAATTTGTTGAGTAGAGTGTTGGAGGCTATTTTGTAAATGACATCGCCGAAGTCGAGGATCGGTAGGATGGTCAGTTTTACGAGGGTATGTTTGGCAGCATGAGTGAAGGAAGCTATGTTGCGAAAAAGGAAGCTGATTCTAGATTTTATTTTGGATTGGAGATGCTTATTAATGTGAGTCTGGAAGGAGAGTTTACAGTCTAACCAGACACCTAGGTATTTGTAATTGTCCACATATTCTAAGTCAGAACCGTCCAGAGTAGTGATGCTGGACGGGTGGGCAGCTGCGGGCAGCGATCGGGTGAAGAGCATGCATTTAGTTTTACTTGCATTTAAGAGCAGTTGGAGGCCACTGAAGGAGAGTTGTATGGCATTGACGCTCGTCTGGAGGTTAGTTAACACAGTGTCCAAAGAAGGGCCAGAAGTATACAGAATGGTGTCATCTGCGTAGAGGTGGATCAGAGAATCACCAGCAGTAAGAGCGACATCATTGATGTATACAGAGAAGAGAGTCGGCCCGAGAATTGAACCCTGTGGCACCCATCACACCTCCTCCTCCGTCATTCATGGTGGGAACCACACATGCGGATGTTATCCTTTCACCTACTCCGCATCTCACAAAGACATGGCGGTTGGAACCAAAAATCTCAAATTTGGACTCATTAGACCAAAGGTTCAGATTTCCACTGGTCTAATGTCCATTGCTCGTGTTTCTTGGCCCAAGCAAGTGTCTACTTATTATTGGTGTCCTTAAGTAGTGGTTTCCTTGCAGCAATTCGACAATGAATACCTGATTCACCCAGTCTCCTCTAAACAGTTGAGATGTGATGTTGAGATGTGTCTGTTACTTGAACTCTGTGAAACATTTATTTGGGCTGCAATTTCTGAGGCTGGTAACTCTAATGAACGTATCCTCTACAGCAGAGGTAACTCTTGGTCTTCTTTTCCTGTGGCGGTCCTCATGAGAGCCAGTTTCATCATACTGCTTGATGGTTTTTGCGACTGCACTTGAAGAAACTTTCAAAGTTCTTGACATTTTCCAGATTGTCAAACCTTCATGTCTTAAAGTAATGACGGATCGTATTTTCTCTTTCTCTTTTACTAAATAGGGCTACCTTCTGTATACCACACCTACTTTGTCACAACACCACTGATTGGCTCAAATGCATTAAGAAGGAAAGAAATACCATTAAACGTTTAACAAGGCACATCTATTAATTGAAATGCATTCCAGGTGACTACCTCATGAAGCTGGTTGAGAGAATGCCAAGAGTGTGCAAAGCTGTCATCAAGGCAAAGGGTGGCTACATTGAAGAATCTCAAATATAAAATATATTTGGATTTCTTTAACACTTTTTTGGTTACTACATGATTCCATGTGTGCTATTTCATAGTTTTGATGTCTTCACTATTACTCTACAATGTAGAAAATAGTAAAAATAAAGAAAAAGTAGGAAAGATTTTGCCTTCAGAAAGTAGATTTTCAATTAGATTTTAGTCAAAACTGTAACTCAGCCTTGTGTTTTAGGTTATTTTCCTGCTGAATGGTTAATTATTATTTCAGTGTCTGGTAGAAAGCAGGCTGAACCAGGTTTTCCTCTAGGACTTTGCCTGTGCTTAGCTCCATTCTGTTTCTTTTTTATCCTGAAAAACTCCCCAGTTCTTAATGATGACAAGCATACCCATAACATGATGCAACCACCACTATCTTGACAATATGGAGAGTTGCACTCAGTAACGTGTTGTATTGGACCTGCCCCAAAAATAACACTTTATATTCAGGACAAAAAGTGAATAGCTTTGCTAATTCTTTTGCAGTATTACTTTAGTGCTTTGTTGGAAACAGGATGCATGTTTTGGAATATTTGAGTTCTGTACAGTCTTCGTTCTTTTCATTATTTCATTTAGGTTAGTATTGTGGAGTAACTACAAAGTTGTTGATCCATCCTCAGTTTTCTCCTATCACAGCCATTAAACTCTGTAACTGTTTTAAAAACATGATTGGCCTCCTGGTGAAATCCCTGAGTGGTTTCCTTCTTCTCTGGCAACTGAGTTAGGAAGGATGCCTGTATCTCTGTAGTGACTGGGTGTATTGATACACCATGATACACCACTGTAATCAATAACTTCACCATGCTCAAAGGGATATTCAATGTCTGCTTTTTTTACCCATCTACCAATACATGCCCTTCTTTGTGAGGCATTAGAAAACCTCCCTGGTCTTTGTGGTTGAATCTACATTTCGCTACACCCGCAATAACATCTGAAAAAAATATATTAAAATAATTAATCTGCTAAATATTTGTATGTGACCTTTAAATGTTATTTGATTTCATTTGAAATTCACTGCTCGGCTGAGGGACCTTACAGATAATTATATATGTGGGGTACAGAGATGAGGCATTAATTCCAAAATCATGCTAAACACTATTATTGCACACAAAGTTAGTCCATGCAACTTATTTTGTGACTTTTTAAGCAAAAATATTTTTAGGCTTGCTATAACCAAAAGGTTGAATAGTTTTTGACTCAAGACATTTCAGCTTTTCATTGTTTTATTAATTTATAAACATTTCAAAAAACATAATTCCACTTTGACATTATGCGATGTAGTGTGTAGGCCAGTAAACAAAACATCTAAAGTGAATCCATTTTAAATTCAGGCTGTAACACAACATTTTGAAAAAGTCAAAGGGGGTGAATACTTTCTGAAGGCACTGTATGTGACCATATACAAATGTAATCAGATTATGTTTTTGTCAACTATTATACCTGTTTGGGCTTCTTGCGGTCAATTTACAGGCTACAAATGATTTGTAAATTATGTTCCGGCCCCCTGACCATCCGCTCAAGAAAAAAAATCTGCCCTTGCCTGAATCTAGTTGATCATACATTTTGTGGCCCTCAATAACCACCATTCCACCATTCAGCAATGGTGACATCTGATTTTGAGCCTCTTCTCGTGACCTTCACCAACCCTTTGACCAGCTCTCGACGACATGTCGCAGGCTGCCTTTAGTGGCGGAACAAAAGAACAGGTTATGGTGTGGTAAGCATCATGACTTGTTATTGCAACAAAAACAAACACAAAAAAGAGATTGTTAGTGTGGCATGCGACAGCCTTTAAATATTGTAAGAATTATTTAGAGGGTATAACATCTTGGTCTACTGCTATTTAAATCAGAACAGAATTATTTACTACCAATCGAGAGGTACAGCCTTTTTAGTTTCAGCATCAACTGACAACAAGCTGTCCTGGGATCAGTGTATGGACGCCATTTCTAAGAAAGGCCAAAAAAGGCCGAATGCAATTCTGCAAAATCTTTGATTAATTGAGCTTTAGCACGTGCACTTATGAAATTGCACTTACCCTGCCTACTGCTTGTAAATATCCTTTGCTATTTGCTGTTTTTTTTTAATATGTAATTTCAGTTTTTTGACTGCTGCAAAATTAATTGCCTCTCTGAGGACATTAAAGATGTTCTTAATCTGAAAGCAGAATTACATTTTGATGATCTGTTCATGGTAAACTAAATCAATCATTTGGATTTGAAATAATGAAACTCAGATGTATGTTATGCTCTGTTGACTGTGTGACAGTGGTGCTCCGAGGGAAGGGGTGCCCTTCTCTGGCCACTGGGTCGGTCTTGCCACTTATCCCCCAACAGTCCAGAAAGGACTGGACATATCGCTATTGTCCAGACTCGTGATAAAAAAAACATGTTTTTATTTTATTTAAAACTTCACCAATGTGTCCTTGTCTTCTGTACTCTAGCATTACAGTTGACATATTCTATGGTGTTAGTCTGAGTGTAGTAATTTCTGATTAAATATGTGATCTGCCCCACACTACAAAGTAATAAGGTTGATATAATCTGTCAAAGTAATCAGACCAGATATTTTCATATATTTAAAGATCCAGTAAGACATATCAGAAGCTAGCAGATTCATTATTTACCAAGAACAGCTGCAAATTTCAATTAAACTACATGTCACGTGTGCTCCCTCTCCGGCCTCTAGGTCACCAGGCTGCTCGTTTTATGATGCACACCTGTCACCAGCGTTATGCGCGTTTGCGGTTTCCTCCCCAGTTGTCATTGTTTCTGTGTCTGTTCCATGTCGGTGTGCTGTTTGTTACGTGTTTGTTTCATGTATTTATTAAATGTATTCACTCCTTGAACTTGCTTCCCGACTCTCAGCGCACATCATTACACTACATCACTTTTGAAGTTCACTTTCCTTGCTTTGTCTAACAGTATCATGAATCTAGCAAAGAAGTTGTGGTTCAGAGTGCAGTATTTATTTAGTTTCATAACACATGTTTGCTAGCCAATTTCTCACACTGGCTTTAGCCATGAATCTGCTAGCTTCTGCATCTTTTAGTATGTTAAAGTATCTGGTCTGATTACTTTGATAGACTACTCAATCAATAGTATTACTTTACATATTTGATCTAACTGCCCCACGCTACAATCATAAATGACTATACTCAGACTACCACTATAGAATATGCCAACTGTTATAATAGAGTACAGAAGACAAGGAGACATTTAAGTTTTCTCCCCCTGGAGTAAGGCCTGACCTCTTGACCTCCTTACTCTATAGAGCTTTTCCAGTGGAGACTCGGCCGGTAGGCGTTGGTCCAGTCACACCAACGTCGGGGACCTGACCAACTGCGTTGACCATATCTTCCTCAGGCCAGCAGCCAGTCCCACCAGTCCTCAACGCTGGAACCTTGGATCGTACACCATCGCATACACAATCTATGTATCTTTGCCCTGCGGCGACTGGATCCCACCATATGTGACTAAGGCGACTGGATCCCACCATATGTGACTAAGGTGACTGGATCCCACCATATTTGACTAAGGCGACTGGATCCCACCATATGTGACTAAGGTGACTGGATCCCACCATATGTGACTAAGGTGACTGGATCCCAACATATGTGACTAAGGTGACTGGATCCCACCATATGTGACTAAGGTGACTGGATCCCACCATATGCGACTAAGGTGACTGGATCCCACCATATGTGACTAAGGTGACTGGATCCCACCATATGTGACTAAGGCGACTGGATCCCACCATATGTGACTAAGGTGACTGGATCCCAACATATGTGACTAAGGTGACTGGATCCCACCATATGTGACTAAGGTGACTGGATCCTACCATATGTGACTAAGGTGACTGGATCCCACCATATGCGACTAAGGTGACTGGATCCCACCATATGTGACTAAGCCAGCCATCACCTTGTGCACTTAAAGGCTTAAAAAGTCAAATGAGAATAAAACTACTTTGACAATATTTTGCTACTTCGCTCAAGTAAAGCAGCAGAAAATGTTTTGTCTTTGTAAGATGAACAATCCCATCCACACGTACTGTCGCCTACACCTGTAGGGATATTAGTAGTTCTGGGATAGACACAGTATAACCGTGAACATAATGAGAGACGAGACAAAACTAGCCAGTTAGAATAGTGTGTTGTAGGACAGCTCAGCTGACTGAAGACCGGGGGATTGAACTTGCAGTTAGTTTCCATGGTAACATGTCTTTACATGACATGATGAAATGTTGAAACTAAGTTGCAAGGTACTTTTGTAGCAAGGTGCTGTAGAACGAGTGTCATGAAACACATTCCAGACACTGGTTCTTGCTATCTTGGCATAACTGTGACAGAGATACTGTATATCGGCTAGCTACACTGAACAAAAATAAAAAACGCAACATGGAAAGTGTTGGTCCCATGTTTCATGAGCTGAAATAAAATATCCAGAAATGTTCCATAGGCACACAACGCTTATTTTCTAAAATGTTGTGCACAATTTTGTTTACATCCCTGTTAGTAAGCATTTCTCTTTCTCCAAAATAATCCATCCACCTGATAGGTGTGGCATATCAAGAAGCTGATTAAATGGCATGATCATTACACAGGTGCACCTTGTCCTGGGAACAATAAAAGGCCACTCTATAATGTGCAGTTTTGTCAGACAACACAATGCCACAGATGTCTCATGTTTTGAGGGAGTGTGCAATTGGCATGCTGACTGCAGGAATGTTCCCCAGAGCTCTTGCCAGAGAATTTAATGTTCATTTCTCTACCCTAAGCTGCCTCCAATGTCACTTTAGAGAATTTGGCAGTACGTCTAACCGGCCTCACAACCGCAGACCAAGTGTATGGTGTTGTGTGGGTGAGCGATTTGCTGATGTCAACGTTGAGAACAGAGTGCCTATGGTGGTGGTGTGGGTTATGGCATGGGTAGGCATAATCTACGGACAATGAACACAATTGCATTTTATCGATGTTAATTTGAATGCACAGAGATACCGTGACGTGATCCTTAGGCCCATTGTTGTGCCAGTTATCCGCCGCCATCACCTCATATGCATATATGTATTCCCAGTAATGTGAAATCCATAGATTAGGCCCTAATGAATTTATTTCAATTGACTGATTTCCTTATATGAACTGTCACTCAGTAAAATCTTTGAAATTGTTGCATGTTGTGTTTATATTTTTGTTCAAAATAGATAGGCTAGCTAGCTGCAGCTATACCCAAGCTATTCTAGCTAGCTGCTGTCACTGTCAGCTTGGCTAAACATAAGGTCAGCGCAGGTTTTAGCCTACACATAGAACTGAATTAACTGACCATCTTGAGATTGTGAGTCAGTCAGGAGGGGAGAAGAGACCTCAACTTCAAAAGGTCTCTCCATAGCAAAGCCATCTTAGCTTACCTCGCGGTCACTATACCAACTACTGTGCCCTTGTGTGTTGTGATTGAATGGCAAAAACACACCCAACAAACATCCGCATCAAACCACACCCCAAGACAACTCTCGTTTGGCTTCAGTCATGGCCGCTGCATTTCTTATTGAGCAATCTTGAAAACAAGGCCAAATCAGTAAGTTTAGCCCCCTTTAATTCTGCTCACTTCACAGTCATGTTTCTATGGCTCAGCCATAGGACCAAACTGTATCCAGTCACTTGAGAAAGTGTTGAGTAAATCAAATGTCCACTAGCTGGTTGTATTGTAGACTAAAGTAATCTCTTTCCCTAGCTAGGTTTCCATCCAATTGGCGACAGATCTGCATTAAAAAAGATGTACATTTTCCCACCAGAAATGTGTTTCCATCAAACTGACTTGTTGTGGATAAAAGGCTGTGCGTGATGACATAGTACGCATAAATATACATTTTGTGTTTAAATTCCTATGTAGTGAATAAAAACACAATTTAAATGGGTTTCCATTTCATTTTCAACTCTACTGATGGTTATGTGACAAAGAAAATTGCGTTACATAGCGAATGTGCACACTCTGGTCTTGGCACGTGCTCACAAGTCAACAGCTTGCAGATATAGTGCAGGTGTAGACTACTACATGATGAGAGTATTATGGACAAAAGAGCAAGATTATTTGTATTTGTCAAACTTCAGCCAGGCATCGATTTTCGTGTCTCCAGAATAAGACTCTTGATATTTATTGGAAATGAGCATCAAGCTCATCACCGTGCACTTCCGCACCCCTGTGAAGTTCATCTGAATTTATTTAATCTGTAGCCTAATAAACCGCATGCTTTCCGAGTCCCAGTCGGAGGACAGTACACCATATCATCATGTGACTCAAAGTTTACTTCGATACAATGATTATTCTATAAATATTTGTGCATAAAGGCATTTCCATCACCATTTCTCGCATAACTAATTTTACCGACACAAAAAGATCCAACCTTGTCTAGAGTATTTTGTTTTATTGACATTTGGAAAGTTTACCAACAAATTAGCTATTTCCATTTGGCGTGCCGTGACATTTTTTATCTATCATGTACTTTACTCGTGTAAAAAGGCTGGATGGATACCTGGTTCATGTGAGTTTCATTCAAATCATCTATTGCTCTGTGGAGCCCTGGCCAAGAGGCATCATCAGAAATATACGTACTAAATCACATTCACTGACAAGACACTTCAATCATAGTCTAAACCATTGGTAGACAGGTAGGTAGGTAGGTACTGTAGGTAGGATTCAATTTATTGAAAAGCCATATTCTTGTAAATGCAAATGAAAACATCTTCTTTCATCTGTATAAAATTGCATAAAGGATTGTTGTGTGAACATTTTGACAAATATGTGTTCTACCGATGGCAATATTTACAAACACCAAGGAATTAAAACAATATCAAAAAGATAATTGATTTAAAAACATGTCTCTGCACTCTCAGAAAAAAAGGTACCGTATTGTACTTAAAGGGGTAGAAACGCTTGTCACTCTAGTGGTATCCTGTTATTACTCATTAGTTATGTTATAGGAACATAATAGTACCCTTGCAGTCCGCACATTAAAAGAGCCAAAAAGGTACAAATGTTCCTTTTTAAGGTACAACCTCAGTGACAAAGCTTTTTGTTCATTTTAAGTGCCAAAACCTGGGATGTCAGAAAACAATTGTGGTGTCAGTTACTGTAGCCTAGAGGTTAGAGCGTTGGGCCAGTAATGGGAAAGTTGCTAGTTCAAATCCCCAAGCCAACAAGGCCCTTGAGCAAGGCACTTAACCCTAATTGCTCCAGGGTCGCTGTTGATGATGGGGGAATTGTGATATGCAGAACATCTCATTTCTAATTCCCACATGTGTATAAGACAAATACAGTATAAGCACCCACCAAATTCTTTATAATAAATATACCTATTTTCTATACCAGGTCTCTCACATGTACAGTTTTCACCATCCCCCTTCTGACACAAAGGTAATAAATTCAGGGGGTAGCCCTGACCAGGATTTGAACCTGGGTCAAACCATACCCATCATGCCAAGAGGTCCATACCTCTTGACAAGGCGGCTCAATGTTGGGTTAATGTCGCTCTAATATTATTTACAGCTCTTTATTGTCACATGCTCTTACATATGTATATACGTCTTTATAAAGACTTCAAAACGAGCATCAGATATGCTCAAACTCAAATGAACATAACCATGGACCACTGGTACAACACTTCCACTCAAGGGTGGCCAAAAATAACTAATTGAAAGCCACTCCCCCAATAAGCTACACCTCCAATGATTGTACTTTTATATTCAAAATATTGGGTACAAAAATGTACCATTGTACTAGATTACTATGTGTACATAAGTACATAATGGTGTATGTTGATATTTGTACCCCAGGGAACAATGTCGTACCCTAACCATACCATTTTTTCTGAAAGTGTGTGTTCTGTCATGCTTACAGGTGTTTGAACTGGAGTGTGACTTCCCTGATGTTCCTCCAGGAAACAGGAGGCTATTCTACCTGACACAGGGTCACTGAGGAGCCAGTCGCCCAAATCCCAAACCCTGGGTAGAGGGGCTCAGTGAATGTGGAGTGGAATGTGTGCACGCGGATTAGTGTGTCAGAGGAGACACTGTAGAAGGACAGAGTGCCAGCGGGCCAGTCCAGATACACTCCTACTCTGTTTGAGTGGGAGGATGAGGGGACAGGTATGGCAATTCTCTCGTCATTGTGCCAGGCATTGTAACCGTCATCAGAGCAGTGCACACTCCAGGACTTGATATTGAATCCAAGATCACAGTCATTACCATCACCTATCCTGTTGATTCCTTTATATGTCACTGCTATATCAGCCCCTTCCCCACTCCACTCTACCTCCCAGTAACAGCGCCCAGTCAAACCCTCTCTACACAGCACCTGTCTGCAGAAGTCAAATCTCTCTGGGTGATCAGCATACGGCTGCTCGTCTCTCACCTTTGTCACCTTCCTGTTCTGCTCAGACAGAGAGAGCTCTCTGAATGCTGTGTTTGGGTCCAGTGTGAGATCAGAGGCATCTGATGGGGGAGACCAAGACAACATGACATCATATTATATCAATAGAGCCAACCAACACCGTTTACTGTTCTCCAGCTACATATGGTGTTGTCAGTGATTGTCAGACATCGGACTGGAGCCCAATCGTTGCTTTCAGAACACTTTTCTTCTATCTCTTAAATCAACATTAGAGAATGTTTGTTCCCGTTCCTAATTCTACATCAGGCTACAGGAAGCAGTTCACCAACAGTGCCAGCTACAGAGTTGACGGCATCATTCTAGTTATATTTAGTGGGATGTTGGTGGTTTGGATCTATGGTTCCATAGAATGAGAGTTTCAATCTGACTGGACCAACTAGTTCAATCAGGTGTTCTGGAATTATCTCTGGCCCTCTGTGTGGCCGTATCACATGTAAAATATATAAATTAATCAAATAAGATGATAAAAAAAGAGAATGACATAGCTGTAAAACATGATCCTAAAAATAAACCATCAGGTTAGTGAATACCCTTGCTGTTAAATATGAGAGTTTCAGCATGAGATATCCTTTATATCTTTTTTACACATTTTTATTTATTTTACTAGGTCAATATGGCTGCTGTAAATGTTTTGGCGACAAACTGGTGGCAATTGTGAACAAAGTCAATAGTTGGAAGTTCATTGAAGATAATGCCATTGTTGATTACATGCTTTTTTCATTAAGTAGCCTATTTTCTCTTGAACCTGGTCTATCCACTAGAGAATCATGGACAATATTGACACAGATATAAACAATGACTACTATATATGAATAAACATTAAAGTGATTTAATTATAAATGACCAAAGTTACTATAGATTGCAATAGATTTTCTGTTAATTACCAAAATCACTGAATAAATTACCAGTGGCTTTGCAACCCTAGTCAACACTCACATTTCCTAAGATTGGATTTTGAACAGCACTCTCCACCATGGTCCACACTGTAGGAATAAAACACCATGATTCCATATCTCTCACACACACACACACACACACACACACACACACACACACACACACACACACACACACACACACACACACACACACACACACACACACACACACACACACACACACACACACACAATCTCTAATCCTTTCTGTTGAGTAATGATGATGTCATATCACTGATACAAGAACATACAATTCAAGTTATGGATACACTCACAAGCCAGCATATAGGAAGTATCTTTCTATCTCACTCTCTCAACCTTTCCTCCCACCTGTCAGTGTCACGTTCCCCAGAGCAACTCATCTTAGAGGTAGTGGCCCCCTCTTCTTCCGTTCTTCCCCCAGAGAGACTAATCTCAAAGTCCATCGCCCCCTCCTCCTCCTCTCTTCCCCCAGAGAGACTCATTGTACCTAAACAAAGACATCCAGCAGTTAGAAAAAAATATACAGACCAAAAATGATCATGCAATACAATAGTTGTAGTACAAAGTGACTGATTGAAAAACAATTAGAGAAAACCAACAATAAAAAGCTGGCCAATGCTTACATCATGATAAGGTGGGGTCACTAAAATTATACACAAACTTTTTTTTTATTTGGACAGTGAAGCTAAAACTTTTAATTTGGCTCTATGCTCCAGGATTTTGGATTTGAGATCAGAACAGAATGTCACCTTTTATTTGAGTGCTTTTTCATACATATGTTTTGTGAAAGTGAAAGCACTTTATGTATCTAGTCCCTCCATTTGAAGGTGTCATAAGTATTTGGACAAATTCCCTAAGTGTATTAAAGTAGTCAAATGTTTGCAGTTTGTTTTTGTAGTATTTCAGATTATGACGTGCCTAATGCAATACATACATTACATTATTTACCATTCATTTCTATTGGACACACAAGAGACAAATTAAAACTTTTAGATTCCCTGTACAAATAGATAGGGAGGGGAGTGTATTTATATTGACAGAATATTGAGTATTTTCCACTGTATTGTTCTGTTTTTGTCTTCTATTCCAGTGTCTGTGGATTCTGTCTATCATTGATCCAAGGTCAATGAGTGTTGCAACCACTGTCCGTATCAATAAACCCAGGTCATATTGTAACGAACATGAATGACTGATTGTACCTGTGGCAGCTCATTCCAGTACTTCTCCTTTACACAGTCTACTGAAACTCTTCTGTATAATGTATACGCCGGGAGTCAGGAAACAGGTGTAGAAGGTGCATTTAATAAAGAACCAATACAGTAGAACAAACACGAGCCAGGTACTGAACGTGAGAGAAAACAATAACACATAATGACTGAAGACAACTGAGGGCTAAATAAAGGGGCAGTAATCAAGGAGGGAATGACGACCAGGTGTGCGTAATGATGGGGAACAGGTGTACATAATAATGAAGCCAGGATCGGTGGTTAGTAGACAGGCGACGTCGAGTGCCGGAGGGAGGGAGAAGGAGTAGACGTGACAATCTGCAATATTTACTGCTTTTAGTTGGTCATTTGAAATAAATATCTTGAAGAATATAATTGATGTCTCATGAGCTTAGTACAGCTGTCTAACCCATCATAGCCCAACATATAAGGTTATTCAACTCCATTGTTTGTACTAACCATTGCTAGAATCACATACATTTCATTATTCATCTAGTGGTGAAAAAAGTACCACATTTCATACTTGAGTAAAAGTAAAGAAACCTTACAAGAAAATGACTCAAGTAAAATTAAAAGTCACCCAGTAAAATACTACCTGAGTAAAAGTCTAAACGTATTTCAATGTACTTAAGTATCAAAAGTAAAAGTATAAATATTTTAAAATGTCTTATATTAAGCAAGCCAGACAACACTATTTTCTTGTTTTTTAAATTTACGGATAGCCAGGATCAACACGCAGACATAATTTACAAATGAAACATTTGTGTTTAGTGATTCTGCCAGATCAGAGGCAGTAGGGATGACCATGGATGTTCTATTGATAAGTGTGTGAACTAGACAATGTTCCTGTCCTGCTAAGCATTCAAAATGTAACGTGTACTTTTGGGTGTCAGGGAAAATGTAAGGAGTAAAAAGTACATTCTTTTCTTTAGGAATGTAGTGAAGTAAAAGTAAAAGTTGTGAAAAATAGAAATAGTAAAGTACGGATACCACAAAAAATGACTTAAGTAGTACTTATTATTTTTACTTAAGAACTTTACACCACTGTATACATCATACATTTCACTATACTGTCATCATTAGTTGGGTTCTTACCTTGTAGCCTGAATATTACACCCAGAATGTCGCATTAGATTAATAAAATATCCTAGAGATGTTGTTAGGGAACCACCTCAATGACGTGACGACTCCTACTAGGTGCGGCCACCTACAGTTGACCTTTGGATACAGTAACTGTAGGTTCCCTCCCTCCTGTGTGCTCTGGGTATTATCTGTATGGGTGTGGCTGTGTGTATGTGGGTCGAAGTATGTACAGTGCCTTCAGAAAGTAGTCACACCCCTTCATTTTTCCCACATTTTGTTGTGTTACAGCCTGAATTTAAAATGGATTAAATGTATTTATTTTGGCCCTGGCCTACACACAATACCCCATAACGTCAAAGTGGAATTATGTTAGTACAAATTAATAAAAAATGAAAAGCTGAAATGTCTTGAGTCAATAAGAATTCAACCCCTTTGTTATGGCAAGCCTAAATAAGTTCAGGAGTAAGCATTTGCTTAAAAGTCACATAATAAGTTGCATGGACTCACTCTGTGTGCAATAGAGTTTAACATGATTTTTGAATGACTACCACATCTCTGTACCCCACACATACAATTATCTGTAAGGCCCCTCATTCGAGCAGTGAATTTCAAACACAGATTCAACCCCAAAGACTAGGGAGGTTTTCCAATGCGTGTTGTCTGGTGTTGAGAGCTGCCATGTTCCCACAGATGATTTGTGAACAGACAGAATATGCCAGCTACCGGAGAGAAATACACCTGCTATGGTTCCTTCTAATACAGTGCGTCCCATACGTTGACAATTATTTGAAAATAAGTCAGTTAATTCATAGTTATTTTGCAAAAGAAAGCCACATTTCAATGCATGACACCGGAACAGATCTTCACATTCCTGTAATAATCTGCTCAGAATCCCAAAGTTATCATTACTGTCACACTTCCTGAGGAACTTTTGTTAAAGTGCACTGATCCATCAAGGCTCCCATGGCCTACATTTGATCCCTATTTAGCAGTCTTAAGACCCACAGCAATACCATCATACTTAGTGTGTATAAAGTTCCTATACTATCCAACTTTCAATATGGGACTCTTTCATAGCAAAGAAACACTTGAAAAAACAAGAGCTTCCAGATGATTATGATGGGGCACAGTACGTACAGATAAATGTGCATGCTTGAGTGAAGATGTCTGAGAGAAATTATTTTGTTCCCACTTTCTCTTCCCTCCCTTCCTCCCTCCCAGTTGAGTCCCACCGGTCGTCTCATCGGTTTAGTGTTATTACCTCATTGGCAACTGTGCTGCAGAGCTGAAGAGGGCCCAGGTTAACGAGGCTCGGCGATAAGAGTGTAACAGAAACCTGTGCCCCTCACTATGACTCCCTACTTAATAACCCCTTGAAATGAGGCGCCCTGCCGCGGCATGGCTCGTCGACTGCTCAGGATTTCATTACCCAAAGACAAATGAATGAGTCGGCGGCCATGGCTGGATTTAGGCACACTGGGGGCAAGTGGGGAGCAGGCAATTACCTTAATCAGTGGGAGAATGTCCCGAGTGGCATGGAAGCATGTGATGCCAACGAAGCCAACGGAACATAATCCACAATGCAACAAAGGAAGGACCTGACTGAAGACCTTCCTTCTCTCCTCCAATGAGCTCACACTATCTAGATGGGAGTACCCCAGAGGGCTGTACTAGGCCCATTAATATGGCCATAGTTTATCCCA
Organism: Salvelinus namaycush; assembly: GCF_016432855.1. Taxonomy (NCBI): domain Eukaryota; kingdom Metazoa; phylum Chordata; class Actinopteri; order Salmoniformes; family Salmonidae; genus Salvelinus; species Salvelinus namaycush. The sequence continues at coordinate 22,169,535 of NC_052311.1, read as the reverse complement.
CTGTAGTGTGAATTGCAAGAAATGTGACATCTTGTATGGTAGCAACTCACATTACTGGACAGTTAAGTCAGGGGTACTAATGAAAAGTTGAGACTTGACAGTTAAGGGTAAGGCATGAGCCGGAGTGGTGGTCCTTGACTTGTGTAGGGGTGAGGTGTGACTGGGCTGATGTGAGAAGGAGGGTGTCCTAAAATGGACACCGTATCATAAACCACACTTTGGTACCCAGCACTGTCCCTGTACCAAGACCACAGTTTGTGTGGAAGCCAAGTGAATATATTCCTCTATGAACATTATAAACCCATCTGTGGTCATTTAACATGTTTGGAGCCAAAACATTTCTCATTTTACACTCGTTTTCTCCTCACAGGGTTAACTCTGTAAAGTCTGTTGTAAAGCCATGCACGTTTTACTCTCTTTAACGGCAGTGAAAGGAAACATTTAATACAACGGCAGGCAGTCATGGTTGTGTTATTTTCAGTGTCCTTTGATAAGACGGAGGGTGTTTCCCTTCCTCTGTTTCATGCTGAGGAACAAATCTTTTTTTTTTGACAGAGCGGAGGTTCTGGCGGTATTTGCGGAGAGCCTGGTGGTATTTGAGGCCCATCTCGCTGTAGTCTTTTAGGTCAGCCTTTGAAGTTGCCAATCCAGCAATGCCTCAAGTTGGATCAGGGCTTTGAGCACTTGTTTTAATTGCTCCCAGAGAAAGAGGTGAATGGGAACGGATCCAAGCTTTTTAGTGCTATTGTACATTTGAGACCCCTCTGAGTCCTCAAATAGGAAGCTCCCTTTGGGAATTTAGCTCTGCATGTAACTTTTTATTTGTATTGTTACTTGTATTGTGTTGAGTCCTAGTAGTAGAATAATTAATAGTAGTAATAGTAGTAGTGGTACTAGTAACCCACTGGGCACAGATGTCAATTCAACGTCTATTCCACATTGGTTCAATGTAATTTAATTGAAATGATGTGGAAACAACGTTGATTCAACCAGTGTGTGCCCATTAGAAATAGTAATAGTAGTTGTAGTAGTAGTAGTAGTAGTAGTAGTAGTAGTAGTAGTAGTAGTAGTAGTAGTAGTGGTAGTAGTAGTGGTGGTGGTAGTATAGTAGTAGAAGTAGTAAAGTAGTAGTAGTAGTGGTGGTACTGTAGTAGTAGTAATGGTTGTAGTAGTAGTAGTAGTAGTAGTGGTAGTAGTAGTAGTAGTAGTAGTAGTAGTGGTGGTCGTAGTAGTAGTGGTAGTAGTAGTAGTAGTAGTGGTGGTGGTAGTATAGTAGTAGAAGTAGTAAAGTAGTAGTAGTAGTGGTGGTACTGTAGTAGTGGTGGCCGTAGTAGTAGTGGTGGTACTGTAGTAGTAGTAATGGTTGTAGTAGTAGTAGTAGTAGTGGGCATAGTAGTAATAGTAGTAGTAGTTGCAGTAGTGGTCGTATTAGTAGTAGTAGCAGCAGCACTGTAGTGGTAGCAATATTAGTAGCAGTAGTGGTCATACTGTAGTAGTGTAACAGTATAACTTTTACCCCCCTCACCCCAACCCGGGCGCGAACCAGGGACCCTCTGCACACATCAACAACAGTCACCCACGAAGCATCGTTACCCATCGCTCCACAAAAGCCGCGGCCCTTGCAGAGCAAGGGGAACTACTACTTCAAGGTCTCAGAGCAAGTGACGTCACCGATTGAAAGGCTATTAGCGCGCACCACCGCTAACTAGCTAGCCATTTCACATCCGTTACAGTAGCACCAGTAGTAGTACTAGTAGTAGTAGCAGTAGTAGCAGTAGTGGTAGGCCTAGAAGCAGTAGTAGTAGTAGCAGTAGTAGCACCAGTAGTAGGTGTAGTAGTAGTAGTAGTAGTAGTAGTAGTAGTAGTAATAGTAGTAGGAGTGGTAGGCCTAGTAACAGTAGTAGTAGTAGTAGTAGTAATAGCAGTAGTAGTAGTAGTAGTAGTAGTAGTAGTAGTAGTAGTAATAGTAATAGTAGTAGTAGTGGTAGGCCTAGTAACAGGAGTAGTAGTAGTAGTAGTAATAATAGCAGTAGTAGCAGTGGTCGTAGTAATAGCAGTAGTAGCAGTGGATGTCGTAGTAGTAGTGGTCATATTAGTAGTACAGTATTATTATTATTAGTAGTAGTAGTAGTAGTAGTAGTAGTAATAATACTAATACTAGTAGTAGTAGTAGGCCTAGTAGTAGCAGTAGTAGTAGCAGTAGTAGTAGTAGCAGTAGTACTGTAGTAGTAGTTGTACTAGCAGACATTATTTCGTTACAGTAGTAGTAATCAAAATAAGCATAAATCCACGTGTGCACAAATCTGCTCTTACAAATTCACTTAGCCATTGATTTAAACACCCTCCCATAGATCAGCCAAGGAGAAACACAATGGGTTTTAAATCCTTTTTTCTAATGGCTGACTTGACATGGGGGACCCACCGCTGTTGTGTTGACATACATTTATTTCAACAACCCAGGCCCGAGAGGAGATCACATCCCATCCTACGCTAATTAGGTGGCAGGTAGACTAGCGGTTAGAGTATTGGGACAGTAACTGACTAGATATCCCTTTACTTTCCTCTTAATTATTAACTAGCATGCTGAGCTAATGGTCTGTGTAACTTCACATTACAACCATGAATATGAATGTCAGGGAATACATTTGATCTATTTTCAAATTGGTTGTGGCAATTTTAAGCCTATGCATAACATTTTACAGATCATTGAGGCTGACAATGTAAATCAGCTATTTTTAGTCATGGCTAGTACAAATGCATTGAGAGATTTGGGAAGATGGCAATGAGTAACACATCTGATATTGAATGGATAAATAGGATAAAAATACATTTAAAAAAAGGCCTGTCACTTCTTGCTGGAAGCAACATGGTTCCAAAATCTTGAGATGCTATTTACATATTTCCTAACAATATGGAACACTTTATCTTGGCAAGTATCTACCTCTCTTCCAGACACCTGTCAGTGATACTGTAGTTCTACATGTCCATATGCATAGGCATGAGATCATATTTTTGACGTCTGTTCAAATATGCTAACTTTTCATTACCCCTCTCTCTGATTGAGGAATGTATAATCATGAGTTGAGAGAGATTGGGTGGTACACTAGCTAACATTTGCATCTAGATTGTAGAACATGAAAAACATGCAAGGCAATAACCCACTCACAAGCCAAACGCTAATTGGATAATAAATCAGTCCCAAATTACAGTGGCCCAAGGCTGGAGACGTGGGCGGGGTGTAAGGGTTGTTCTGTCAATGACAGAGTCTCCAGCTTTCCCCCTGTCCACGATACACCCTCCCCCCCCCCCCCTCACCCCCCCCTCAATTAGGGAGACTTTGCCGTGAAGTTCAGGGGGTTACGGTGGGAAATTCTCTGCCATATCTCTTGTGGTTAGGGAGGGGGGGGGGGAAACGTACTCTGGAGAAGACATATATGAATTGGAGATCACAGCCTTTGGCGAGATTTATATCTTTACAGGAGGGGTTCCCTGTGGGAATGGCACTGGCTCTGATTCTATGACCTCTGAACATTCAGCCTGAGTTTTTTACAAAGTATCTTGTCAGGAGCCCGGGAGACTTTAATTCAGCCTGTTCCTGCCTTAACTGCCTGGGCAGATGTTTATGAAAGAGTCCGGGTCCGCCACTTAGCACACTGATGGAATACATGTGGCAGGCACCTAGCTGCTAACATACATAGTAACATGTGGAAAGCCCATCAGAGACTGCATGCATTAGCTCCCCCTTCTTACCCAAGGCATGTTTGCGGTATTTCTTTTCAAACTTGGACGTGGCACCCATACTGTATACCATACTGTGTATCTTTACCCAATGGAATACGAAGCATGTTGGACGTGTTTTCCGCTGTGTGTGTGTGAAAAGCTAGGAGATGTAGCAACCTAACATCTTAATGTACAAACATAATGATAACCACTGTAGAAACAGCTAACTAGCTTGTTGACATTCCTAACAAGTTCGGGTTGTCTGCTTTCGGAGAGAGGAAGTGTACATTGGGACAAACATGAATTGAACTGTGCACTCAGACTATACCTACAGTACTGTGCGGTTTGAAGGCTATTTGACATTTGGACTCTTCCTTTCCTTTCAGTCCCTTTCACTTTTTCTCTAAAAAGGGTTGGTGTCATTGGGAAGGTAGCACTAAGAAAACCATGGAGGATTTTGCAAGGGTAAAGTTGCGAAAATGGATTAAACCCAAATCCTGATTGGCATAGAATCATAACACACATCATCCATGCTTTTCTAACCCAGGCCGCTTTACCTCAAATCCAAACGGATAACAATGGCTGTGCTACCATTTGAAAACTCGTATCTGGGACTCATTTACATCCAGGCACAATGTAAATGTCAAACTGCTCTCTGCCTCATTAATTATAAAAGAGGAACATCATTTAGATCCCCCAGCTTGTGTGGCATTTTTCTGGCAATTAAAGGACGAGCAGTTATAATTTGAAATGGTGCTCTTCAGGGTGTAATATGCATATGATGAATATTTAAATGTGATGTGGTATGACTGCAGTTAACAATCAGAGACAAATTCCAATTGCGGCTCTGACTATTTAACCAACGTCTTTCACAGTTAACGTTCAAGTCAGGACTTGCCTTCCCCTTGGCTAAACAAGATTCATCAACATAATTTTACCCAGATCACTGTCCTCACATACAGTGGGTGATTGGGGGTAATACGTTGTCAATTCATAAGGCCTCATTCATTAACCCTCCTGCTGTGTTCCAGTCAAATTGGACCGATTTACAAGTTTTCTCTCTGAAAAATGTAGTTCATTTAATCTGATTGTCATAAGTTTCCATGACTTTGTCCACACAGGGCATCTGAACACACAAAATACATTTTGATGATTTCCATGACATTTTGGGTGTTTTATTTAACTTTTGTACACCTGTGGTGTCACCTGGTCAAAAATGACCGGTCATTAGAAATGAATGGGTGAGACAACAATTAGTGTATAAAATTGATTTCAGGCACATGCCTATTCATCAAATGGACACACTTCCTCTCCCAGACCCCCACGTGCATGTGTGTTTGAGCGCACACACACCTCACTCCCCTTCTTGACTTCCATGGCAACCCCTACGGGAACCTTTCCCCAATAGAATCTTTACCCCACGGGAACCACACCTGTTGGCATTCTCACAAACAATCGCAAAATTGTTTCAATAATATAAAGAACTTTTCTCGCAGCTCTGGTATATAAAGCTTTTTTGAGGCCTTGCTCACAATTCATTCTGTGGCAGCACAATGACCAAATTATATACTGTATATGAGGCTCTTGATCATATCTTTGATCATGACACTGGTGAGGAGGAGAAAGTCCTTGTTAAACTTTGACACAAATGTGTCTGTGATGAATAGCACAATATGCTTCATCTGAGTATTTGTTATAGTCAAAATAATCCATACATTATGCTTTTATTACTCAAAAATAAGTTGTATGAGCTCAGGTCAATGAGGCCTACAGGCCATAAATAGCGAATAGAAGTTCAAAACTTGTAATATTCACAAGACCTTAAGATGATAAAAAGATCTAACACAACATTGGGTGATAATATATGTATTAGTATGGATTTATAATCAGCTATAATGGGGAGGTCATTTTGGACCGGGAACACAGAATTAATTAACATGAAACGAACACAACAGGAGGGTTAATCTTGCAGCACACAAATTGTCAAAGTGTTTACATCAGATACATTTTTTGGGATGTGGACAGAATTGCGTTGTTCTTCACCTAGAAATATAACACAAAGTATGCCCATGTTGCTTTGCAATTTCTTCTAGTCTTAATGAAGCATTTCTAAATCACTCCCAATGAGCTAAGGCATATTTCAGAAAGAGATTGTGTGGGCCTCTGGGAACTGTAGTCATTGTTTGTGGCACTTTTAAGGTAAAGGTGCCCCAAGACATCACATGATCTGACTATGGCCCCGGTGTCTGCTATTGATACAGCTCTCATTGGTTAAGGTGAAGGTTAAAGTATAAGTAAAGCATAGTTGATCCATTGAAAAGAAAGGGAAAAACATGGAGCGGTGAATGAGTGAATACCATTATCAATGGTCTCTGCGTATTGAGAGGCACCAAGGGCATCAACAACAGCTTGTTGTTTATTGTTGCCCCACTGTGAGCTGCTTTAAAGGCATGTAAGAGGCTGCATAGATGGAAAACAATATTCTTAATAGGCCATAGGCTAATGTTTTTTCTCTGCTGAGAGCCAGACTGTTGTGACCTTTAAAATTCACTGAGGAGTGGCAGTACTCCTGGGGCCCTTGAGAGTGGCGAAGCCTGAGGTCAATACAACACGAGCCAAGCATAATTTGACAACGTTGCGGGGGGCCATACATTTGCAATTTCTGGTATTCCCTCTATGGAAGTTGCACAAAAACATGCTGGTGTATGTTATGAGGAGCCGTACTCGAAATCTGCCTTGCATAACAGCCTTCTGGACAATACTAATGAATGTGAACAAAAACACAGTACTGATGCAATAAATATAGATAAACAAACAGCTCTCAAAAATCTGTTTAGAATCTCTGTCATTGGACCAATCGAAAATATCAGACTTTACATTTAAGCTGTGGCACATGGCTTCAGACTGTGTAGTAACAGCATTGCCAACCATTTGTCAACTTCTTCCTACAGCATACCGTATATGATCCTCCAGCCAGTCAGATCATTTTAGCCATGGCTACTTACGCAGGAATGGGCATGCCCTCCTCTTCTAGGAAGATGTCATGGATCTGTGATTTCTGTACTAACATGATCTACGTTAGCATTCTCTGACTCTGAGGTTGTTTAATTTAGTCTGCTACTGTACATTCAATCCCTCAGACAGCAAGGTGATGTCAGGTAGACCCCGTCTCTTTATTAATGAGATATGGATAACTGGAAATCATATGGATAACTGGAAATCATATGGATAACTGGAGGTCATATGGATAACTGGAAATCATATGGATAACTGGAAATCATATGGATAACTGGAAATCATATGGATAACTGGAAATCATATGGATAACTGGAAGTCATATGGATAACTGGAAATCATATGGATAACTGGAAATCATATGGATAACTGGAAGTCATATGGATAACTGGAAGTCATATGGATAACTGGAAGTCATATGGATAACTGGAAATCATATGGATAACTGGAAGTCATATGGATAACTGGAAATCATATGGATAACTGGAAATCATATGGATAACTGGAAGTCATATGGATAACTGGAAATCATATGGATAACTGGAAATCATATGGATAACTGGAAATAATATGGATAACTGGAAATCATATGGATAACTGGAAATCATATGGATAACTGGAAATCATATGGATACAAAATAAATAAGTATTTGTAACAGAAAGAAGAGCTAGAAAGCTCAGTGACACACAGAGAGAGAGTGAGAGAGAGAGACAGAGACAGAAAAAGACAAAGAGAGAGCGACAGAGAAAGACAGAGAGAGAGACAAAGAGAGAGAGACAGAGAGAGTGACAGAGAGAGACAGAGCGACAGAGAGAGACAGACAGAGACAGAGAGACAGAGAGACAGAGAGACAAAGACAGAGACAGATACAACCCAAATGTATGCTTATTTATTTTCACTTTTGTACTTTAACTATTTAACTACTTTAACAGTTTGCACATAGTCACTACACTGTATATAGCCATAATGACATTTGAAATGTGTCTATTCCTTTGGAACATTTGTAAGTGTAATGTTAACTGTTCATTTTTTATTGTTTATTTCACTTTTGTTTATTATCTATTTCACTTGCTTTGGTAATGTAAACATGTTTTCCCATACCAACAAAGCCTTTTAAATTGAAATTGAATTGAGAGAGAGAGACAGAGAGAGACAGAGACAGAGAAAGAGAGAGAAAGTGAGAGAAAGTGAGAGAGAGACACTTAGTGAGGAGATGAATAGTGTTAATGCTGCCACCATCTCCTCATTATCCCGCCGAAATCTAAAGCTTGATAAAAAAGTAAATCAAAACAGTGGCACTGTATAATACATGTCATTTATACATTAAATGTAGTCATAAAAGGCATTCTCTCATGCGTTGGATCATATTGAGGGAAATCGAAAAAAGTATTCTTGCATGTTTTGTCACAATATTGTTTTGAGTGTTTGTTTTGGACTGATGCCTGACTAAGCATTCCACTCAACGCATCGGCAAAGAGTGCGGATTAAGATTTCATCAAAAGTACACGACAGTGGCTTGGAAATATAGTGACATTCAAAAGGACGCAAATAACTAGTAGGAAAACCTTTCGTCATCATTTTGATGTCGCTACATTGACTTTAAATTCAGTACAACGTTAGCTAGCTAGCTAGTATTGAGGGGAGGCCAACTGTATTGAGGGGAGGCTAACTGTAACGCTTCTCGTGGGCTGAAGGCAGAGTGGACCAAGGTGCAGCGTTTAAAGTGGTCATGATTTAATCCAAAAATCCAAATCAAACAAAAACAACAAACAGGAGAACGAACGAAACCGAAACAGTTCTGTCTGGTGCAAACACAAAAACAGAAAACAACTACCCACAAAACACAGGTGGGAAAAGGATACCTAAGTATGGTTCTCAATCAGAGACAACGATAGACAGCTGCCTCTGATTGAGAACCACACCCAGCCAAACACACAGAAATAGAAAACATAGAACACAAAACATAGAATGCCCACCCCAACTCACGCCCTGACCAAACCAAAATAGAGACATAAAAAGGATCTCTAAGGTCAGGGCGTGACACTAACGTTAGCATTGCTAGCTAATTTTGACAAATTTTGCTAGCTAATGACAACATTGCCATCTGTCTAAAGTAAATTTGACAACATGATAATGCTGGCAAAGTTGTTTCCTACTAAATATTTGACTACTTTAGCAATGTAATTGTATTTCCAGGCACTATTGTGTAATTTAGACAAAACAGAATGACTGGGTTTATCATCAATTTAGGGCAACATAATGGCGCCGCCTGTAGAGGGCGGCTTGAGAACGTTCATAACAATGGCATGACGCGGCTGAGTGACTGAGGTGCAACCTATGAATAAGCATAAGTGCTGATTAAATGATCCCCCTACTATGAACTAAGTTTATAATGAAATACTTTAGGCTGTGTCTAAAAATCATGCAATACACTCTACAATGTCTGCAAAGCGCATGTGAATGATTTTCTTTCTAATATTTAGACGCTAATATGGCCTTAGAATGTAAATACAGTATACCACGTTGCTGATATTAAGACAACATATGACTCAGTACTATCCCTCAAGCGTAGCCATTTTCCAAAAAGCACCTCCAACAAAGCATTTTTATCACTAATCTTTGTTGTCAATTAATCTTTGATCTGGTTGAAGTTCAAACTGTACCTGCAATGTGCATTAGCATTTTCCTTTGAGGGAGCCTTTACCTTCCTCCTTTCCCATTTAATCCAATTCATTATGGAGGGCCCCTTTGGTACCCTGGCGCTGTCAGGAGAGACAAAAGCACTGCCGAGTATGGATGTGTTTTTGTTCCCACAGATTTGAGCTGCCATCCCCCGGGAAGCCGTATCCCCTGGAAGAAAAAAACGACCTGGAGCTATTGTGTTCTCATCCTCCATGGGAAGAAAGGGAAAAATATGAGCACTGAACTACAGCAGATTGAAGGACACACACTCAGCATGGCAAGACAATATGCTGCAATTATGCTGTAATTGAATAGGTTGGGCAAAGATAGTTAAATTAGGGACTTGAAAGTCTTTAACCAGAGTTTTCTTAGCTCAAATATCCTACAAAGACAAATGAAAACTTAAAACATCCATACTCATAGATTGTAATATCAAATTAGATGTTTGATATTTAAAAACATATTGTCCATATAGAAATTGAATCTCCTTGAGAAATCTAAATTGTACCTTTCAGAACCCAAATTCCAATTTGTTAAACTCATAACCATTAGCTTAATCTAAAAGAGCAATGGCTTGCAATGAGTCCACAACGCTCAAGGCCAAACCAGGAAGGTTGGCAACCCTCATCTGCAGACTGCACTCTTGCACAGGGGGACATGCATGAGTGTTGGAAAATGATGACTCCAGGGTGGGCCGTCAAACATGCAGCCTTCATAATCAATACAACAAACCATGACACCGTACAGTTACATCGTTACCTCAGCAGAGGGCTGTCAGTCACTGCCCTCACACACTGATACAGACGTGAGCCCCCAGTGTCTTACCTGTCATACTCTCTTTCACTATACCAATTACTCAGTGTGAGTGGTAGATGGAAACATGAAAGGGTCGGATAGACACAGAGGTCATTGGTATTGGGGCTCAATTAGCAGCAGAAATACACATGGGATCTGCCATCGCCCACATCATGTATAAATAGAACCACTTACCTCTCTGTGCATACTGTACCATCAAGAGGGCTGACCCTGGTGGTCTGAGGACAGTCTGTGTTGTTACTGTGGGAGGTGGGAGAAGACATGCAGCTGGTGAAGGGAGGGAGGGTAAGGGGAGGGGGGAGAGATATGAGTACTATAAATCAGTTATGAAGAATAAGGAACTTGTTGAGTAGGAAGGAATAAAGGTACTTGTTTGTGTAGCATAGGTGGTTAGGTAAGCTACGCTCACATGATGAGTAATCTTGCTTGAGACCTGAAGACTAATATTTTCTCCCAGAGCCATGGTTTTAGCTCAGGCTATTGCTGTCTTTAGGCAAAAGGACAAGCCTGATACCCAGTTGGTTGTAAAGATAGGCTTGTAGCAGTTATGGGAAATCATTTTTATTGGAACGTTTACTAAGCAGAGGTACAAAAAAATGAAATATATTCTGTACCAGCAAGATAACAAGGCCAGAACACCGTGGTATAAAAATGATGTGCCACTAACACAGCAATCAAATGTGATCTTATTAAAGGGCACTAATGGCTTTGAGATGTGTCTCATTGTCCCCTCAGACAGGCTTCTGAGTTTGTTAGGACTGACATCAAAGGTGGGCATGACTATGAACATCAGTGTTCTGTTCATTGACATCTCGCATAATTCCACTTTGAAATAGACTTAGAGCTTACACATCAAATGTGGGGAAGCAGCTTTTCACTGTCGGCTGCAATTCCTTCCAGCGTGGCGGATGGGTGGATGGGTTCTTGTGATGGGAATTGCTTTAGTATTTAATCCCAGTGTTAGAGGACACCATCTGGCATTAAATAATTCAGGCCCCCACACTACCATCGAATATCAAGTCTAGTCGTCACTGCATCTCTAAAGGAGGGTGACAGCTACTCCTGATAGGGACAAACTGATATGGGCAATTCCATGATAATGGAGACTCAGATACTTATCTTAAAATGTATGCTAAACAAAAATCATTGATTTCAAAGTTTAACAAACCATACAACTCTATACACAAAGACCAATTTAACAATTTACACTGAACATTTTACAACAATATCTTAATTAAGATTCAGCAATATCTGCAGAAGAATGGGGTGTCAGGTATGACATGACACATTGACTTCAAAAAAATCTATTTTGGTTATTGAACTACAGTAAGTGAAGGAGATGTACAGCCGGACCAGACCATATCTGAACAATTCACAGACATCTATGTTTCACAAGTTTGGACATCAAAGTAGAGCTCAGTAGAGTTCAGTACTGTACAGTAGAGTTCAGTGGAGTACAGTAGCATTCAGGACAGTACAATACTGTACTATATTCTACTTTTCTTTACTGTACTGTACTGAACTATATTTTTCTTTACTGAATTCTACTCTCCTTTTTTTACTGTACTGTACTGTCCAAACTTGTGAACACAACTGTTGGCGCCATTTTAGAGAGGGCAGCCGTGCTTCTAGCTCTTAGGAAACTTTGCAGTATTTTGTTTTTTTATGTATTATTTCTTATATTATTAGCCGTGAATTTATATTGTGTTATTACATACAGCCAGGAAGAACTATTGGATATCAGAGCGGCAGTAACTCACCAGCACTACCAGCATTATGACCAGGAATACGACTTTCCCGAAGCAGATCCTTTGTTCGCATCCCCCAGGGCAATGGAATTGATTCCAGAGGCCGACCCAAAACACAGCTGGCAGAGGAGAGGTACTCGGAATGGTCTTAGAAGGCGCGTACACCACCCACCGCTTCCAAGTATATTACTCGCTAATGTTCAGTCCCTGGATAATAAAGTTGATGAGCTCATGGTGAGGGTTTCTTTCCAGAGAGATATCAGGGATTGTAACATACTCTTTTTCACAGAAACATGGCTCTCTCGGGATATACTGTCTGAGTTGGTCCAGCCAGTTGGGTTCTCAGTTCAACGCGCAGACAGGAATAAATATCTCTCCGGGAAGAAGAAGGGCGGTGGTGTATGTTTCATGATTAACGACTCATGGTGTGATTGTGATAATGTACAGGAACTCAAGTACTTTTGTTCACCCGACCTAGAATACCACACAGTCAAATGTCAACCGTATTATATTAACCGTATTATTATTTTTGGTTATAGTCACAGCCGTGTATATCCTCCTCAAGCCGATACCACGACGGCCCTCAAAGAACTTCACTGGACTTTATGCAAACTGGAAACCACATATCCTGAGGCCGCATTTATTGTAGCTGGGGATTTTAACAAAGCAAATGTGAGAAAAAGGCTACCGAAGCTCTATCAGCACATTGACTGTAGTACTCACGCTGCTAAAACACTCGACAACTGCTACTCCAACTTCCGGGATGCCTATAATGCCCTCCTCCGCTCTCCTTTCGGCAAATCTGACCACAACTCCGTTTTGCTCCTCCATTCCAATAGGCAGAAACTCAAACAGGAAGTATCCGTGTTAAGGACTATTCAACGCTGGTCTGACAAATCAGAATCCACGCTTCAAGATTGTTTTGATCACGCAAACTGGGATATGTTCAGGGTAGCTTCGGGGATTACATTGTTGAATATACTGATACGGTTACTGAGTTTATCAGGAAGTGTATAGGAGATGTTGTAGCCACTGACTATTAAAACCTACCCTAACAAGAAACCATGGATAGATGGCAGCTTTCGCGCAAAACTGAAAGCACGAACCACCACATTTAACCATGGTAAGGTGACTGGGAATATGGAAGAATACAAACAGTATAGTTATTCCCTCCACAAGGCAATCAAACAGGCAAAATGTCAGTATAGAGACAAAGTGGAGTCGCAATTCAACGCCTCAGACACGAGATGTATGTGGCAGGGTCTACAGACAGTCATGGACTACAGAAGGAAAACCAGCCATGTCCGGACAAGCTAAAGACCTTCTTCGCCCGCTTTGAGGATAACACAGTGCCACCGACGCGGCCCGCTTCCAAGGACTGTGGGCTCTCCTTCTCTGTGGCCAATGTGAGTAAGACGTTAAGTGTGTTAACCCTCGCAAGGCTGCCAGGCCAGACGGCATCCCTAGCCACGTCCTCAGAGCATGCGCATACCAGCTGGCTGGTGTATTTACGGACATATTCAATCCCTCCCTATCCCAGTCTGTTGTCCCCACATGCATTAAGATGGCCACCATTGTTCCTGAAACCAAGAAAGCAAATGTAACTGAACTAAATTACTATCACCCCGTAGCAGTCATTTCTGTCATCATGAAGTGCTTTGAGAGACTAGTCAAGGATCATATCACCTCTACCTTACCGGTCACCTTAGACCCACTTCAATTTGCTTACCGCCCCAATAGACCCACAGACGATGCAATCGCCATTGCACTGCACACTGCCCTATGCCATCTGGACAAGAGGAATACCTATGTAAGAATGCTGTTTATCATCTATAGCTCAGCAGTCAACACCATAGTACCCTCCAAGCTCATCATTAAGTTCAAGGCCCTGGGTCTGAACCCCGCCCTGTGCAACTGGGACCTGGACTTCCTGAAACAACACCTCCACTTCGCTGATCCTCAACAATGGGGCCCCACAAGGGTGTGTGCTCAGCCCCCAAGAAGGCCAAAAAGATCATCAAGGACAACAACCACCCGAGCCACTGTCTGTTCACATTGCTATCATCCAGAAGGCGAGGTCAGTACAGGTGCATCAAAGCTGGGACTGAGAGACTGAAAAACAGCTTCTATCTCAAGGCCGTCAGACTGTTAAAAAGCCATCACTAGCACATTAGAGGCTGCTGCCTATATACATAGACTTGAAATCACTGGCCACTTTAATAAATGGAACACTAGTCACTTTAATAATGTTTACATATTTTGCATTACTCATCTCATATGTATATACTGTGTTCTATTATATTCTGCTGTATCTTAGTCTATACCGCTCTGACATTGCTCGTCCATTTATATTTATATATTCTTAATTCCATGACTTTACTTAGATTTGTGTTTCTTGGCTATATGTTGTGTAATTGTTAGATATTACTGCACTGTCGGAGATAGAAACACAAGCATTTTGCAACACCCGCAATAACATCTGCTAAACACGTGTATGTGACCAATAACATTTGATTTGATTTGACTGCTATGATTTCCCATTGTAGTCAATTCAGTTGCAGAAATTCCCTTACAGATCGGTTTTAATCACTTAATAATTGATAAACTAACTTGATATCAGTAAAAACCCAAACTAATTGTTAGGTCTACCTTTACTTGTTACTTCTGTGAACTTTCATCATGCTCCCTTCTCATGAGGGAGAGAAATTAGAAAATATCTTAAAGATATGTGGTTTTTGGTAATGGAATTTCAAGGCATAAGCAATTCTTCTTAAATATTTCTCCAAAACGAAATATAATTGTTGATATTAGTCAGCAGGGGTCTTTACTTCAGTAGTATTGCATTGTTATGTATTTATAATACCTTTTTTAGACTTTTCCTGGTAGATGACTAGACTAGAAATCAAAGCCTTTGCTGATTCCACATTTGTCGGATGGAAAATGGTTAAAACATTTATTTATGCCTTAATTTATTAAACATAGACTCCTAGCTTTCATTTGACACCCAACTTGACATGTTCCTATGAACTTTTATTGGGTCCTTTTACATGGAAATGCATTATGCTATAAAACGCAGGCAGTGGAACACACATATACACAAGCATGCCATGGATCATTGCTGCACATGCTTCTCAAGATAGTAGAACAAAGACTATAATACAATACATTCAATTTTGCACGTCTCCTCTTGACTGTACAGTACACTATGAAACATGCTTAACTCTAACTAAAAGGTATCAGTCAGTGTATTGCATCTTGAGATGGCTATCACAGATGTTTATGTTTGTTGGCGCCAATCTACCCCATCCCTTTGACAGTTTTAGCAAAACAAAAAAACACTATCACAAATAAAACGACATTCAATCCGTTAGGTCATCTTCCGAATGCACCACAGACACAATCAAATGAGTTAAATTAAAATGGTAATCCATCCACTAATGGCGTATATTTTTTCTGTTTTTATTCATTATGGAGATTTAATGCAGGGGAACAGCGATGGGAGATCTTTCTTTATTAAAACACAAGCATAAAGATGCTTTTTAGGCACCTCGGAATTGACTTTGGTATGATTCAATGTGTCATAAATTCAGACATAACAGAGCAAAAGGCACCGCGTATACTTGTCTAATTTAAGCATCTTCCCAGCTTAAACATCTCTTAATGAATATTGCTATAACTTACGCTATGTTATTGTAGAGTAGGAGGGAGGATATGAGAAGAGGGGTCAAGACCTATAGTCTTCCTATTATGGCAGAATGCAATGGGCTCACTCTGCACAGAGCATTGTAATTGAGATGCAATAAGTATTTAATAGCGTATGTGACTGGTGGATGTGCAGGAGGATTCTTTAGTTGATATTCATCCCACACACAAGGTTACGGCTTTTTTTATAGAGCGATTCAAATTTCATAATTGAACATTTGCTTTCATCAAACTCATTCCAATGTCATAATTATTCCTGTTGCTGTTCAAAGCTACTGGAGAGACACAAATTACTTTTCAGATCGCATGCAGTATATTGGCATGATGAGGAAGAATATTGTGTTGATACACACAAATAAGATCTGCTACAGTTATGAAAAAATGTAAGTTGTCGAAACAATCGTGAATGAAGACATCCTGGTACCTCTCACTGGGAGTGGGCAGCCCTACAGTACTTATTTCTCTCTTCATTCAACACCCCTCACTGCCACACAAACGTGCCAGTCAACAATGAATCCAGCTTTAACAGTAATGGAGCTCAACATACCGTACCAGTCAAAAGTTTGGACACACCTACTCATTCAAGGATTTTAACTTATTTTTTACTATTTTCTACATTGTAGAATAATAGTGAAGACATCAGAATTATGAAATAACACACATGGAATAATGTAGTAACCAAATCAAAATATATTTTAGATTTTAGATTCTTCAATGTAGCCACCCTTTGCCTTGATGACAGCTTTGCACACTCTTGGCATTCTCTCAACCAGCTTCTTGAGGAATGCTTTTCCAACAGTCTTCAAGGAGTTCCCACATATGCTGAGCACTTGTTGGCTGCTTTTCCTTCACTCTGCGGTCCAACTCATCCCAAAGCATCTCAATTGGGTTGAGGTCGGGTGGTTGTTGAGGCCAGGTTATCTGATGCAGCACTCCATCACTCTCCTTCTTGGTCAAATAGCCCTTGCACAACCTGGAGGTGTGTTGGGTCATTGACCTGTTGAAAAACAAATTATAGTCCCACTAAGCCCAAACCAGATGGGATGGCGTATCGCTGCAGAATGCTATGGTAGCCATGCTAGTTAAGTGTGTCTTGAAATCTAAATAAGTCACAGACAGTGTCACCAGCAAAGCAAGCCCACACCATCACACCTCCTCCTCCATACTTCACGGTGGGAACCACACATGCGGAGATCATCCGTTCACCTACTCTGCGTCCCACAAAAACATGGCGGTTGGAACCAAAAATCTCCAATTTGGACTCATCAGACAAAAGGACAATTTTCCATGGTCTAAAGTTCATTGCTCTTGTTTCTTGGCCCAGGCAAGTCTCTTCTTATTATTGATGTCCTTTAGTAGTGGTTTCCTTGCAGCAATTCGACCATGAAGGCCTGACTCACACAGTCTCCTCTGAACAGTTGATGTTGAGATGTGTCTGTCACTTGAACTCTGTGAAGCTTTTATTAGGGCTACAATTTCTGAGGCTGGTAACTCTAATGAACTTATCTTGTGCAGCAGAGGTAACTCTCGGTCTTCCTTTCCTGTGGCGTTCCTCATGAGAGCCAGTTTCATAATAGCACATGATGGTTTTTGCGACTGCACTTGAAGAAACTTTCAAAGTTCTTTAAATGTTCCGGATTGACTGACCTTCATGTCTTAAAGTAATGATGGACTGTTGTTTCTCTTTGCTTATTTGAGCTGTTCTTGCCATAGTTTTGATGTGTTCACTATTATTCTACAATGTAGAAAATAGTACAAATAAAGAAAAACCCTTGAATTAGTAGGTGTGTCCAAACGTTTGACTGGTACTGTATAATTAATCAGATGTATATATGCTAATACAAAATATCTGTGTTGAGGTTAATTATGCGTGGACTTCTCTGTAGCACTGATTCAAAAGGCAAGTTATTATTACATGCTATTAACCCAGTCAAGATAAAATGTTAAGAGGACATTTCAACATTGAATAAATGTTGCAGATACACTACATGACCAAAGTATGTGAACACCTGCTCGTGGACAACATCTCATTCCAAAATCATAGGCATTAATATGGAGGTGGACCCCTTTTTCTGCTATAACACTCTTCTGGGAAGGCTTTCCACTAGATGTTGGAACATTGCTGCGCAGACTTGCTTCCATTCAGCCACAGGGGCATTAGTGAGGTCGGGCACTGATGTTGGGCGATTAGGTCTGGCTAGCAGTCTGCGTTCTAATTAATCCCAAAGGTTTGCGATGGTGCTCAGGTCAGGGCTCTGTGCAGGTCAGTCAAGTTCTTGCACACCGATCTCGACAAACCATTTCTGTATGGACCTCGCTTTCTGCACGTGGACCTTGTCATGCTGAAACAGGAAAGGGCCTTCCCCAAACTGTTGCTACAAAGTTGGAATCACAGAATCGTCTAGATGGTCACTGTAGGCTGTAGCGTTATATTTTCCTTTCTCTGGAACTAAGGGACCTAGCCCAAACCATTATTCCTCCTCCCCCAACCTTTATGTATTCGGGCAGGTAGCTTTCTCCTAGCATACGCCAAACCCAGATTCATCTGTCAGACTGCCAGATGGTGAAGTGTAATTCATCACTCCAGAGAACACGTTTCCACTGCTCAGGAGTCCAATGGCGGCGAGTTTTACACCACTCCAGCAATGCTTGGCATTGCTCATGGTGATATTGAGATTGTGTGCAGCTGCTCAGCCATGGAAACGCATTTCACGAAGCTCCCGACAAACAGTTCTTGTGATGTTGCTTCCAGAGATAGTTTGGCACTCGATAGTAAGTGTTGCAAACGAGGACAGACGAGTTTTACTCGCTACGCACTTCAGCACTCAGTGGTCCCATTCTGTGAGCTTGTGTGTCCTACCACTTCGAGGCTGGGTCGTTGTTGCTCCTAGACATTTATACTTCACAATAACAGCACTTACAGTTGACGGGGACAGCTCTAGCAGGGAAGAAATTGGATGAACTGACTTGTTGGAAAGGTGGCATCCTATGACAGTGCCAAGTTGAAAGTCTGAACTGTTCAGTAAGGCCATTCTACTGCCAATGTTTGTCTATGGAGATTACACCTGTCAGCAACGAATGTGCCTGAAATACCCAAAGGGGTATCCACATACTTTTGTATATATAGTGTATATTTTAACATTTGAATTACTCTTGAGAATGCAATTAAGTATGTATTATTCAGAGTCCCACTACTCCCACACACAAACACATCTTCCAGAATCACGGTAACATTTTGAAGGATAATTGTATCCCAAAAACCACATAGGGGTCCTGAATAAGAAGATGTATGATGGCAGTAGGCAAAAACAAGTAGGAGGTTGTTCAAATGTACTTAGTTGATAGCTCTAGGCGGTTAAAATTGATAACTTGGCACTTTGTAGGAATCCTGGAGGCTACAGGGTGTCCCCATTACATAATTTGCTTGGCAGTGGCCTTATTTTAGGCAATAATCCATACCCCCTCCCTCTTAGATTCACCGCCCTGGGTATAGTGTTGAGGATGTCAGGCAAAGATGTCCTTCTTTAAGAACTTTTAGTTAAAAACTGGAATTTTTTTCTTAAATTCCCACAGTACTTTTCTCAACTTTTTGCCCAGTGCAGCATTTGCAGTCAAGAGCAGTAGCTCACTGTGCTAGTAGTTTACTGTGTTAGTAGTTTACTGTAGTAGTAGTTTACTGTGTTAGTAATTTAATGTAGTAGTTTACTGTGTTAGTAGTTTACTGTAGTAGTAGTTTACTGTGTTAGTAATTTAATGTAGTAGTTTACTGTGTTAGTAGTTTACTGTAGTTGTTTTCCTGTAGTTAACTGACTCTCTGTAAACAGTCGATCAGTTGATGCAGCATGAAATCCTAGTCTTTCCATCGTACTAATATGAACATACTACCCCACATGCATATTCTACATACTAAAACGACCACATACTCATTATACTATAGGCATGTAAGGGATTACAAAACTGTAATCCATTACGTTACCAGCTAAATGTATTGTAATTACAGATTACAGATACTTTTGAAAAACTAGATGATTACTTTGAGGATTACTTTTAAATTCAGAAAGGATGTTTGCGAAAAAAATCTTTGACACTTCTGTTTTTTCATTTTCGATCAAATCAGCATTGAAAAAAGTTTAAGTGTGTTCCACCTGAGCAAGTCTGACCACATGTCAGAGACCACTATAATGACACACCAAATGTATTTCGATGAATCGCGGGAAAAGAGCAGGAATAGGTTATTGTAGGCTACAGTCCAAGCTATGTCTTCCAATGGTGCGGCTGCTGTCGGCATCCAAAGATTATCCAAGTTGAATAAAGGCATGGAGGTAAGGATGACATCAGTGGTGTAGTCTACGGCGATACAGATATCACGTATTATTGATATCTACAAAGCGCATTGATGTGAATCACACTGCTGCTCTCTCATTTAACTATTTGTGTTTTACGGATTGTGGTTGTTGTGGATGGCTGTTCACAAAACTAAATGTGTATTTCAACCCAATAATGGTGGAATTAAAGAAGTTTAAACTGCCTATCAATCACTGTTTTTGAAACCAGTGGACAGCCAGTGAAAAATGCGCTCTTGCAACAGCTGCATAGTGCAGATCCAAGCCTATGGAATAACAGTGGGGCTTTTATTGCTCAATCTAATCCATCCTGATAAATAAAAATCCATAGGCCTCATGGACACATGATCAAACTTCCATACTTTTGATAGACTTAAAAGATGCAATCTGTAGTTGCTACATCTATTTTTGGACTTATGTATATATATATATATATATATTCATTGATTCTTGAAGAATAGAACATATAAATGCCTCATGAGCTTAGTTCGACTGTCGAGAACGAGTACCCAAAATATAAGCTTGTTTTATTTCTAATGTTTGTAAACATTGTAAATGTTAATAAAGACTGTATAGCCTCATAACATGGTTAAAACAATCATTTGTTTTTCATGGATGGTCAGTCCTTGCATCCATAGCTCTGTTAAGTAATCTGAGAGTTTTTACATTTCTCCAGGCCCATCCCTCAGCTTTTTTACCAAAACAGAGACGGGGTGCCATTTTGCAATTGTTTCATCCATGTATTTGCCCTTTAAACAGCTGCATATTATCAATATATCAAAGTGTCACGAACAAAAAGGTAAACAATAGGCAGCATATGGCATTGATTTTTCACATGTAAATAGCATTTTTCAGTAGTGCTCAAAGCATGTCATTCCATGAGCACAGCATTTATTTTTCAACTCGAATCAATGAGCCCAATCAGTCCTCAATGACAACAAAATCATAGACAGCAGAGTAGGGCTGGCTAATAAGTTCTTAGTTTTGGGGTCATGCTCAGGTAAAACAATTTGGATAATCTATACTTCCATATTTCCAAGTCCTATTCTTGAAGATCAAGGGGTATAACATTTATTGGAATAACTGGAATTCTGATAGACTTAGTTTTTTATTGTAAAGATATAATTTAATCGTATCATTATATGTAGTAGAAAGCGATGGGTTAGAAGAAGCCTACATAACCAATCCATAAAGTACAATTTAACATCCATATAAGGCCAGCTATGTAAACTTTAACATTGGTTTATCCGGAAATAGATGTCATTCAATTGGTAACATACATTTTTGTCTTCTTCTAATGTCTCTTAAGGGGGAAATAATCTAAAAGTAACGGTATGTAATCAGATTACTTTACTGAGTGTGGGTAATCCAAAAATTATGTCACTGATTACAATGTAGGACAGGTAACTAGTAACTGTAACAGATTACATTTAGAAACTAACCTACCCAACTCTGGCCATAGAGATAGTATGGAGTTATGCGATTCTGTAGAATGTTCTACAGCTCCTCAAACTCCAATTCTATAAGTGTGTGGTTAATGGTTTGTAAACGTATATCCCAAAGCGCTCATTTTGTACTACCGCTCAATGTGTGACCGGCTATATCAAATGAGCACCTAAGAGGCAAGCTAAACAAAGCACCTAATTCTCCTAGGTGTACTGACAGAACACTAGGGAGAAACAAATCACCCAGCTTTAAAATGAATGTGGCAGATTACATTTGACTTTCAAGAAAGGGGAAAATCGATTCCCTTGATGAAATTCTGCAACCGAGAGAGAGAGAAAATATTCCCATATCATAGGAAATCTAAGAAAAAGCTAAATGCTAAGAGAAAAGGAGATAGCCCAGGAATTCGCCAGAGACCATAGAATAGAGAACAGAGAAGGTTAAGACAGCCACTAGTTGGCACATCTACCATGTTCATTAGGCACTGACAAGTCAAGAAGGTGGCATATTCAACCATAGAATATGATGCTTTTCTCAGCAAGCTCTCGGAGTCAGGTGATTTCCCCAACCATAGACATCACACGCGCATCAATGTGGCAGATGGCAATGTGTTAGGATTTTGAAGACAACCAACCCGTCTATAAAAGCTGTCAAAGTTATATCTGCCATGTAATGCACTCCCTATTAGCCATGATGCTGGGAATTGCTGCAGTGCACATCTGATCTGAGGCCTGTCAAATCTGGACCTGACAGGGAAAAAACACCAAAGTACCTCATTTTGGCACTTCCACAAAAACTGGATGAATCATTGTCTCACTTATGCAGTGGTTACACATCCATCCTAAGAATCCAGATCTGATTTTCTTTCAACATTCCAATATTTTTTCTTGACTGTGCACACTCAGTTTTACATGTGACCCATATAAGATTTGCGCATTCACACTGATGTAGTAGCCTCTGAAGTAGCACACGGATGCAATGCTAATTTCCTGTCACTGTTGGGGTGGTTGTCGTGGTTACGGCAGGTAACGTGCAACAAAAAATATCCACTTCAGAGTTGAAATAATCTGATCAGAGCGTCCAGACAGAGGTCGCATATGGAGGATGGGGTTTGTATCAGGAGTCAGATCCACATACGTATGTAGGTGGTATAAATTTGAAGTCTAAAGATCAGATTCCAGAATTCTTTGTCGTTGCTGTTTACACATTACGGAAAATATGGGTATCAGATATGCAAATAACTGGCAAAATGTCTGAATTGGGCTGCCTGTGTAAACGCAGCCTTAGGAGTTAAAAACAAATATCACTATGATACAGTTACACTGAAGACTGTTATACTTTCCCCTATTGTAAAGGTACATCAATTTAGGAAGAAAGGAAAAAGGTCAATTTTTGTTCTTTGCCTTTGCCTGTCTCCTTTGCCCATTATTCTGTTCAAAATTCTTCACGTTCTGTCAAGGTGTTAGTTATAGGGATCATGGCTAGACAGCAGTTTTCAAGTCTTGCCATAGATTATCAAGCAGATTTAAGTCAAAACTGTAACTTGACCACTCATGAACATTGGTAAGCAACTCCAGTGTCGATTTGGCTTTGTGTTGTAGATTATTGTCCTGCTGCAAGGTGAATTCATCTCCCAGTTTCTGGTGGAAAGCAGACTGAACCAGGTTTTCCTCTGGGATTTTGCCAGTGCTTAGCTCCATTCTGTTTATTTTCATCCGCCCCAGTCTTCGCCAATGTCAAGCTTACCCATACCATGGTGCAGCCACCACCATGCTTGAAAATAAGGAAGCAGTTACTTAGTCATGTGTTGTGTTGATTTGCCCCAAACGTTAGGTTTTGCATTTAAACCAAAACATGTACCCCTTAGCATGTTTTATTTTGCAGTATTACTTTAGTGACTTGTTGCATACAAGATGCATGTTTTGGAATATTTTTATTCTTCTTTTCGCTCTGTAATTTAGGTCATTATTGTGGAGTCACTACAAAGTTGTTGATTCATCCTCAGTTTTCTCCCATCACAGCCATTGAACTCTGTAACTGTTTTAAAATCACCAATGGCCTCATGGTAACATCCCTAAGCAGTTTCCTTTCTATCCTGCAGCTCAGTTCAGAAAGAAAACTCCATCTTTGATGTGTCTGGGTGGTTTAATACATAATCCACAGCATAATTATTAACTAGATCATGCAAAATAAAGAGATATTCACTACCCTTCTTTGAGGCTTTCTAAAAGCTCCCTGGTCTTCGTAGTTGAATCTGTGCTTGAAATGCAATACTTGACTGAGAGAACTTACAGTGTGTGTGTGTGTGTGTGTGTGTGTGTGTGTGTGTGTGTGTGTGTGTGTGTGTGTGTGTGTGTGTGTGTGTGTGTGTGTGTGTGTGTGTGTATAGGGGACAGAGGAAGGGGTTTTCATAAAAAAATGTCAACCCCTATTATGTCACACAGGAGTGAGTCCATATAATTTATAATTTGCTATGCCAAATTTTACTTCTGAACTAATTTAAGCTTGCCTAAACAAAGGGGGTGAATATTTGAGCAACGACAATATTTTAGTTTTTACATTTTTATTAATTTGTTAAAATAAGTTGAATTTTCTTTTCACTTTTCACACGTTATTAAAGGTTGCAAGATCGAATCCCTGAGCTGACAAGGTAAAAATGTGTCGTTCTGCCACTGATCAAGGCAGTTAACCCACTGTTCCTAGGTTGTCATTGAAAATAAGAATTTGTTCTTAACTGACTTCACAATTCAGAAATATGATCCCCACCACAGTTGCAACATTTTACATTCACATACTTTTCAATAACATATTCCTTCTGTCTGCAAAGACTTGACACATGGCCAAACTTTTTACACTTCTTGCATTGCATCGGGTTTTGCACGAACGCTCTTACAGCGTATCTTATATATCCCAGCTTTACATAGGGTGGTAAATACTCATCAAACATCAATAATACAGATACACTTGCTCCTTTTTCCAAGTCTCCAATTGGGTCATGCGACGTGTACTAACTACTCCTGGACATGTTTTGTCTAAGATATTGATCATCAATGTCCAACGGGACAGCAGAGAACACCTTTCACCTCTACCCTTCTCTGAAATTCAAAGATGTCCACTTCATGCGTCGATAATTTCGCGAGCCACAATGCGCACTCTTTTTGCTCTTTAGATACACACGATATCAACACCATACCACTCCTGGTTACTTTTACTGCGTCCACTTACTCCAACGCCTCTTCACCATCCTTGTGACGTCAAAAGGGTTTCCCAAATAAACATCCTTATCCAAAAAACATACTCCAACAAGCAACAATCAGACTCATTTTCCACAACAGTTGTCCACTAATCTTTCTCGCTAAATGTACTCTACGTGCATTCAACTTCAAATTACACTTCTGCTTCTGCCATCTTCCCACCGGTATTTTCCTTTGATTGGACTAATACCTGTAGCCTTAAAGGCGTACTACCTAATATACAATTATCAGCACAATATAGGCTGTTAACATACTGTAGTCTTGGCAAAGTACATACATCAAAACATAATTTTCTTAGTTTTATCATTTTATTTATTTTAGGGAAAATGTTTCATTTAATTTTCACTTTATGCTTTCAGGATAAAAAAAGTGTAGTGTTAGCAAGACTCATCTAATAAACTGGATGATAGGGCCATAAGTTACCCCACATCTCATTAACTGAAATGTTTCTGAGCAATGGTATTGAGATGTGTCCATTCTTTGGACCCCATCCCCTCCTTTGGAACCTATGGTGTTTTCTCTATGAGTATGTCCACGATGGGCACCACCATTTTGATGGACAGTGTCCTTTGAGCGCCACAGTGTCCATTGAGCTCCACATGAGATAAGGGGGCTCTCTCTAAATTAATCACGAAGTTCCAAGCATTAGAACAGTCCAGAGAAGAAAAGACACTCTCCTGTCAAAACAGGATCCATGTGGCCATTCAGGGAGAAGTGCATTTGAGTGGCAGTTTCCCGGGAGACGCAGTCGGGGGGGAAAAAATAATGAAGCTGAATGGGATAAAAATACTCCTTTAAGTCTCAATGGACTCTCAATGAGATGTTGAGTGCCGCCTCCTACGCTCTGAGTCCGTCCCAAGAAGAGTTCTTCTCCCATTCCTGCCCTTTAATATTGGATTTTGGGTTTACTGGGGTGATATGAGCTCCTCATACTGTAGGGCCTTATTCATCAACATTAGATTACTTAATAAACTATGGGTTTAATACATTTATCTAATTTTATCCATGCCTCAAGGCAGAGGTGTGTCATAAGAACAGAGGTTTTCACTCAGCAAATGTCAATTATTGTATTTTAACTCAATGATGTCAATAATATGATTCTGGTGAATTGTAAGGACTCTGATACACATTGAAGAGTTCCAAAACAGCAATCATACTGCAAATCCTTTCTACAAATCCCAGTGGACTAAACAGAAATTGCATTATTTTTTACTCAAAACACATGGTTGCATGGCCAACAGAAAAAATACTCTGTGGATTTTTTATTTAACTTCTTGTCACAGATGGCCCCATTGGAGCTGTGCCTGTCAGAAACAAAAGAGCTACACCATTTGAGATGACAAACATTTCTGCGGTGCTCCGTCTACCAAGGAGGCCGCCAGAGCTGATGAGGTACCTATTGTGCTTCGAGGCATTCATATATCTATGGTTGCTCCAGCAATAATAGACTCCAGGGAAATAATCTCTGCAGCAGCAGTCCCATAACCTTTTCCGTTGCACCCGTGGCAGCCCTCAAGAATTGCATCCTCATTGAAATAAGATAATTACTTTTTTCTCTTTACACAAACAAGGACAGAAAATTAAGCCTAGTTCAGTCTGCAACTGGTAACTGGTGTTTCCACTATACATTCCCTCATTAAATCCAGAGATAAGTCTGTGTGTATGTTTGTGCCTGCAAGTATGTGTGTGTATGCAAATAATTATTATTGCAGTAATTTGGTCCTTTTGTCTAATAACAAAGGCAATGGGATCTATGAATACACACTTTTTAATCCACACTGGACTTCCCCTCACAGGGCCGTGATAACCCATCATGCAGACAACTGAACCTTTAATAAAACTGTGTGCTTCGATCCACACTAGCCAGCGATAGAGGCAATTGCTTCTGGCTAAAAATGGATTTGGAAAATTACCCCTGAATGCCTTTTTTCCCTCCACATTGTCCTGAGCTGTGCGCTTGGATAAAATGTAAAAGGTCAAAAATAGAAATTTGTTGTAATGTCAATATTTGTCAACTTCCTCATCCGTATCTAAATTCAATTAATTGACCTTTCATGGGGAAAATAGTCTAAGCTATCCTATTGTTGTCACCCCATGCGCTCTCTCTCTCTATCTCCCTCTCCAATGCCTACAGCTGATTTCATTATACACATTCAGCATACTGCAAACCGAGGCAGTGAGGGAGGAATTTGGGTCTATCTTCTATAACTGTTGAAGGTGACATTAGTATTGTTTTGGAACCAGATGTGATTTCTATTGACAGCAGTAGTCTGACATGACAGTGCACCCTATGGTATAAAAAGGAACTCCACTTTCAAATACATGTTCTGTATTGGACCAGGAGTTTTTCCCTGACCATGTGACCATAGCTTGAGAAGGTAGTCTCAACCTATTGGAGGTAATAAAGACCCACAGCAAAAAAATCTGTAATTTCTTCTATTTATAGGGCATTATATAATTGTGCTTCATAATGCATTATACAACCTGGCCAGAGGACTTTATGGGTATAGTTTTGCTAGACGTTTATGAGCAGTTATAAACCCTCATCTTTTATTATGATGCATAGCTTATAAATCATTATGAATACAATTATAATGCACAGGAAGTGTGCAAGTGTATTCTTTTAAATGAAACACATTTTTCTTTTACCACATCCCTTGCCTCCACACTTGGTCAGACCAAAGGTCTAAAATGGGAATCATTATGTGGGAGGTCTCTTTATCCTGTGGCAGACAAGTTGCTGCCTCCAAATCCATTAAGCAGAAAGCCCTCTTAAGACCTTTGGTTTGCAGAGAGGCCCAGTTTCCCTGTGTCTTTCTGGAATAGGAACACTTCACGTTCTACAAATCCTGTCTGAAGATTAAAGGACGGCACTTTAGGGATGTTTTTTAATAGAGCCAGCACTATTGTCATCCTCTACCATTATGAAGGACAGCCATTAAAGGAGATAGTCATTTTGTTTTTGCAGTTGCATGATGTAATGCAGGACACAGATATGAAGGTGAAGTAAAATGAAAAACAACATTTTATTTGTCACATGCTTCGTAAACACAGGTTTAGACTAACAGTGAAATGCTTACTTAACCGGTCCTTTTTCAACAACTCAGAGTTATTCAACAACTCTAAACTATTTTATTAAAATAGTTTCACAAGGAATAAATACACAGTGAATAATGAATAACAATGGCGAGTAAAAAGGAAAATACTGGGGAGTACCAGTACCGAGTCGATGTGCATGGTGCGAGGTCATTGAGGTAGCTATGTACATATAGGTAGGGTTAAAGTGACTAGGCAACAGGATAGATAGTAGATAGTAGCATCAGTGGGTAGCCATTTCATTCACTATTTAGCAGCCTTGTTTGGCAGTCTAATGGCTGGGAGTAGAAGCTATTCAGAGTCTTATTGGTTCCAGACTTGGTGCACTGGTACCGCTTGCCATGCGGTAGCAGAGAGAAAAGTCTACGGCTTGGGTGGCTGTAGTGTTTGACAATTTTTGGGGAGTGTCTCTTACACAGCCTGGTATAGAGGCCCTGGATGGCAGAGAGATCAGCCCCAGTGATGTACTGGGTCATACTCTGTTGTGCCTTGCGGTCGGGTGCCTTGCAGTTGCCGTACCAGGCGTTGATGCAGCCAGTCAAGATGCTCTGAGTGGTGCAGCTGTAGAACTTTATGAGGATCTGAGGTCCCATGCCAAATCTTTCCAGCCTCCTGAGGGGGAAGAGACATTGTCGGGCCTTCTTCACAACTGTGTTGGTGTGTGTGGACCATGTTACCATCAGATTTGAAAAAACAGGTAAAAATACACCTTATGGAACAACGGGAACTGTGAAGAGACACACACACAGGTACAGACACAAGCGCTAGCACGCATGTACAGTACATTGTAATATTGCTGTATGGTGGTATTATACATTTTGTATTGTAGATATGTACAGTAGTGGTGGAATGATGTTATATGATGTTCTGTTTTCTATTTTGTTTGATATGTCATGTAAGTGTTATAATGTGTTTGGACCCCAGGAAGAGTAGCTGCCTTGGCAAAACGGAAAATACCATCGTGTTTGTGAGAGTCTCATCTTTTCAAACCGTTTGGATGCTGCAGACATGTGAGAAGACCGATTTTCAGGATGTCTCATGGTCTGACATTTTTATTATGTTACTTAGATTGACGCATAGGTCCGTCAATAGACTCTTAAGGGTTGAATTAACTGCATTAAAACCGTCACAACCCGCAAGCTGTTCTTTTCTGTGGATGTTTTATTTAGATATTGATACAAAACCATGCCATTGCTTAAAATTCACTGTTATTACATTATCTGCAAATGACAGAATTGGAGCCTTCTGTCGGTTCATTCTGGTCTGTCTTTATTTTACACCTCTCTCTAAAATGACATGCAAACTTTGCTCTGATAGAATTATGGTTTTGAGTTTAGTGTTTTGAAAAGGGGTTTAATAAGTTCATCATTAGACTTCCCAAACCGTCCTCTTCGTGCCATAGAGGACTCCTTCTTCTTCCAACAGCTGTAAGGTATCAAACTGACCTTGGGAAACTTTGAGAATCGTACTCATTTGCACCAAGGTCAGCACAGATGCAACTAGAAAACCCACACACACAGGCATCACATCATCCTTAACCAACCCCCCTGCCCCTTCTCCGCTACCAGCAAAGAAAAAGAGAGACCCTCTTTTTGTGTTGTCTTCGTTGTCATGAGTGGCTTGAGAAAAAGGGACCCTTGATGGCCTCTTGAGGGAACAGAGAGTTGAAATAGCCTGCCGCCTCCCTCCCACCACCACTGTCTATTCATTATTGTGTAACACTGCGGCTGTCTGATATTAACAGAACAGACATCCAGTGTTCTTCTGACCATGCCTTAGCTTCCTACTTCATCCTTTATGCTTCAGCACTGTAAGGAGCGCATTCCATTTACAGTCCATGAAATGTTGCATTAACTGTCTTTGTTTGGTTTGGTTACATTATGTTCTCAAAACTGTGAAAAAATGATATATTATCTTACTGTCTCGTTATTTAAGCATGCCGATGCGTTGACTGGCATTGCTCAACCAGTCTAATGAAAATAAACACAAGGCTGGCATACACTGGTCACGCTCTCGAGAAGCATCCTCGTGCACAGAGCTTCACCTGTGAATTCTTCCCCAATGCCCCTGAGACATATGAGACAAATCCTACCGCTACCACCAATTTAACAGGAAAGAGTGAGAGTTGTTACAGGGAATTATACCGTAGCTCGTAGGTGGAGAAGAAAATGCTCTCATAACATGGCAATCCAGGTGAAAATGGTGGGGTTTTAGATGTTAGAGAAAGGTGACATGAATAGGAGTGTGGTGGTGCTCATCTTGGCATTGGAGATGGGGGTTGGGGAAGAAAATACCCTTAGCAGAGGCGTGCATCTGTGTGCAGGCATAAATATTGAACAGGTGGCTTGTGTGGCGGAGGGAACAGCGCTCCGAGGGGTAATTCTATTCCTAAAGACGCCATTCACACTTAATGGATGCCAATTCCCAATGCTAGTCCCTCGCCACTTATCAAATTCACCCTTCATATCCCACAGTCCTTTCCCTCTTGTGTGTTTGTCCAATAGCAGATATTGGGTGTCCCTTTCTGTTATGTTACATCATATCTCATTCCAGAAAGCCAATCTCATTCCAGAAGGCCAGGTTCGCCATCTCCACAAATAGGTTTTCCTTGGGATATCTGATTTTACAACAAGCCAAATGCATAGACCTAAATGTGCTGAGATAGATACAGTATGTTCCCTGTGGAGGTGTTGCACACACGGTTCCAGATGGTGGACAACCTTTTCATTTCAGGAATACATTGAGAAGTAGCCTACAACATCACAGATCACTGGAATGGACAATGCCTTTTTAAAAGGTCCAATACAGTCAAAATTCTGATTTCCTGTGTTTTATATCATATTGTTCAACAGCTGTTGAAACTAGCACTTTAAAAACGTGACAAAATTAGAGCAGTAGCTCTAATAGGTTTACACCCAATCCAAACAATCCAATCCATCCAAACAGATTTTTATGCAATGATTCTAAAATCCGCATTATGAAAATACATTCATTTTCCTACCATTGGCTGTTTCCACCAAATGGACTTGTTGTGGATCAAAATCAATGCGTGATGACGTAGTGCACACAAAATGTACTTTTTCGCTCAATGTGTTCCAATGTGTTTCCATTCCATTTTCAACACTACCGATAGTTTTGTCACAAAAACTGTTGCGTTAAATATCAAATGTGCCTACTCTGGGCTTGGCACTTGCGCTCTAGCCAACAACTCAGGTAGGCTAGTCTACATGATGAGATTATTAGGGATAAGAGAGAGAATATTTGTCAAACGGCAGTCAAGCATCGATCATCATGTCACCAGAATCAGACCCTCAATATTTATTGGAAAGGAGTATCAAGATCACCAGTGAAGTTCATTATAATTTATTTAAACTGTGGCCTAATAAAATCCATTCGTAGTGGGAGGACCACTCCAAGTTTACTTTGATATGATGTCCCCATCTGCTAGCCTGCTAGCCGTGCCTCCAGCTTGCCTAGCTACTCACTGGACCCTATGATCACTCGGCTACACGTGCCTCTCTCTAATGTCAATATGCCTTGTCTATTGCTGTTTTGGTTAGTAATTTTGTCTTATTTCACTGTAGTCTCAAGCCCTGCTCAATATGCCTTAGCTAGCCCATTTGATCCACCCCCCACACATGCGATGACCGCACCTGGCTTAAATGGTGCCTCTACAGACAAAACCTCTCTCATCGTCACTCAATGCCTAGGTTTACCTCCACTGTACTCACATCCTACCATACCTTTGTCTGTACATTATGCCTTGAATCTATCCTTCTGCGCCCAGAAACCTGCTCCTTTTACTCTCTGTTCTGAATGCACTAGACAACCAGTGCTTTTAGCTTTTAGCCGTACTCTTATCCTACTCCTCCTCTGTTCCTCTGGTGATGTAGAGGTTAACCCAGGCCCTGCAGCCCCCAGCATCACTCCCATTCCCCAGGCGCTCTCATTTTTTTACTTCTGTAACCGTAAAAGCCTTGGTTTCAAGCATGTTAACATTAGAAACCTCCTCCCTAAGTTTGTTTTATTCACAGCTTTAGCACACTGCCAACCCGGATGTCCTAGCCGTGACTGAATCCTGGCTTAGGAAGGCCACCAAAACCCCTGAAATTTCCATCCCTAACTATAACATTTTACAACAAGATAGAACTGCAAAGGGGGCGGAGTTGCAATCTACTGCAGAGATAGCCTGCAGAATTCTGTCATACTATCCAGGTCTGTGTCCAAACAATTCGAGCTTCTACTTTTAAAAATCCACCTTTCCAGAAACCTAGTCTCTCACCGTTGCCGCTTGTTATAGACCCCCTTCAGTCCCCAGCTGTGCCCTGGACACCATATGTGAATTGATCGCCCCCCATCTATCTTCAGAGTTCGTACCGTTAGGTGACCTAAACTGGGACATGCTTAACACCCCGGCCGTGCTACAATCTAAGCTAGATGCCATCAATATCACACAAATTATCAAGGAACCTACCAGGTACAACCCTAAATCCGTAACCATGGGCACCCTCTTAGATATCATCCTGACCAATTTGCCCTCTAAATACACCTCTGCTATCTTCAGGATCTCAGCGATCACTGCCTCATTGCCTGTGTGCGTAATGGGTCCGCGGTCAAACGACCACCCCTCATTACTGTCAAATGCTCCCTAAAACACTTCAGTGAGCAGGCCTTTCTAATCGACCTGGCCCGGGTATCCTGGAAGGATATTGACCTCATCCCGTCAATAGAGGATGCCTGGTTGCTCTTCAAAAGTGCTTTCCTCTCCATCTTAAATAAGCATGTAGAAAAAATGTAGAACTAAGAACAGATATAGCCCTTGATTCACCCCAGACTTGACTACTCTTGACCAGCACAAAAACATCATGTGACATTCTGCATACGCATCGAATAGCCCCCGCGATCTGCACCTTTTCAGGGAAGTCAGGAACCAATATACTCAGTCAGTTAGGAAAGGTAAGACTAGCTTTTTCAAACAGAAATTTGATTCCTGTAGCACTAATTCCTAAAAGTTTTGGGACACCGTAAAGTCCATGGAGAATAAGAGCACCTTCTCCCAGCTGCCCACTGCACTGAGGATAGGAAACACTGTCACCACCGATAAATCTACGATAATTTCAATAAGCATTTTTCCACGGCTGGCCATGCTTTCCACCTGGCTACCCCTACCCCGGCCAACATCTCAGCACCCCCTGCAGCAACTTGCCCAACCCCCCGCTTCTCCTTCACCCAAATCCAGACAGCAGATGTTCCAAAAGAGCTGCAAAATCTGGATCCCTACAAATCAGCTGGGCTAGACAATATGGACCCTCTCTTTCTAAAATTACCGAAATTGTTGCAACCCCTATTACTAGCCTATTCAACCTCTCTTTCGCATCGTCTGAGATCCCCAAAGATTGGAAAGCTGCCGTGGTCATCCCCCTCTTCAAAAGGGGGAGACACTCTAGACCCAAACTGTTATAGACCTATATCCATCCTACACTGACTTTCTAAAATCCTAGAAAGCCAGGTTAATAAACAGATCACTGACCATTTCGAATCCCACTGTACCTTCTCCACTATACAATCCGATTTCCAAGCTGGTCATGGGTGCACCTTAGCCACGCTCAAGGTCGTAAATTATATCATAACCGCCATCAATAAAAGACAGTACTGTGCAGTCGTCTTCATCGACCTGGCCAAGGCTCTTGAATCTGTCAATCACCCCATTCTTATCGGCAGACTCAATAGCCTTGGCTTCTCAAATGACTGCCTCGCCTGGTTCACCAACTACTTCTCAGATTCAGTGTGTCAAATCGGAGGGCCTGTTGTCCGGACCTCTGGCAGTCTGTATGGGGATGCCACAGGGTTCAATTCTCGGGCTGACTCTTTTCTCTGTATATATCAATGATGTCGCTCTTGCTGCTGGTGATTCTCTGATCCACCTCTATGCAGACGACACCATTCTGTATACTTCTGGCCCTTCTTTGGACACTTTGCTAACAAACCTCCAGACGAGCTTCAACGCCATACAACACTCCTTCCGTGGCCTCCAACTGCTTTTAAATGCTAGTAAAACTAAATGCATGCTCTTCAACAGATTGCTGCCCGCACCCTCCCGCCCGACTAGCATCACTACTCTGGACGGTTCTGACCTAGAATATGTG
The DNA here is from genome assembly GCF_016432855.1 of Salvelinus namaycush. Taxonomy (NCBI): domain Eukaryota; kingdom Metazoa; phylum Chordata; class Actinopteri; order Salmoniformes; family Salmonidae; genus Salvelinus; species Salvelinus namaycush. Next base: position 22,135,566 of record NC_052311.1, on the reverse strand, counting down.
GACAACTACAAATACCTAGGTATCTAGTTAGACTGTAAACTCTCCTTCCAGACTCACATTAAGCATCTCCAATCCAAAATTAAATCTAGAATCGGCTTCCTATTTCGCAACAAAGCCTCCTTCACTCATGCCGCCAAACATACCCTCGTAAATCTGACTATCCTACCGATCCTTGACTTTGGCGATTTCATTTACAAAATAGCCCCCAACACTCTACTCAGCAAACAGGATGCAGTCTATCACAGTGCCATCCATTTTATCACCAAAGCCCCATAAACTACCCACCACTGCGACCTGTATGCTCTCGTTGGCTGGCCCTCACTACATATCCGTCGCCAAACCCACTGGCTCCAGGTCATCTATAAGTCTTTGCTAGGTAACGTTCCGCCTTATCTCAGCTCACTGGTCAACATAGCAACACCCACCCGTAGCACTCGCTCCAGCAGGTATGGTCATCCCCAAAGCCAACACTTACTTTGACCGCCTTTCCTTTCAGTTCTCTGCTGCCAATGATTGGAACGAATTGCAAAAATCTCTGAAGTTGGAGTCTTATATCTCCCTCTCTAACTTTAAGCATCAGCTGTCAGAGCAGCTTACCGATCATCGTACCTGTACAGTACACAGCCAATCTGTAAACAGCACACCCAACTACCTCATTCCCATATTATTACTTACCCTCTTGCTCTTTTGCACCCCAGTATCTCTACTTGCACATCATCATCTGCACATCTATCACTCCAGTATCAATGCTAAATTGTAATTATTTTTGAACCTATGGCCTATTTATTGCCTACCTCCCTACATTTGCACACACTGTACATAGAATTTTCTATCTTTCGTGTTATTGACTGTACGTTTGTTTAAGTGTAACTCTGTGTTGTTGTCGCACTGTTTTGCTTAATCTTGGCCAGGTCGCTGTTGTAAATGAGAACTTGTTCTCATCTGGCCTACCTGGTTAAATAAAGGTGAAAAAGATGATGGTTATAATATCAATATTTGCGCATAAAGACGTTTCCACCGCCATTTCCCGCATAACTTCCTGTTTCTATCACAGCTGTCGTGATTTTTTCTATATGCTATGACTTTACTCACATAAAAACTGTGGATGGAAACGTGGTTACTGTTATTTCCTGATAGTTACTGGTTGAAAATACAATCTACACAGGACCTTCTAAATCAGCAGGTTTGCATGGTGATGTGAAAGATGACCCTGCCATTCTACACATAGCTTTGGACCTCATGTCCCCCAAACGCTCATTGCTTCTTTCTCTCAGGGCTATAACTTTCCCAGTGTCTGTAGCTTCATAGAACTTCCTGCAGTGACGGGGTGTGAGGGGTGTGTGCCAGGGTGTGAGGATGTGACGGGTGTGATGGGTGTGAGGGGGTGTGAGGATGTGACGGGTGTGAGGATGTGACGGGTGTGAGGGATCTGATGGGTGTAAGGGATGTGACGGGTTTGAGGGGTGTGACAGGGTGTGAGGGGTGTACCAGGGTATGAGGAGTATGACGGGGTGTGGTGGGGTTTGAGGGGTATGACAGGGTGTGATGGGTGTGACAGGGTGTGAGGGGTGTGACAGGGTTTGAGGGGTGTAACAGGGTGTGAGCGGTGTGACAGGGTGTGAGGGCTGTGACAGGGTGTGACATGTGTGATGGGTGGGAGGGGGTTTGAGGGGTGTGTGAGTATGAAGGCAAAGCCTTTGCTTCAAGAGCCTGGTGGACTGCCTACAGAACATAAATCTTTTAATGCGGCAGGTAGCTTAGTGGTTAGAGCGTTGGGCCAATAACCAAAAGGTTGCTAGATCAAATCCCTGAGCTGACAAGGTAAAAATCTGTCGTTCTGCCCCTGAACAAGGCAGTTAACCCACTGTTCCTAGGCCGTCATTGTAAATAAGAATTTGTTCTTAACTGACTTGCCTAGTTAAATAAAAATATGGGTCACTTAGAAATGTCTATAATTTTGAAAGAAAAGCACATTTTTTGTCCATTAACATAACATCAAATTGATCAGAAATACATTGTAGACATCGTTAAATGTTGTAAATTACTATTGTAGCTGGAAACAGCTGATTTTTTATGGAATATCTACATAGGCGTACAGAGGCCCATTATCAGCAACCATCACTCCTGAGTGTTAGCTAATCCAAGTTTATAATTTTAAAAGGCTAATTGATCATTAGAAAAACCTTTTGCAATTATGTTAGCACAGCTGAAAACTGTTGTTCTGATTAAAGAAGCAATAAAACTGGCCTTCATTAGACTAGTTGAGTATCTGGAGCATCAGCATTTTTGGGTTCGATTACAGGCTTAAAATGGCCAGAAACAAAGACATTTCTTCTGAAACTCGTTAGTCTATTCTTGTTCTTAGAAATGAAGGCTATTCCATGCGATAAATTGCCAAGAGCTCCAGAGTTCCTCTATGGAGATGGGAAAACCTTCCAGAAGGACAACCATCTCTGCAGCACTCCACCAGTCCGGCCTTTATTGTAGGATGGACAGACGGAAGCCACGCCTCAGTAAAAGACACATGACAGCCCGCCTGGAGTTTGCCAAAAGGCACCTAAAGACTTTCAGACCATGAGAAATAAGATTCTCTGGTCTAATGAAACCAAGATATAACTCTTTGGCCTGAATGCCAAGCATCACGTCTGGAGGAAAACTGGCACCATCCCTACGGTGAAGCATGGTGGTGGCAGTATCATGCTGTAGGGATGTTTTTCAGCGGCAGGGACTGGGAGACTAGTCCATATCGAGGGAAAGATGAACGGCGCAAAGTACAGAGAACCTGCTCCAGAGCGCTCAGGACCTCAGACTGGGGCGAAGGTTCACCTTCCAACAGGACAACGACCCTAAGCACACAGCCAAGACAACGCAGGAGTGGCTTCAGGAAAAGTCTCTGAATGTCCTTGAGTAGCCCAGCCAGAAACCGGACTTGAACCCTTTCAAACATCTCTGGAGAGACCTGAAAATAGCTGTGCAGTGACGCTCCCCATCCAACCTGACAAGGCTTGAGAGGATCTGCAGAGAAAGAATGGGAGAAACTCCCCAAATACAGGTGTGCCAAGCTTGTAACGTCATAACCAAGAAGACCCGAGTCTATAATCGCTGCCAAAGGTGCTTCAACAAAATACTGAGTAAAGGGTCTGAATATTTCAGTTTATTATGCTTAATACATTTGCAAAAATTTCTACAAACCTATTTTTGTCATTATGGGGTATTAAGTGTAGATTGATGAGGGGGGAAAACAATTGAATCCATTTTAGAATAAGGCTGTAACGTAACAAAATGTGGAAAAAGTCAATTACTTTTTCCAAATTTTGTTTTGTTCCAACCTGAATTAAAAATGGATTAAATTTAGATGTTGTGTCACTGGCCTACACACAATACACCGTAATGTCAAAGTGGAATTACGTTTTTGGATATTTTTACAAAATAATGTATAAGTATTCAAGCCCTTTGCTTGGTAAACCTACTTAAGTTCAGGAGTAAACCATTGCTGAACAAGTCACATAATAAGCTGTATGGACTCTATGTGCAATAATAGTGTTTAGCATGATTTTTGAATGGCTACCTCATCTCTGTACCCCACACACACAATTATCTGTAAGGTCCCTCAGTCAAGCAGCGAATTTCAAACACTGATTCAACCACAAAGACCAGGGAGGTTTTCCAATGCCTTGCAAAGAAGGGTAGCTAGGTAAACATCAAAAAGCAGACATTGAATATATCCCTTTGAGCATGGCAAAGTTATTAATTCACTTTGGATGGTGTATCAATACATACAGTCACTACAAAGATACAGGCATCCTTCCTAACTCAGTTGCTAGAGAGGAAGGAAACCGCTCAGGGATTTCACCATGAGGCCAATGGTGACTTTAAAACAGTTACAGAGATGAATGGCAGTGATAGAAGAAAACTGAGGATTTTCAACATCATTGTAGTTACTCCACAATACTCAACTAAATGAGTGAAAAGACTGTACAGAATAAAAAATATTCCAAAACATGCATCCTGTTTGCAATGACCTTATGTCCTGAATACAAAGGATTATGTTTGGTACAAATTCAACACAACACATCACTCAGTGCTACTCTTCATATTTTCAAGCGTAGTGGTGGCTGCATCATGTTATGGGTATGCTTGAAGTCATTAAGAAGTTTTTCAGGGTAAAAAATAAAATGGAATGGAGCTTAACGCAGGAAAAATCCTAGAAGAAAACCTGGTTCAGTCTTCTTTCCAACAGACACTGGGAGATGAATCCTCCTTTCAGCAGGACGATAACCTAAAACACAAGGCCAAATATACACTGGAGTTGCTTACTGTACCAAGACGACACTGAATGTTCCTGAGTGGTCTAGTTACAATTTTGACTTAAAATCGGCTTGACAATTTATGGCAGGACTTGAAAATGGCTGTCCATCAATGATCAACAGCCAACTTGGTTGACAAAGCTTGAAGAATTGTAAAAATAATAATGTGCAAATACTGTACAATCCAGGTGTGCAAAGCTCTTAAGAGACTCTAAGCTGTAATCGCTGCCAAAGGTGATTCTAACATGTACTGTATTGACTCAGGGGTGTGAAAACTTATGTAAATGAGATATTTCTGTATTTCATTTTCAATAAATATGCCAAAATTTCTACAAACGTGTTTTCACTTTGTCATTATGGGGTATTGTGTGCAGAAAGGTGATTTTTTTGTTGTTGTATTTTTTATTTTGAATTCAGGCTGTAACACAACAAAATGGGGAATAAGTTAAGGGGTATGAATACTTTCTGAAGGCACTGTAATTGAGGACCATGTTTACATCCAGCCTATAGCTTCGATAATACAGAGCTGTCAGAGCACATCGTTGAGAACAAGAGAGAAAAGAAGTGAGAGCGATCATGGAGGGGGTGAAGGGAGAGGTTAGAGGGTGGCACAGGGTTGAGGGTTGGATCCCCGTGGAGGTCCATGTTCACATTGAGTGGAAGACCATTGTGTACACAAGGGCTACTCTTACACTTGAAGAAAGTATTAAATATTAATAAGGATCGGCATCCTGTCAACGGAACAGTTGTAAATCATGCAGCGCGTCAAGATCGCAGATTTTAGAGAAACAAGTAATGTCGGTACACATAAGTGTCTTATATCAGCTGAAAGCTTAAATTCATCTTAATATAACTGCACTGTCCAATTTACAGTAGCTATTACTGTGAAGAAATGCCATGCTATTGTTTGAGAGCTCCTAACTAAATTCACCTCTGAAGGTGAAATGTGTACTTACATTCTGAAATCTTGCTCTAATTTATCATCCAAAAGGGTCCCAGAGATAACATTAAGTGTCGTTTTGTTAGATAAAATCCCTTTTCATATCCTAAAAAAGTCCATATAGCATGCACGATCAATTTTGTATTTCCACTCGTTCAATTTGCAAAGAAAGGAATCTGTGAAAATCTCACCCTAAAAGTCATTTCAACGAGTCAAATCCCGTTTGTATGTATTCCTCAGAGATCCTAGAAGGTAACAAGACTTCAATATATCATTAAGGGTGTAGTATATCCTATAGGACACCATATTTGGTCAGAGAGCGACGCCTTCATGGAATGCTGATGACGCGGGCGGCCATCACTTGAACGACTGTATCTTTGTCAAATAAGCACCAATCAGGGTCAAACAAAGATAGCTAGATAGCCGATGAACTGGGCTTTACGGGAGTATCCATGTATATGTTGTAAAATGTAGCTACTAACCTTGTACGACAGCATGCCGTTTCAATTTGGACAAAACTTTTAAGGATATTGAGTTATGAAATTATGAAAACTGGTTGCTTTGCAAATGTTGAACTTATAATATGGCTACTAATACTTGGAAAGCTAAATCATAAGTCCAAGTATACAGATTTGATGATATTCTTGCAGAAAAATGCGAATGTCTCCCACGATTTGCCCAAATGTACCTGGGGACTTCACACTAAAAGTCTTGTAGTTCACTCATACTTCAAGTTATCCATCTGAAACTTTGCACATACACTGCTGCCATCTTGTGGACACTATTGGAATTACAACCCGTGTGATAGCTTGAACTGTGACCTTTCTCTTGCATTTCAAGATGGTGATAGAAAAAAAACAATTGTTTTTTTCTTTGTATTTTCTTCTACCAGATATATTGTTATAGTCTCCTACATTCACATTTCCACAAACAAAGTGTTTTCTTTCAAATGGTACCAAGAATATGCATATCCTTGCTTCAGGGCCTGAGCTACAAGCAGTTAAATTTGGGTATGTCATTGAGACAAAAATCGGAAAAAAGGCTATCCCTAAGAAGTTTTTAAGTCACCTATGACATTTCAGGAATGATAGTCTTCAACTTTTGTATTGATTTAAAAAAGGCTCCAAACAGTGTAACATGGGTAACAATCAAAAAGGTGTATGCCATTTTTGTCCCATATGGCGCACCTTGAAGGGTCACAAAAAAATTGAAAGAGTAAGAAAATAATTGCTGTTGCTGTATGGACTCAATACATGACTTTACAATAAGAGTCACATCTGCTGTTGGCCAGAAGGAAAATGTTCTACTAGAAACCGTATTGCTATTTTTAGGTGCCATTTAAAATAAAGAACAATCTCTCAAAGGAATGATCATTAACAGTTCAAGAAGGTAAAGCATTTACTGTGACAGTACAGTACTTTTGTTATCCAGGAAAAGGAAGCTTTCAAAGTAATTCAGTAAAGCAGAGCTCTTATTGTCTGAGCTCTTCTCTCCTTTCATTTATCTCCTGCCAGCTCCCACAATCCTTTGAGGGAAACTAGGTTTTCAGGTGCAAGGCTTTGATTGTCTCTAGTCTGCCATTTGTCTTGATTTTCCTCACCTTCACATTTCCATGGTGGAGGTTAGGAAACAACATTTTGTCCGAGGCAAGGTGTTCCCACACTGGGTAAAACACACACACCATTTTATTTCATAATGTTCTGACCCAGTTACAAGATTTGCTGGGGTACAGTATTTTGTCTGACATGTACAGTATCTGGTTGCCAAACAGTAATAAGTAATAGCTTCCTTCTAGCCACTTGGGACATTTTGTAGAGTGAGTAACTGGGATGTTGTTGATCCATGGACTACAGTTGTCTTTCAATAAGGCACTGTAATTCAGGTTACTTAATATATATATATATACTTAATCTCAAAGAATGCATGTAGCAATACTGCCACCTGCTGGAGATTTCACCACCCATACGTTTTTCGTGTTCTGTATTACATTGCATCAGAAATTGATATTTAGATAATTTGGTAAAAGACAAACATGTAAACAAAAATAATAATTATACAATACACTAAAACTACACTGTTTATACAGCATTGTGCATTTTGCCACATTACCTTCAATTATCACAGATTAAGGTTTGTAGGATTTATTTTAGTTGCAATCAAATTTAACAAAAAATGTCATACAGTATTAACAGAATGGCACAGGTGTTGATACATTCTGTTTGCAATAGTATTCAAATAATTAAAGGCTCATGACTATAGGTGTAATCCTAACCTGTGAACAATGAAACAAAAATCCGACAATGATATCAATGAGAGTTGTGTCTAATCTGTGTAAAACATGCTTGGATCTCAAATTAGGATTTAGTCCTTTATCAGCAGCTTAATTGAAAAGGGTAAATTGTCATAATCTGTGCTATGACTCAGAAGTAGCCAAATAGAACTGGCTCACTTCAGAAATCCCTTTACATTATTCTCAGTAACAAATATATTTCTAAAGAGTGGAATGATATGAATGAAGCACACGGCAGTATAATCCATCCTTGTGATTGCACCCGTAATGTACGGTGTCCAACTCTTAACACCATGCTAACTTACGTAAAAATAGGACAGTATCCTTGGAAAACACTACAAACACATACTATAAACCAGTCATTGATTGGACCCACCAGTTCCCGTAAATCAAACAGTGCATAGATAGATAAGCTGCAATACAATCCCTCCAATTATTACAGTCTGAACACTTTCTGTGGACAAAATATTGTGAATTGAGTTTGATGCCAGACAAATAGGAGGTCCGATTTGGAGTTGGGCCAATGGTGCAGCTGTGGTAATTCTTCACTCCAATTATGATAACACTTTAATTGCTAAAAATCAAATGGCTTGTGTTTCTAGGATGGTAAAGCTATAGGCAGTACAAACAAAGGATTCCCTCTCAATACGGTGAAACAACCTAAATGGTGGAGCTTTGGATTCCCCAGGTACAGTAGGGCTGAACTACGGGGGAAAATCGCTGTTGTCACAAACGTCACAACAATTGCAAAATCAAGGTGAGACAGTATTCTGTTCAATAAAGCAAAAGCCTCTAAAGTAGGCACATCATCTCCACATTGTAAGGGTGTAGTGAGAGCGTCTCCTTTTGCAGTGAGGGAAGACAAAAACTAATTTACTAGTGCACACAAAGAAATGATATATACACGTATTGGTCCATCTCTAGAAACCTCTTAGAGCATACTGTAGTCCCCAAACAGTTCCTCGTTATTCCTAGCCATGTCTTCACATCAACCATTTCAATAAAATCAAACCATGTCCAATTCCAGTGATCAGGGTTACATTCTTAAAAGGTCTTGAAAAATGGCAGATTGTGCTAAAACAGAAAATAAAGGCGAGATTGAAGAGTTGGAGCCCAAGTTGTACGCTATTGGCAGTGCCATTGGAAGGAGCAGTACTGGAGACAACAGATGCTCGTTTATCCATGTTCTCTTGTAATCAGCTGGTCTTGAGCGTAAAATAAACAATTCACGAGCTACTCACCATGACAAATCAATCCTAAACTTTTATTTAAAAGAATAGAAAAGTCTGACGCTGTAAGATTTAAATGTGTACATAGGTGTAAGGAATTCTACAAATGTGATGTAGCCAACCTTTACTGTATATAATACAAATAAAAATGTTGGGCACACAAACCTGTCCATAACTTGAGCAGCATTTGACTAACAGACACATGTAATTTCAAACTAACAAATCAAATGTAGTACTGTGTGTCCATGATGAGTCACTTGTTAATTGGAACTGAGAGGATAAACAAAATAGCAAATCTTAGGACTTGCATTTTTCCAATTAAAAACACATTGAGTGTACAGACAAGTTGCTACATGATATACTCCACTCCATTAGGGGTTCTCTACATGTTTCATACCAGACAACTGGCAAGCTATGATCCTTGGAGAACCACTTTGATTAAATATTCACTTGTTAACGGACAAAATCCTCATCAGCTAACTATCCTATGAACTGGTCAACAATTTATGAAAGTTTTATTTCCTAGTGATTCAGGCACTGATAGAAGGTTGTTGTTGCTTTTATTGTACGTGTCCCGATGTTGTTTTCAGTTCATTCTAACTGTGAAAACACTATAGCCCTCTCACAAATAAAAACACAATCACTATCACACCAAACTAGATCTGGAAATTGCACTTGATTCAATGATGCACTGGATGACATGAAAATGTTGCCAACTAAGGCTTAATTAACACAAGAGAAGATTGTCAAATCAAAACTGGTCCACCAGCCAATGAGGACAAACAAACACATTTGAAGTTGATGAGGTGTATAATCAAACATTCAAAATGTGGTCTAACATTAGGATTTGACTCTGGTTCCCCAGGCGATGGGGACTATCTCTTCTCAGTCTCCGGTGCAGTTATCTCTACCGGTGGTGTTACCTCAGATGGGGTGTGCATATCCATGACAGGGTTGACAAAGCACTCGTATTCAGAGTCCTCTGCATTGTCCTCAGCATTATCCTCGCCGTGAGCGCTCACAAAGTCGTTCTCCCACTCCAGGGCGTTGGAGTCCTCAGAGGCGGAGGCCGTACCGCTGGTCGTCTGCTTCTCACCCGGCCGGAGTGCTGCCCGGAGTATGTCCTCCTCGGTTTTAGACCTCTCCCACGCTGGGACCACCTGGTTCATCCCTGAAGACAAGGACAATTTGATACGTCTAGTTAAACATCACATGGCCATTCAAGTGGTGGTTTTGAGAGGGTTGAATTCAACAATTACTGTTGTTGTTCAATGAAACTGCACAGTATGTTCAGGGAATGTCTTTTTTGACATGTGACAAAACATCCAAGGGGACAACAAAAAGACAATAAGTAATTACACAAGCCCCCACCTTCCTCGTCCTCCCACTCCAGGTCCAGTGAGGTTCCGTCATCGTTGGTGGAGCGGGTCTTGGTGTTGAAGTCCCAGCTGCTCTCCGTGTTGGGAGTGATCACATTAGTCTCAGAGGACAGCCCTGATTACACAAACACTGGCTTATCAAATCACAGATGGTTTCAAAGAGCAAGAACTCTCAATGAGGCATGACGATTAACTTTCAGGGATACAGAAAGTGTTTTATCTTAACATAGAATGTTGGTATGCACAATTTGAGAGAAACCATTTCAAACACGGAATATAATATATAGGCTACAGAAAATGGTTGTGCTGAAATAGCGGACTCACTGCTACTCCTGAAGGCTTCTGACATGACTTTCACATTCTGTAGGTAGACATCAAAGTCTTCACCTGAGCCATGCCTAGAACAGAGTCCAACCAGTGGAGGAGAAACAGTCAACAACTCAATTTCATGGTCATACCATCACTGACACACATGGACCATGAGGTAGCCATTTTTACTTGGTTGATATACTCACTTTCTTGGATGGGCTGCGCCACCTTGGACTTCTGTCTTGCTTTTTTTCCGTTGTGCAAGCTGTTGCTTTGAAAAATAATTATACCTCAGAAAAACACTTGGTCGAAAATGTAAATGTAAATAATGATCACTTGAAGATTTGTTAGTTACATGCTGCCATTACCGACTGTGTTAAAATTAAGGTGGCAGATAGGCAAACAGATGAAAAAAATGGAATTAACCAAGGGAAAAACTGTGGAATGAATACTAAAAAAGCACAACATTGAGAAACAACTCAAATATCAAAAGAATGGAAATGAATGGATGCATAGACTAATTTGAGGTTAAGAAATGAAGTGTAGACACATGCCTTTCCCTTTTTGTGTGAATTAACTGAGGCAAATCACTACTTCAAAAGGACACTTGCCTGGGGGTACGATTTACAAATTCATATTGAGAGACTTACCATAGACTACAGTTCTTTAGATTGACAAAGGATTGACCACCAATTTGTGATATTATGTACTTGAAGTGGTTATAAAGACTAGTGTTTTCACGATACCAGAATTATGGCTTCTATCCCGATACCAGGTTTAGTATCACGATACTCGATACCAAAACGATACCACACCAAAAAAAAAAAAAAATGGGGAGGACTGTGCTCACAAATTTTTGAAATAGAACATCCAATTTAGTTTTTCTAAGTCCATAAAAATGCTTAAACCACATTAGGGGACTAGTTTTGAAGTCTGGGAAAATTCTAAGACGTTTAGATTTGAATGTCGTTACCCTTTAATTTAAGTGCTCATGCAGTTGGCATGGTTGTTTGGTTAGGTTGTTTGGTTAGCGGTGTTTCTGTAGCTCACGTGATAGAGTTTGTAAAACAAGCGTCCACTGGATTGACGCAAATAATCATGATTCTGCCAGGTAGGCATAAACTTTTTAATTTAGAAAGGTTTTTGGGAAAGCCTTTCCATCTACACAAAGACGCTCATTATTAGTATCACTAATGGCTACACACGCACCGCACATATGGCTACCATACACAGACGGGCATTCTCATTGCCTCTTCAGAAAGCGGCAGGGAATACAAATCACTGATGCGTTCTGTTCAGGTCTTATGTTAAACTTTGGCTAATTAAATAATTTAATAAATGCAATACATTTAGTTGATTTCCAAACGTGAGACACATAGAACGACCAACCGAACAATTCTAGAACCGAACTGTTTGAAATGTTGTAATGTGGAAAAAGTACAGAAGTTTTGGTGTACTGTGCAACACTAATCAAAAGAAGCAGGGGTAGAGCCAAGGAAAAGGTGGGTGAGGCGGAACAAGGTAGTGAAGGGACGACAGGCGTACTCAATAATGGCCGCCTCACCTCCTTTAGCTTTCGCTCGCGTGCCAGCCTGGCGGCCTCACGCTGGGCAGCATTTCTAGCCTCCTCTTCTAGCCTTAACTTCTCCTCTTGTGCTAATAACTGAGCAGAAATGACAAAACAAAGAACAAAGTTGAGAACAGAAAACCAAAATTGCAAAACAATTCTGAAAAGCAAATAAATAAATAAAATCTACCAAAATTAAAATATAAGGCTGCTATGAGCATGTAGGCTAAGCATAAACTTATCTTAGATTCATGTAGCAAGATAAAGTAAGGCAGTACAAAGTTCATAAACGAGGAAGTGTAATGACCTTTGAATTGAACCTTCCATTATATGAAAGCAAAAAAAAATATTTCTCCAGCCCTTTGAGGCACGGTTCTTGTGTAAGCCTACCTCTGCTTGCAACTTCTCGTCTATCAAGGTCTGCTGATCGGAAATTGCAGCATACCGGTGCTCTTTGAGGTGGATGATCTCATCTTCACTGATAGGCCTGGTATCAAAATGAAACAAACATTACCTCAAGCTCATCTTGGTTCAAGCCCTGATTAACATTATTCTTCTGATATGCATTCGTCTGTCCCCCCAAAAAGTTTCAAAGACGTACCTGGGACAGCTTTGTGGGCTCTCTGCCTGAAATTAAAATAAGACAATTTAAATACCAAAAGTGGGCAAAGAATCATACAGAACAGGCCCACAGTCATCGTGTCTTCTGTGTATCGTCAGCCAATGGCACACTTTCGGATTGTTTCAATCTAACAAATATGGTCTACATGTTCACACACTTACCTCATCACTCTCAACAAGGTTTTCAAACTGTGGGGAGACAGAATTGCACTGTAAGTACATCATGTTTTTCCAACCAAGTGATGCATGATGAAACATGACATAGGCCTACTTCCAGAAAAATGTAAGTATCATACCTCTATTGTGTAATGTTCCCCAGTTGTACTGCTTCTAAAGTATTTTGACCTGTATGGACAGAAATGTGACAATATTGACATCCATTTAGGATGCTTTCGGTCACTGCCATGTCATAGCTAGTTCTTTCAACAGAAGAGACGGGCAATTGATGCTGAGACTCAGATTGTTATAAAATAGTTTCTGTAGTTATCTTATGTTTCTTAGCATTCCTCAAACATTAATTTGTTGAATTATAATTTGATCTGAGATATGAAGCCATTTGTTTGCATGCAAATTGGCCATTTGAATTAATAGGACTAATATAATCTTCAATAAATATAGTACCGTACATCCGATTTGGACCATAATTCTTCCTAACATTGACTAAGACATGAGGAATCCAATATAATTATCAGAGCCACCCACAATCCCACCCCGGACAACCAGTATACAGTATCCATTCTGTCTGACGAGTACAAGTAGTATGGAGCTGCTGCTTGGAGTATTGCGTCTTCATCCTATGTAATTTATTCCTTGTGAATCTGGTGTTTTTTTTCCATGTTCAGAGAAATTAGCCATTGAAGTCGCTTGCATTATTTACCATACATTGTTAAAGTACCACGTTCTGCCCACTAGATGCCGCTGTTACCGCTACTGTCACCACACCCTTTAATCAATTTTGCTGGTCTCTTGTGTTTATTAAATGGATCACATCTCTATCTTTGCAACTTTTGGTAGAAATCCCCCAAAAATTGCCCATGATGAAAAAAAAATTGTGGTCATCCTCACAATTCAAGCCAGTCCCCCAGGAAAGCAATTCAGTTTGTCCTTCTCTTAGGCTTAATTAGTGTCTAGGAAACGGACCCTCCGTGTGTGGTTTATTTCCATTAAGGTCTGGATTAGTTAGACCATTACTGGAAAACAAGCAAACCATTAGGATACAGCAGTTCTAATGGTTTCAATGTTATGGTCTCTAATGGTCTTCAATGTTAAAAGTCCCAAACACACATTGCATAGTGTTTTGTAATGGTATTGGGTTGGGCTGTGTTTAATGGTAAATGTCACTTATCCCATGTTATTGAAAAAAGACTGCCATGAATGCTTTATAATTGTATTATTTTATTAGGATTGTCACAACATTTCAGTCACTAACCAATTTCTCCATCAATGTTCTGGGCTTGTAGGATGTCTAAATATCAGAATTGCATGATGGGGATAGCCCTCTCAGAGAGCTGCCATTTGTTGGACTATTCAAGGAGAGTTGGGTTGAAGCATTAGGTGGTTGAGAGAAGAACAAACAAATGCTTTCATCGAGGACTGGCTTGGCCACACAATTTATTTTCATCATGAGCAAAAGCTATTAGTTTTCTATACAAAGTTGCAAAGAAATGAGACCAGCGAAATGGATAAATGGGTGTTGGCAGTTTGAACGTGCAGCCTGGCACTAAGAACAGCGGGAAGCGTTTCCCTAGTCAGCTCCATTATTTGTGCAATGCCCCTTAAAAGTGTTGCTCTGTGCTACCAAGTGTGGCCCCCCCCCCCTTCCCCATGGGCTAGGTCTGTCTTCTGTGCGCGGCTTTGCGGCCCATCCACGGGTGAAAACAGAGTTGGGTGCTGTGGAATCGGTGAGGGTAACCAGAAGTGGTCTTGTGATAATTGTTTGTGTTTCTGCTGGTCCGAGGGAGAAGGCGCTCCACGTTAAACGAATGGGGGCAAGAAATGTGAATTGTTTTGATCTCAAGAAAAGGGCACCATTGAAAGGAGTGATAACTGGGGTAGCAGTAAATGTAAAAGTTGACCAATGATTCTTTGCCCAAGTGAAAGATTCCCGGTGTTTGTGACGCTCGTCGTTTGGTGCAATGCAGACAAGGTGGTGTGAGTGGTGAAACAGAAGAGTGATTGTCTGTTCTTTTAAGGTTTGATGTTGAGCCATTGCCCGACAAAGTGATGTTAGGATATATAAGTTATCCTGTACGAGCTTTGTGACGAATACGTTACGTTGTTACAGGTGTCAAGCTTATGGGCATGTGGCAGCAGTGTGTAGGAGGGGGGTTCCTAGGTGTGAGAAGTGTACAGAAGGGCATGAGAGAAAGAAATGTGTAGTATTGGGGAAAGTAGTGGTATATGTTAATTGTAGGGGCTGGGGATTAAAAATGTCCCGTGCGAGAGGGGCAGGTTGAGGTTTACAGGGCTAGTGTAGTGCAGAAGTTGTCAAATGCTGAGGCAGTGAAGAAAGTAGAGGAAGGTGGGTCAAGGGGGAGGGATATTATGTTATGTGTTCTACAATGCTCTACTTTCCGGTTACCCGGATAAAGCAATAAATAAACTTCAGTTAGTGCTAAATACGGCTGCTAGAATCCTGACCAGAACCAAAACATTTGATCATATTACTCCAGTGCTAGCCTCCCTACACTGGCTTCCTGTTAAGGCAAGGGCTGATTTCAAGGTTTTACTGCTAACCTACAAAGCATTACATGGGCTTGCTCGTACCCATCTTTCCAATTTGTTCCTGCCGTACATACCTACACGTACGCTACGGTCACAAGACGCAGGCCTCCTAATTGTCCCTAGAATTTCTAAGCAAACAGCTGGAGGCAGGGCTTTCTCCTATAGAGCTCCATTTTTATGGAATGGTCTGCCTACCCATGTGAGAGACGCAGACTCGGTCTCAACCTTTAAGTCTTTACTGAAGACTCATCTCTTCAGTAGGTCATATGATTGAGTGTAGTCTGGCTCAGGAGTGTGAAGGTGAACAGAAAGGCTCTGGAGCAACGAACCGCCCTTGCTGTCTCTGCCTGGCCGGTTCCCCTCTCTCCACTGGGATTATCTGCCTCTAACCCTATTACAGGGGCTGAGTCACTGGCTTACTGGTGCTCTTCCATGCCGTCCCTAGGAGTGGTGCGTCACTTGAGTGGGTTGAGTCACTGACGTGATCTTCCTGTCTGGGTTGGCGCCCCCCCTTGGGTTGTGCCGTGGCGGAGATCTTTGTGGGCTATACTCGGCCTTGTCTCAGGATGGTAAGTTGGTGGTTGAAGATATCCCTCTAGTGGTGTGAGGGCTGTGCTTTGGCAAAGTGGGTGGGGTTATATCCTGCCTGTTTGGCCCTGTCCGGGGGTATCATCGGATGGGGCCACAGTGTCTCCTGACCCCTCCTGTCTCAGCCCCCAGTATTTATGCTGCAGTAGTTTGTGTCGAGGGGCTAGGGTCAGTCTGTTATATCTGGAGTACTTCTCCTGTCTTATCCGGCGTCCTGTGTGAATTTAAGTATGCTCTCTCTAATTCTCTCTCTCTCTCTCGGAAGACCTGAGCCCTAGGACCATGCCTCAGGACTACCTGGCATGATGACTCCTTGCTGTCCCCAGTCCACCTGGCCGTGCTGCTGCTCCAGCTTCAACTGTTCTGCCTGCGGCTATGGAACCCTGACCTGTTCACCGGACGTGCTACCTGTCCCAGACCTGCTGTTTTCAACTCTCAAGAGACAGCAGGAGCGGTAGAGATACTCTTAATGATCGGCTATGAAAAGCCAACTGACAATTACACCTGAGGTGCTGACTTGTTGCACCCTCGACAACTACTGTGATTATTATTATTTGACCATGCTGGTCATTTATGAACATTTGAACATCTTGGCCATGTGTTATAATCTCCACCCGGCACAGCCAGAAGAGGACTGGCCACCCCTCATAGCCTGGTTCCTCTCTAGGTTTCTTCCTAGGTTGTTTTTCCTAGCCACCGTGCTTTTACACCTGCATTGCTTGCTGTTTGGGGTTTTAGGCTGGGTTTCTGTACAGCACTTTGAGATATCAGCTGATGTAAGAAGGGCTATATAAATACATTTGATTTATGTGATATTATGTTTCAGTAAGATTGCATTTTTAGCATGCATAGCAATGGTTATCAACTGTACCGCAGGGATGGAACGTAAGTCACAGAAAATTGAGGTTGTGGTGGCAGCTGCAGAGGCACAGTATTTGGTTGTGCGAGACTTTACATCAGAAGAGTTACAGGGTGTGTTAAGTGGTGGTGTCCCATCCTTTCAGGTTGTTGGCCTGAGGTTGGACTAAATAGATTTAAATAGTGGAGTAGGGTGGTGTTATTTTTGTATACATTTTTATGTTAGTGTAGTGTTAGGGTATTTGTTTATTTATATTTTTTTCAAGCAAAGTATAAGTGAGTTGTACTCCAGTCTAGTAGGTGGCTGTAATGCAACATTTATTGGATGCCATCCGCCCTTAAACCTCATCGAATAAACATTTATACTGGTTTTTGGAGTGGGGGGTCCCGTGGGTGACTTGACCATCTTATTGGTTCCTCGTGTCTTACTCAATGGTAGGAAGAAGTTTGGTCCAAATTGGATGTTGGGTACTATGTGTTGAATATTTTGTGAACCCTATCAATAAATAAAAAGTCACATCTGCGTGCAATCAATTAGCTTAATTTCTCAAGGATCAAATTATATTTCAACAAAATAATGTTTCATGAATGCTAATATCAGTTTCTTACCAACAGAAACAATTTCTTTACAATCTTAGATGGTGGGTGTCATGGCTTGCTGAAATGACACGGAATGGTGGTTAGTGCAGTCATGCTGTTACCAAACTTTGCATCTGCATTGTTCAAATAAATGTGTTTTTGTCAAATGTTCAGTGGAAATTGCTAAGTTGTCCTTGTGCATAGAGTTGTATGGTTTGTTTAGCTTTGCAATCATTGGTTTTTGTTTGGCATACATTTTAATGTGAAAAATCTGAGTCTCAGCATAATTCTTACCATGGAATTGCTCAGATACAGCCTGGCATCACAACTGTATCGTTATAGGCCTAACTGATATCAATAACATCAAGCCTACAGTTTATAACCTACTCAGAAATGTCATTTTCCTTTAAGGAAGCTGGATGCAATGAGTCTGTCAACAAAATGTTTTTCCATATTAGTCAATTGTAATTGAATACAGCATAAAATGCACCATGCATTTACAAAGCCGTGTGTCAGTGTATGGCAAAACCCACATGAAGGGGTGGTGTGAGGAACGCTTCAGCTTGTTGCGGGAAAACCTAGCTAGTTCGCAGGGAAAGGTAACGTTATTTGACATGCGACTCTGGCTCGTAGCTATAATTCCACTTTCAGAACAACTGGGAACTCGGAAAAATACGAGGTCAAATTATAACGTCAGTGATCTTAATGTCGTGAAGTCAGTTCCCGAGTTGGAATTCCGAGATGCATGACCGTCCAGATCGATTTTTTTCCCAGTCGGATCGCGGTTGAGTTCCCAGTTATTTTTAACACAATTCGAAACTCGGAGATTTCCGAGTTCCCAGTTGTTTTGAACGCGGCATAAGCCTTGACACCGTGGATCTTTTTACGCCGATACTGTATACTTGTGCCTAGCTAACCTTTGCTAGCCAACGTTGGTTTAAAGGGCGTATCACTTACCCGCCTCCTCGTTGTATAATGTTTGCTTCTCTTCTGAAGATTCCAGAACAATAAGCCCAACAGTTTCCCATCGCATTCTGTCAAGATATACCTTCCTTGGGTTGGGTGATAACAAGCTACTGGCGTACTGGATATTTTCACAAATTAATGGATAGCTAGCACAGGTGTACGCTCTTCGACCCGTCGCCGTTAGACACAGGTATTAGCCAGTAGCTAGCTCATACAATTACAGGGTGACATGACAGCTAATGAGCGATCAAAGTATGGACTTTAAAGACGCATTGTATATTTATATGTACAGACGCTTGTTGCAACATCAATATTCATCAGAAAAAAATGTGGCTAGATGGCGACAGCTGTGGCTTTCAGAATTCTCATTCAACATTTCCTCTTCCTTGCACGTGACTCATGTTTACTAAGCTACGGAGACTCGTCTGGCTCAAACGACGTGGACATGCATCAGGTGCAAAAACACACTAGCCATCATCATCTTCGATGAGGTTTAACGGCGGTTGACATCGAAAACATGTTGCATTACCCCCACCTACTAGACTGGAGAACAACTCCCTTATACTTTGCTTGAAAACATAAATAAACAAATACCCTACCATCTAACACAACACTCACATAAAATAATAAAAAAGAACACCACCGTACTCCACTATTTCAATCTATTTAGTCCTTCCTCAGGCCAACAACCTGAAAGGATGGGACACCAAGACTTAACACACCCTGTAACTCTTCTGATGTCAAGTCTCGCACACCCAAATACCTCTGCAACTGCCACCACAACCTCAATGTACCACGACTTACGTTCCATCCCTGCAGTACAGTTGATAACCACTGCTAGAAATGCTAAAAATGTAATCTTACTGAAACATAATATCACTTGTTGGCCTATCCCTCTGTAGTGGTACATGTCTACTAGTCACACCACTCCTCTCAGGATCCCTCACCCTTGACCCATCTTCCTCTACTTCCTTCACTGCCTCAGCATATGACAACTTCTGCACTACTCTAACCCTGGAAACCTCAACCTGCCTCTCTCACACAGGACATTTCCGATCCCCAGCCCCATGGGCACACTTACAATTAACACATACCACTACTTTCCCAAATACTACACATTCCTTTGTCTCATGCCCTTCTGCACACTTCTCACACCTAGGAACCTCCCTCCTACACACTGCTGCCACAGACTCATCAAAACTCAAAATAACAGACAATGACTCTTCTGTTTCACCACTTACGCCCACCCTGTCTGCGTCGCACCAAACGACAAGCATCAGAAACACTGGGAATCTTCCGCTTCAGTTGGTCAACTTTTACATTTACTGCTACCCCAGTAATCACTCCTTTCAGTGGCGTCCTTTCTTGAGAGCAAAACAATTCACATTTCTTTCCCCCATTCCTTGAATGCGGAGTGCCTTCTCCCTCGGACCAGCAGAAACACAAACAATTATCACAAGACCACTTCTGGTTACCCTCACCGATTCCACAGCACCCAACTGTTTTCACCCACCCTGAAACCACAAATGGATCAGCCAAAAGGCAAGGGTCCACTTTTTCCAAAAACTTCACTCCTACAATCAGACTCATCTTCATCCTGACCCTTCTTGGGCTCCAAGAACGTCACTACACCTACCACCTCCGATACGTCGCCCTCATTCACTTAAATTTCTCCTCAAGGTGATATGTAGATCAGTCAGTCAGCAGTCGCCTGCACAAGCCTCTTGTTTCAAGAAATCAACAACTTTTGGGGGGCTTATTACTTATTTTTTGTTTTCACATTAGAGGCATATATTTTGTACAACATTAAAGTAGCCCACATGTATTTTATAAAAGTGTTTGCTCCATTGACAAATGGCTCCCTCTGCATAATTTTTGCAGGTTGCGTAGAATGGCATTCTTACCTAAAACTATGGATTTCAACACTCAATAACTACGTTTCCATGAATGTGTCCAATTATTTTTTGTCGACATTTAGAAATTTGCATAGAAAATAAGAGACAATTGCCTGCTACTGTGCGTTTCCATTGAACGGTCTTGTGTCAATAAAAACATTTAGCAAAAACCTAGTCGCAAATAAAAAATGAAGGGAGCAAACATACAATTTTTTGGATGAACATTTTGGGGAAACGTCATTCTGTAAGTACAAAACGTTCCGCAACCTAGCAAATGTTCCAGCGAATTGAACGCACTCAGGTAGCCCGTGTGTGATTTTTAAATGGCGGTTGAGAACCAAAAAGGTGCATTGCCACTACCAACTGGACTGGAGTGTAAATACCTTACCCCGATACAAAAAGGGTACAAGAAAGAAAATTACCCTGCCAACCACCACATACCACTACTTTGACCCATAAAACCTAGCGGTCAAACAGGGAAATTGTTCCAATCGTTTTTCCACCATTAATTTTTCACATAGGGGATTTTAGTAACACTCAATAAGGTCTGTTTCGTGTAGGTTTAACCTGGCATGACATTTTGATAACTGTGGAAATCTCTCTAGGACAAGGTAATTAACAATATATTCACCTGTATATACACCCCCCCCAAATGAAATGCCAATTAGCTGCTAATGTGGTTAAAAAAAATAACTACAAATGCCATGAGCTGGACGAGACTGCCGAATCAAGGCAAAGGTAAGAATCTCTGGATTAACTATCTAATGTTAGCTAAATGTAGTAATGACGA
Organism: Salvelinus namaycush; assembly: GCF_016432855.1. Taxonomy (NCBI): domain Eukaryota; kingdom Metazoa; phylum Chordata; class Actinopteri; order Salmoniformes; family Salmonidae; genus Salvelinus; species Salvelinus namaycush. The sequence continues at coordinate 22,114,524 of NC_052311.1, read as the reverse complement.
AATTGGCTACATTTCTTTAACATGGACAATTCTGTTAACTGTCTTGTGTAAGTTTTAAATTGACACAATCTGTTAGCAAAGGTCTCAGCTAGAGATGACATGCAGGAGCTTGCAGGGTTTTGTCGTTTTGCATGATGCCTACTTTGATGCTAATTAGTATTTTCAAATCTGAGAGTAAACAGAGCCGAATATATTGATAAGTCCCTTGTCCGAGAGAGACTTACTGTACATGGTTATCAAAACGTCACGCTAGGGTAAACCTACATGAAACACAGGCCTTATTTTAAGTGTTTCTAAAATCCCCTACGGGAAAAATGAATGGTGGGGAAACGATTGGGACCATTTCCCTGTTTGACCGCTAGGTTTTATGGGTATTATGACACCTCCACTGTGGGGCTCTAGCTGCCTTTTCCATTACATGTTGGTTGCTATATATATATATTAATCTTAATATATATATTAATCTGATTCTGCAACAAAACAGTTTACTCCAAACGCTGGGGCCTATTCATTACTGTTGCAAAACGTTTCTTAAACAGCAGGGGAGGGACCTACCGTACCTGAATGTATCCAATAGAAACTCTTGTTTTGCTCTGTTTGCTTCCGTTTGGTTCTTAAAAACGGTAAACTGTTTCCATAATGAATATACCAATGGAAACGTACCTAATGTAAATCTGCCTACTGACAATGCCTGGACTGCACGAGACAAACATATGTACACGGTAAGCATTAAAGAATGTAAATATTTTAAAGTATCGAGCAATAGTTGGCTTCTGAAGTAGCAGCTTGAAAAATCAAGTTGATTTTAATTAAGAGTAGGTAGACCTATCTGTTCCCTGCAGTGCAGCAGTATGCATCTCACGTGACCTTCCAAACCTTGTGTGTGAGAAGCCACGATTTCCTAGACTAGTGCTACGTTCATAACCAAGTGGTAAGGTGGTAATTAGCAGTTATGAAGTCGTAAATTAGTGTTGGGTGCATTCAACTAGGAAATACCATCCAACATGGAGGTCATTAGAAGGCTTGTGATAGTTTTTTGTCTTTTTTCATTAAAAAGTATATTCAGATCTGCTTCAATTTCTAAATCAAAAGGAATTTGAACAGAAAACATTTTGTAACAACAACTTCTATTTTGTTTTTATCATTAACAACAACCGCTGAAGATACCGCCATGCTTGCTGTCTTTTTTGTTGACAAATTACGTCAGAGAGGTGGAAGTGGGAACTTGGAACCTGAGTTTAAAGGTCATGTTCCCCTGCTCAGATGTTACATGGTTGCGTGTCGTGCACCAGATTGCTATTACATGTGGTTAGCTTATAAATAAAATACCTATCTGGGCATTGTACGATCTGGCATTAGTCAAAGTCTGAGCAAGGCCTCGTGCCCATTATGAACATAAGGATTTTGTGTAAAGCTTCCTATTGGTTGATTCTGATACTTCCGAAGTGGGAAACTCCCGTGTCATCTTTCTACAACAAGTTAGCAAGTCAAATGTTAAGAGTTTGTTAGTTCTGACTAGCACGTGAACGCGGAATGATAGCCGAGTTAACCAGTAGTAATTACGAGTTGGAGGGGCGTTCAAGTGGATTTTACAAATTTACGAGATGTTATGGATTTAGCATTAGTGCTGCAGTAATGAGGTGATATTCATCACACGTGTTAGTTTTTACATAGCCAAACAGTATTGAACAAATTCACAAGTGCATACACATTATCACCTCCAATACATATGGCTTGCAAACACTTGCAAGATATTACCTTATTGCAAAGACAATATTGCATGTTGTATTGTGGTTTCAGGTTTATTGAGGCAATTTTTCCTATTCCGTTATTGCACTAGGGACTAGGCATACAGCTGACAGATTCTGAAAAGGCCATAAAAGCATGCAGTTTATACTTCAGCCTACCAATCTAGAACTTTCTCTCGGACCATAAAACAGTGGAACATTATTAGGCCAAGTAGTCACAGAAAGAGGGCCAGGACTTTCTTTTTTTTTCATGCTGCCATTCATAAACATCATTCAACTTCAATCGCCACAAGAGGGCGATAAGCACCTCCCTCTTGAGCAGAAAGAGGACTTCTTTCATAATAACCAGTTCTCCTTATTAAAAACATAACTCACTAAGCCTTTCATCCCATCACCATGTGTGTTTACGGATATATTCAATCAATCCTCATCCCAGTCTGCTGTCCCTACATGCTTCAAGAGGGCCGCCATTGTTCCTGTTCCCAAGAAAGCTAAGGTAACTGAGCTAAATGACTACCGCCCCGTAGCACTCACTTCCGTCATCATGAAGTGCTTTGAGAGACTAGTCAAGGACCATATCACCTCCACCCTACTTGACACCCTAGACCCACTCCAATTTGCTTACCGCCCCAATAGGTCCACAGACGACGCAATCACACTGCACACTGCCCTAACCCATCTGGACAAGAGGAATACCTACGTGAGAATGCTGTTCATCGACTACAGTTCAGCATTTAACACCATAGTACCCTCCAAACTCGTCATCAAGCTCGAGACCCTGCCCTGTGCCACTGGGTACTGGACTTCCTGACGGGCCGCCCCCAGGTGGTGAGGGTAGGTAATAACATCTCCACCTAGCTGATCCTCAACACTGGGGCCCCACAAGGGTGCGTTCTCAGCCCTCTCCTGTACTCCTTGTTCACCCATGACTGCATGGCCATGCACGCCTCCAACTCAATCATCAAGTTTGCAGACGACACTACAGTGGTAGGCTTGATTACCAACAACGACGAGACGGCCTACAGGGAGGAGGTGAGGGCCCTCGGAGTGTGGTGTCAGGAAAATAACCTCACACTCAACGTCAACAAAACAAAGGAGATGATCGTGGACTTCAGGAAACAGCAGAGGGAGCACCCCCCTATCCACATCGATGGGACAGTAGTGGAGAGGGTAGAAAGTTTTAAGTTCCTCGGCGTACACATCACAGACAAACTGAAATGGTCCAACCACCCAGACAGCGTGGTGAAGAAGGTGCAGCAGGGCCTCTTCAACCTCAGGAGGCTGAAGAAATTCGGCTTGTCACCAAAAACACTCACAAACTTTTACAGATGCACAATTGAGAGCATCCTGTCGGGCTGTATCACCGCCTTGTACGGCAATTGCTCCGCCCATAACCGTAAGGCTCTCCAGAGGGTAGTGAGGTCTGCACAACGCATGACCGGGGGCAAACTACCTGCCCTCCAGGACACCTACACCACCTGATGTTACAGGAAGGCCAAAAAGATCATCAAGGACAACAACCACCCGAGCCACTGCCTGTTCACCCCGCTATCATCCAGAAGGCAGTACAGGTGCATCAAATCAGGGACCAAGAGACTGAAAAACAGCTTCTATCTCAAGGCCATCAGACTAGGCTAAGGGACTAGGCTAGGGGGCAGTATTTTCAAGTCCGGATGAAAAGCGTGCTCAAAGTAAACTGCCTGCTACTCAGGCCCAGAAGCTAGGATATGCATATTATTAGTATATTTGGATAGAAAACACTCTGAGGTTTCTAAAACTGTTTGAATGATGTCTGTGAGTATAACATAACTTATTTGGCAGGCAAAATATATATAACGACGGAATTAATAGAACAAAAGGACCATTTGTGATGTTTATGGGACATATTGGAGTGCCAACAGAAGAAGCTCTTCAAAGGTAAGGCATGAATTATATTGTTATTTCTGAGTTTTGTGTCGCGCCTGGCGGGATGAAATATGATTGTCTGTGTTTGTTTGATGGGGTGCTGTCCTCAGATAATAGCATGGTTTGCTTTCGCCGTAAAGCCTCTTTGAAATCTGACACCGTGGCTGGATTAACAAGAAGTCAAGCTTTAATTTGACATATTGCATGTGTATTTTAAAGAATATTAAATATTTACAATTCTGTAGTTTGAATTTGGCGCCCTGCACTTTCACTGGATGTTGGTCAGATGGGAAGGTAGTGTCCCATCTAGCCTAGAGAGGTTTTAAACAGCCATCACTAACATTGAGTGGCTGCTGCCAACATACTGACTCAGCTCCAGCCACTTTAATAATGGAAAAATGTATGTAATAAATGTATCACTAGCCACTTCATATAATGTTTACATACCCTACATTACTCATCTGATATGTATATACTGTGCTCTATACCATCCACTGCATCTTGCCTATGCCGTTCTATACCATCCCTCATTCATATATTTTTTTTATGTACATATTCTTATTCATTCCTTTACACTTGTGTGTGTATAAGGTAATTGTTGTGAAATTGTTAGGTTAGATTACTCGTTGGATATTACTGCATTGTCGGAACTAGAAGCACAAGCATTTCACTACACTCGCATTAACATCTGCTAACCATGTGTATGTGACAAATAAAATTTGATTTGATGTTTGACAGCAAATGAATGTCCTCGCTGGCACGGCTCCCTTGACACTATGCCGAGCCCTTAAGGTCAAGTGGATTCAAATCTGATAATCCGAGTTACTGCAACACTTTATTTCACGGGGAGCAAATCACATTTCACACTATGGAGCGTGCGACGCACCAGACTATGAGCCAGGTAGAGGTACTTCTTTATCCCCCCGTCCCCTCTTACCGTTCCACTACCGCTACTCAACCTCAACTACACGTAGCACTACTATACAAACATAAACACACACACCTGCTCCAGACAGCAGGGTGACTAGGTTCTTAATGAAAAGTTGATTTTACCTGGAGACTGTGGCTATTGTTCCTTTGACTCATAGGCACTCACAGGTGGGCCTCGCTGTAAGGTAGACAACCAGGTATCTGGCAGGAAGGATGGAAAGACATTCATGTGTCCATATTGGACAGGCACGTCATAAGCAATGGGGAAGATCTCAATTGCATACTCCTCACGTCCTCTCTCCTCGCCTCTCTCAAACCCATTGGATGAGAAAGCCGGAGGTCCCGCCCCTCTGACCTCCTCCAATGGGTTTTGAGAAGGAGACAAGGAAAGAGGACATAAGGAGTATGCCATTGGGAGAATCGCAATTGCATACTCGTGTCCTCTTTCCTCACCTCCTTGTCAACACCCATTGGTGGAGGTCAGAGGGAAGGGACCTCTGACTTTTTCATCCAATGGGTTTTGAGAAGGAGAGAGGATGTGAGGAGTATGCAGTTGATATTCTCCCATAGAGCTCTTCCCATCACTATTAATCTTATGGTACTTGTAACTGCCAAAATAATGGTAACACTTGAGTGAATGAGTGATACAAAGTATATTGAAAGCAGGTGCATCCAGACAAGTGTGGTTCCTGAGTTAATTAAGCAATTAACATCCCATCGTGCTTAGGGTTATGTATAAAAATGCTGGACAGGCCATTATTTTGGCTACCATGGCTATGCCTCCATAGGATCACAATGCCCCCATCCACAGGGCACGAGTGGTCACCAAATGACTTGATGAGCATGAAAACAATGTAAACCATATGCCATGTTCATCTGTCACCAATCTCAACCCAACTGAACGATTATGGGAGATTCTGGAGTGGTGCCGAGAGCGTTTTCCACCACAATTGTAGAATAATAGTGAAGACATCAAAACTATGAAATAACACATATGGAATCATGTAGTAACCAAAAAAGTGTTAAACAAATCAAAATACTGTATATTTTATATTTGAGATTCTTCAAAGTAGCCACCCTTTGCCTTGATGACAGCTTTGCACACTTGGCATTCTCTCAACCAGCTTCACCTGGAATGCTTTTCCAACAGTCTTGAAGGAGTTCCCACATATGCTGAGCACTTGTTGGCTGCTTTTCCTTCACTCTGCAGTCCAACTCATCCTAAACCATCTCAATTGGGTTGAGGTTGGGTGATTGTGGAGGCCAGGTCATCTGATGGTCAAATAGCCCTTACACAGCCTGGAGGTGTGTTGGGTCATTGTCCTGTTGAAAAACAAATTATAGTCCCACTAAGCACAAATCAGATGGGATGGCATATCACTGCAGAATGCTGTGGTAGACATGCTGGTTAAGTGTGCCTTGAACTGTAAATAAATAACTGACAGTGTCACCAGCAAAGCACCGTCACACCTCCTCCATGCTTCACGTTGGGAACCACATCCGTTCACCTTCTCTGCGTCTCACAAAGACACGGCGGTTGAAACCAAAAATCACACATTTGGACTCATCAGACCAAAGGACAGATTTCCACCAGTCTAATGTCCATTGCTCGTGTTTCTTGGCACAAGCAAGCCTCTTCTTTTTATTTGTGTCCTTTTAGTAGTGGTTTCTTTGCAGCAATTTGACCATGAAGGCCTGATTCATGCAGTCTCCTCTGAACAGTTGATGTTGAGATGTGTCTGTTACTTGAACTCTGTGAAGCATTTATTTGGGCTGCAATTTCTGAGGCTGGTAACTATAATGAACTTATCCTCTGAAGCAGAGGTAACTCTGGGTCTTCCTTTCCTGTGGCGGTCCTCATGAGAGACAGTTTCATAATAGCACATGATGGTTTTTGCAACTGCACTTGAAGAAACTTTCAAAGTTCTTGAAATGTTCCGGATTGACTGACCTTCATGTCTTAAAGTAATGATGGACTGTCGTTTCTCTTTGCTTATTTGAGCTGTTCTTGCCATAATCTGGACTTGGTCTTTTACCAAATAGAGCTATCTTCTGTATACCACCCCTACCTTGTCACAACACAACTGGCTCAAACGCATTAAGATGGAAATAAATTCCACAAATGTACTTTTAACAAGGCAAACCTGTTAATTGAAATGCATTCCAGGTGACTACCTCATGAACCTGGTTGATAGAATGCCAAGATTGTGCAAAGCTGTCATCAAGGCAAAGGGTGGCTACTTTTAAAGATTCTCAAATATAAAATATATTTTGATTTGTTTAACACTACATGATTCCATATGTGTTATTTCATAGTTTTGATGTCTTCACTATTATTCTATAATGTAGAAAATAGTAAAAACAAAGAAAAACCCTTGAATGAGTAGGTATGTCCAAACATTTGATTGGTACTATATATATAGTCAATAGCCCATTCTTCCTTTGGGTTCTCTTCATAATCTGGGTAGTCTAAACTGTAGGCTTTTAAGGCAGCCACCATGTCTGTCCTCAAGAGGGCATGGTTTATTATTTTTTACAGGGGTCGTAAGTATAAAGCTCAAAGTAGAAAATGGTTGGTAAGTGCTAAGAGTATACTGGTAGTACTACTTCTTATCCTGCCAGGTATTTAGAGATTTGTTGCTGTCCTAACTGGCTAGGAATGCCTGTGTTACAGAACGGATGGAAGGAGATATGACTAGGTGGAATAGACATCCAGATCTAGGATGTAACTTTCTACATTTACAAATCAAAAGTTACCTTTTTACCTTTACAAATCATAAGTTACCTTTCTCATAACTTCATATTTTCATCCTATGTATTTACTGATAATGGAATTAGTATAAAGCACTCTTGTTATAGCATTCCCTGACAGATTATGAAAGCTAGCTATCTCCCTCTATCTTAAAGCTATTTCTTGTATTTATCTCCCTCATGGTATTGAATGATGCTGCAAAGCAGTGTCCCTTCACTCACGCAGAGTCCAGTATGCATAGGCCTATTGGTTTTTTTGTGTGTGTTTTTAATTCTCAAAGCAATGCAGAAAATCCAAGAAAATCCCATGGAGTATCCCCCCCATCCACCGACTTACCTCCGCAGCTTCCCTCCTTCCTCTCACAATGGTGTCTGACATCATCATGGAAAACTGAAAGCAGAGCCAAGACAGATTTTCCATGATGCTAGTGCAACATCTAACGAAACAAAAATCACTGCTGTCCCAATTTTTTTACACAGTACCCTGTAGAGGAGATACTGCCAATGAGTGGTTCTCCATTCAAATAAGTCAAATAAAGTGAACATATTATGATAAATGGCTATGGTGATTATACAGCACATCTCAAATGACCTTCATTATCTTAGGGTTACTAAAATGTAAAATAGTGAAGTTGAGGTTAAAAGGAAATTTGCTGTTTGTAGGCCATCTTGTCAGTAATAGTTAATGAGATAAAACTCACTCACACACACACACACACTACAGGAAGTGACTTTACACCACAAATAGTAGCAGTAATTGACATCTAATAAATGCTCCCCTTCAACATGTCTCTAGAGTACTTTGCTAATTTCCCATTTCCTCACACTGACGTTGGAGTCACCTCGACCATATGCGTGCTGGAGCCTGCAGGGCTTCATAGTGTCATAAAGAAATGACTCTGTCTGCAGCCCAGAGGAGTGACATTGTAGAGTAACCTTTAAAATATACTGAACAAAAATATAAACGCAACATGCAACAATTTCAAAGATTTTACTGAGTTACAGTTCATATAAAGAAATAAGTCAATTGAAAAAAATTCATTAGGCCCTAATCTATGGATTTCACATGACTGGGCAGGGGTACAGCCATGGGTGGGCCTTGGAGAGCAAGGGGGAGCCAGGCCCAGCCAATCGGAATTAGTTTTTCCCAACAAAAGGGCTTTATTACAGACAGATATACTCCTCAGCGTGAAGCTCAAAGGCTATGTGTCCTAAACAAAGTCAACTTTCCACCAAGACAGGTGGAAAAAAGGGATACCTAAGTATGGTTCTCAATCAGAGACAACGATAGACAGCTGCCTCTGATTGAGAACCACACCCGGCCAAACACAAAGAAATACACAACATAGAACATAGAATACCCACCCCAACTCACGCCCTGACCAAACCAAAATAGAGACATAAAAAGTATCTCTAAGGTCAGGGTGTGACAACGTGAATTTCACATGTGAACTCTTCAAGCTGCCAGCCCAACTCTTCAATCTGGGGCTACATCTCCCTCTATTCAGTACATTTGAAACAGCGGTATGGTAGCCATGTCAGTAGAATCTGGTTGCCATGGTTAATGTCTGACCTACACTGGGCTGGTGCTGGTTGGTTTTCTAGTGGCAGGTCCAAATTAAGCGATTTGCCTTAGCTGGTGGGGGGACGGAGTGTGAGTGGCCCCCTGTGGAACCGTGTTCCGTTTTAGCACTGCCTATAAGCCCCAGTACACTAAGTTGACAAAGACAGACACCACTCCTTCTGTATATAGGTCATTTAGCAAAGTTTCCTATGCAGGGCAGACTCCTCTGTAGCTCCATGGGGAGTGATGGGTGTAAATTGCTTCATCTTCATTTTTAACACTCTCTGTAATAGATATGTACAGTATGGCTTCATTGATCCAACATCTGTTCTAGCCAATCCCTGATCAGAGATTATCACTACTGCTTTGTGCCCTTCAGTAATAGGTTCGTTGGTCTACACAGGAAAACCCCATTTCAATTCAGAGGACATGGAAGTGGAAAGACCCTGGTTTCCCAATGTTGTTATACACTACTTTCTGGGAGTGTGCTGGATGCAAACCAGTTTCCTGCTACTAGGACATGCTCGCTCTCTCTCTCTCTCTCTCTCTCTGTGTTTGTGGAGGGAAGGGTGGTGTCATTAATCCAAACCATGTGATCTAATTTCATGTTCCCTTCTACTGTGTATAACCCAAGTGTAAACTTTGGACTGCTGTTCATAAGAAGTAAGTAGATCCGGCCGGGTATCATCAAATGTTATTATTGCGTCAACGTTTTGGAAATGGATACCTTCTCAGCGTTACCTCCTGTCTTCATTACATCCAGATGCTGAAATCCGGTCCCCAGCAACTTGGAACTTCAACCCAGATCAGCAATGCCTCCCAGCCACAGATCCATAGTGATCCACCAGATGGCGTAGATACTAGAGGTTGACCGATTATGATTTTTCAACGCCGATGCCGATTATTGGAGGACCAAAAAATGCCGATACCGATTAATCAGACGATTTTTAATTTTATTTGTAATAATGACAATTACAGCAATACTGAATGAACACTTATTTTACCTTAATATAATACATCAATAAAATCAATTTAGCCTCAAATAAATAATGAAACATGTTCAATATGGTTTAAATAATGCAAAAACAAAGTGTTGGAGAAGAAAGTAAAAGTGCAATATGTGACATGTAAGAAAGCTAACGTTTAAGTTCCTTGATCAGAACATGAGAACATATGAAAGCTGGTGGTTCCTTTTAACATGAGTCTTCAATATTCCCAGGTAAGAAGTTTTCAGTTGTAGTTAGTCCTATAATTCATATAATATTTCTCTCTATACCATTTGTATTTCATATACCTTTGACTATTGGATGTTCTTCTTTGGTATTGCCAGTGTAACAGTATAGCTTCCATCCCTCTCCTCGCCACTTGAACCAGGAAAACATCAACAACAGCCACCCTCGAAGCAGCGTTACCCATGCAGAGCAAGGGGAACAACTACTCAAAGTCTCAGAGCGAGTGACGTTTGAAACGCTATTAGTGCGCACCCCGCTAGCTAGCCATTTCACATCGGTTACACCAGCCTAATCTCGGGAGTTGATAAGCTTGAATTCATAAACAGCAGAGCTGCTGGCAAAACGCACGAAAGTGCTGTTTGAATGAATGCTTACGAGCCTGCTGGTGCCTACCATCGATCAGTCAGACTGCTCTATCAAATCATAGACTTAATTATAACATAATAACACACAGAAATACGAGCCTTAGGTCATTAATATGGTCGAATCCGGAAACTATCATCTCGAAAACAAAACGTTTATTCTTTCAGTGAAATACGGAACCGTTCCGTATTTTATCTAACGGGTGGCATCCATAAGTCTAAATATTCCTGTTACATTGCACAACCTTCAATGTTATGTCATAATTACGTAAAATTCTGGCAAATTAGTTCGCAATGAGCCAGGCGGCCCAAACTGTTGCATATACCCTGACTCTGCGTGCAATGAACGCAAGAGAAGTGACACAATTTCACCTGGTTAATATTGCCTGCTAACCTGGATTTCTTTTAGCTAAATATGCAGGTTTAAAAATATATACTTCTGTGTATTGATTTTAAGAAAGGTATTGATGTTTATGGTTAGGTACACGTTGGAGCAACAACAGTCCTTTTTCGCGAATGCGCACTGCATCGATTATATGCAACGCAGGACGCGCTAGATAAACTAGTAATATCATCAACCATGTGTAGTTATAACTAGTGATTATGATTGATTGATTGATTGTTTTTTATAACAAGTTTAATGCTAGCTAGCAACTTACCTTGACTTCTTACTGCATTCGCGTAACAGGCGGGCTCCTCGTGAGGCAGGTGGTTATAGCGTTGGACTAGTTAACCGTAAGGTTGCAAGATTGAATCCCTGAGCTGACAATGTAAACATCTGTTGTTCTGCCCCTGAACAAGGCAGTTAACCCACCGTTCCTAGGCCGTCATTGAAAATAAGAATGTGTTCTTAACTGACTTGCCTAGTTAACCTGTTGAGGACAGAGGGCGCTGTTTTCACAAGTTTTTTTAAAAATCGGCGTCCAAAATTACCGATTTCCGATTGTTATGAAAACTTGAAATCGGCCCTAATTAATCTTCCATTCCGATTAATCGGTTTACCTCTAGTAGATACGGGTACGCTCTGCACATTTCTGTTAAGTCAGTATCTCTCTACAATAAAACAATAAGATACAGTAGTCCAATAATGTAGTGGTCTAACCGTAAAAGGTGGAAGAGGGTTTCTGGGAAGACACAAGAAGCATTTGTATTGATTGGTATTTTATAGGTCCAATTTGCATGTGTACAATGCCATGATAACAAAGTGTGATTTGGTCTAAGTTGATTTGAATCGCCCACTCTCTCTTGCATTTTGTGTAAGGCTGAAAATGCTCAGAACCATGCATCTCCTCCCACCCATCCACATATGACCCTGCACATCTTAAATCGTCAAGACAGCCCACACACACTCCTCTTGTGAGCAATCCCAATATCAATGGGTCAAAGAGCCTTCGTGTAACGCACATACAGTCAGGTCCGAAATTATTGACACCCTTGAAAAAGATGAGCAACAAATACATGAAAATAGAGCTCTTTGGCCACGCACACCAGTGGTGGGTTTGGCGTGGAAAGAAAGATTCATATTCAGAAAAGATCCCCATACCTACTGTAAAATAGGGAGGTGGATCTTTGATGTTATGGGTGTATTTTGCTTCCACTGGTCCTGGAGCCCTTGTTATAAGGTCTACGGCAACATGAACTTTACCAAGTACCAGGACATTTTTGTTAACCTGGTTGCCTCTGTCAGGAGGCTGAATCTTTGTAACGGCTGTCTAATTCCTCCTCCTCGGATGAGGAGAAGGAGTAAGGGTCGGACCAAAACGCAGCGTTGTATGCAGACATAATGGAAATGTATTAAAGACAAGACGAACACGACAAACACTTGAATTGATTACAAAATAACAAACGACGTAGACTGACCTGAACAAGAACTTACATAAACACAAAGAACGCATGAAACAGGAACAGACTACCCAAACGAACAAACGAAACAGTCCCGTGTGGTGCGACATACACAGACACAGGAACACTCACCCACAAACAAACAGTGAGAACAGCCTACCTTAATATGGTTCTCAATCAGAGGAAACGTCAAACACCTGCCTCTAATTGAGAACCATATCAGGCAACACATTCAACCCAACATAGAAACACATAACATAGACTACCCACCCAGCTCACGTCCTGACCAACTAAACAAAGTAAAACAAAGGCAAATAAAGGTCAGGAACGTGACAACCTTTCCCTCCTTATGCAGCTAGCCCTCCATTTTCCTGCGGTGAGAATTTACACTCCCCCATATATTATATACAGTACGTCCTGGAATAATTGGCATCCTTGATAAAGATGAGCAAAAAAGGCTATTGAGTAAATAATACAAACCTGATGTATATTGTATGCAAAAAAAAAAAAAATGGGGGAAATGATACTACTACAATTTCTTAGAGAATTTAAAAACATTTTTTAACAAGTAATATATTTGTTTTTCTTCTCAAAAGAAGTTAAAATTATTGGCACCCCTGTTTTCAATAACTTACCTTGTGAGGATAACTGCACTGATACTTTTTCTAAAATGTTTTATGAGAATGAAACACATCGGGAGGTATTTTAGACCATTCCTCCACACAGAATTTTTCCAGATCCTTGATATCCTTTGTCTGTGCTTATGGACTGCCCTCTTCAATTCAAACCACAGGTTTTTATTGGGGTTCAAGTCCTGAGACTGAGAAGTCCATTGAAAAATGTTAATTTTGTGGTCAACCATTTGTTTTTGGATTTTGATGTGTGCTTGGGGTTATTGTCTCACTGGAAGATCCACTTGCGGCTACAGTTTCTTGAAGCAAGTTGATACTTGTGTTCTGAAATAAGTTGCAATGTTTAGAAAAAAAGGGAAAGGACTGAAAATGGACCCATAAGCTGTTGATTCAGTACATTAAATAATGATTTTGGCCTGCACCTTGAAAACTTGCAGAACACTACTGTATGGTCGCTGCGTTGGTGTCAGAAGTGGGATGGCACCACTCCACTTCTGACATCATGTTAACTAAGATGCTTTGTCTACTGTTTTGATAGCATCTCACTCCAGGTCTATCGTCATTACATGAAAGTATTGACAGCAAGGTTCTCCCTTTAAATTTCAAGGTACTCCATGATAGACATGGTTGTTCCATACAACCGAGGCAAGATGCTACACTCCCAAGGTATGTTAATGATAACCAAGGTGTATAAAATTGAAGCTGGGGGCCGAAAATTCTCAATCAGAGTTCCACAGTTATTGAACAGCTTGTCAAATCAGGTAACAGGGGTAGTGGGGAACATACAAGATGCTTTAGGAAAATATTCTCAGTGGTGGTGTGCAGACCTCTCAATACTTTACTGGAATCGTCATTTCCACACACTGCTTCTATAATTGGCCCCATTGCTTCTAGTAGACTTGGTCCCACTGTCCCAGTGAGAGCATTAACACACATACTCACTCATATCAATCATTTCATAGTATCCCCATAACCTCCAAACAATTCCCAATGATTCTGCACTTAATATAACAATGGCAAATCTCTACGCTTTTAATGTGATATTCAATTAATTTTTTCAGCTCAGCACATGAGGTTCTGCTAGGATCCTTATCAGCATTCCATTGCTAATGGCGGATTGACTAGGAGGTACCGCTGTTGTCGATGGATTTTAAGATGATTTTTTTTTTCTCAGAGAAATCACACAGAGGGTGAACATGATTTTACATTCACAGGTCTTTCTGAATGGCAGGCTCACTGTCGCCTCCTGACTATTCATATAATACATCAATATATTAAGTAAATGCAGTCAGGTGAATTAACAGACTTCTATACCTCCCCCTCAATCTGTCACTTTAATGTCTATTCCTCACAAAGTCTGCTGTTTTTGAGTGAACAGAGGGAGCCAAAGTACAAATTTAAGTGAGCCATTGAGAATATCATTCAAACCAATGTGTTTTTAGTGGGGGGCTGTGCATTTGCTGCTATTAGCCCATAGAAATGCATTAAATAACAGATTCATGGATGGAAAAACAGAGAGTAAAAAAATCTATCAAAAGGAAGTTTGTTTTAAAGTGTCTGTCCTATATCTGAGAGTTATGAGAAAGATCAGAAAAGTATTTATATATATATATTTGTACCCATACTACAAGTCCAAAAGTATATGGACAGCCCTTCCAATTAGTCGATTCGGCTATTTCAGCCACACCCGTTGCTGACAGGTGTATACAATTGAGCACACAGCCATGCAATCTCCATAAACAAACATTGGCAGTAGAATGGCCTTACTGAAGAGCTCAGTGACTTTCAATGTGGCACCAACAGTTCGTCAAATATCTGCCCTGCTAGAGCTGCCCCGGTCAACTGTAAGTGCTGTTATTGTGAAGTGGAAACGTCTAGGAGCAACAATGGCTCAGCTGCGAAGTTGCTCACAGAGTGGGAATGCGGTCTGTCCTCGGTTGCAACACTCACTACCGAGTTCCAAACTGCCTCTGGAAGCAACATCAGCAGAAGAACTGTTCGCCGGGAGCTTCATGAAATGTGTTTCCATGGCCGAGCACCCGCACACAAGCCTAAGATCACCATGTGCAATGCCAAGCGTCGACTCGAGTGGTGTAAAGTTCGCCGCCATTGGACTCTGGAGCAGTGGAAGTGCATTCTCTGAAGGGATGATTTACGCTTCACCATCTGGTAGTCCGATAGACGAATTTGGGTTTGACGGCTGCCAGGAGAATGCTACCTGCCCAAATGCATAGTGCCAACTGTAAAGTTTGGTAGAGGAGGAATAATGGTCTGGGGCTGTTTTTCATGGTTCGGGCTGACCCCTTAGTTCCAGTGAAGATAAATCTTAACACTACAGCATACAATGACATTCTAGATGACTCTGTGCTTCAAACTTTGTGTCAGCAGTTTGGGGAAGGCCCTTACCTGTTTCAGAATTACAATCCCCCCCGTGCACAAAGCGAGGTCCATACAGAAATGGTTTGTCGAGAGTGGTGTGAAAGAACTTGACTGGCCTGCACAAAGCCCTAACCTTAACCCCATCGAACACCTTTAGGATGAATTAAAACGCCGACTGCGAGTCAGGCCTAATCACCCAACATCAGTGTCCGACCTCACTAATGCTCTTGTGGCTGAATGGAAGCAAGTCCCGCAGCAATGTTCCAACATCTAGTGGAAAGCCTTCCCAGAAGAGTGGAGGCTGTTATAGCAGCAAAGGGAGGACCAAGGATTTTGGAATGAGATGTTCGATGAGCAGGTGTCCACATACCTTTGGCCATGTAGTGTACTTATACATGTAGTGTACCATATAATATACACTGCATGACCAAAAATATGTGGAAACCTGCTCGAACAGTTCTTGTGCTGACGTTGCTTCCAGAGGCAGTTTGGAACTCGGTAGTGAATGTTGCAACCGAGGTCAGATGATTTGCATGTGCTATACGCTTCAGCACTCGGCGGTCCCGTTCTGGGAGCTTGAGTGGCCTACCACTTCGCAGCTGAGCCATTGTTGCTCATAGACGTTTCCACTTCACAATAACAGCACTTACAGTTGACATGAGCAGCTCTAGCAGGGCAGGAATTTGATGAACTGACTTGTTGGAAAGGTGGCATCCTATGACGGTGCCACGTTGAAAGTCACTGAGCTCTTCAGTAAGGCCATTCTACTGCCAATGTTTGTCTATTGAGATTGCATCATGTCCTGTGATGGAAAACCCCATCGTGTTCGTGAGATTTTCCTCTTTCCATAGAGTAGGCCTAACCATTGTAAGCCAAACCATTCGGCTGCTACAGACGTTTTTGTGAGAAGAGCGATTTTTGGGATGTCTCATGGTCTAACAAACACCACTGTAGCTCGGTCACCTTCCACCGCAGATGCAGAAGGCCGCCATTGGCCGATGCGGTGGATGGAGATGCAGCCCATACAAAAGAACAGGTATCTCTACTGTAAACTGATTTTGATGCTAATTACATTTCCGCCGGGGGCACAGATATCAACTCTAGGGGGTTTTAAGAGGCATGTGTGGCAAATTCACAACCCGTGGTTAACTGTGTCGGTCTGTGCACATGAACAATTCTGCGTCTTTCACATAGCAGTGGGGACTGTAGGCATATTGGTCCTCAGACAGAAGCAATACGTTTTCTAGACTATGCCAACTTGTACCATACATTTGGATCATATATGGTTAAACTAGTATTCAGGGTCAGTAATTGAAAGGCACGTCCCACTATATAAACGGTACATTGTATATGTCTATGCAATCTGCTTCGCAGAAAGAATTGGAGTAAATGTAGGTTTCTTTTAGAAAGGCTAAATATAGCCTATTCAGAACCATGGCTAATGTAAATTAACAGGCAATAATTATTACATTTGCTGGGAGTGAGAGAATCCCAGGCTTGCCATGAAGCACATAATTCCCTAAATTTGCCCCAATGTTTCAGCAGTATAGTATGTCAAACGTATATTGTCCTGTCTTATTGATTTAAGGTATATGAAAGCCAAGTTTTAAGTAGTGGAGTATGTGGCTACTATATACAGTATGTCATTGTTGGATTGTGCTATGTTCTTCTGTCTGGAAAATGGCTTATACATACTATGTACGATACCTAATAAAATCTCTAAAATAATGTAATGTGAAGCATAGAAAACAGGTTTCAAAAGAAAGAAAGAAACTATTTATATACTATGCCACTGCAAAATGAAATGCCAGTGAGACCTACTGTGAGTACTGTGCAATCCACCATTCGGAGAGAAATTACTAAGAATAATGTACCTTTTCACCTTGGCCTCAAAAAACTATATTCGAGGACACCAACTCAATTATCATTTTTCCCAATGATGAAAAGCTCAGTGCATGATTTTAGTGGTCTCTGCCTGTTATTGACAACTCCTTTACATGTATGGTGTCATAAAGCTTACTTTTGGAATATAATTAACCGTGTATCATTCTTTATGATAGAGTGGTGATAGCTGGGTAATCAAAAGATGCCTGATCAAGACCTAAGGGTGGAAACGTTGTTAATAAATATCACCTGGGAGCATAAGCAGCAGTGTACGGCGTTTTCCTTTCTGTTTTCCAATCAAAAGATCAGCCCATCAATGGGAAACCTACAGTATATGCTTGGTCCCAACACTCACTCTATCGTCACTTCATAGGAACCACTGCTTTGAAGCAGAGGGACAGGGTTCACGGTGTAGCTTTTGCCGCTGTACTGTACCGTCGGTCGCTCTGGATGTATTGGGGTGGAGCTGAAAAGTCCTCCAGCTCTATTTAAAAGAGGACTCTTCACAAAGATTGTTTCATCGCTGTGGTAAAAATAGATTGGGATTTCATCAGAGGAAATCAGTCTCCCTTAAAGGGTTGTGCTACCCAGGAGACGGAAATGAGGGAGATTTAGCTTGGATCTACTCCGCAGCCATTTTAGTCCTTTGGAATTCCTTGATTTTTCTTTCCCACACATAAAGCCATTGTGCTAATGTTAGCTATGAGTCACCATTAAGTAAGTACAGCATCAGGATGCCTTATTTATGTAATGGAGTTATTGTAGATAGTGGTAATGTATTCTACTCAAGATGACTGTTTGGGGGGGTAGAGGATTGAAATGGTTGGTACTGAGGAGTCTTATGTCAGCGTTACATGCTAATGTCATGAAGTGAACTTGACTACTCAGCTTTAACCCCCTTGTCCACTGTTGACACTTCTCCCACTGGGAATAAGTTGGTCATTTTCCATGAGACAATGTTGTATCCATGTGGAAAACGTATTGAATTTGTAAGTCATCAACGTACATGCATTGTCATATTTTTTCCTGACAAACTTTAAAGAACACGAAATGTCTCAAAGTTTTGCTGATTTTGCAAATTCACTTTGGTTGAGCACTTAAATCAAACAGTGGTCAAAAGTAGACATAGAACTGATGTCAGTGCCCAGTCAGTGGTCCCTTGCTTTCCAGAAAGATTGGTTCCGCTTTCATTCATCCGGCTGGCAATTATCAGAAGTCATTGCTCATCCAGTTCTGCTGTGATCTGCTGGACGGTCAGTCCACAGGAGGGATTTTACATTATGCTTGACTCCGGTTCCTGCAGCTTCAGCCCACTATCATAGGCAGAACGATGTGAATTACACCCCGATGGCTTTAGACTACTTAGCTACACTTTTTTCAATGAAGTAAAAAAATATTTAGGGGTCACACTTGCATGCCACTGACCTGTCACAGCGGATGAAGGACACCACGGACACACACTGTGCTTCTTATGCCTCGGCCCCAGTTCAGCAGCATCAAATGAGGTCAATATGCACCAAGTCATCGCCATCCCAGAGTGTCAACAGCCCCGGTCTCTGTCAGCGAACACATCCCCTACAGGGGCAGCAGTCATGTGGAAAACTTCACACGTCACATGCAAATAAATGACATCACGTCCAATCATTACTCATTAATTAATGTGTGCCCTGCTCAATTGAATGAGCTGAACCACTGTGTGTGAGCGAAGACAAGAATGACAGCGGACAAAAGATGCTTGATTTGAGTCTTCACAAGTTATCCCTGGGTGTTGGGTGGTCATTGCGAATTAGGAGGCGAAAGTAAGACTGCAAATTGTGTCCTGTGATAAAAGTGGGAAAATAAGAATTAATTAGCACCTACCGATTGTGCGGCGATGGAATGCTTGAGGGAGAATGTTAAACATGTCCGTTCACGTTTCCCTTCAATTAATGCTCAACATACTCACAGCAACAATATTCAAGAGAGGAAATTAGAGAGGAGTGCCTGTTAGCTGGAAGAGAGGCATAGAACCTCAAGTGGACAAGAGTAAATGTCACGTACACCCAAACGTACATGTAGATTACCTTTTGGTTTGCAGCTGGCAAAGACACTCATTCACAAATGGACAACAACAATCATTTGGCTATTTCTGTCACCAGATTCAAGACATCAAACTAGGCTAGAATAAATTACCCTTCATTCCAGATGCCCTATATAGGCTATGCATGATTCAAAACAGGGTGTCTCAATTCCTGAAAGATATCAACACCCACTTCAAATATGTAATTTAAAAAAACAGCTTTGTGAAGTAAAAGGGGTCTCACGTCTGAATGTCTTACTGTTACAGTAAGCTCTATAACTCTATGTTGAGGGTAGCAATTGGGAATCTGGCCATGGGTCCAGCCATCTCCTGAGAGCCTCTTCTGAGAACCGAGGGCTATTTCCAGTGAACTAGTCTATTTATACAGTACTGCTCGCCTCAATAGAGAAGCAAAATTAGCCGGATCTTTCAAGCAATCAGAACAGTAATCTGTCCGACTAAGTTGAATCAAAGCCGTGGCTTGGTTGAGTATTTTGATAGTTCAGGTCAGTTTCAATCCTCAGACTTGTGAGATCACGATCACCTCAACAAATGGAGTGTACCACCTGAACAGGAGGTGTGTATCATAAATTAACACCTTTTCAGGAGGAAGTGATTGAGTTCATTAGCCTTTTGCTGTGTGTCTGTTTGTGAGTGGGGTGTGTGTGTAGTCATTTTTGGTGTCAAGTCCCCAACTGCGCTGGATGTGTTTGAAGCCGCTTCAGGGTACAGATACTAATGAGATGGAGTCCTCCAAGGTTATGGAATGCAGCGCACACTAATTCACAAACAACATTAATATTGAGGAATTAAGGAAGACGCTAAAACAAACTTCCAGAATTAAAACTTAACAAAGTCACATGGTATGATATTCAAAGTTATATGGAAGACATGTACCAAACAATCAATGAAATGCATAAAAAATATTGCAGAATCAAGCTTGTTATTACAGTAGAATGTTTTCTGGCATTTAAGCAGCTGGTGACATTTCTCTTTCTCCCGTGTCCTCTCTCTCATTACTTGGTCTAATGGACATTGATGAGCCTCGTTGATGCATGCTTTGTTTGCTGTACATACAAGCTAACACAGTATACACTGGCACTTGTAGGCAGCAGGTCTTTATTTCTTAAACAAGGGCGGAAATTAGGCGTTCATTTATAAGCCATTTCTGGTGATGATTTTGCATGCGTCTCCGGGGTACGGGCTGGTGGGAGATGTAAGGAGAGGCGTAAAATAACGTTGGTGGGAAAACGTTTGCCCCAGAGCTTGTGTGTGCAAGTGTAGTGTTCTCTCATTCTCTCTCTCCGCTTTTCATTAATACATTACTCCTCTGGAGCATCAACTGTGCGCTTTATGAAGCACCCCCTCTCCAATCGATTGGTGTACTACTGGAAACAGTAAGACTGGAAACGGACTATTGTTGCAATGCAGTCTTGTCTTCCTCTCTCTTTCTCCATTCAGATGCAGTCAAATAAAGAAAACCCCTGATTCTCTCCTCCAGTGAATATAGTCTGATATAGAGGGGTTTGAATGTGAGGCACCAAATGATGTCATCTATGGATGCATGTATGCTGTACAATGCCCCACTGGTGACACTTGCTTGATGGTCTACTTGCTTGATGGTCTACTTGCTTGATGGTCTACTTGCTTGATGGTCTACTTGCTTGATGGTCTACTGGTCCAATGGTCTACTTGCTTGATAACTTGATCGTCGTCATCCTATTATGAAAATGTAATGGTTACATTTGAAAATGAAAGAGAATGTGAAAGGCAAAAGCAAAACGGTCTGATTAGATTTGAGCTTTCTCCTTTCCCCAGAAATTCAACAATACCCTGGCAGTTACTGTTCATTTCAAAAAATGCATGATAAAGAGACTACTACTGCTTTTCCACCATGTATTGGTCCCTTGGGCTTTCAAGGTGCATCCATAACACTTTTCTCCATGAAGTTGACAAGAAATGTACTCCTTGTACAACTCCTGTTTGGTCTGTATGAGTTCAGCAGACTACCTCATGGCCTCCGCAATGCTCCTGGCTCCACCATGAGAAGGTAACCTTTGCCCCTTCAGAGGAGAAACTGGAGAGACTGTAGACCAATGGCCTCGATCCTGCTGCGAAGAATTGAGTTCAAGTGCGTCTCACTCACGTTTTCCTACGATACATGTAAATACTTGTGTGACAATAACTCTAAACATGCATTTCTAGTGTACAATTTCTAGTAGTTTCCTAGCAGGATGAATTCATGTTTACCTACATTTCAATATCTGGTTTAGTCAATCCCCATCTTTATTCCCAAATCTCTTTTAATGCAGTGGTTCCTCTATTTGGAATAAGAAACCACCCCAGATTCATAAAAGCCTCTTACAGAGACTAAAGGATTTGGGTCGCATGGGTTTGCAAAATGTCTTATTTTATAACTTGGACATTGGCAGGATACTTGTCCTGTGTGGGTGTCTATGTGAATATTGCTATGCACTCCTTTACCCTTAGCAACTACTACGCACACCACTAAGTATTTCAGTTTGGGCTCAATTCAGGAAATATTTTAATCTTTAACGATCATCTTTTTCTCCCCTCTTTGGAAGATTGGGTATTTGATGCTCATGATGGACAGGATCTTTCCTTTATCAGTCGGCTTGAGAGCTGTGACCTTCCCAGGGCACAATTTATAATTTTGATATCTCGATCGGTGCTTTGTTCAAAGTCACTATGATTTGTAGGTTATGGTTAAGGTAAACAAATATTTTGGGTTCATATCCTCATCCTTTGATAATGTACTGTAGTTTTATCAGACTGCTTTGTGGCACAGAAAGCTGCTCTTTTCTCCCTCTCTGTGATCTCATCTCCTTGCCCCCTCTTGAGGATGTCATGGAAAGATAGTCACAGTTTGCATCCTGCATCACTTCCTCATCCGTCGCCACGGCAGCCCATGCCCCCCACCAGCAGCAGCAGATGTATGCACAACACTTGTGCTGGGCCTTTTTGCTGAGCCGCAGGCAAATGGGACGGAAACCAAGTGACATCACCATAACCTTGCATTAGATAAAGCATTGACACACCAAACTCTGCATGTTACAATAACTGTGTCATCGTTTTGGTTCCTGAAGCACCATGATGTGTTGCACCATCTGGAGCCATGTTTTGCCTGTCATCAGATCCGATCGGAAACTATCATTTAAAATAAGGTTAGCCAAATAATCATGCCAGGCTGTAATTTGCAGCAATTGTAAATCCCTTCAAACGTTTGAAAATGAATTCAAATGCACTAGTCAACAAGATGTGTTGCAATTCAGAGAGTATGGATACATTCCCAAATGTATTAACATGATATAATGTGGCTCTATTGAGATATCAGCCAGCTGTTTTCAAAGCTCATGGGCTTGTGTTAGGTTTGGGGATTTACCTTTGTCACTTTGTTAAATATGTCGTCACATTATGAAATGCATAAAAAGCCTAAAATAGCAAGAAACATAAATAGCAAGGCTTTAACTGATGATGACGACGGTGAGGAAGATGACTATCAATCATTGTTCACCCAGTCAAACACCTAGGCATTGATGCAGTGGAGGGTTTAATGCTGCAACATACCATCTATCATGTTATCTCTTTCCCTATGCTTGATGTGCCTCTGTTTAGCTAAGATGTCAGTCTTTGGCTGGGGTGTGATTACTAGACAGCTTGACTCACGGTTCTGACTCATTGGGTTCATGTGCCAACACCGCCGTGTAGCATCATCAATCCCAGCCCCAGTGCAAAGGGGCTGCTTTCTCTCTCTACCTGCCCATTACACTCTGTGTACTCAACGCAATGACCTAAAACAATTACACACAATGACATGCTTAATATACAGCTACAATGGCATTTGTATGGCTTCGTTTTCTGTTAAAATACCATAATTTACTGTAAATCTGTATTTGAGGGGATACTAACTGAGCATGTCAGGAAAATGTCTGGGTATGAGCAAAATGTTATCATTCAAATATTTGTTATTTTCTTCGGCATTTAGGTTTTAAACCAGCAAATTTCAGCATGGATGTACACACACACACAAAGCCAGTCTTATAGCCACACACACAACACACACAAACCTACACACACGCCTGCACGTACTGTACACATGCTCACACTCAAACATGTATTCGCACACATGGGCACGCGCTCACACACACACACACACAGGTGAGAAACTAGGTTATCATAGCAGTAATTTTGCTGCAGGGTATATAGCTTACAGAGCAAGAGAACCTGTTTCAAGGAGTCCTGGGACGTGGACTACCGAACACACACACAGACAGACTAAAATATGTTGATTTCTCTCATCACCGTCCTGTCCTCGTTGTAAAGCAGCACATTATTATATTAATTAAGACTAAAACAACATCCCTTATTTGAAGGCTACAATACATGATGTCCTCTCTAAGACAGAGGTCAGGTTAGACTATGAAAGGTCAAGATAGCATAATAAGCTTTACATGCCTTTTTACTAATACACTTTATGATATTCCATTGCATACATTTATGAATACTGTTACATATATGTCCAATTATTTTCTGTACATACCCAGAGTCCTCATGTGAAACATACACATTCTAATTGAATAACATACATAAGGTGTTATAGTTGGAACAAAGCCCTCCCCATAAAGAGCGTGTGCATTACTCATCCCCCACAAAGAAAGCAGCGATGCTTCAGTGTGTTGTGGGTGGACTTGGGTGGGTGGGAGGGTTATGGGTAGAACATAGGGAACTGTTGTTACCACATGATTCCAGGGCTGCATCCTAAATGGCACCCTATTCTTTATGTGGTGCACTATTTTCCCTATCAAGTGCACTACTTTTGACTAGACTAAAATAAGTACACTATGTAGAGAATAGGGTACCATTTGGGATACCAGGTTCACTCTGACTGTTCACTGTGTGCACATTTCCAGCTCCAAATCAACCTCCTGTGTTGCCAGCACATTGTTCAGACTCCCAACAAACAGAGTTCTAATTAGCTTCTCCTCTGTTAAAGCCAGTACTGTGTAAGAGCCTAGACAGTTATGTTCTGTCTGGTTGCGGAGCAGGGATTTTACCCGCAGCCCACCTTCAGGGGCATAGGCTCAGAGGGACACACACACGGACCTGGGCACACACAAACACAGACTTTTCCTCTACCTGTTAAGATTTAGGACACACACACCCACATACACTGTCTCTCTGAAGTTCCTATCTTAGGTCCAGAGAAATATGTGAAGCAGCATGTGGCTTGTCCCAGTTCCTCTACTCTACCTGTGTGCGTGCGTGCGTGCGTGCGTGTGTGCGTGTGATTGCATATTGCGACAAGACTGACCCATTTGAATCTAGAATGCAGTCGTATACAGAGTTCCACAAGCAACGTGACTCCTTAAGTCTCATCAATTGCTTTAGATAAGGTGAAGTGATGGACTGAAGCAGAAAATTTTGATTTTGCACGGAAAACTGAATATTTGACATGCACACACACACAGATGTTTTTTTCTCAGCTTATATGGCTTAGCATATGGTCCACTCTAAATGAAAAAGTTTAACAGCAGTTTTGTCACCATAGCTTTGGGGCAGGGGTGTAACTAAATACAAGCAGTCACATCCTGATTTGAAATCTGTTGGTCTCACCACTGGATTTATTGCGCGGCAGACGCACAACACAATTTTGCCATACAAAATGTAAACGCAGAACAGTGCACCGTGCACGTCTATTCTATTCATCTCTCAAGTCAAACGATGGTGTGAGACTGGGGGAGAGCATACATACTGGACTTGGGGTGGATGGATGCCAACAACTGAGAGAAGAAGGTGTTTGGTTAAGTCATCGAGCGACAGCCTGAAAGGTGCGCGCGTTCAGATGCTCCGCTGGCACGGGCTTTTTTCCCTGGCAAGAGAGAGATAACGGGAGATGATGCTGGAGTTGCTTTTGTGCCGTTCCGCTCTCTCTGCATTTGCCTAAGGGAGATGTGAAGAGGCTTAAAGTATGGCATGCAACGATGGTTTCTGCCAAGAAGGAGATGGTGACTGCGATGTACCCCAGTTATATTTCGACTCTCTTCTACCTTTTCTGCCTGACTGCTTGGTGAGTTCCTAAAATACATGATCTGGGGGGCTGATTTTCTCTTGTTAGATTGGCACGAGCTGCTCTGGTGCCGCTGTCCATGGTCCTGAAGACTCTAGGTGCTGAAATCCAAAAGTGCTCTAACTGTGTCATATGGTTGTGACTCCCAATGTTGTCATCCATAGCCTGGGTATCGGGGAGGCTGCTGTCTTTCACGATAACAAACTATTTTGATTATTTGTGTCGTTTTTCAGTGTAAAGAGAATCTCTGGAACGATAAAAAAGGATGAGAGAATATATCCTGAGAATTTCACACGCATTTTAGACCGACTACTGGACGGGTATGACAACAGACTGCGACCTGGATTTGGTGGTAGGTACCTATCTGAAGCAGTGATAGTTTTCGGCTGTCAAATGAGTTTCTATGTGGCTCAGAGATGGTTGAAAATTGTTATCACTATTGTGCCAATGCTATTGAATAGTTTAGATAGGGTATGAGGTTGCAATCAAAATTGCATTCTATTTTTCAACCAGAGCTTTTCAATACTGTTGTGAAACATGTTGCTCTACTGAGTTACGAGCACGACCTCCCACAGATGTGCAACGACATTCCATGTTTCAAAAACTGGTCGTCATGAATTGAATTAACACTTTCTTATATTCACTGCTTTGACTCTTATGTGCGACTGAATGTTTAAGTGAGTTTAGTTATGTCATCGCTGTGGAAAAAGCCGCTTAATGCACAATTTAAGTAGAACGAGTGCAGATGTACTTTTCTGTCAAATCCTCCACGAGCTCAAAGTATCAGACGCACGTTTAAAGACTATGCATTTAATGAGAAGCAACCTCTTTATCGTT
Organism: Salvelinus namaycush; assembly: GCF_016432855.1. NCBI lineage: Eukaryota > Metazoa > Chordata > Actinopteri > Salmoniformes > Salmonidae > Salvelinus > Salvelinus namaycush. Next base: position 22,088,311 of record NC_052311.1, on the reverse strand, counting down.
CATTAGGCCTACAGCAGTGACATCTGACATGCATGCCGTTGTGCTTGAAAATACCTTAGGCTACGCTCCTCAACTCAACCCTAAAAAATATTACACCTCAGTAAACTTCACAACTCACCCTTCAAGTGTGCATAGCATAGGTTACATACTGATCGGCTTGTCCCAGAGGTTTATGTTTTAAACCTATTTAGCTATTTTGCATTCCATTATATGCATGCTTAGAAACTGGTGCAGGTTGTTAGGTAGGCATAAGCTATAGGCTATTGCATACAGGGCATTGCCGGCTATTTGGGTTAGTCGTTTTGGCACACATCCACACAGCACTACCAACCCAACTTTTGGCCCATGTTAGGTTGTTGCTGGGGTTTCATGTTTTACATATTATTCCAGGCCTACAGGTGAATACAGGTCAAATGAGGGTTGAAAGGGTGGCCTAGCAAACCAGAACTACTAGTCTAAGTTCTATTGGGGCTGTAATGGGATATGCCTAGGATATTATAGGGATTGTGAAACTGATTAAATTGTTCTCTCAATAGGTCCAGTGACAGAGGTGAAAACAGACATTTATGTGACAAGTTTCGGGCCTGTCTCTGATGTTGAAATGGTATGTACCAAATCAAGAATTTGAAACAGATGAGTACCCGAAAATAAGTTTGACTGACCATGCACTTAACGTTTCATATAAGAATGAAGTCCCAAACTTAACTGTTTATTTCGGACATTTGCCAATTTCTGTCTTTTGCTTCCTCAGGAGTACACCATGGACGTGTTCTTCAGACAGACATGGATGGACAGGAGGCTGAGGTATGAGGGGCCTATCGAGATCCTCCGCCTCAACAACATGATGGTCTCCAATGTGTGGACTCCAGACACCTTCTTCAGGAATGGCAAGAGGTCTGTGGCCCACAACATGACTGCCCCCAACAGGCTATTCCGCATCATGAAGAACGGCACCATTCTTTACACCATGAGGTACTACATTTGCCAAAATGCTTTACACCCTGATGCCTACATTACCCAGCATGCCAGTGTTACAATGCTAAGTGCTATTCAGCCTACCTACAGTATCCATCCTAAAAGTAGCGCTCCACTGTATAGATATGATACATGTTTGAGTTCTGTTTAGACGGGTCCCAACTCTCTCCAACTCCCATTGGTTTTAATATGTTTGGGTGTATGTGTCCCCAATAGGTTGACTATCAGCGCAGAGTGTCCCATGAAGCTGGTTGACTTCCCCATGGATGGACATGCATGCCCTCTCAAGTTTGGAAGCTGTAAGTATGATATGACACTGTACGTCTTTTCTAATACTGTATCAGGAGTGACTTGATAAAGTGGTTCTTCGTCCTTGTTATGATGACATACGTACTTCGGAACACTGTGTATTTATTGACATACACCCCAAAGCAAATCCACTTGTACTGTTTCTTAGTAGATCTTAAACCTGACACTGTTTACATGTTTACATGCTTTCATAGTAAACTCATTTGTTCTTTGTCTTAATTAATTTAGTATGCAATGTTTAAAAAAACATATTTATACTTCAATGCACTAAATCTGTCCCAGTTCATCACATAAATGAAGTTGACTAATTGGGTTAGAAAAATATACCATTCTATTGTAATACCATTACCATATGAATTGTCAAATTCTTCCAGCTTTGTCATATTTGAGGATTTCAGACATATTCCCAGAGTGAGAAGTAATTGCTTTTCTGACTAAAATGCTAATAATACATTACATTCTTTTTGTACCAAAAACAGAACAAAGAAACCCAAAATCAGCACTATTATTCATAATAAGAGGTCAGCAAAACAGTGACTTATCTCCGATGAAAGGATCTCTCCAATGAGCCTTCTTTCTTGTCAGAAAACAGTAGTGATTCAAGATAACATCTGCTGAGGGGAAAACTAAAGAAAGGAACGAGTAATGAAGGATGGTTTTCCCATGCACTTCCCAATCCTCCCCCAATCTGTTATCAGCAATTGTGACATTGTAGAGGTAGAGGACAAAATAGATTCCTCTGTTATCATTCTGTCACATTACTCTTGGTTTAAGATAGTACCTTCCCATCCCATCCTCCCATCCTGGCCCAGAGTCAGGGAAGTAGATGTTGGACCCGATGGTGTAAAGGTCAGAATCCCTCTCCTCGCCCCTGGTTAGCTCAGACCTATTCCGGTTCTCTCCAGAGCTGGTGTGTGTCGGAGCGCCGCGCAGCTTTCCGCTCCACAACATGCCCCAGCTGGCCCATTTTCCCGGCGCAGTTGGTGTCCTGCCGACTTCGAGTCCCCTGTGGGAAACGGCAAATGAGAACAACGTAAGGGGGCATGCGTAGCCGGAGACAGACCCTAACATAAACCCAAGCCTGTGTTCTCATTTTTCTTTCAGCCCTGTCTTATAGGAACTCTCATGTCACATTTCACCGTTTTTGCAACATCTTTGCAACGTTGGATATGCAAAAACATTGTACCAGAGAGCTCGTGAGACCGGGTAGTTTGTTTAAAAGCCAACTCATTTGAGCACACAGTAGACACCCATGCCATCTAATACCATGCTATTGTACTACTCATTTTCAATCAAATTATGAGGAAAAGATATCTGAAAATCCAGAGAGTGTACCATTTGAGGTAATCTTCAACATTTGCATGTATTAAGTCAGTGAGTGAAGTGCAGATCAAGTGGGGAAATCATGTGTGACTGGACTGCACACCATCACGTAAATATGTCTCTTTCAAATGCATTGTGATCACCTGACTAAATGGGGGAGATAGAAACATTTCTCATGTTCACAGAGCTTAGAGTTATGAAGAGGATGTCACTGGCTTACAGTAGTCATTCTCTCATAAACTTAAATGTGACATTCTCTCTATCCTATAATAAAGCTTCTCCTCTCTCTCTGTCTCACTCTACAATTTAGAATTGGCCTCAACCCCCCCCCCCCCCCCCCCCCACTTGAGGGTTTAATCCAAATCTTTTCCTTCTCCACCCTCAGATGCATACCCTAAAACAGAGATGATCTATACCTGGACCAAAGGACCACAGTATTCAGTGGAGGTTCCCCAAGAATCCTCCAGTCTAGTGCAGTATGATCTCATTGGCCACACTGTCAGCAGTGAAGAGGTCAAGTCAATCACAGGTATGATGGGCTGGTGAAAGCTACCTACCATTGGTTAGATATAGTAGATATCCCCAACTCTGATGATGGTGATGCCATTCTTTGTTAATAATCATTTAAATTTCTTCATCGGTTCTTACTTCAGTTTGGAATGTTTTCTCTACAGTGGCTTTGTCCAAATAACTGTTTGACACGATTTACCTCAGAGAACAGAGAAGACACAATAAAAGCTCCATACTACCAGAAGTCCATTAGTTCCTGTCCTCTTACTCATTGTCTCCTGCCAGTCATGAACTAATCAACTGTGATATCTATGGCTATCCGCCAGGTGAATACGTGGTGATGACAGTGCACTTCCACTTGAAGCGGAAAATGGGCTACTTCATGATTCAGACGTATATCCCCTGCATCATGACAGTAATCCTCTCCCAAGTATCCTTCTGGATAAATAAGGAATCAGTTCCGGCTCGAACAGTCTTCGGTAAGTATTACTCACAAATCCCGCCATTCTGTAGAATAAGTCTGTTGAGAGGCAGAGAAGATGCAAATGTGAAGAGGGAAGTGCCTCAGTCTCCATTTTTGTAACTGTGTAGCCAGAGCATTCGACATTCTGTCTTTAGCGTCTCACACAACCATTAAGGTCTACGATTAATTAAATGTGTGTTATACTTCTATTTTTGTTATCCATCAAAGTGGCAGTTGCATTTGCAAATACGCCCATTTGTTTAGAAACAGAAGTGTTAGGTCCCCACAGTGGGTGGAGTCAAAAATTGAAGAGTACACCTCTAAGCTGGGAACCTTGTGCACCTTTCATGGAATTAGTATACTTTACTTTACCAGATGTTCATCAAATATCCTCTGTCTGTTTGCTTGGTCTTCTATCAATTCCACAGCACTTTTCCCTTCGTTGCGTAATCAGGCTTTTACAAGTACTCTGTGTAAATCGGCATTTCTGTATTGCATAATTGAGTATCCATTTCTTGTATTATAGTCTTCAGTCTTATTCTTTTTCATGCCCATTTAGTTTGCTGAACTGAAATGAACTTTAGCATTTAATTAACCTCTCTTGGCATTTTTTTTTGCGAGTTGTAGACACGGATGGAATTTTAGCTAGCTCGTGGCTAGTACTTTTTAGACGGGACTAATAGAAAATTAGCCAAACTAGCCCGCCGGCTAGTAACATTTTTATCTTTTGAAATATCCCATAGCACAGATTTTGGACACGGGCTAGTAAAAATTGCTGTCTACTAGCCTGGCTGGCCAGTGCCCAAAATCCTTAAATTCCATGCCTGGTTGTAGAGGATTAGCTGTGTAGGATAGGGTCCTTTTAGGATAGAAGAAATCTAGTGCATGTGGCTGAGTAATGTAAGGTTAGTGGTTTCTGAGGCGTACTGTTGCCGTCCTGCTAGCTTCTTCTATTCCTTCACTATTGATTGCTGGGACGTTGGTTATATGGGTGATTGCTGGGGTGTTGGTTTTATGGATGGTTGCTGGGGTGTTGGTTATATGGGTGATTGCTGGGGTGTTTGTTAAATGGGTGATTGCAGGGGTGTTGGTTATGTGGGTGATTGCAGGGGTGTTGGTTATGTGGGTGATTGCTGGGGTGTTGGTTATATGGGTGATTACAGGGGTGTTGGTTATGTGGGTGATTGCTGGAGTGTTGGTTATGTGGGTGATTGCAGGCGTGTTGGTTATATGGATGATTACTGGGGTGTTTGTTGTATGGGTGTCTATGAGGATGTGTGACTTTCATGAGCACCACTGTAAAATAATTGGAGGATATTTTGTTTGGGAAAAGTACTGTTTTGGCTGATCCAGTGGGGTTGGTAGTTGAAAATACAGTAGGTTTAATATCATGAGTAGGTAATTGCTTTTTGCTCTTGCATGTGTTGATGGTAATATACATTTCTTTATGAGCACCCACTTTTGGCACGTTGTTACATGCTAATCCACACGATGTTGGTTACTGCATCTGTTGCATCTGTGGGCCTATTCGTTTAGCCCGCTGACTTTCTTTCAGGGACACACATATCGCTGAGTCAATGGGTTCTACTCATATCTCAGCAGCTGTAGAGGCCAGTGTGTGTTATTCCACAGCCACATTGATTCACACAACGCCCCAATGCGTCCCCTCAGTCCCCTCCCGTCTCAGTGGCAAGCTAATGAAACTGTCCAATATGTGACAGGAGGGTGTCGTGGGAACATAAATATTGTTGCATTGGCCAATCCCCCGGGCTGTGGGGCTGTTACAGTACTCTCGTCTCTCGAGTGTGCACTAACGCACAGGCTGACTGGCATTTTCTTCCCATCTCTCCTCTTTCCATGATATAATGTTCCATTTTCTGACTCTGTGACTCCAAGCTTGGCACATATAATGGTTGTAGGACTATGTTTGGGAGGGAAAAAATACATTGACTTGAGGTATGATTAGCAAAGCTCCCCCTGGAGGCTCAAGATGTTATTGTCTGGTGATGTTGGAAATTGACATTGACGTCATATAAAACTAGCCTGGTCTCAGATATGTTTGTCCAATCAATGTCTGGCATGACAAAGGCCATAGGGGTTGGCAAAACAGCACAATCAGATCTGGGACCAGGCTAATGAAACTGGCTCCGCCTCTTGAACATGAACATTAACCATTCTGTCCCAATCCAAGCAACCTTAATTAAAGCAATGAGACCCATTCTGTCCTAATCCAAGCAACCTTAATTAAAGCAATGAGACCCATTCTGTCCTAATCCAAGCAACCTTAATTAAAGCAATGAGACCCATTCTGTCCCAATCCAAGCAACCTTAATTAAAGCAATGAGGCCCATTCTGTCCTAATCCAAGCAACCTTAATTAAAGCAATGAGACCCATTCTGTCCTAATCCAAGCAAGCTTAATTAAAGCAATGAGACCCATTCTGTCCTAATCCAAGCAACCTTAATTAAAGCAATGAGACCCATTATGTCCTAATCCAAGCAACCTTAAAGCAATGAGACCCATTCTGTCCTAATCCAAGCAACCTTAAAGCAATGAGACCCATTCTGTCCTAATCCAAGCAACCTTAAAGCAATAAGACCCATTCTGTCCTAATCCAAGCAATTTTAAAGCAATAACCCCCATTCTGTCCTAATCCAAGCAACCTTAAAGCAATGAGACCCAATCTGTCCTAATCCAAGCAACTCTAAACCAATGAGACCCTTTCTGTCCTAATCCAAGCAACTCTACTCCAAACCAATGAGAACCATTATGTGCTAATCCAAGCAACTCCAAAGCAATGCGTTCTAATCTTAACAATGTGTCACAAAATGAGGATTGAAAGTGCCTGTATTCCAATAGAAACAGGCATTACTCAAAAATTGGATTGTAATAGCTCATCTGATTAAATCAGTCACACCTCGTTAATCTGTACCAAGAACGATTGTGCCTCTGCTCTCGCCAATTAACCCAATGAAAGACACGAATATGAACTAATATCCTAATATTAAAGCTAATATCTACCTCTGAATCATACATTACAGAATTGTCCGGTGGTCGGCTGAGTTTAGACACATAATTATGCTGCGAGTCACGTCAGAGCAGGTGGCCTGGCGGTACATATTGTGTCATATCTCGAACATAAAGGTGATTTTCTCTAAATCACAGTATAGCTATTTGCTAATAATCCCAAGGACAAGTGACCTACAAGTTTACTGTAACTCCCCAGTTATTGTAATGGTATGATCCTTGGCGCAGGTCGGATTGGTTATTGTTTAAAAAGGAATTAGAGAGGAGGGAAAGTAGGTATGCTACGTGGTCGCTAGGGCAACCTCATTAAGAGGGAACGCATTGGAAGCAAAGGTCAATAGGTCATTCTAGTGTCACAAACATTCCGTTTACTGTTTTTCATATTTAGCATTAAGGCTGTCATGCATTGCTTTGTGTGCTGAATTTTCTGAATAATTTTCATAGATTTTCTAAGAAGTTGTAGACCTGAACTAGCACACCTGATTCAATTAGTTAAGTGATTGATGATCAGTTGAATCAGGTGTGCTAGCCCTATAACAGATCAAATACATTGAACAGCTGGGGGTCGCTGTGGAAAGGTTTGAGTAATTCTGATATAGAGGATGGTTAGGCCTACTGTTTTAGTAGTTTAGTGTGTTGACATAACTTGTATTATTTTGACTACAGCCAAGGTTAAACTTTTTCTTGTTTTCAGGCATCACCACAGTCTTGACCATGACCACGTTAAGCATCAGTGCGCGCCACTCCCTCCCCAAGGTCTCCTACGCCACAGCCATGGACTGGTTTATTGCCGTGTGTTTCGCCTTTGTCTTCTCCGCCCTCATCGAGTTCGCTGCCGTCAACTACTTTACCAACGCAGAGATGGAGAGACTGAAAAGGAAGCCGGCAAAATGCCCACCGGCGCCCCAAACAACCCCAGTGAAAGTGAAGGATATGGAGGAAGTTCTGCAGGTGAGACTTAAGACTTATTCTCATTCCCTTTACCCTTCAGAGACTGAAGTGTGCACTTGTGCACTCCACTTGCTAATTTGTTTGCTAATCTCATCAGATGGAGATTCAATTCAAGTCTAAAATATCAGAGATATTGAAATGCCATGCTTTTCAAACTTTCCGACTTGCTTTATCAATCAATCAATCAAGTTTATTTTATATAGCCCTTCGTACATCAGCTAATATCTCGAAGTGCTGTACAGAAACCCAGCCTAAAACCCCAAACAGCAAGCAATGCAGGTGTAGAAGCACAGTGGCTAGGAAAAACTCCCTAGAAAGGCCAAAACCTAGGAAGAAACCTAGAGAGGAACCAGGCTATGAGGGGTGGCCAGTCCTCTTCTGGCTGTGCCGGGTGGAGATTATAACAGAACTATGCCAAGATGTTCAAAATGTTCATAAGTGACAAGCATGGTCAAATAATAATCATGAATAATTTTCAGTTGGCTTTTCATAGCCGATCATTAAGAGTTGAAAACAGCAGGTCTGGGACAGGTGGCGGTTCCATAACCGCAGGCAGAACAGTTGAAACTGGAATAGCAGCAAGGCCAGGTGGACTGGGGACAGCAAGGAGTCATCATGCCCGGTAGTCCTGACGTATGGTCCTAGGGCTCAGGTCCTCCGAGAGAGAGAAAGAAAGAGAGAAGGAGAAAATTAGAGAGAGCCAAGATTTTCAAAATGTTCATGAATGACAAGCATGGTCAAATAATAATCAGGAATAAATGTCAGTTGGCTTTTCATAGCCGATCATTAAGAGTTGAAAACAGCAGGTCTGGGACAGGTAGGGGTTCCGTAACCGCAGGCAGAACAGTTGAAACTGGAATAGCAGCAAGGCCAGGCGGACTGGGGACAGCAAGGAGTCATCATGCCCGGTAGTCCTGACGTATGGTCCTAGGGCTCAGGTCCTCCGAGAGAGAGAAAGAAAGAGAGAAGGAGAGAATTAGAGAGAGCCAAGATTTTCAAAATGTTCATAAATGACAAGCATGGTCAAATAATAATCAGGAATAAATGTCAGTTGGCTTTTCATAGCCGATCATTAAGAGTTGAAAGCAGCAGGTCTGTGACAGGTAGGGGTTCCATAACCGCAGGCAGAGCAGTTGAAACTGGAACAGCAGCAAGGCCAGGTGGACTGGGGACAGCAAGGAGTCATCATGCCCGGTTTGCCGTGACGTATGGTCCTAGGGCTCAGGTTCTCAGAGAGAGAGAAAGAAAGAGAGAACGAGAGAATTAGAGAGAGCATACTTAAATTCACACAGGACACTGGATAAGACAGGAGAAGTACTCCAGGTATAACCAACTGACCCTAGCCCCCCGACACATAAACTACTGCAGCATAAATACTGGAGGCTGAGACAGGAGCGGTCAGGAGACACTGTGGCCCCATCCAAAGACTCTATTTTGTGACAGGGATGAGAATTAAAGAAGCGTTTACAATGACTGGCATTTTATTAATCACATGGTGATCACCCATTCAAAGAAATGCATTTGCCTGCATTGGAAATGTCAGACAAAACCGTAACTGAAAGTTACTTTATCATTGATAGTTTGAAGTATCTCTCTCGCTTACTCTGTACCTCACTTTCTTTGTACCCCTCTCTCACTCTCTCCCCCTCTCCATGATCGCATGAGCTAGAAGCATGATGACGATTCGCTTCCTGAAGGCCAAATAAGAATAGTAAATGGTGGATACACATTAAGTCTGGCCTGTTTAGAGTACAGCTGTCTGCTTAGATCAATGCACGCCATTTGTAATCCAGCGCAGAGGCTTAGCAATATTATCCCTAAAAATTCTAAATATGCTCTGAATGTCCTACATGTGCATGCTTTCTTGTGATTTAAAAAAAACTCTCCAGCATTTTAAGATAAATGTGTTTTGAAGACATGCGTTATAGAATGGGTAACGTGTTAAATAGTTATAATAATTGACCTACAGTTGCAATGTGATGCAAACATGTTATTGTTGTTAAGCATTTTACAATCTGTTCTCTTGAAAGCATATGCGGGCCTAAGTGCGTGTAATGGGGTTTGACCAAACATATTTTTCTTGAATTCATTACTCCATACATGAGGGATCTACCAGAAACACAGGCCTACTGTAGTAAGAACACAATCCTTCATTTGAGGGCATTACATTGTGCGGTGCTACATTTCTTGCGTCACAGTCCAACTGTTGATTGATGACTGATACCCACCAGAAAACAGCCATACATTCCCCTGTATGGCCCGAAGACTACTTAAAGTTTCCCTGTGGATCTCAAATCCTTGTGTGGAATAATCTCGCCTGAATGCAGTTTAGTGACAACGGCACATCAATGTATTAGCAGGTTGCCACGGCAACGCAGCCGGGTCACGTGTATATAGGTTTCAGATGCCTCTTTTCCTAGAGAGCCGCGGCCCCAGCCCCAGTGTTGATTTCAGTGGGGAAATCTGCTCGGCATTAGGACCTGTGATGTATATTGATGTGGCGCAGATTTTTCGAAGCCTTTTACCTTCCAGCCATAGTGTTGTCAAACTTGGCCTAGAATCCACAGTTCTCTGCCTCACATCTCTCAGACAGGAGGCCATATGGTTAGCTGTTTAGCAACATTCCATTGGGGAGTCAGTGGGGGAATTATCACTGGTGAGGCTGTGGTTAGAGTGCAGAAGCTCCCTCTACTGGGGTTGAAATGCTATGATCGCTCTCAGGAGATGAGCTCTTTTGATGTTTTACTCTACTGCCTCACTGCCCCATGGAACCGTGCTTGTGACACAAGTTTGTGTGAAATTAGGGAAGGCCTACCCAAATAGCATCTTTGAACTGGGTTATTCTACCATACAGACTAAAGTAAGCCAGTCATATTCAGGCCCATAGGCCAGGTTTAGAATGGGAGGTTCCTGGCTGTTTTTAACCTGATAGACCTCCAGCACTGAAAGGGCTATATAGTTCATATTTATCAGCACAATACAATTGTCATATTTTTCCTTACCACAAAGAATTAAGTGAAAACCTAATTTCAGTCAAATGTCTCCTCTTCAAGGTGTGTGGGCTTGTTGTTGCACAGTTCCTTCACATCACTGCAATATGGGTTTCTTGCTTATTTTTCCTCCTCCACAGCATAACCCTGACACCAACGGTAACGCAGACACCAACGGTAACCTTCGAAAACGGATGAACTACATGTCCCAGCAAGACATCCAGAAAGCTGAGTCCAACAGCGAAGCAGCTACAGGGGTAACCAGGAGACAACCCCAGTCTGGCCAATCGTCTTCATCCACGGGGTCGACTGGGGACGCCATCATCCTACCACACTCCAGCCCCGGCCCTGCCAGCCAACCGAACACCTCCTTCACCATCCTGTCCGTCAAGAACACGCCCCCGGCTCCACCCACCACCCCGACAATACCAGCCAATCAGAGCCAGTCCACCGCTGACTCCTCCCTCCAGGACCTCCTAGGACCTAGACTGGAGCACATTCAACTGATGGGTAAAAATGAGCCCAAGCAGTCGCCATGCTCCCAGCCGACCACCACCGGTATGGGCGGGACCAGTAAAATCGACAAGTATGCTCGCATCCTGTTCCCAGTGTCCTTCGGAGCCTTCAACATGGTCTACTGGGTGGTTTACTTGTCCAAAGACACCATGGAGGCCAAATTTCGAGGCCAAATCTAGTTTCTAGTGGTGATCTTGGGAATCATTTTCTACACAATGTATAGTGACGGGATAACAACAATGGGTTCTCTTGAATCCTATCAGAGCTCTGGAGAAACGGAAGATGACATGACAAGGAAACCAAACATGCTGGACAAGAGCCTTAAATAATTACACCTAGGAATACTAATCTCAGAACATCTGTTTGTTTCATTTTCTAGAGGGCTTCTGAGAATGAGCATGGGAACACAACCATTCCAAATATGTGATATTTGTTTGATTCAGACAACTAGGCCATACACTGAGTGGCCATATCCAATATGCAATACAGTAACGGTTTGATGGATTGGTTAGTTGTTTTAATGTTAGTAAGTACCCTCGCTGAAGCAAAATACAGTAATACCTGATCTTAGCGAAACCTGCTAATAGATCCCTCTAGTCTTAGCAGGCGTTGCTACAATGACAAAGGATTAGGAGTCACAATATCGCTGAGGGTGAGCCGGACACACTACAAGTCACAAGGTGTCAAGAAGAACAGAGATGCATTGACAAGCAGATTTGGGGTGTATTTTCTCCCTTACCCAGATATCTACTGGTGTTTATCAGTATGTGGTCATTTGTTCTGGTATCAGAAGTAGATCCATTTTGTCCACTCAAATCTACTTTGCACTCCCAAGCCTGTACAACGAACCTCGACCAAGCTTTGTTAACAAGCGTAGAATGAGGTTACCATACATGCTGGCCTACTTTGCTCAGTACCCTACAAACAACATTTCCAGGAGAGGTTCCTCTAAGCCCAATTAGTTCAATATTTTGAGTACATTCCCTCCAACAACATTCTAGGAAGTCTTTGGTTGAATGTTCAACTATGAAATTATGTGTTTTTCTTTTACGTAGTCTGTTTCTGGAACAGTGTATTTAATGTATTCATTAAACATGAAATAAGAATATTGATAACTCACAAAGGAATATATTGCAGGAATCTGGTGAAACCCTTTGTACCCTTTCATGTACAGTACGGTACCTGTTAATGTCCATCATGAGGTCAGAGGAAGGGTCATTCCCCATATCAGAATTTGTTACATTGGACGCATAGTAATTGCATTCTACACCATCAGAGACCACAAGTTATGTTGGTTAGGGACTTGAGAGATGGGGAGGAAAGTGTATAGTGACTATGCAATTCTCTCTGGGCGTTAGGTATCATTTCATAGTGCATTAGCCTTGAGTACTGAGGGTCTTTAGGGTCCTATACCAACTTTGGACAGCTTTCCACTGATAAGGTACAAAGTTCCACATTTCTCAGTCCTAAACGTGCTATGTCCATTGCATCTATGCAACCTCTTATAGTAAAAGTATACTGCTGTCTATCCCTGAGGACAACTCATCTCTCGTTATCAGCTGAGGTGATGTCATCTACAGAGGCATGGTTAGTGACTATCCTGATGCCTGGTTTCCTGCTAATGGCTATTATCACCCAGACAGGTCTTACATAGTTGGCCCCTCAGTCACTGTTGACATAATAGTGCATTCATTTCCTGCAGGTGGGGCTCAAAATAGAGAGGCTGATAGACAGATCAAGATGTCTGCCTCAGCCTCATGTCTCCTCGACGCACTCATGTGTGAAATTGATTCTGCACTCCCAACTACACACACACAATCACACATACCAACAACACACACACACTCTTTAAGGAACTTGTTCGCAACAGGTGAGTTGGTGTTTTTTGATGCATTTCTGTGTGTTCTATTTCCCAGCTGTCCCCATTATTTTCTCCGTCTCAATAAAACACCTTGCCTAGTGATGGATTGTGGGTGTCACGGGCAGTTTGCCTTGCTTGTTGAAATAATTTCAGGCTCGACGGCGGCCGGCTAATGAAAGTTGGGTCTTACCTAAAGAGTTCCTGGTTGCTGTTTGGGAGCAACAGAACAGAGGGAAACAGAGGAGAAGTGTAGCGAGTCTAGTGTATATATGCAGAGAGCTCTTGCAGAGGATGTGGTTGACTGGTTACGTCTGATACAAAAGCATCCCCCTGGGTGTTCAGCCACACTACAGCAGAAGGGGAGGGAGGTCATTATGCTGACCCAGTAAAGGAACACATCGACATCACTGTTTTATTCGTACAGGCCCTCAATATGTTGTTTGGTCTATGTCTTGAATATCTAAATGAGACTGCTTAGAAGAAGACCTGCGGATATGATGTGTTAACTCACCGCAAACCTAGGCCTAATCTGTCCACCGCTTAAGCACAATGGTTGAAGTTGAATAAATGTGGCCCCTAAAGAAGTTCTCAGAGACATGGTCCTGAAGGTCAGTAGATCAATTTATGGGACATAAGTTAGTTATAAAAGCAATGTACTTTCAATTCAATAATATGTGAGATTACTTTTCAGTGTAATTGTGTCTTACACAAAATACTTGTGGGGTTTGTGTTCTTATGCGGCAAGCATCATTTCAGCTTGGAAATCACATTAGGCTTTCCTCCACCAATTTGAACATGTCTGTCATACTGGACTCAGCTACTGAGATTTGTCTTTGTTTTCTGTTTTAGGGATGATTTCACAGACCTAGATAAGCCTATTCCTATCTACTGCCACTGGAAGAGAGTCAGATTTGGTAATTGACTTAGCAATGTAAGTCTTTGTCTCTGAGAGTAACTGGAGATAGATTTGTTTTCATTGTGCAAGCAGTTATGTGAGCAAATATCCATAAACGCTCCTTGGACTGCCTCCAGAACCAAGCCCAGGCGAGGAATAAAACAGCAAGAAGGATTGGGATGGCATACACGTAGGTGGAATAAAAAAGGCATTGTTACTTCTTTCCAAGAGGTTAACCCTCACACAAAATGGTGAACTCCTCCTGACTGTACATACTCACAACACTAACCGAATGTCTTTGTACAAAATACTGACGTTGTGTGTTTTTGTAGTCAAGAGAATATTTACCATTGCGATTGGCTATGCAAGACTAACACGTTAAAATTGTGATATAGTGCAGGTGCCCATTCTGGGTCTTCTGAGAGGAAGTGACATCACTCTCAGCCAAATAAACCGAGTGCATAATGTGACATTGATGGGTCTGGTTTCTTGATCTTCTCTTTCTATATTGTTAAAGTAATTCATATGTTATATGAAATGTGGTGCATAAAAAAAATCTGAATCTCTTGGTGTAAATGGTTAATGGCATCCATGTTAGTACCACTTCAGTCATGGTCCTCAAACCTCACCCCTTGCTCAGGTAAAAAACATCAACCATCCAGTTCAGTTCTCTGTTTTTGGACTTCCTAACCCTTATGGCTAAAATGTTAGTAACGGCAGTGACAGCCCTGGCCTTAATTTAATATAATATTGCCTGTAAATAACATGAACAGTTTGTTGGTGCTCGACTCGAGAGGTAATTTCACAAAGCAATTAAAGCATAATTAAGAAAAATGACAAATGACTTCATAGATGGTTGGCTGAGGGCTTGTCATTGACAAGTGCCAGGCAATAAGCCGAGGGGCTATGACTCATGCTTGTTATGTCCTGCTGCTGCTCTCCCAATTTTACACAGACACATCTCACTGGTTAGCATGTCACAGCAGTCAATGATGTGTAAGCAACTCGGCAGCATCCCAAACTGGAGTGAAATGAGAACATTTCTCAATTAGCGGAGTATTGTGTCTGAGTACAGTCTTGGCATTTTTTTTCTTGACCCTGTAGTCATGTAGTCCTTTTGTTTTTTGGGGGTTATGGTAAGACCGTTATGCGTTTCATAATCAAGGGTTATATTTAATTTTCTTGAAATTATTGGAATTCTACCTTGTTTCCTACCTTTGCCAATATCAACACACATCCTCCTCACTCCTCCCCCTGGTACATAAAAAGGCATATCATTTAGGTCAATACACTAGTCTGTCCTGCTTTAAATATGTTTAGTATTATGCCCCCTGCTGACATTCAATTATGTTACACCAGAAACTTAAAATAATGTGGGAGTGGTCATTATGAAGTCTTACCAAGATTTTATAGTCAGAATTTTCTCAGTAATGTGTCTTGCTTTCTAACCTAAAAAAGGAGAATTGTGCATTGTTCTCTTAGAAAAATGTAAAGTTCCAGGTGAAATAGACAATAGAAACTCAGACATATTTTGATAGTTTGTGACCTCTGAAGTGACTAGGGCAGGGGTCTCCAGTGGTGGAAAAAGTACCCAATTTTCATACTTAAGTAAAAGATACCTTAAAAGAAAATGACTCAAGTAAAAGTGAAAGTCACCCAGTAAAATACTACTAGAGTAAGTCAAAGTATTTAAATGTACTTAAGTATCAAAAGTAAAACTATAAATCATTTAAAATGTATTGTATTAAGCAAACCAGACGACACGATTTTCTAGTTTTTTATTTATTTTTACGGATAGCCAGGGGCATAGTTCAACACTCAGACATAATTTACAAACAAAGCATTTGTGTTTAGTGAGTCTGCCAGATCAGAGGCAGTAGGGATGACCAGGGATGTTCTCTTGATAATTGCGTGAATTAGACAATTTTCCTGTCCTTCTAAGCAATCAAAATGTAACGAGTACTTTTGGGTGTCAGGGAAAATGTATGGAGTAAAAAGTACATTATTTTCTTTAGAAATGTAGTGGAGTAAAAGTAAAAAGTTGTCAAAAATATAAATAGTAAAGTAGATACCAAAAAATAACTTAGGTAGTACTTTAAAGTATGGGGGTCTCACACCGGTAGATCGCAAGCTATAACAGTAGCTCGCAGCCCACCTATGAGTAGCTATCCAAGCAATTCTAAAAGGACATTACAAAAAAATTTATGTGTTCCATCAAAAACTGTCAAACATAAAGCTCCTGGCTACTATCCAATAAAAGCCACATTGACATTATCCCATCCCTGGTTAGCCACTATTGCCAATATTGGTTTAAAAAGCCAAACGTAAAACAATATCTGCCAATTAATTTCCAGCAATATGGATGTCTGTCTGTTTGGTGCACACATTTGTCTATCACTCCGTATGTAGCCAGTTATGCTAATGATAACAGTCTTGTGGGTAGACCAGAAAGACTTTCCCCAAAAATTCTCAATTATGTTAACTGCAAATAGACTTACCTGACAAAGATATCAGGAATATTTGTATCAATTGTGTGGCCATTGCAAACTCTGCTATGACATGCTGCAGCAGCAGGCCTAACAGCAGAAACATCACTAGACAGACACGTTTCTCTCTTGCTTAATGAGTAATTAAAGGAAAATTACACTCAAATCTAAATGTTTTTTTCCCCCACACCTCAAAATTGGTCTTCTGATGTGATTTAAGCACTGACATGGGCTCAGAACATCCATTTTTGTTGTTTCTCTATGAATAATTGAAAATAGAGAGTAAAAATCTAAAACCAGGAAAAATAAAACTGAGAAAATAACTGAATATTGGAAAATACAAAAAGCTATTTTATGGGGCCCACTTAGAGCTGTTTATTAACCATTATTTTATCAGGTATATTGACAGAAAATACACATATTATACACTAAGGACCCAGGGAAGAGTTGCAGGGTAGAGGAGAAGAAAATAATGGTCCTATTTCAAAGCTATATGAGTAGCTCGCGAAATGTTTTAGTTGCTAGAAAAGGTTGGAGACCCCTGAATTAGGGAATATTCCTAGATTGATTCAAGAACAAGAGAGTGCTAGGGCACCTGCGGTTCTTTGACACCTAGCAAGTTCACACACATCCATACACTTTCTCTTGTTGTTCTGTTATTCATATATTTAGGTTATTCTCAAACCTCTAAAAGTCCAATTTTGATGGGGATTTTTTTATGTTCATTCGATTGACTCGTAGGTGCGTCAATAGACTCCTCTTAAGGATTGGACCTCAATTTTTGCCTAAAATGACATACCCAAATTTAACTGCCTGTAGCTCAGGACCTGAAGCAAGGATATGCATATTATTGATACCATTTGAAAGGTGGACACCGATCCCGTAGAGGTTAATTCACATACATGTGTATGATTCATCTGTGGAATTACATAAGACTGGAGGAGAGAAGAGAGAAAAATAATACAGAAAATGTTTCCGTATGGATTTTATCGTTTCATTCATGATTTCACCTGCATATCCAAGTGGAGTGAAATATGAAAGTTTGGGAGTGTCACTTTCAGGCATGTGCCAAGCCTGTTCCCTAGTTGCATCTGTAAGTAATCAATTTTCTTTATTTTGTACCTCATAATTCAGTTGTTTCTATTGCTTCATATCAGGGGAAGCATTTGTGGTTGCCATTACACTTGAGCAAACAACAAAAAAGCTACACCTCCATTATTTCTAATTATGTGCAAAACATGTTTCATCATTTAAACATCATTATTTCAGCGAGACCTATCCATGTAGGTGTGTAACCCGTTTTAATTAATGAATGTATTTACTCCTCCTAGAGTGCATACTTAATTGGAGTGCAATAAGCAACACCTGCAACTGAGGAAAAACTATGCATTTGTGAAGCACGACTGAGTTCATGTTACCATCTCGGTCAGGGCACAGTAATCATATGCATTTATTAAATATTGCAAAATGTTTAACAGATTCATGAACAACACAATAATAAGGTACGGTAACTGCCAAAATAAAGGAAACCCCCCAACATAATGCATCTTAATAGGGAGTTGGGCCACCACGAGCCAGAACAGCTTCAATACGCCTTGACATACAGTAGATTCTACAAGTATCTGGAACTGTATTGGAGGGATGCCACACCATTCTTCCACGAGAAATTACATAATTTTGGGTTTTGTTGATATTGGTGGAAAACGCTGTCTCAGGCGTCGCTCCAGGATTTGTTCTGAGATCTGGTGACCAATATAGGGCATGGCATATGGCTTACATCGTTTTATTGCTCAACAAACTATTCAGTGCCCTGTGAATGGGGGCATTGTCATCCTATGGGGGCATAGCCATGGTAGCCAAAATAATGGCCTGCCCAGCATTTTATACATGATCCTAAGCATCATGGTATTTTAATTGCTTAAGTAAGTCAGGAACCACACCTGTGTGGAAGCACCTGCTTTCAATATACTTTGTATCCCTTACCTGTATGTCAAATGTCATCATTGTATTTAACCTTTTTGTCACTTTTTTTTTTTACAGGGACAAGTCCTACATACTACCTTTCTCATCAGAGAAGGTTTCTCTATGGAAGTACAGGTTCTAAAAGGGTTTTCTGTTGGGTGAACAGGTTCTACCTGGAAAGGGTTCTACAGGGACAAGCCATAGAACCCTTTATGAAAGGTAGAATGTTTTTCCAAATGTACCTTTGTGACCTCCTAAAGCAAATCCTTCAGTGATAGACAGGGACAGGGATAATAAGTCTTCTTCATTTTACATATTTTAAGACTAATGTAGTCGGAAAAGGAGACAAGAAATGGTGAGAAATGAATGTATTACATCAGAGAACATCCTGTAACATTATGGTAATAATATAGCTAGCTACAAAGTACATTGAATTAATAAGCCAATTTTGTAACAAATTGAGCAATTATACATACTTCATTGAACCCATTAGCCTTGTAACCTCTCCATCTCTCTCATTGTTGTTCTCTCACCCTCGCTCTCCCTCTCACTCATACATAAACACACACACACACCACACAATCCTTGCTACCTGTAAAGATGTAACACGGTTTGTCTTTTCCTCCATGGAGCAGTGTGGTCTTTATCGGTGTCACAGACCCTCGACAGCCTCTTCATCTGTATTCTGCAAGGCTTGCTGCTGAGGCAACAGGCATGAGACAAGTCTGGCAGTTCCAGCAACATGTGTGGGATCAGCTGACCAAAACAATGATAATGTACGGCTGATTTAAGTGTATAATTTATATGTTCTCATAAATCAATGATTGATGTTAATTGCCCTTGTTATACATTTTCATCATATTTCCAGCATGTATAGTTTAGATACACAATTACTGTAGCATCTTATCTTGCCATTTTATAATAATGTAAATGCATGAATGCCCAAAATCATTATGTAAGGAGAATATGTACAAATTGAGGACAGAGGATTCTTATGAGACATACCATGATGACAATGAGACCCTCCAGACTCCAGGAGGGCATGATGAGTGGCTGGTCTATTTTGAATGCACCATATCTTGGCTGGTAACATTGCAATCTTCCCCTCACATATGATATACCTATATTATGTGAAACAATTTAGAAAATAAATATTAAGAGTAAAGATCATTTTATATAAAAATACAAAACAAACATGGGAAGTGATCTGTTGAGTTACAGTAATATGTGTCTCCAGCAGAGGACGCTGTCATCACCGTCATCATCGATAGTCCCAGTCTTTATTAGAGAATGTCATGGCACCCTCAGGTTACCCCATTGGATCACAGCAAAAATGTGACCTTTTTCAAATACTTTTTTTTGGTTGTCTGCTTGTTGTGGTTAATTACAAAACTAAATTTAAGAAAAGTACAACATGTCTAAAGATGACTTTTCAACATTGCCTGCTCCCAAGCGTTCTCACTACTTAGAAAAACGTAATATTTTATGGCTACCCGCATGCCCCTTTTCATGGCGGCGCTAGAAGCCACCTGAGAGAATGAGTGCTAGCAAGCTACCAACCGGAACATTAAGCTAGGCAAGACCAACAACACAAACAAACAAACTATACAGCTACAAGTACTTAGTTGAGTTACAAATAGACTATACTAAACAAGTTAAGTCTTTCCTGTGATGAAATGTTTTCCACACACACAGCTACATGTAGCCTTCTTGGACACCGAGTCCCAACAATTCCCACTCCCCACATCGTATAGCCAAAAGCCACAGGGCTCTTCTCGCAGGCTCTATTTCCCTACATGGGAGCATTGTGAACCTTAGGTTGGAATGTTTGACCTAGTTACATGTAGACTGAACAATACAGCAGCTTTTTGGCATGCTTTCTTATTTCTGTATAACTAAAAAATAGATTATGAAGTTGTCTCTTTTACAATGGGGGTCAATGGGAAAGAATGTTGTTTCTCTAATTTGTGGGCGTGGTCTTCTTCTTCTTCTATGACATAATGGCGGTCCGCAAACAAATGTTAAAGCTGCATGCCGCCACCTACTGTGCTGGAGTGTGTGGTCAATCACGGTTTACAACATTTCTAAATCCTCCTACCTAACTCAGTACTTCTGAGAAAATAAAAAATAGCGCTACTAACTTCTAATGGATCCTCCCCATCCCCAAAATCCCTTCCAAACCTCCCCAACTCCATCCGATCTCATTGCCCCCCCCCCCTAATCTTTCCCTCCCTTTTAAAATACTTACAACAATATAACAACACATCCTCCACCGTTTCATCGACCATACACTCCAGACACAAACCATTCACATGCTTGCCAACCAGATGTAATGACAAGTTTGAATCTTGATTCAACAACCTTTCTTTGGAGGGCTCAGAGTCCCATCTTTTCTTCCACACATCTATCAAAATGGCTTTGATCTTACATTTGGCCTCACCTCTACCCAGTGGAACATTAATATCAATCATATCTAATTTCAAAGCTCTTTTGGCTAACTGGTCTACAATTTCATTCCCTTCCACACCCGAATGTGCTGGGACCAGTGGTGGAAATAGTACTCAATTGTCATACTTTAGTAAAAGTGAAGATACCTTAATAGAAAATGACTCAGGTAAAAGTGAATGTCACCCAGTAAAATACTACTTGAGTAAAAGTCTAAAAGTGTTTGGTTTTAAATATACTTAAGTATCAAAGTAAATGGAATTGCTAAAATGTACAAACATTATAAATCATACAAACTAGATGGCACAATATTATTTTTATTGGCGGATAGCCAGGAGCACACTCCAACACTCAGCCATAATTTACAAACAAAGCATTTGTGTTTAATACGTTTTACAGATCAGAGGCAGTAGGGATGTCCAGGGATGTTTTCTAGATAAGTGTGTGAATTGGACCATTTTCCTGTCAAAATGTAACAAGTACTTTTGGGTGTCATGGAAAATGTATGGAGTAAAAAAGTACAGTATTTTCTTTAGGAATGTAGTGAAGTAAAAGTTGGCAAAAATATAAATAGTAAAGTACAGATACCCCAAAAAACTACTTAAGTAAAACTACATTAAAGTACTACTTAAGTACCACTGGCTGGGACCAAACAGTTTCTCAATTATACATAATAACATAATACATAATAACATAATACATAATAACCTCCAATAGTAGGTCACTCCTATTAGATTTACCAGATGATAAACTATTCAATACAGACAGAGAATCTGAGCATACTATAATTCTAACAGGTTGTACGTCCTCCACCCACTTGAGGGCAATTACTATCGCCAACAGTTCAACTGAGAATACTGACAGTTCATCTGTTAGTCATCTACATATATGCACATCCTTGGATCCATCTGTGAAAAGCGGTTAAAAAAAGCATAAAAACTTCTACTGATGTAATTGTCCACCATTTTTTCTATATCACTGACTTCTAACCAATCTTTCCTTTTCTCAACCAAGGTTTGATCAACAAAAGGATCTGGGAGCAACCATGGAGGAACGTCCCCTATCACCACAGAAGGGCCAACCTCCAACTCCCCCAAACCACTCTCATCAGCAAGCTTTACAACTGTCCAACAAAAACCCCCACCTTGTCTACTAGTATATTCCCAACAGTCATCTAGAACAGTAGCAGTGGGATGCTCAATCTCACAGCCTTTCAACCTAACCCAATAAGCGAATTAAATGTTTTTAAGCCGTATATTCAAAAGCATCTCACCTGCCTCCACTAGTAAGGCATATACAGATGTTGATTGAAATGCACCAATACATATCCTTAAAGCTATATACTGGATTCTGTCCAGCCTCTGAAGCCAACTCTTCGCTGCTGTTCCATAAACTATACACCCATAATCAATTGTAGTCCTGATCAGAGCTCTATAAATATCAATCAACGATTGTCTGTCAGCACCCCATTCATAACTAGAGACCGCGTGCATAAGATTAACTACCTTCTTTCACTTTGTTTCAACATTTATGACATGATATTTCCATGTATATCACTCATTGAACCATAGACCCAAAAATGTGTACTTAGAAATTGGCTGTCCATACAGAAACAACTGTATATTATCAGCAACTTTCCTCTTCTTCTACTGACAATTTAAAACCCCAGTCAATCGAACATCTTTCAACATCCATTATAGCTTCTTGAATAGATTTGATCACAAGAGACTTTCCTTTTCGTTTTTCCAAATAGCTCCATCATCAGCATATAGGGATGACCCAATACCCCTGCCTACATTCGAAAACACATCATTAATCATAATGTTGAACAAAATTGGACTGATAGCGCTACCTTGAGGAATACCATTGTCAACTCCATAGCCGTCAGATAAAATGGATCCTATTTTAACTCTAAAAGAGTGATTAAATAAGAAGGCCAAAACCCAGTTATATAATCTCCCACCAATACCAAGTCATTCCATCTTAATTAGTAGGCCTTCTCTCCACATAGTGTCATAAGTCTTTTCAATGTCAAAAAAGACAGTAGCTATTACTTCTTTCAAGACCAGAGTTTTTTTTACTTCATTGCTCACCTTTTATACTACCAATGCATACAAAGTATATCTACCTTTACGGAATCCACTTTGAAAATTACTCAATAAATGTCTTTGTTCCATGAAATATGACAATCATCTTTTCCATCAGTTTACACAAGTTAGAGGGCAGTGCTTTTGGTCTAAAACTATCAGCACATGAAGGCTCCTTACCAGGCTTTACAAAAGGTAAAATTACTGCATGTTTCCAACCAGAAAGTAGAACCCTCTCACTCCAAATCTTGTTAAATAATCCCAGGAGAACATGTATGACCTCTACAGGTAGATGCTTAACCATTACATGGCACAACCTGGGGCTGTATATCCACACCCTATTAACACATCTCATCTATGCTATAAACAGCATCCAAAGCAGAGTCAACTGTATTCCTTTTCTTATACACATTAAAATTATAATTTAAAATCTCACACCTGCGTTGCTTATATACTTCATCCAAAGTAACCCCACTATGTACCCTAGCAAGCGTCTTCCCCAACAAGTCAGCTTTTCCTTCATCAGTTAGATATTTTTTGACCCATAACCAAAACTGGAATTCGAGTTGACTTGCTTCTTCCAGTCATCTTTTTCAACATAGACCATACATCCCCCAGCTCAGTACCCCTGCCTATTATAGAGCAGAACAGTCTCCATGCATTTCTCTTGACAGACTTAATGACCCTACGTACTAAAGCCCTCTTCCATTGGAAATCAAGTAGATTCTCAGGAGTCATATTCCTACGCAACACTCTGTAAGCCCTATTTCTTTCTCCAATAGCCACAGTGCACTCTTCAGTCCACCAAGGAACCACCTTCCTTTTCTCACCCACTTCACTCAATGGTACATATAAATTCGCAGCACTCAAAATCAGAGAGGTCGCAGAGACCGCACATACATCAACCAGCCTCTCTAAAGACAACTGTCCAACAGACTTTACGCAATGATCACCAAACATTTCCCAGTCTGCTTCATGAAAGCCCCATCTTCATGAATGGTACTCTATCTGGAATAGTAACATCACAGTTCATGGTATACCAAATTGGGAAATGATCACTTCCAACAGTAGAATCATTCATTATATTCCATTCACACATACAGTTGAAGTTGGAAGTTTACATACACCTTAGCCAAATACATATCAACTCAGTTTTTCACAATTCCTGACATTTAATCCTAGTAAAGATTCCCTGTCTTAGGTCAGTTAGGATCTTCACTTTATTTTAAGAATGTGAGAATGATTTATTTCAGCTTTTATTTCTTTCATCACATTTCCAGTGGGTCAGACGTTTACATACATTCAATTAGTATTTGGTAGCATTGCCTTTAAATAGTTTAACTTGGGTCAGTCTTTCACAAGCTTCCCACAATAAGTTAAGTGAATTTTGGCCCATTCCTCCTGACAGAGCTAGTGTAACTGAGTCAGGTTTGTAGGCCTCCTTACTCGCACACACTTTTTCAGTTCTGCCCACAAATGTTCTATAGGATTGAGGTCAGGGCTTTGTGATGGCCACTCCAATACCTTGACTTTGTTGTCCTTAAGCCATTTTGCCACAACTTTGGAAGTATGCTTGTGGTCATTTGGAAGACTCATTTGTGACCAAGCTTAAACTTCCTGACTGATGTCTTGATATATCCACATAATTTTACTTCCTCATGATTCCATGTATTTTGTGAAGTGCACCAGTCCCTCCTGCAGCAAAGCACCCCCACAGCATGATGCAACTGTCACGGTTGGAATGGTGTTCTTCGGCTTGCAAGCATCCCCCTTTTTCCTCCAAACATAACGATGGTCATTATGGCCAAACAGTTCTATTTTTGTTTCATCAGACCAGAGGACATTTCTCCAAAAAGTACACTCTTTGTCCCCATCTGCAGTTACAAACCTGAGCAGTATGACGGCTGCGTGGTCCCATGGTGTTTATACTTGCGTACTATTGTTTGTACAGATGAATGTGGTACCTTCAGGCGTTTGGAAATTGCTACCAAGGTTTTCTGACGTCTTGGCTGATTTCTTTGGATTTTCCCATAATGTCAAGCAAAGAGGCACTGAGTTTGAAGGTAGGCCTTGAAATACATCCACAGGTACACCTCCAATTGACTCAAATGATGTCAATTAGCCTATCAGAAGCTTCTAAAGCCATGACATCATTTTCTGGAATTTTCCAAGCTGTTCAAAGGCACAGTCAACTTAGTGTATGTAAACTTCTGACCCACTGGAATTGTGATACAGTGAATTATAAGTTAAATAATCTGTCTGTAAACAATTGTTGGAAAAATGACTTGTGTCATGCACAAATTAGATGTCCTAACCGACTTGCCAAAACTATAGTTTGTTAACAAGAAATTTGTGGAGTGGTTGAAAAACAAGTTTTAATGACTCCAACCTAAGTGTATTTAAGTCTCCGCACCTTATCTCTAGAGTCCAATTCTTCTGAAATGTCATCAAACATCACAACAGAGACTTTACGACAAGGGTTGTAAAAATGTTGTAACTTAATATTACTACCTGCACTGTAGATTTCCAGCATCACATATTAATATTCAGATTGAATATTTGATCTATCACTTATTCCATGAGTAACCCCATTATTTTCATCTTTCTGCCTAATAGTTCCATCAATCTGCCTTGCAGCCTCTGCATAAGAGACATTATGAGTGATTTTATATCTTTGGGCCTCTCTAGCCTCTTTCTGCACCTGGCATCCACCAAATGTTGCTGTGTCCCCCCCATAATTACAGCAGTTAACTTTTTTCGGGGTACTTTTACCCCCTTTTCTCCCAAATTTTGCGATATCCAATTGGTAGTTACAATCTTGTCCCATCGCTGCAACTCCCCTACGGACTCGGGAGATGCGAAGGTCGAGTGCCATGCGTCCTCCGAAACACAACCCTGCCAAGCCGCACTGCTTCTTGACACACTGTTCACTTAATCCGGAAGCCAGCCGCACCAATGTGTCGTAGGAAACACCGTCCAGTTGGCGACCGAAGTCACCTTGCAGGCACCCGGCCCACCACAAGGAGTCGCTAGAGTGTGATGGGACAAGGAAATCCCGGCAGGCCAAACCCTCCCCTTACCCGGACGACGCTGGGACAACTGTGCGCCGCCTCATGGGTCTCCCAGTCACGGCCGGCTGTGACACAGCCTGGGATCGAACCTGTGTCTGTAGTGATGCCTCAAACACTGCGATGCAGTGCCTTACACTGCTGCGCCACTCAGGAGGCCCACAACAGTTAACCTTGACAGTTAACCACATTCACCATAATCATGTTCCCCTCCACACTTGACACATCTTTTCCTTCCTTTGCACAGAACCGCTACATGTCCCATTCTTTGGCATTTAATGGAGGTGGGACAAGCTCTCTAACATTGAAAGCAAGGAAGCCCATCTGTACTTTCCTAGGTAAAACCTTCTCAAACATTAATAGTACTGACAGGCTTTCACTTCTCTGCCACTCTTTTTTACTGGACAGCCTAATGGCTTCAACCACTATGCCCTCCCCTACATTTTATTTTATATAATCTATGGACATAGATAGTGGAATGCCAGAAATGAGCCTCAGCTTAGCCAACGCTCCAGGAACATGACATGTGATTTTCTTCCCATTGAGAGTTTTCATTTTCAAAATCTTCCCTTGCTGAACATGGTCAGCACAGAATATTAACAGTCAACAATTACCAATGGACCGGGCTAATGTGACTTCACCTATCTCTTTCTTAACGGCATTGGTTAATTGAATAAGGTGTAGATGAGACCCCGTGGTCACATCAAATACAATTGCAACTTTCCACTCTGACACATCGTTACTTTTGTTTTTCACTACCTTCACCCTCTTCATGTTCTCAACACTAGAAGTGCCACTGCTGTCAGCAGCGCTTATAGCAGGGACATTCCTTTTCCTTCTCACCAGACCATCCAGGTCCATGACTTTCATCATCCCACCCATACCATTAGAACTATCATCCATGTCGACCACAGTCCAGCACAGCTGTTGCTAAAACCTCTTCCCCCAATATAGAACGATGGATTCTATTTCGCTTCCTAGTTTGAATTCAAACCCTCGAATGCATCTTCCCCCACCTCGAACTCCTGTGTGCGTGGTCGAGGGGAATTCCTTCTTATGACGTGAATATTGACTCTGAGTATTGTTCAAATAAAATAAAATTGAATTTGTTACATGGGCCGTATACAAGAGGTGTAGACCTTACAGTGAAATGCCTACTTACAAGCACTTCCTCAATGATGCAGAGATAAATAAAAGGGAAAATTTGCTGTAAGTAGCAGAAGAAGTATTGTTGTCTGTTAGTTTAATCCAATTAGGGTAGGGATGGTAGGGTATGGGAAAAAGTATAGAAAATAAATAAATAAAATATAATATATATATATTCTTTTAATGAGAAATAAAACACAAAAGAATGAAGCTACTGTATATACAAGGAGTACCATTGCCATTCCTGCCCGATTAAAAATCATTGAGGACAGGGAGGGCACATTTTGGCAGGTATTCCCAAACCGTGTCAATCACACTTTCAATTCCTATCCAGATTCCTTTAACTTCATGAATCATCTTGTCGTGTCACTCAGTCATCTTTCCCAGAGATCAACCCATCAGTCCAGTGAGCTTAATGTGATGCATCACTTTTTTCTGGCAACATAAAGTGTTCTTTGCCAGGGGCACAGCAATTGAGATAAAATATCTTTGTGCAGCAAATTCCAGTGGATTTTAAGATTTGCTTGACCTCAGACTGTATTCTTTCTATTAGACTGGTCTCCCTTTCATCCATGGAGGTCGTGTACACAGTTCATTCCAGGCTTGACTGGACGGTGGGACTGGAACCCTCAAAGGACATGGCAATGAGACTGAAAATGCCATTGATTACCTGTCATAGACTCCCAAGTTTGTCCAGTAATGGGATCAATGAAAGCAGCCTCCTGGTCTGGAATGACAACAGGGTGATGAGCTGCAGTAATGTCTCCGGGGAAATGGTTTTGTGATGAAAGAGGGGTATGGATTTCTAAGGTTAAAGGTTATAATTCAGTTATTGTAATATCATAGTTTTACACAGTACTAGTACTACACAAATGAACATGTGCTGTAATATAACCTAATCTTGGAACCCGGAAGCAAATCTCTGGAGAACAAGGAGATGACAGAGAGAATGGTGAAAGTAGCAGCATCAAGGAGAAAGTGTGGCAAACTATTCAGCAGATGGGAGGGGAGAAAGGACAGAGGGTAAGGAAGGGAGAGAGTGTGTGTTGTGTGGTGCCATCTAGATAGCAGTATGGATGGACACATTTGAACATAGATTATCTCATTGCAATGTGCTTGTTGACATTAAATGTAGTGACAGGAATGTCACTATGTAATCATACGTAAGTTATTTTGCCCCCAAAGCCTATATTGAATTGTGAGATTTGGCTAAGTGCAATCTTAGGAAAAAAGGGTTCCAAAAGTGTTCTGGGAGAACCTTTTTTGGTTTCAGGCAGAACCCTTTTTGGTTCAAGGTAGAACCCTCTGTGGAAAGGGTTCTTCATGGGACTCAATATGTTTTTTTCAAAGGGTTCTCCTACTGGGACAGCCGAAGAACCCTTTTTAGTTCTAGATAGCATATTTTCTTCTATGAGTGTATTGATTCATTGATTGAGAGGTGGTGTGTTTATTCCTTACCCTTTACAGCAACCATGTCTTTCCCTGTTGAAACAATAAGTCTTTTTTGGGGATGTCTCTCAGCTAAGGAGTTATGACTAGTTGAATCTGTCTGTAAACTTGTCAAGGTAACCATGTTTGTTGTTCTTCATTCACATTCCTTCCTCGCCATTCAAATGATTTCATGCACCCACTCACTAGCCACCTACATATCACTGTGCCACCATGGCTATTGATCTCAATTTGAATGTAGTTTTAAATAAGAAACTGGAGACATAATCGATGCATCCAATAGTATTATAGATCATATAGACTGAATGAGGCAATTCATGCATTTCAAGAAATAAATAAATAATTTAAATGTGCAAATATGTGTAGTTCAGATGGAAGTGGTTCCCAAGCACATTGATTTCCCCCCTTCTTCTTCTTTGATGTATCAACATTCCTTCTTACTCTGAAATATGGATCTGGTATGTGGACAATTCAATTAGAGTAGGATCAAAATTCCACCTCCTTGAGATCGCCATGTTTTTTTTGTTTGTTGCAGAAACAAGGTCTTTCTCCTCCTAAGCCATTTCCTCTCAGGGGCGGTTACAGCTCATCTCATAGTGTTTAATTTAGCATCTTTTTTTTGTTAAAAACAATAAATATGTAATAAAATGCCACGCAGTATACACAACACCCTTGTGTAATTACATATGTATTATGCTATTACTGTTGTGTAGTTACTGGGTTAAACAAGAATATTACAGAAATGTTTATTTTAAATGTATAAGCAAATATTGGTCAACCTTAATGTGTACTAATTAAATGTTTTTAATTAATTGGAAAATTGTTACATCTGTTTAAAACCTTAGTTTGTAATCAATCTTTAGCATCCGCCTTTATAGTTGTGCGTGTGCGTGTGTGTGCGTGTGTGTGTGAGAGAGGAGCGAGAGAATCGCCTGAGCGTGTGTGCCTTTCCCCTGTCACGAGGTAAACTGAATTGGAAGCAGAATTGGAAAATATGACATGCTGAACAAGACCCAGTGACATCAAGGACTATGCATTTATCCGCTATTAAATTATTAAGACAGTGCATAATTTGCCATAACTGTGATCTATTGAATTTATGATAAGTATCACTCGTTATTTTCGCGCGGCTTGCTCATTCCATCTTGAGAGACGGCACATCGTAGTGGTTCCATTGGGTTCAACTTTAACATCTGGCTCAATTTCTGTACGAATAATTGCTTTCAATTAGGCTCCGTCCTGCATTCCAGGTGAGTCTCCTCGCTGATGAAAAGTCGTTTTGTGATGAGAAAGATATGAGAGTTCCTGTCTGTGTCTCCGCTGATCTCATACATCGTAAGTAGCCTAGCCTAGATATCATGTAGAGTTTATCTCAGTGGGGATACCCCTTAAACATTTCTGCACACGAGCAAGGGATTTTAGAACGGTGGTTGAGAAGGAGACGCTCTTTTGAACAACGCTAAATGTTTAGTGTTAGACAGTGGGAATGATTATTCAACAGAGGCATGTTAGGCCTATGTGTCAATTAATTCTAATTGCAGTCTCCCTAGTTAACATGGTGTAAATGTTAAATGTGATGTATGTTTTTTATACGCGCATTCAAATGAGTTATTTCCAGTAATACTGAATCTAGGTATTTATTCTCTGTGTTTATTGTGTGTTAATTTGAATATATTCCCATAGAAATAGGCCTACACCTAGAACAAGATACGCAAAATCAACAGCTGATCCATTATGGCACCATTATGTATTGTCTTCCCGGGTGTGTAGGTGTACATGCAGCTATGAGGAATAGAGACTACATTTTTCAATGTCTACTCATCTGCCTTACACTGACGCTCCTCTTGCAAACGAGGTAAGTCCTTGAATAATCTTTTTTTGATCAATTATGTTTTGCCAGGAAGACTGAAAGTATACAACTATATCTGGGTTTTGGAATTGAAATCTTTTAGTTTTGTACACTACAATAACCGAATGTAGGGATACTATGTTTTAGTAGCCTAACCTATGAATAGCCTATATATTTAGCATGGTGAACATCAATCAGGCTTTGTCGACGTGGGGGGCTTTGTGAGATTAATGAAGTGGGTGATTTTCTGATTATGTTCCTGTGGGTGGCGATAGAGTACAGTCACTACTCTCAGTCTGAAAAAGCAGCGCTCACTTCAGATGCCATTGAGCGTGAGTCACTAATATGTAAATAGCACTTGATTTCAATGCTCAAGGAATGACATTCCATGAGATCACCCAGTTATCTCAATTGTACCTATGTAACTACTATAGGAATGCATACGTTTGTTGTTGGGACACTTTGTAAAGTGGGACCATGTACTGTATGGCCAACGTACAGTATCTGTAGTGTATAGCCTATACAGTGTAACACATCTTATTTTAGTAAGGTAGTGTAATTCTCAAATTGACCAGGAAGTCTCATGGTTCCAGCATTTGTGGCACATTGCACTTATGTCACTGTAGCAAGAGCCCTCATGAATATAGCTTGTAGACTGATATTAGTATACAATCAATCAAGGAACCAATATGTCAGTCAATTGATTAACCAAGTAATTATCCACATCAATCACATGCAATGAGAGCACATTTAATGAATTTATGCCTCTTCCGATTATTGGATTCATGAATATACAGCTCTGATGACATTTGCATATTCAATTGTGTTTTTGCTCCCAGATCAGATGGCACACAAATGTTCAGCACAGAACTGGGTCATCTGGGAGGGTGCTTGGGAAAGGGGGAGTGTGTGTGTGTGTGTGTTCTCTTACCTTTAACTCCTCTTTCATTCCCTCTGGAATAACTATGCAAAGGCCTCATCAATCTGGCTTGTCTGTCTCCCAGGCCAGTGATTGCTGATCCTACAACAGATGCCTTCAAGAACAATATCACTCTCTTCACACGGATCCTTGACAGACTTCTAGATGGCTATGATAATCGTCTTCGACCCGGCCTTGGGGGTAAGGAATATCTCTTGGCTTCATTAACTATGACAAAACAAGCTCAGGGCCTGTATTCATAAAGGGTCTCAGAGTAGGTTAGGTTAGGTTAACTTATCTATGATAAGTTTATAATTTTAGATCATAATTCATAACATTACATGGACAGGGGAGACCTGATCCTAGATCAGCACTCCTACTCTGAAACACTATGAATACGGTTCCAGTTTGTGAACAAACATTTTAGAAAGACATGGCATAAATTCACATCACAGATTGTGATGACTTTAACTTTGTTGGCTTCATTTTATTCATTATCCAGTCAGGTTTAGTGGCAGTATTCCTCACAGTATTTCCGTCAGCATGCAGAAGAAATAGTGCCAGCTATGCGTCTACTTGTCTTGTAATGTGTGAAATAGTGTGATCATAAATCATGTAGTGTGGCTGTGTGCCTTGCATACATTTGTGTGGAGAAGCAAAACGCAGTTCAGACAATGTTTCCCCCATGACAACAAAGTGATTGTCATAAAAATAAGCTAATATTTTCTCATTACATTTAATGGTGCTGCACATGAACATATTGGTCATCAGTGGGCTTGTTATCCCAAATCCTCAGTACAAATCTGTGTCCTAAATGGTATCCTTTTCTCTACACAATGCCCTACTTTTGACCCGAGCCCTATAGGCCCTAGTCATAAGTAGTGCTCTATAAAGGGAAGATTACTATTTGATTACCCTCCTGCCTGTTTGTTGAAAGTAGTGTAGTCTAGGCAGCAGGAGGCTTTTCAACAACGTTTCCCCAGAGGAAACAGCATCGACACTCAGCTGCCCTTCACCATCATACATAGAAGAGTCCCCTTAACAATTTATTAGGAAACTGCCCTGTCCTGTTACAGCTGCTTTCAATCCACACGATCAAGATGTTGTTTGGCGTCTTTTCAGATGGGCTATTTGCTGCGCTAGCCCATTGGCCACCTGGGAAAACCCGCTCGGTGTGGTGGCATGATGGTCTAGTTAGGGATCTACACTAGACACAGACATGCTTTATAAAGGACAGATCAGTGCAGTCCACTCCATCAATCTGTGGTTACGATTATGCCTGGAAATAGAAGAATGAATGGCCGTTGATTTAACAGTATATCAGCTCCATATTGTTTTGTCAGTTCTGTTCTCCTATGTGAAGGGGGGCAATCACGTAATTTTTCCAACAATTGTTCACAGACAGATTATTTAACTTATAATTCACTGTATCACAATTCCAGTGGGTCAGAAGTTTACATACACTAAGTTGACTGTGCCTTTGAACAGCTTGGAAAATTCCAGAAAATTATGTCATGGCTGTAGAAGCTTCTGATAGACTAATTGACATAATTTGAGTCAATTGGAAGTGTGCCTGTGGATGTATTTCAAGGACTACCTTCAAACTCAGTGCCTCTTTGCTTGACATCAAAAGAAATCAGCCAAGACCTCAGAAAAAAAATTGTGGACCTCCACAAGTCAGGATCATTCTTGGGAGCAATTTACAAACGCCTGAAGGTACCAAGTTCATCTGTACAAACAATAGTACGCAAGTATAAACACCATGGGAACACGCAGCCATCATACCGCTCAAAAAGGAGACGCGTTCTGTCTCCTGAACATACTTTGGTGCGAAAAGTGCAAATCAATCCCAGAACAACAGCAAAGGTCCTTGTGAAGATGCTGGAGGAAACAGGTACAAAAGTATTTATATCCACAGTAAAACAAGTCCTATATCGACATAACCTGAAAGGTCTCTCAGCAAGGAAGAAGCCACTGCTCCAAAACCGCCATAAAAAAGCCAGGCTACGGTTTGCAACTGCACATGGGGACAAAGAGTGTACTTTTTGGAGAAATGTCCTCTGGTCTGATGAAACAAAAATATAACTGTTTGGCCATAATGACCATCGTTATGTTTGGAGGAAAAAGCGGGAGGCTTGCAAGCCGAAGAACACCATCCCAACTGTGAAGCACGGAGGTGGCAGCATCATGTTGTGGGGGTGCTTTGCTGCAGGAGGGACTGGTGCACTTCACAAAATAGATGACATCATGAGGGAGGAAAATTATGTGGATATATTGAAGCAACATCTCAAGACATCAGTCAGGAAGTTAAAGCTTGGTCACAAATGGGTCTTTCAAATGGACAATGACCCCCAAGCATACTTCCAAAGTTGTGGCAAAATGGCTTAAGGACAACAAAGTCAAGGTATTGGAGTGGCCATCACAAACCCCTGACCTCAATTTGTGTGCAGAACTGAAAAAGCGTGTGCGAGCAAGGAGGCCTACAAACCTGGCTCAGTTACACCAGCTCTGTCAGGAGGAATGAGTCAAAATTCACCCAATTTATTGTGGGAAGCGAAGGCTACCCGAAACGTTTGACCCAAGTTAAACAATTTAACGGCAATGCTGCCAAATACTAATTGAGTGTTTGTAAACTTCTGACCCACTGGGAATGTGATGAAAGAAATAAAAGCTGAAATAAATAATTCTCTCTACTATTATTCTGACATTTCACATTCTTAAAATAAAGTGGTGATCCTAACTGACCCAAAACAGGGAATTTTTACTAGGATTAAATGTCAGGAATTGTGAAAAACTGAGTTTAAATGTATTTGGCTAAGGTGTATGTAAACTTCCGACTTCAACTGTATCATATATGTTGTGCGAGAAATCATGGCCAAAGTAGCCTATACAATCGCAAAGCACGTGAAATATATTTACATGCACACAGCCTAGTTTCAACGGAATATAATCTGCAGGTAGCAAGAGCGTGCAGCTCTCCACTGGTTTTGGCATGGAGCAGCTCACAGAATGACGTCGGTAGCCGGTAGGGTTGGAAAGACGTTTCAATTTATGAGATCTACCAGTAACTGCTAACTAAGGCAACAATGGGTATGCAAACCAGGCATTGAAAAAGTTTAGTCCGAAGTGTTGGTTAGTAGGCTATTTATGATGCGCAATTGTCATGATTTGCTGTTTGCATCAGGGGCGTAGACATAAATGTGCCTGGGTGGATAAGAGGCCCACCCACTGGGGAGCCAGGCCCTGATAGGCCCAACCAATTAGATTGACGCGGTTTAAGCATTGTTGTGGATTTAGACCATCACATTTTTGTATTTTTTTTCTATTAAAAAAAGTTGATTTTGAGAGTGAAAATCAGACAAATATATAGCAAAACTCATAAAAAACATAGGAAAATATAGGATTTTTAACACTAGGCGGGCCTTTTGGGAACTTTTGGGCAAAATTAGAGTTTAACCACTTTTCCTGGCACCACTACATCACTGCATAGGACCAATGGAAAGACAGCAGTCACACACAGCATGATGTTAAAGATAAGCAGTCCTTAAACTTGGACATTATAAGCCAGTAGGTCCCAATCATAATAATACAAAAACACAACCATTAAGCATATCCCAACTGACATTTACAACTATTACTTAATTGCAAAAAACATTTCAAGTTTAGCACACAAAGTAACCGGTGACCAAGTTTAAAGTGGAACTGACAGAGTTTTAACTACTTTGCAGATATGAAACAAACAGACAATCATAATATCCTTTAAAAATATACAATTCCCAGTTTATGCTACAAAACCAAGTTTATAAGTGGTTTTAAAAATAGGTTCTAGATTCTCAATGATCCATAACGTACACTAAGGCATTGTTGGCTGAATAGATGGATGCAGTTCAATGAATGATTAATATAATTCACCAGTACATTTCTTGGTAGTCCAAAAAATATTGCTATCAGGTTGTAAATCACAGGTGGCCAGGTACATTGTTTGCTGCCTCCATTCAGGATGCACTTGTTCAGATTCAATGACTCAATATTTTGGGCAAAAACGGACGACTGTAACTAAGGCTGGGAATGGCAATACAATCAAACTAGCAAGTGCGATGGTCACAAGTCAGCCATAACGTGGCTAATAGGTTAGCGTATCTATTTATGTAGCAAGCTAAAAACACAGAGCCTAACTTGAGCTAGATAGCTAGCTAGCTGCTATGAGGATGTCATGCCATTGGAGTAGTGGGTGAGTGACTGACTTTTTCCCCTCATATCGTTTTTTGGTGGCTATACACAGCTAGAGATGCAGGTGTCATTTGGTTAGCTAACAAAAACTTGAATGACTGTTTTCATATCATATATCTCTTGTGTTTGCAAATTTACTTTGGCTATCTAACGTTACTCTGATTTCAGAGCACTCTCGTCTGAGTGTGCCAGAGCGCAGAACAACTGATGAATTTACGAACTCGCAACACCTGCAAAAAAAGTCATAGTTAGTCAAGAACACTCTAGATGACATGTATAAACAGCCTAACCAGCTCTGCTACGCAAAGTAGAATGGTCAGAGTGAGGTGTTTTCTCATTTGGGTCTGGAAGTAGCTAGCCAGCAAGCTAGCCAACTTTAGCCAGTTAGCTTGGGTGCTTGGTTTGGACAAGCATGCATTGGCAGGCAAGCTGCAGAAGGACAAGGGGGCTACAGTTCCCCATCGTCTATCAGTGCAATGTTGATGGCCAACTAGTTGAAAAAGTTTGAGGGTTTATCTAATGTTCCTTCGTTCGATTTTAGCTCATCTTGCTTTGTGTAGCATTAATGTTAGTTGTTGATCTTGTTGATGTGCCTGAGGGAGAGAGCATACCTCTTCAGCTTACCTCTTCATAATTGTTTGATCAATAAAACTCTAAATTTCCCAAATGTAAGAAGACTCCCGTGGTGTTTACACATTAGCAGAAATCCATTCAGGTGTATTTTGTGGCTTTTGGTGATAATGATCTAAATTCGCGCTGTTGCGACTGCAAGTCTAGTTCAAAGTGAATGATGGCAGGCCAGTGTGGCAAATGGCTTGTTTGTATAAAGGTCTACTGTAGATCTGATTTACTATTTTATTTATTTTTATTTCACCTTTATTTAACCAGGTAGGCTAGTTGAGAACAAGTTCTCATTTGCAACTGCAACCTGGCCAAGATAAAGCATAGCAATTCGACACATACAACAACACAGAGTTACACATGGAATAAACAAAACATACAGTAAATAATACAGTAGAAAAATAAGTCTATATACAATGTGAGCAAATGAGGTGAGATAAGGGAGGTAAAGGCAAAAAAAGGCCATGGTGGCGAGGTAAATACAATATAGCAAGTAAAACACTGGAATGGTAGATTTGCAGTGGAAGAATGTGCAAAGTAGAATAATGGGGTGCAAAGGAGCAAAATAAATAAATAAATACAGTAGGGGAAGAGGTAGTTGTTTGGGCTAAATTATAGATGGGCTATGTACAGGTGCAGTAATCTGTGAGCTGCTCTGACTATAGCGCACCAGTCTGGTGCCGACTATAGCCGACTATAGCGCACCAGTCTGGTGGACTCCTGTCTTAGACAAGACAGATGTTTTTATTCGGTTTTATTTACACCAGTGTCTATTAATTGTCCAAACGCACGCCAACTTTCCCATTCTATATTGCTATAGAATTTTCACAAATGCCTTAGTATACAGTAGGTATTTCCCAAACATTCTAAGAATTTATGAAAACGCAAAAATGACCATATCTAAGCGGTCGCTTGTCAGAATTTTTCTTTTTGGTTTCATATTCTTCCTGGGGGTGTATAAATGTATACAGATTTTAATAAGATTTCATGTTGCTAAAATATTGTCAGTTCCAATTTAAATGCAGCATTGTTTCACACACAAGTAATTTTAAAAGAGATGGCTAATAATAGCAAGCACGCTGCAAAAAAAACACAGTTCCACTCACCAGATAATGATAATTTAAAAATGTATTCTTGAAAAGTGAGAAGCTAATAAATTAGCAACAATATCCTCTTTGATAACACCTGCTGCAGCCGCTTCAAACTAGCCGATAACAAAAGCTAGCTATCTAGACTGTGGGAAAACTACTGCTCGCTATTGCGCAGTGACCTGTTAGCCTTGAAGAAGGCAAAAGTTTCCATACATTTCTGTAAAAACGGTCCCACTCATTAAGTCAAAATGTGACCGCTTGATTCCACTGTCCCTCCAAAATGTTGCCCTAATACAGTTGAATGGCAGATGCCTTTATCTTGCCTTTATCTTGATATACAGTACTAGTAACCTGATACCATGCTAGTGTCAACAGAGATACAGTACTAGTAACCTGATACCATGCTAGTGTCAACAGAGATACAGTACTAGTAACCTGACACCATGCTAGTGTCAACAGAGATACAGTACTAGTAACCTGATACCATGCTAGTGTCAACAGAGATACAGTACTAGTAACCTGATACCATGCTAGTGTCAACAGAGATACAGTACTAGTAACCTGATACCATGCTAGTGTCAACAGAGATACAGTACTAGTAACCCGATACCATGCTAGTGTCAACAGAGATACAGTACTAGTAACCTGATACCATGCTAGTGTCAACAGAGATACAGTACTAGTAACCTGATACCATGCTAGTGTCAACAGATATACAGTACTAGTAACCTGATACCATGCTAGTGTCAACAGATATACAGTACTAGCAACCTGATACCATGCTAGTGTCAACAGAGATACAGTACTAGTAACCTGACACCATGCTAGTGTCAACAGAGATACAGTACTAGTAACCTGACACCATGCTAGTGTCAACAGAGATACAGTACTAGTAACCTGACACCATGCTAGTGTCAACAGATATACAGTACTAGTAACCTGACACCATGCTAGTGTCAACAGAGATACAGTACTAGTAACCTGACACCATGCTAGTGTCAACAGATATACAGTACTAGTAACCTGATACCATGCTAGTGTCAGAGATATTAGTAACCTGATGCCATGCTACTGTCAACAGAGATACAGTACTAGTAACCTGAATAGTTGTGGTGATATTTTCTTTAAAGACTGATACTGCGACATCCATGTTTTTCTTTGTGTCATTTGTTTATAAATAAAATGTACCACAAAGGGTTCATATTTTCACAGTTTAGCTCCAAAATTTCACTGTGCCAATCTAAGATCTTTAAGGAGAACACGTTCTGATGGGGAGGTGTTGTGTGATGGAACACCGGCCCTCAGGCATCATCATGGACATTGGTTGATGTATCAGACGTCTCATTGTTGACCACCACCGGCTCGTTCCATGTAATTAACTATGTATGGGGCTAGCTAGACCCAAGAGTCATCTCTCACCCCCTGGACACCTGACGTGTGTGTTACATTCCCCAGTTTCTGTGTTGTGGGTTTGTTTGTATGTATGTGTTTCAGGATGGCTTCCTGA
Organism: Salvelinus namaycush; assembly: GCF_016432855.1. NCBI lineage: Eukaryota > Metazoa > Chordata > Actinopteri > Salmoniformes > Salmonidae > Salvelinus > Salvelinus namaycush. The sequence goes on along the minus strand of NC_052311.1, from coordinate 22,049,631 downwards.
AGTCCAAAGCAGCTGATTGGTCGGCCCCATTGATAATTGGAGCTGTGACCCTGCCCTCTCATCAAAGGATACAGCTGTATTCAATTACAAACTCCTTCTGCAGTTTTACAAGCCAGTGTTCCTTTGTTAGGAGGGGGAGCTTCTTGATGTCCTGTGATGGTTGTTGCTCAGATAGGTTTTTGTAAACTATTTTGTAACCGGTCCTGCTGAGGTATGTTTTTGTCACAAGAACTGTGTTTTGATTATTTCAATTGATAACTTACGTTAGTAATTATTCTGTTTTTGTTCCCAGGGGGGAAGGGGAAGACACCTTAGGGGTGCTTAGGCAAGAGGACTGCGGGCATACATATACCCGTAGTATGTACTCTGTCTATGCACATTAGGTAAGACCTGGGCGGATCACCCCCTGTATTTTGGTTAGCACACCAGGTGGCGTTAAGAATAGATAAGTAGTGGGTAGGTAGGTAATGTAGTAGAGGGGGCTCTTTAACTTTAACTTTCTTTGCTTTGGTTCCGTCCAGCCCCTTTTTCCCAAAATTACCGTGTGAAGGAATAAATTCCCTGTTAATGGTAAAATTCTCTGGCTACGTCATCCTTACCCGCACCTACAGTCACATACCTCTTTCACTCCACGGGGAGTTGAGTGTAGCAGGGTGTTGTGTTCCCTCCTCCGAGAGGCGTGTGCGTAACTGTGTGTGTGTGTGTTCTAGCCTTTAACAAGCTCATAAAAAGCCAAACACTGTCTGCAGAAACCTTCACATAATGATCATGCTGGCTTCTAGGGGAAGGTTGAGCTGAAGGTGAATGAGTCTCTAGGTGTGATGTTAAACAACACAGCACATGATGAATCAATGATGGGGTGGATTAGTGGCAACTGACCTGGAGAAAGACAAGAAAAACGGTTATGATCAAATGTTATATTTAGAAGCATTGAGAAGTGGAATTGTAGAGCCAAATACTGTAGTTATTGCTTGAAGTGTAGTGTCTTTGTGAGTTGCTACTACTACTACTACCACTACTGCTAATACTACTATTACTATTACCGCTAATACTGCTATTACTACTACTACCGCAACTACAACAATTCATAAAATGATTTCTCTAAGTGTAATTATTGTATGGCTATGAAAGCATCTCCTTCCATCATGAAAAAATGCATCTGCCTCCCTCCTCCATCCCTCACCTCTCACTCCATCCCTCTGTATCTCATTTGATTTGATTTGATTTCCAGGTGGCCCAGAGCCTGGGCCTCCCACAGGATCTGGTGTCATTTTACATTTAAACAGATATTCATGGGGCCATCAGCCCAGAACAGCATCAGCCATATGGTGATAGTCTTTGGCGTCGGGGAAAGGCCTGGATGGCAGTATGTGTTACAGTAGCACTGACATACTTTCTCTATGGGAAAAATGTCTTCATGCCTAGAGGTACGGAATCATCCACAGACTTCTGTAACCCAACATTGAGTGGCTTATGAAGAAAATATGAATTGATGCCTAAGATGCATTTGTTTTGCCATCTGTTTGACAGACGTTGGATGCCAGAGAGTCATTTAACTTGTATTCGAAAGCGATAAATAACTGAATATTTTCATGATGCAGATTAATAGTGTCTGCCTTTCTTTAGAAAGTGCATTACATTTTCCCCACAGAATTTCTCCAAGAGTTCTCTTTGCGTCCAGGTTTTCTTTAAATGTATCGTAACCACTAGGTGTAACAACGTCACTACTAATCGCTAAAACAGAAGCTGTGTGGGTGAGCTGTTGTTGAAGACTACCCAATCCAGCAGCAGAAGCAGCAGAATAGCCTGCAAACATGCCCCTTTAATCCTCTGGGTTTCCAGTCTGATTATTTAACCAGGGCTAGCTGCTCACTGGTCCGTACGAGGGTCAGGAGCACACAAGCCCACCCCCTCACATGTGCACCTAGGGAATCGCCTGAATGCCTGACACTCCTAACTAATGAGTTGTATCCTCTGTCAACACAGTATTGTGGAACTATTCATGTTATTCAGAGCAGCTATATTGGAGGATATCTAAAGTTTACCTTCCAGGCAGGTCATATACATGCTTCCTAGTTAATTTATGTGTCCTTGATATAGAGTTAAAGAAGGCTGGGTATGATTGTCAACCCTTTTCTCTTAATTCAAACCTGTTCTATGTTAATTGAAAGAACAATATCTCACTTTATAGATAGATGCTATTTTTGTATTCAACTATAAATAGTGCACGCATCTTCAGTTTGGGTGTTTACTATTGTCATTTAGTTTAGTTAGACAATTGACAGCTCTAAATCACATACATGACAAGCTATAAGGAAACATGACTAAACCACTCGCTTTGGTCCGTCTGAGCTGAAGAAGTGAACCTGCACTACATGGTACGATAAATAAAGTGGCCTCACATCTTTGGGATTCAAATGCACTCTGGATTTTTTTCAATGTAATAAACAAGTGATTTGTCCCCAAGGGACGCTCCTTTGTACTTGGGCTATTATTAAATATGCATCATTTGTATGTAACGCTGTAATTGTTTTGTTTTTTCACAATTTATTTTAATGTTCGATCGAATATGAACACGCAGCACGTCTGCTGTTGTGTCCACTGTTATGGGTGATGATCTGGTTCTATGGAGTTATTGACTGTAGGTATGACCATAGAATCATAGAGCAGTGTATTATAGGATCTCCATCCACAGGATAAACATGGTATTACTGCATTGTAAAGGCTTCACATTAAAACAGTGCATTAAGATGGGGTACATCGGGGTCACTGTCACTGGTGTCATATTTCAGATTTCTACACCTCTGGTGTATTTATTAATCTATTGTGTGTCTGCACGTGTTTGGTTTACACACGCAAACACCTACTTTATAATGCAATCCAGTGTATGTATTGCTACATTTATTGCACACATTACCCACCGATCCGCCTGTTCCTCTCAATATGCACAACTTCATAAATAACTAAGCATATCCATTACATGTCTGGATGCATTTTGTCAGCAGACGCAGTGAACAGGGAGTGGTGAGTGCACTGGGCCTGTTTTGCCTCGCCTAGTCACCTTGTATGAGAGCACTCACATTATTTTAGGCCAATGAGAAGCTCTTTAGAATACACGTGAGTTACTGTGTGTGTGTGTGTGTGTGTGTGTGTGTGTGTGTGAGTTACTGTGTGTGTGCAGCAGAGAGGGGATAACATAGTCGTAAAGTCTGAAAGCTTTTTAAAGAAATTACCCAAGCATGTTAGAGATTAACTTAATGAAAGAGGAACTCAGGAGAGAAAGCAAAATGTGTGTACTGTTTTCACTCGCTCTGAATAAAGGTAGGCCTAATAGGATGGTGTTACAGGCAGGCCTGATAGGATGGTGTTGTTAGGAGTAAAAGTCTAAGTGATATTTTATTGCAAGGCAGGGAAATACCCCTCAAAAGATGAGCTACAGTCCTTCTTAGATCTGTAATAATAGTCTTTTTTCCAGGTTTATTCATGTTCAGCCAGGAAGAAATGGTCTCATGATCAGCCTTTGTTTGTTCTATATTAATTATCTTTGTTATGTTTTTCAGATCGTATAACAGAGGTGAATACCAATGTCTACGTCACCAGCTTTGGCCCAGTTTCAGATACAGACATGGTGAGACCACATTCTAATCTTAGTACCTTGTTCCCAAACTGAGCTGTGTTGGGCTGACCTGGTTACACATTCATCATAGAAAGTAAACTTGTAATGTGTTCAAGATTTAAAAAGGATTCTAAAGTTTGTAATTTCCACTTAACAAAAATGTCCATTAATTTATAATCCACATAATAATTTACATTTCCTGTTGCTGCCGGATTATTTTCCTGCTATGAGAAACTTTTCAATTTAAAATAGCGTATCTGTATGTAGGGGAAATTAGTTTTATCTGAATCATTGTACCACTATTCAGAAGTCTCTGCAACTGATAACCATGAAAACTCAATTGTGATAAACAAGATAGGAGGGTAAAGGACCAAATTGGTTCTTGTGATTAGTTTCTGTACTGTTTTACAATCAAAACGGGGAGTAAATAGCCTAAACCATTCTTACAACAGGATAATATGGTACTACACAGAACTTTGGTGGAACTGAGCCCTTAGTTTAAATACTACACAACAACACAGAATAAACAAATCATGATTTTGTCATTCCAGGTGTTTTGTTTACTGCTTCATTGCAAAACCTTGGCACCATTTTCCTTTTTGTCACTTATTTGGACCACTTAGTCTTGGTCGTATTCATTAGGGCACACCATATCAAAACGTTTTGCAACTGAAAATAAAAAGGAGCGTTTCTTATTAAACATGTTCCGTTTGCCCATTCCTGTTTCGGTCTGTTTTCTTCAGTTTGGTGCCAAATGAATGGGACCGGTGTTTGTGTTCGTTCCAAGCAGCTTAGCTTGGCTCTAGTGAAGCATCAAAGCCCCAGTAACCCTGACTCCTTAAGATTTGGTCTATATTCCCATTGTGTCTCTACCTTAGCTAACATGTTCTACTCTTTTTCATCCTGACTGCTATTTCACTGTCCGGCCTCCGTTTGGTACAGCAACATATATATATATCTCAGATTCTCCTATCATTCCCTTCTTTTAATGTTTTCTTAGTTTCTTTTCAAGGGCAGAATTGTCCGTAAATGTTTCTTTCCTGGAGCTCATCCCCATGCATTTTTGTTCCCTCATGACAAACACATTGACACATTTTAGGGTGAAAATACACTTTGGGGATGAAATTTCACTTCCTTGTGTTATAAAATACATTTTACCAAGACAAATATGATTATTCATGCTCTGAATCGTTCAGTTGGGTCTTTCTCTAACATGTCATTAACATTACATCTAGAAAGTCGGATTTTGTAACCTATTACACCCGATAATAAGCACTGAGCTCTGTTGAGTTGGCAGGTTTCCCGTAACAACTTTTGAGGATTTAATATTTTGTGGTTGTCATCTTCAAAGTTGTTTCTGCGGATTGCTTAAAGCAACATTTGCATGACACACAATTATTTAAATGTAAAAGGCTTTGAAAATAAAAAAACTTGGTAAAGGCAGAGAGATGCTTGTTTTTGTGAGAAATCTTTGAAAAAATAACAGGAATTTCAAGTTCATATGAAAAGCATATACAAAAATGTCATGTATCAAAATCGATATCCATCTTACCTCTATATTGTTTTATGTCCTGTGGATTTCAGAGGAAAGATTACAAATTTAATGGGAAAGTGAGCCTGTCAGGTAGCCTTAATTCAGCGATGCAATTTTCCTGAGTTTTTACCACTTTTTCTCTCTGGCCTCCATTGATTTAGTCACCCTAAATCTGGCCACCCTAAAGCTCCCATAACTTTTAAACATATTATGATATAGACATGGGGTTTGGACCATTGGTTTTCTTAGATGAGTATCTACACAAGTAACATATTATTTTACCAATTGGTCAAAATATGTGTTTTTGATTGGACTCTCCCTCTTCCTTCGACAGTTTTGTCTTATGAATTATTGAAAATCTACTCTTTATTCAACTCACTACTTCATTTATCTCGGGCTTGTTTTTGAAAAAACACACACCCTTTAAAACGACAATATTCAGCACAAGCCATTCTGTAAAGGAACATTATGGTTCCGCTGCTAATGATTAAACATTTATGATGTTTGAAATGCAATGCAGAATTCAAAAGCTCATTAATGGAATAGCAAAATATACATTACGGAAAACTATTAAGTATTCACTAGGTGAGTGTCCCATATCATGGCAAGGAGCATTATTGTAAGATGTGTACGATGATCTTGATGCAAAACCATGACTTAAAATCCTAGGGAGACTAACTGTATTCTTATTTATTAAAATTTGTGCTTTGCATTTATACAATAAGGATTTGTGCATGGTTGTTGGTAGCTGGGATATATGAACGATAACTCAACATAGTAGGGAATTCCCAAAGATTGTCCAGTGGACAACACGAGCTGCATATAAAATATATAAAGCGCATAATACATTATCTGTTGTTGCCATCAAATTGCTAGTGGCTAAAGTTAGAATGATGAATTGACTGTTTGCATTGCCCATATGGTATTATAAGATGTAATATGCTGGACCTCACACCTAAGGCCTATACTGTATTTTATTCCAGCTCATATGATTTTGAACACCAAAACGCATACCTCTTCTAATACCGTTTGCCCTGGAGCCTTTAACAAGCCCGGTATCCTTTTGAAGGCATGATTTGGAGAAGGACGGATTAGATTCATGGGATATGATGATCTAAGACAGGATAGTGTGGCATGTAAACATCTTATCCTGTTTACTGTTGCAGTCTGAACAGGCTGTTTTGCATTTCATGGGTGTTATGTGATGATGTTTTCATTTGATTATCAAATGAATCACTTCAAAAAGTAGGCTACCTGCGCAGTTCGATCCACCACAATAATTTAGCCTACTATAATTCTCATACTATTATTTACTACTGGCAACTTTCACCCCTAATTTAGACAAGTTTCTGCTTACAATTTCGGACATTTGGTTGACATTTGTTTGTCAACTATAGTTTGATACATGCAGCTTCTCTTCTGTCATAACTTGTTGCCCCAGAAGACTAATAGACTGAATGCATTAGTAATCTAGGTAACACTGGTAAAGTTGTCTGTTTTGTTTAGGGGCCGTGAGGGAAAACGCAACAGTGGAAAGATTGGTCCTGTGCAAAATGTCCAAAATGTCATCAGTTTTAAGGAAATGAAAAGCTGAAAAAACGATGAAACACATTTCTGAAAAGACTTCAAGTCATCTTGGGTGCATATTTTATGTGGTTGAAAAACTGCCTTTTTGCATAACAGTGTCATAACACATTACACAAACATTCACATTTTCTAAAGAGATGCTGAAAGAAAGAAATAATGTTTTCGAGACAAAATTAACATTTGTTGTATAATTTCACTGCAAGAAATGCATAATTCTGCAGGAGTTAATATTATATTACGCTACATGTGAGAGATTATAGGCCTACAGCAGGTGTCCATATTACTGTTCAATTTAACCCATACACTTAAATGAGGAATATTCTGTTTATTCATGGATACAGGGATACTCATGAGTGGGATATCAAAGGTGCATGTAAACAGCTTATCCCAGATAAGACCTTAAGCGGGATATGAGCTACTATCTGGAACGATGTGCACATGTAAACATGGTCAGTGGGGTCGGAGAGGCGTGGTAGGTAGACAGTACACTAAGACCAGGGACCTCACCTTGTAGAGGCTGCTCCACTCTGAAATAAATCACCAGAAAAAAAAACATCCAGTGTGGATAAATGGCAGGCCCAAGTGCATGGAGGAGGCGCAGTGAGTCAGTAATGGATGTTATATGGGATGCACAGCCTGGAGTGGAAGGGAGAGAGAGGGTGCCATCCACCTTGGTTTACCACAGGATATCTTCAAAGCCTCTCGCTAGGCGCTGCTTGTGTTTGTTGTTTATCTGCTTCATAGAATTTTTAATATAGTAGAGATAGTACGGTGTCATTAGAAATGCTACTTTATTTAAAAATTAAGGAGCAGGTATTCCATATTCACAGTGCAGAAATATTACGTTTGCTATGTTTATGTGGAGATTAATTTATGGTGGCATTGTCTGTACCTGTGATATTCATTTGTGACATTGTTGATTTGTAGCCACAATGTTATTTCTTCCCACAGGAATACACAATAGACGTGTTCTTCCGGCAAAGCTGGAAAGATGAGAGGTTAAAATTTGACGGGCCCATGAACATACTGCGGCTGAACAACTTGATGGCCAGTAAAATATGGACGCCAGACACGTTCTTCCACAACGGGAAGAAGTCAGTGGCTCACAACATGACCATGCCCAATAAACTACTGAGGATTCAAGACGATGGCACCCTGCTTTACACCATGAGGCAAATACACGGGGTCACTGGGTTGCCAGGGAAAATACAGTTTAATGAAATGTTATTAACGTAGCAGGTTTAGCTTGTGTTCTTTCAAGTAAAAGCCTTGTCTTGTGGGAGTCGGAACGGCTCATAGGAGCCCATCTCCTGTTTCTGTAGCGTGAGGCAGCTTGATGTTCAAGTATACCCCCTGGACAGGATGCTAGTCTATCTCAGGGCCTTACAATTAATGTGGAACAGGAAAATACAGGAATACCAGTCTCCCCAATGTCACCTCAACCCAAACACATCTCATTACATCTCAGTTTTATAGCTAATTGATTTTTTTTTTTACCTTTTATTTAACTAGGCAAGTCAGTTAAGAACAAATTCTTATTTCCAATGACGGCCTAGTGGGTTAACTGCCTTGTTCAGGGGCAGAACGACAGATTTTTATCTTGTCAGCTCAGGGATTTGATCTTGCAGCCTTTCGTTTACTACTCCAATGCTCTAACCACTAGGCTACCTGCCGCCCCACATTACACATTTTGCCATGAGGCTGAGAGAAAATGTTGCTGTTTTAAAGCTAATTTCCTGAAATTCTACACATATTGCCATGGTGCAGGGAGAAAAATGTGCAGTTTTATATCTCATCTATAGGTACACATTTTGTGATGAGGCTGAGAGAGGGTTGAATCTGCGCTAGTGGCTTTATTGCAAGAATTTACTCACTCGGTGCCAAAAGGGCCATTATTTTGACAAGCAAGTGCTTTCAGAATACCGAAGAAAAATATTGCCCAATCAGAGGCCATTTGAATTTAATCACTTAAATAAAGGTAAACATAATAATACATTTGGCAGGAATGGAAATAGACACGGAGCATCTTCACATAGTGCAATATATTTCAGAAATTGCCCACTATAATCTGGGGATGCTCAGTGTGTGCCCTATAAGCATTTTTATCCCTTTACTTTCCATCAACCCTGGTCCTGCTTAATTATTGATTTAACCTTAGTTACATTTAGGTTGAAAGAGGCACTCATGTTTGTTTGGTACAAATGCATTGCTTGTTCATTCTAACACTACCAAACACACTAAACATATACAGTTGAAGTCGGAAGTTTACATACACTTAGGTTGGAGTCATTAAAACTTGTTTTTCAACCACTACTCAAATTCCTTGTTAACAAACTATAGTTTTGGCAAGTCGGTTAGGACATCTACTTTGTGCATGACACAAGTCATTTTTCCAACAATTGGTTTATTAGATTATTTCACTTATAATTCACTGTATCACAATTCCAGTGGGTCAGAAGTTTACATAGACTAAGTTGACTGTGCCTTTAAACAGCTTGGAAAATTACAGAAAATTATGTCATGGCTTTAGAAGCTTCTGATAGGCTAATTGACATAATTTAGAGGTGTACCTGTGGATGTATTTCAAGGCCTATCTTCAAACTTAGCTTGACATCATGGGAAAATCAAAAGAAATCAGCCAAGACCTCAGACCCCCGTTGATCTGTACAAACAATAGTACACAAGTATAAACACCATGGGACCACGCAGCCGTCATACCGCTCAGGATGGAGACGCGTTCTGTCTCCTAGAGATGAACGTACTTTGGTGTGAAAAGTGCAAATCAATCCCAGAACAACAGCAAAGGACCTTGTGAAGATGCTGGAGGAAACAGGTACACAAGTATCTATATCCACAGTAAAACAAGTCCTATATTGACATAACCTGAAATGCCGCTCAGCAAGGAAGAAGCCACTGCTCCAAAACCACCATAAAAAAGTCTGTTTGCAACTGCACATGGGGACAAAGATCGTACTTTTTGGAGAAATGTCCTCTGGTCTGATGAAACAAAAATATAACTGTTTGGCCATCGTTATGTTTGGAGGAAAAAGAGGGAGGCTTGCAAGCTGAAAAGAACACCATCCCAACCGTGAAGCACGGGGGTGGCAGCATCATGTTGTGGGGGTGCTTTTCTGCAGGAGGGACTGGTACACTTCACAAAATAGATGGCATCATGAGGCAGGAAAATGATGTGGATATATTGAAGCAACATCTCAAGACAACAGTCAGGAAGTTAAAGCTTGGTCGCAAATGGGTCTTCCAAATGGACAATGACCCCAAGCATACTTCCAAAGTTGTGGCAAAATGGCTTAAGGACAACAAAGTCAAGGTATTGGACTGGCCATTACAAAGCCCTGACCTGAATCCTATAGAAAATTTGTGGTCAGAATTGGAAAAGGGTGTGTGAGCAAGGAGGCCTACAAACCTGACTCAGTTACACCAGTTCTGCCAGGAGGAATGGGTCAAAATTCACCCAATTTATTGTGGGAAGCTTGTGGAAGACTACCTGAAACGCTTGACCCACGTTAAACAATTTAAAGGCAATGCTACCAAATACTAATTGAGTGTGTGTAAACTTCTGACCCACTGGGAATGTGATGAAAGAAATAAAAGCTGAAATAAATAATTCTCTCTACTATTATTCTGACATTTTACATTCTTAAAATTAAGTGGCAATCCTCTGACCTAAGACAGGGAATTTTTACTTGGATTAAATGTCAGGAATTGTGAAAAACTGAGTTTAAATATATTTGGATAAGGTGTATGTAAACTTCCGACTTCAACTGTATGTGTGTTTTGGGATGCTACAGTGACGCATTGGGCTTTATGTGTTGTATCTAGGTTGACGGTTCACGCAGAGTGTCCGATGCATCTGGAGGACTTCCCCATGGACTTCCACTCATGTCCCCTGAAGTTTGGCAGCTGTGAGTAATGCATGCCAAATACATAGACGCACGGGGTCACTGGGTTGCCAGGGCATTACTCTCATGAAAAGAACATGCGATTTGAAACGCGTGCAGGAATCAAAATGTGTCTAGTTTAAGTCGTACAATAGGCCATGTGTCGTATGTGTGTAGGTCCCATTGGTTTAGTTGGGGGGCCACCAGTTTTGAATGAATCACCACTGTGACCTTTGTGTTCAGTGTCGTTCAGCGCGGCTCCTTGCTCTGCTCCATGTCAACAACACTGTCACATTGTCTTTTCCAAGAGGCAGAATTTGATCTTCTTGCTTCATTTGATTTGAGGAAGGAAGGCCTGGAGAGGAGAAAGATCAACTGGAGTGAGCTTTGGCAAATGGAGGCAAGCAACATCAGCTTCATCATAAGAGCTGTTTATGATGTGCTTCCATCACCAAAAAACTTCCATCAATGGTATGGCGAGGACCCGACCTGCCCCCTTTGCCCAGCTCCAGCGACTCTCAGGCATATAATGACAGGTTACAAGACCAGCCTCTCACAAGGCCGCTACACCTGGAGGCACAATCGGGTCCTCAAGAGCCTGGCTGCAGCACTTGAGACCAAGAGGAGTGCAACCAATTCATTACCTCCAAAAACAAGCAATCCCGTCAAAACAACAACATTCATCCGGGAGGGACAGAAAAGGCCCGAGCATCCTCCTACGAAGCCAGAAACTGGACACCTAGCCATGGCCGGGGACTGGAAGATGCTTGTCGATATTGGCCAGCAACTAATTTTTCCACCTGAGATTGCTTCTACCAACCTTAGGCCAGACATGGTACTCTGGTCCCCTTCACGAAAGGCTGTGTACATCATAGAGCTCACAGTCCTGTGGGAAAACTGTTGAAGAGGCCTACGAGCATAAGAAACTGCGTTACACAGAGTTGGCAGCAGACGCAACTCAGCGTGGCTGGAATGATAAAGTCTGGCCAGTTGAAGTGGGATGCAGAGGATTCGTGGCTTCTTCCACCATCAGGTTGCTGAAAGAACTTGGAATCCATGGACAGGCTCTGCGGCAGACCGTCAGAACAGTGTCTCAAGCAGCTGAAAGAGGCAGCCAGTGGATCTGGATCAAACAGAAGGACCCTTGCTGGGCTATAACTTCATGACCCCCCACCCCCACCTGAGAACCCAATTCAGATCCCTCCAACTTGAGGAGGGCATATGAGGTATGCGGTCAGCTGTAGGGCTGGCTCAGGGAAGAGGACGCCCCTGCCTTGCATAGTCCCGTGGGAAATCTTAATTGGTCATGGGACACAAGCTAAGGCTTGATCACCCTTTAGCTGGCCACCTTTGATGAAGGTGTTTAGTGATTAAAGGCCGAAACACCCACTGATTCGAAGGCACACTACTGAGGATGTGTCCCAAAATTGACATCTTAACCCAGTCTAAGAAATAAACCTCCCATGCCACTCTGTCAACATCACGGCAAATCTCATGTGAGTGCATACCATCTATTGGCACAATGGACAGTTTTAACATCTCGTCCCGTGTTTTATGATTCTGAGTCTAAACCCGCATAGTCCCACTCTCGAGTCCCACACCATAACTAAACAAACCAAACAGGGGATACAAGACTTAACAAGACACAGGATAAGAATAGACTCTGTTTCTGCTGCTACAAACACTGAGCTTTAAATGTCAACTCTGCCAGTTACAGCAATAACCATTCCATAACCACTAAGGGTGTAGAATTAACCCCCCCCCCCCCCCCCCCACACACACACACACACACACTTTTCACTTGAAACACACGCTGTCAGCAGCAGCACATATTTAGAAAGGTTTTGGTCGAGAGAAATGGCCCCAATGTGATCTGCCAGCTCTGAGCTTCTGGGAAAAAGATAAAAAGGTAGTGTTGATGGGTTTGGCTGCTGAGTTGAGCTCTCTGTTTTCATCCTAGTGTCGATGCAGCGCTCTCCTCTCCTTAGGCTGCTACTACCCATGGATGTTAGTTAGAGTGGCACATTGTGGGACAACAAGATATTTTGATTCAATTTCTGTTGGCACTTATATATTGCTCCATACCACAAAACCCAATTATAAAGACGTTCTTGAAGGAGCTCTAGAAGTTATGCTAATAGAAAAAGTGGAATCTGAAAATATTATTGTCATACACAATGTGGATATGTTCGTTCAGTTGCATGATGCATTATTGTTCAGATGATAAACAAAACAAACTAATGCTTCATCCCCTAAAATCAAATAAAACGCTACCTGAGTCAGTATGTCATTGCATGTTGTGAAGTACACTGCAAGCCTTCCCCTGGCTATAAAACCTTCAGCCTATTAAAAGAAACTCAACCATTGCCAATGCCAATTAATGATACAAGCCTTACTTTAAATGTTTGGAGGAGTTAATACTGTATGTTAAGTGTTTTCATGGCGCAGCAAGACAGGCAGCGGGAGAAAATCATTCTCTAATGGTGTTGATGACTCACTGTGTCAATGTTTACTCTTTGAAATGTCTTAGCCTCTTCATATTTGTCTCTCTGCATAAAACCCCCATGGTTTGGAAGATATGTCTCTCTGTATAAAACACCCATGGTACGAAGATGTGATGGCTTTGTTATATATATATATATATATACTAATATGGTGTGATATGGATCTTATATAATTTATACGGTGTTGATTTCTCAAGGCAGTAGTCATTTTCTTTCATTTGCCTAACAAAATGTAATGATCTAGCTTACAATGGGCAACATAGTCATGGAGTTGATTTTTTGGGGGGGAAATTATACAACCCTTAAACAGTTACATGACATTAGACACTATTCTCTTGAATCATCAGAAATTAGAATGAATCACTGCCCAAGAGAGAATGAATCACTGCCCAAGAGAGAATGAATCACTGCCCAAGAGAGAATGAATCACTGCCCAAGAGAGAATGAATCACTGCCCAAGAGAAAATGAATCACTGCCCAAGAGAGAATGAATCACTGCCCTATTTTCATATGCCCATTTTTCACATACCACACTGATGGTGTTAACCTCACTCCCTTTGTGATCTTAGATGCCTATACAATGTCAGAGGTGACTTATGTCTGGACCAGTAAGGCTGCCGACTCTGTGGTGGTGGAAGGAGAGAGCTCCCGTTTGAACCAGTACGACCTGCTTGGCCAAACAGTGGGCCAAGAAACCATCAAGTCCAGCACAGGTAAGCTCAGGATATTACTTCACTTGGTTATTCATCCAATTAGACAACTAGATCATGAGCACAAGCTCTCCCTGCAGGCCTGGATCCCACCGCTGCCACCAAATGAAGAAAGTGAGAAGCAAAAATACATAATTTATCCAAGATCACTTTGTAGATGGCCAAAGTTTAGTGGAGCAGATGTGGATGTTTTTACTACAGATCATTTTAAGATTCCTGATGCCCACTTCAGTGAGAGGCACTACTTGCTACTACTGGCTGCATCGGTTTGTTCAGTGGTTCTCAACCCGTTTTGGCGACTGAATCCACAAATCACATTTCACTCTTATCTTTCACTCTGCTTGTGCAACCAAGGACTAAGTCTGTGTTCTTATGAAATCTTCCCAAGGTCCCACTGTGGATAGGCCAAGTCTCCTCGAGAGTACTAACAACTCAGGTTCCAAAGCACTGTTAGTTTACTCAGCCAGTGGATAACAGAGGCTGAAAGAATGTTTAGTCCATGTCCTCTCAGCGGGAGATACTGCATGTCTGAGTTTATTCATAGGAACTGCGACTAGAATTTCTCCAAAATACATTTTAGTCTGACTAGGGAACCAACAGCACAAAACAACCGATGATTCTGCTTTGACTGTTGGAAAACAAGACTTTCCACTTTGGACCCATTGGACTACAAAAGCTTCGGAGACACAGGCGCGCCGCCTCCTACGGGAGGCAAGAACTCCTGTTCTCCTCAGTCGGTTGGAGAGGAGAGTGGAGGGGAGGGAGCGAGTGAGCACTTTGTGCCTAATTGCAACATTAATGGGAAACAAAAGCACAGCTGTAGGAGCTGCCATTCACTCAGACACACAGGGGAGCTCCGTTCTGAAAGGAGAGCCGCCTCCTTATTCCTGAGCTGTGCTGCTGCTGGTGGTCTTATTTTGGAGCCGTCGTAAGACACAAAAGGAGCCTTGTCTCACAAAAGTGCACCAGAGCGTTAAATTAGGAACTGTGGTGTTCTGGGCCTCGGAAACACAGGAAGGAAGAAGCCTGCGTATAGGAACAGATGGGGAAAGCATTCAACAAAGGAGATGGAGGGGAGTCATTAGCGAAAAGAAAGGAAACCGACAGTGACACATACACTCCATCGAGATGACAGACAGGCTTGTTTTAGCTGGAGTATGGCTAACCGGTTGTTTTTCATCATTCAACATTCTGAAATTTTTAAATGCAATTACTCATCTAATTTAACATATTTATAGTACTGAGGGAAAAGCAGAAGGTTCGTGGAATTACAGTATATTCCTTTTTTTTTTTTTACTACATGACATGATTGAGCTTCACCATCGGAACGAAAGCAAACTGTACTTGCTCCTGTGAAGATACAGAACAGTAGTTCATTATAGGTCAGAAAAGCCACAGGACACAGCTACGTTGCATGGATCAACCAGGCGGATCAATACGGTGGCTAATGTCGTGGTCTTCAATGATTAGTATCTGCCCCCTCTGCATGTCTCCACATGCGTCTCTGGGGAGCACTCATCAGACAAGTCACTACATGTTTGAAACGCTCTTGATGATCTCTTCTCCTCCTCCTTTCCCCACTTCCTTCCTTCCCCTTCTTCTTCTCCTTCACTTAGACAAACACAGACTCCCACTCTCCATTATTACCCAGAAGTCTACATTTCAACGGTTTAGAGAATACTACTGTTGGCTGTTTTAACATCCAATTGCAATCCCGACTCTGTTTTAATTTAGGAAAAGCCCTCCAATCTCAACTAAATGCTCCAGTCATAATCCCAGCTAGCACATAACATTCTGAGAACCATATGTTTCTTAGGACAACATGCTCTCACCAAGCTCTATGGTTATTCTGTATACAATCTTTCCACAATTTCCACAGTGTGCGGCTCTCTTGATCTTTTTAAAGTAATGTTTCTTAAATGTGCTGAGAATGTTCCAAAGCAACTATCCTGCATCATTCCCAGAAAGTTGTGGAAAGATTATATGCAGAATAACCATAGAGCTTGGTGAGAGCGTGTTGTCCTCTCCTTTAGTTTTTCAAGTGTTCTACTCCGCTAGCCAGCACCTCACCTAAATATGTGTTCCTTTCTTTCAACTTCAGTTTCATTACTTTAAACAGAATGTTTCCTAAAACTTCAAACATGATTACATTTAATTTCAATTTTGGGAATGTTCTCAAATTGTTCAGAGAATGTTAAGAAACAATGTTCTGTGGTTATTTCAGTACATCAGTTTCTTCATGGTTCTATTTAAGAACTTTAGCAACGTTCGTCTACGGGAATTTTAGTACTTCAGCATAATGTTTCCTAAAGGTTTCCTTGTGGTTCTATTTAAAGTCATGTTCTCAAATTGTTCCCGAGAACATTAAGAAAACTTGCCATAAAAATGACAAGAAAACTTTAATATTCAGATAATACTGTAAGACTTCAGAATGTTAAGAACATTTCCTATACAAACCACAACACTTTAACATTCAGAGGATGTTTTAAAAGTGTTATTTAAAACATATACATTCCATTCTCAGCATCAACAAAACTCTATCCTCTATCTTGTTAAATGTGTTCAGGTGTGTTTGCCACACCCACTAATTGGCCACACCTGATCTTAATGAGTGCTTGTTTCCTTTGAAATTACTAAAATTAACAGCTTTGTTATCATCAAAAAAACATTGCATGCTAGCGCCACCTTTGTAGGGCAGTGGACTAATTCCATGGATAAAGAACATAAGATTATTGTTTTGAATCTCATTGATGCCGTGTCACAATAAAAAAAAGAATTAATGCCTATGGAAATTCATTCATTCAGATAGGACTATCTGTGCTTTGAGTTTTTTTTTAAGTTAACCCCAAATAAACTACTCTAGCAGTGTTATGACGTCTTATTGAAACATTCAGTGAAAGTTAATTAAGGAAGTTATTCAAAATCCTCAGAGCGTTTTCAGAGTGGCAGGTAGCCTAGTGGTTAGAGCGTTGGGCCAGTAACCGAAAGGTTGCTAGATTGAATCCCCGAGCTGACAATGTAAAAATCTGTCGTTCTGCCCCTGAACAAGGCAGTTAACCCACTGTTCCTAGGCCGTCATTGTAAATAAGAATTTGTTCTTAACTGACTTGCCTGGTTAAATAAATAAAAAAGAGTGTTAGTAAAATCTCCCAGCAAAACTTTCAAGGAACCAGAGTAAAATGTTCTCAGAAACTCTCTATAACCTAAAAATAAACATTCCTAGAACAGGCAAAATGTTCTCAGAACATTTAAAACAAATGTTGTTTAACTGGTTAGAAAACGTATGGCTTCATTCCCAGAACCAATGGCAAACCAAAAACATACCTTCCGACAACTTCCAAGCAACCAAATTTTCTAGCTGAGATGCTACTAGTCTGAAAGTGAGTAAAATATGTAATTCCTGGTCCCATGTCCCACTAGGAACATTTCCCAAGTGAAATACGGAGGAGCCCCCTTCGCTGAAAATCCATTTGTTGTACTTTCCCGCTACAGATTTGCTGATTGTCTGACTTTAAAGGAATCATTCATCAGCACTGTGTCAGTGTGTCGTCAACCCTGGGGGTAAACTAGGTCATTTGGCATGGGTGACTGTACTTGAGTGCGAGGGACATCTTGGGTGACTGAGGCTTGAGTGCGAGGGACATCTTGCAATAGGGCCACGAGCATAACAGCAAAATACTTTTAGCAAATCACTTCATTTTGTTATATTTTTACATTGACTCACATAGAGAGAACAGAGGGGTGTTCTCCAAAGCAAATGTGTGGACAGAAAATGACAAAAACATTAGAAGTAAATATTTGTACATTTCCATGAATTTATTCTGTGTTTATTATATACACTGCTCAAAAAAATAAAGGGAACACTAAAATAACACATCCTAGATCTGAATGAATGAAATATTCTTATTAAATACTTTTTTCTTTACATAGTTGAATGTGCTGACAACAAAATCACACAAAAATTATCAATGGAAATCAAAATTATCAACCCATGGAGGTCTGGATTTGGAGTCACATTCAAAATTAAAGTGGAAAACCACACTACAGGCTGATCCAACTGATGTAATGTCCGTAAAACAAGTCAAAATGAGGCTCAGTAGTGTGTGTGGCCTCCACGTGCCTGTATGACCTCCCTACAACGCCTGGGCATGCGCCTGATGAGGTGGCGGATGGTCTCCTGAGGCATCTCCTCCCAGACCTGGACTAAAGCATCCGCCAACTCCTGGACAGTCTGTGGTGCAACGTGGCGTTGGTGGATGGAGCGAGACATGATGTCCCAGATGTGCTCAATTGGATTCAGGTCTGGGGAACGGGCGGGCCAGTCCATAGCATCAATGCCTTCCTCTTGCAGGAACTGCTGACACACTCCAGCCACATGAGGTCTAGCATTGTCTTGCATTAGGAGGAACCCAGGGCCAACCGCACCAGCATATGGTCTCACAAGGGGTCTGAGGATCTCATCTCGGTACCTAATGGCAGTCAGGCTACCTCTGGCAAGCACATGGAGGGCTGTGCGGCCCCCCAAAGAAATGCCACCCCACACCATGACTGACCCACCACCAAACCGGTCATGCTGGAGGATGTTGCAGGCAGCAGAACGTTCTCCACGGCGTCTCCAGACTCTGTCACGTCTGTCACGTGCTCAGTGTGAACCTGCTTTCATCTGTGAAGAGCACAGGGCGCCAGTGGCGAATTTGCCAATCTTGGTGTTCTCTGCACGGGGTGGGCTGTAAGCACAACCCCCACCTGTGGACGTCGGGCCCTCATACCACCCTCATGGAGTCTGTTTCTGACCGTTTGAGCAGACACATGCACATTTGTGGCCTGCTGGAGGTCATTTTGCAGGGCTCTGGCAGTGCTCCTCCTGCTCAAAGGCGGAGGTAGCGGTCCTGCTGCTGGGTTGTTGCCCTCCTACGGCCTCCTCCACGTCTCCTGATGTACTGGCCTGTCTCCTGGTAGCGCCTCCATGCTCTGGACACTACGCTGACAGACACAGCAAACCTTCTTGCCACAGCTCGCATTGATGTGCCATCCTGGATGAGCTGCACTACCTGAGCCACTTGTGTGGGTTGTAGACTCCGTCTCATGCTACCACTAGAGTGAAAGCACCGCCAGCATTCAAAAGTGACCAAAACATCAGCCAGGAAGCATAGGAATAATAGAGTTCCAAACCTCTCTGCCAATTACAGCAAGTTTCCAGTTTTTCCCTCCCCACTCATAACACTCTCAGACGGTCCTAGCAAAATGCTTTGCTAAGAAGCTGTTTTTGTTTATTTTGGACCATATTATTTGAAGAAAATCACTGTAAGGTACTTAATTGTTACCCAGAAATGATTTTATATAAAAAATCTAATAAAAAAGGCTGCATTGGTCCTTTAATGAAAATATTGTGGGTTTGTTTTCTAACCAATCAAGTGTATTCAAGCCTTTTTGACATTTCATCTTTATCTATTTGTCTTTATCCCCCTCACCTGGGTCAATGGCAGCAGTCCTACATAGGCACTGTAGCCCATGCTTCCCTCTGTCCTTTATCAGAGGACACAGGTTGGCATTTATTGGGGTGACTCATGTACTGGAGGCAGCTTGGCATATTAGTCACTAGCTGGCACAGCCACAAAGTCATAAAATTTGATTTTAAACTTAACCACACTTCTAACATTAATCCTATCCAAAACCTTAAATTAAAGACCAAAAAGCATATTTTTGTTTTCATAATTTTTTGATGATATAGAGCCAATTTTGACTTTGCAGCTGGCCCATTTAGTGGAAATTGCACAGCTCTGCCTCCAGGACAAGATTCATCCCAATAAACGTCAACTTGCTCAGAGGACTAAAGTTAATGTGAAATCAAATGATTGGCCTAGATTCCATCAGATGCATTGGACATTGGCATCTCAAGTGAGGGTGTGCTGGCGTCATCAGTGCCGACAGGAGGCTGAAGCTATCTAGAACCAGGCTCTCCATCTTCATTTACACCCACAGAGGGGTATGTCAAGCTGCCCTGTCTCCTGCCTCCTTCTGGAATGAGAGTGCATTGGTCATCTGCTGGAAAGGCATCCTTCCCCTGGTCTACTCCATTCCCAATCAAATGTGGCGGATTTAACAAGCTAAAGGGGAGGGCACCTCCCATCTTCCACTTTAGAACAGTGAAGAGTCCCTCACCACCACCGTCACTATTTACAGATGGGCTGTGTACAGCTCTGACAGCTGACGCTTAAAGTTAGTGAGGGAGATATAAGTCTCCAACTTTAAGTCTCCATCACTCCAACCAGTGATTTTTGCAATTCGTTCCAGTAATTGGCAGCAGAGAACTGGAAGGAAAGGCGGCCAAAGGAGCTGTTGGCTTTAGTAGTATATGGGGCTTTGGTGATGAAATGGATGGCACTGTGATAGACTGCATCCAATTTGCTGAGTAGAGTGTTGGAGGCTAATTTGTAAATGACATCGCCGAAGTCAAGGATCGGTAGGATAGTCAGTTTTACGACGGTAAGTTTGGCAGCATGTGTGAAGGAGGCTTTATTGTGAAATAGGAAGCCGATTCTAGATGTAACTTTGGATTGGAGATGCTTAATGTGAGTCTGGAAGGAGAGTTTACAGTCTAACCAGATACCTAGGTATTTGTAGTTGTCCACATATTCTGTCCACATATTCACATAAGTCAGAACCGTCCAGAGTAGTGATGCTAGTTGGGCAGGTGGGTGCAGGCAGCGATTGGTTGAAGAGTATGTATTTCGTTTTACTAGCATTTAAGAGCAGTTGGAGGCCTCGGAAGTAGTGTTGTATGGCGTTGAAGCTCGTTTGGAGGTTTATTAACACAGTGTCCAAAGAAGGGCCAGATGTATACAGAATGGTGTCGTCTGCGTAGAGGTGGATCAGAGAATCACACGCAGCAAGAGCGACATCAGTGATATATACAGAGAAAAGAGTCAGCCTGAGAATTGAACCCTGTGGCACCCCCATAGAGACTGCCAGAGGTCCAGACAACAGGCCATCCTATTTGACACACTGAACTCTATCTGAGAAGTAGTTAGTGAAACAGGCGAGGCAGTCATTAGAGAAACCAAGGGTGTTGAGTCTGCCGATAAGAATACGGTGATTGACAGAGTCGAAAGCCTTGGCCAGGTCGATGAAGACGGCTGCACAGTACTGTCTTTTATCGATGGCGCTTATGATATCGTTTAGGACCTTGAGCGTGGCTGAGGTGCACTGTTGGTTTTCTTCCGTCAGGGGTGAAGGGTAAGATCCATGTTTCTGGCCCTCCCAACCCTGGCTGAGGCAGTAGGGTTCATATCAAATTGTATTTGTCACATTCGCCGAATACAACCTTACTGTGAAATGCTTACAAGCCCTTAACCAACAATGCAGTTAAGAAAAATATTTACTAAATAAACTAAAGTAAAAAATAAGAGCAACAATAAAATAACAGTAGCGAGGCTATATACAGGGGGTACCGGTACCAAGTCAATGTGCGGGAGTACAGGTTAGTCGAGGTACTTTGGTCCCGTGGTCCCGTGTGGCTCAGTTGGTAGAGCATGGCGCTTGCAACGCCAGGGTTGTGGGTTCATTTCCCACGGGGGGACCAGGATGAATATGTATGAACTTTCCAATTTGTAAGTCGCTCTGGATAAGAGCGTCTGCTAAATGATGTAAATGTAATGTACTTTAGGTAATATGTACACTACCGTTCAAAAGTTTGGGGTCACTTAGAAATGTCCTTCTTTTTGAAAAAATAATCAAATAAAATGTCCATTAAAATAATATCAAATTGATCACAAATACAGTGTAGACATTGTTAATGTTGTAAATGACTATTGTAGCTGGAAATGGCAGATTTTTTATGGAATATCTGCATAAGTGTACAGAGGCCCATTATCAGCAACCATCACTCCTGTGTTCCAATGGCATGTTGTGTTAGCTAATCCAAGTTTATCATTTTAAAATGCTAATTGATCATTAGAAAACCCTTTTGCAATTATGTTAGCGCAACTGAAAACTCTTTTTCTGAATAAATAAGCAATAAAACTGGCCTTCTTTAGACTAGTTGAGTATCTGGAGCATCAGCATTTGTGGGTTCGATTACAGGCTCAAAATGGCCAGAAACAAAGCCCTTTCTTCTGAAACTCCTCAGTCTATTCTTGTTCTAAGAAATGAAGGCTATTCCATGTGAGAAATTGCCAAGAAACTGAAGATCTCGTACAACGCTGTGTACACCTCCATTCACAGGACAGCGCAAACTGCCTCTATCCAGAATATAAAGAGTGGGAGGCCCCGGTGCACAACTGAGCAAGAGGACAAGTACATTAGAGTGTCTAGTTTGAGAAACAGACGCCTCACAAGTCCTCAACTGGCATCTTCATTAAATAGTACCTGCAAAACACCAGTCTCAACGTCAACAGTGAAGATGCAAATCCGGGATGCTGGCTTTCTAGGCAGAGTTACGAAGAAAAAGCCATATCTCTGTCCAGTGTCTGTTCTTTTGGCCATCTTAATCTTTTCTTTTTATTGGCCAGTCTGAGATATAGCTTTTTCTTTGGGGTGGGTGTGGAGCCAGACACAGCAGGGATTCAAACTGTAGAAAACTGTTCCTACATTTGAATATAAAAATAGATTTTATCAAACAAAACTATGCTACAGTTTATCTCTGAGACCCTCAGGATGACAAATCAGAGCAAGATTATTGAATGTAAGTACATGATTTACCTTCAGAGGTGAATGTATCAAACCAGTTGTCGTGATAAAAGTTGTTGTTGTTTGTGGACTCTCCACAAACAATAGCATGGTATTGTTTCACTATAATAGCTACTGTAAATTGGACAGTGCAGTTAGATTAACAATAATTTAAGCTTTCTGCACATACAGTATAAGAAATGTCTATGTCCTAGGAATTTTTTCATATTACTTACAATGTCATGTAAACACATTAGTGCACGTTAGCTCAACTGTCCCAGTGGAGGGACACCGATCCCGTAGAGGTTTTTAATTTGGCATTGTTAAGCCACAGATAAAGAGCCAATAACAAGTATTTACCCCATTGCACAATTTCCACAAATTGTTGACATGGAGCCTGGATATTGAGACCCAGTTAATTGGGATTTGTTTTACCGATCTACAAATAACAGGGAATAATAAATATTTGGGGATTAGGTGGGGAAAATTCCCTCCTTCCAGTCTGCTGAAAATGAGTTTCCTTCTGCCAAGTTGCAGTATCAAGGTCCTCATTGCAGAATCAAAGCAAATGTGATATATTTCTCTGTTCTGTTGACATGGGTAAACATCTTTCGCTTCTCATCTCGGGTTCTCTTTGAGATATTCTCCCATTACAAGTCATGCATGCTGCTGCGGCATTGTTTTGCATTGCGGTTATACAATTACAATGTACAAAGCTTTATTCAATAGGCTTATTGTTTGAACTCTGAAAAGTCCATAGTTTTTTGAACATTGCATATCCAACCCTAAGCATCCACAACCATATTATTCTGAATTTGCATATGAACTGGTGAAAAACGAATAGAATCAGACGTAAATAAATAACGCTATCCTTCAAAGAGTGGCACTGTAGTCGAGGCCGTATAAATTAATAAAGCACTCTCTCTCTACAGGCGAATACACTGTCATGACGGCACATTTCCATTTGAAGCGGAAGATTGGATACTTTGTGATCCAGACCTATCTACCATGCATTATGACCGTCATCCTCTCACAAGTATCCTTCTGGCTGAACAGAGAGTCCGTGCCAGCTAGGACTGTGTTTGGTGAGTATGGGGCTCCTTATCCGACAGTGATGTTATCATAGACCAGGTATTCAAAACTGGGGTACGTGCAATGCCGTCGGGGTACGGCAAATAAAAAAGTGATGAATATTTTATTATACATACATACATACAGTTGATGTCGGAAGTTTACATACACTTAGGTTGGAGTCATTAAAACTCGTTTTTCAACCACTCCACAAATTTCTTGTTAACAAACTATAGTTTTGGAAAGTTGGTTAGGACATCTACTTTGTGCAGTACACAAGTCATTTGTCCAACAATTGTTTACAGACAGATTATTTAACTTATAATTCACTGTATCACAATTCCAGTGGGTCAGAAGTTTACATACACTAAGTTGACTGTGCCTTTGAACAGCTTGGAAATTCCAGAAAATGATGTCATGGCTTTAGAAGTTTCTGATAGGCTAATTGACATCATTTGAGTCAATTGGAAGTGTACCTGTGGATGTACCTGTGTACCTGTTTCAAGGCCTACCTTCAAACTCAGTACCTCTTGGCTTGACATCATGGGAAAATCCAAAGAAATCAGCCAAGACCTCAGAAAAAAAATTGTAGACCTCCACAAGTCTGGTTCATCCTTGGGAGCAATTTCCAAACGCCTGAAGGTACCACGTTGATCTGTACAAACAATAGTACACAAGTATGAACACCATGGGACCACGCAGCCGTCATACCGCTCAGGAAGGAGACGGGTTTTGTCTCCTAGAGATGAACGTACTTTGGTGCGAAAAGTGCAAATCAGTCCCAGAACAACAGCAAAAGACCTTGTGAAGATGCTGGAGGAAACAGGTAGAAAAGTATCTATATCCACAGTAAAACGAGTCCTATATCGACACAACCTGAAAGGCCGCTCAGCAAGGAAGAAGCCACTGCTCCAAAACCGCCATAAAAAAGCCAGACTACGGTTTGCAACTGCACATGGGGACAAAGATCATACTTTTTGGTGAAATGTCCTCTGGTCTGATGAAACAAAAATAGAACTGTTTGGCCATAATGACCATCGTTATGTTTGGAGGAAAAAGGGGGATGCTTGCAAGCCGAAGAACACCATCCCAACCGTGAAGCACGAGGGTGGCAGCATCATGTTGTCGGAGTGCTTTGCTGCAGGAGGGTCTGGTGCACTTCACAAAATAGATGGCATCATGAGGGAGGAAAATTATGTGGATCTATTGAAGCAACATCTCAAGACAACAGTCAGGAAGTTAAAGCTTGGTCGCAAATGGGTCTTCCAAATTGACAATGACCCCAAGCATACTTCCAAAGTTGTGGCAAAATGGCTTAAGGATAGCAAAGTCAAGGTATTGGAGTGGCCATCACAAAGCCCTGACCTCAATCCCATAGAAAATTTGTGGGCATAACTGAAAAAGCGTGTGCGAGCAAGGAGGCCTACAAACCTGACTCAGTTACACCAGCTCTGCCAGGAGGAATGGGCCAAAATTCACCCAACTTATTGTGGGAAGCTTGATCAAGGCTACCCGAAACGTTTGACCCAAGTTAAACAATTTAAAGGCAATGCTACCAAATACTAATTGAGTGTATGTAAACTTCTGACCCACTTGGAATTTGATGAAATAAATAAAAGCTGAAATAAATCATTCTCTCTACTATTATTCTGACATTTCACATTCTTAAAATAAAGTGGTGATTCTGACTGACCTAAGACAGGGAATTTTTACTAGGATTAAATGTCAGGAATTGTGAAAAACTGAGTTGAAATGTATTTGGCTAAGGTGTATGTGAACTTCCGACTTCAACTTTATATATCTTTTTAAAACAGTCCATTTATGTTTTCCAATGGGGCTATACATTTGGGTGAGGTTTTTTTCTCATCTGAGTAGCCTCATTTCACTGCCAAAAATCAAATGAAACCGTCTAGTGTTCAGCGAAATAACAACACAATGTCAAATACATGTAGCCTAGTCAAATAATTAACATCCAATCACGTTGACATAGTGGAGTGGTAACGTGCATGCAAGCAGTTGCTTCCGACACCACTTGGGTACACTGCAGCATCCACCAAGAGGCTCTTGCTGCCAAGGGAATGCCTGACAGCTTGAAAGATGTTTTGGACACTACAGTGAAAATGGACACTACAGTGAAAATGTAAACTTTGTTAAAGCAAGGTCCCTGAACTCTCGTGTATTTTCTGCACTATGCAATGATATGGGCAGCGACCAGGTAACGCTTTTACAACATACAGAAGTGCGCTGGTTGTCAAGGGGCAAAGTATTGACACGTTTTTTTAAATTGAGAGACAAGCTTAAAGATTTCTTTACTAACCATAATTTTCACTCGCTTGCATGATGATGAGTTTCTCACACGACTGGCCTATCTGGGTGATGTTTTTTCTCCCCTGAATGATCTGAATCTAGGATTACAGGGACTCTCCGCAACTATATTCAATGTGCGGGACAAAATTGAGGACATGATTAAGAAGTTGGAGCTCTTCTCTGTCTGCATTAATAAGGACAACACACAGGTCTTTCCGTTAGTGTATGATTTTTTGTGTGCAAATGAACTCAAGCTTACGGACAATGTCAAATGTGATATAGCAAAGCACCTGAGTGAGTTGGGTGTGCAATTACACAGGTACTTTCCCGAAACGGATGACACATTGGATTCCTTATCCCTTTCATGCCCTGCCTCCAGTCCACTTACCGATATCTGAACAAGAGAGCCTCATCAAAATTGCAACAAGTAGTTCTGTGAAAATTGAATTTAATCAGAAGCCACTGCCAGATTTCTGGATTTGGCTGCGCTCAGAGTATCTTGCCTTGGCAAATTGCGCTGTTAAGACACTGATGCCCTTTGCAACCACGTACCTATGTGAGAGTGGATTCTGGGCCCTCACTAGCATGAAAACTAAATACAGGCACATACTTTGTGTGGGAAATGATTTAAGACTGAGACTCTCTCCAATACAACCCAACATTGCAGATTTATGTGCATCCTTTCAAGCACACCCTTCTCATTAACCTGTGGTGAGTTATTCATAATTTTCGATGAACAAATAAGGTTTTATAAGTAAAATGGTTAAATAAAGAGCAAAATGATAGATTATTATTTGTGCCCTGGTCCTATAAGAGCTCTTTGTCACCTCACACGAGCCGGGTTGTGATAAACTCACACTCATTCTTATGTTTAATAAATGTATCATATAGTGTGTGTGGCAGGCTTACACTGATGGAAAAAAACAACATTTGAGAGTGTGCTGACACTGGTGCTAGAGGATATACGCAGCTGGAGGGTGAATGTTTGAAGGGGTACGGGACTATAAAAAGTTTGGGAACCACTGTCCTAGACTAACCCCTCTGCGTGTCTAACTGCAGTTCAGTGTTTCTCTGTGGTGCCAGAAGCCTTGGGGATGTGCCCTGTGTGTCCGTTAGCCTGTCTTCCAACCCACTCTGCAGCCCCAATAGCTGTTTGTATTGCTGTGCAATGAATGAGCAACACTTTAAATGTGATCCTGTGCGACATCCTGAAAAGCCAAGTGAATTTTCATTCTGCCATAGCAAGGTAATTTAATCAAGTGCTAGTGGCCAAGAGGAAGGCTAACTTAATGGTGTGACAAGTGTCAACAGGACTTGGCTTGTTTACAAAAGGGGGTTGATTGTACTCCATGGGGGAATATAGACTACAAAAATATGCTTTATACACATGGGGAGACATTGATTAATTGATTTTATTTGATTTACTAAATAAACTAAAGTAAAAAAAGTAACAATAACGAGGCTATATACAGGGAGTACTGGTACTGAGTAAATGTGTGCGGGTACAGGTTAGTCCAGGTAATATGTACATGTAGTTAGGGGTAACGTGACTATGCGTAGATGATAAACAGAATGTAACAGCAGTGTAAAAACAAAGGGGTCAATGCAAATAGTGTGGGTGGCCATTTGATTAATTGTTCAGCAGTCTTATGGATTGGGGGTAGAAGCTGTTTCAGGAGCCTTGTGGACCTAGACGTGGCGCTCCGTTACCCCGTTACCGCTTACCGTGCGGTAACAGAGAGACCAGTCTACGACTTGGGTGACTGGAGTCTTTGACAATTTTTGGGGCCTTCCTCAGACACAGCCTAGTATAGAGGTCCTGGATGGCAGGAAGCTTGGCCCCAGTGATGTACTGGGCCGTACGCACTAACCTTTGTAGCGCCTTACCCTTACGGTCAGTTGCCGATTAGTTGCCATACCAGGCGATGATACAACCAGTCAAGATGCTCTCGATGGTGCAGCTGTTGAGGATCTGGGGACCCATGCCAACTCTTTTCAGTCTCCTGAGGGGGAATAGGCGTTGTCGTGCCCTCTTCATGACTGTCTTGGTGTTTGGACCATGATAGTTTGTTGAGGATGTGGACACCGAGGAACTTTAAGCTTTCGACCCGCTCCACTAAAGCCCAGTCGATGTGAATGGAGGCGTGTTCGGTCCTCCTCTTCCTGTAATCCACGATCAGCTCCTTTGTCTTGCTCACGTTGATGGAGAGGTTGTTGTCCTGGCACCAAACTGCCAGGTCTCTGACCTCCTCCCTATAGGCTGTCTCATCGTTGTCAGTGATCAGGCCTACCACTGTTGTGTCATCAACAAACTTAATGATGGTGTTGGAGTAGTGCTTGGCCACGCAGTCGTGGGTGAACAGGGAGTAAAGGAGGGGACTAAGTATGTCACCCCTGAGTGGCCAGTGTGGCAGATGTGTTGTTGCCTACCCTTAACACCTGGGGGCGGCCCGTCAGGACGTCCAGAATCCAGTTGCAGAGGGAGGTGTTAGACCCAAGGTCCTTAGCTTAGTGAGGACCTTTGTGGGCACTATCTGTTGGGGCGGTATGCGAATTGGATTGGGTCTTTGGTTTCCGGGACAATGGTGTTAATGTCATATCACTGCAGAGGTGAGTACCATTCACATGATAAACACAGTATATCACATAAAGGAGAAGTACATCACTAAATAGTATGCACCGAAAAACAGCATTCTGATGTGTTCACGGTAGAAATGGCCCATAGCTGTGTAACCAGCTTTAAGGGATCAGGCCATTTCTAGATATGATTGGGTATGCTCTGAAAAGGAGGAGTTAGTCAGTTTATTATTCTCTGTGTCCCTTTAAGTCTCCTCATTATTTCAGTGCCACAGAGAAGTGGGCAGCGAATGAACGTTTAAGAAAAAACTTGGTTAAAGAAATTCAAAGAACTTATTCTGGACCTTAGTTCTAAAAAATACTCTGAGTAAATACAGTCTCATCTCTAATCTGCAGATACTTTTCCCCCCTCCCACTCATTAAAATAAAAGGAAATCTGAGCTAAGCTGAACTTTAGTGGGGACTGTTTTCATACAGCCCTCAAATCAAAACATCAGGCGCAAATGTGGCATGAGAAAATTTGAGATAAGTCTGCTTATTTATTTTGTTATATTTTGTGTATATCAATGGTGACATTAATCGATGACAAGGTGCACTGTTCAGGTAGAAGACATCAAATCAAACTTTATTTGCCACATGCGCCAAATACAACAAGTGTAGACTTTACCGTGAAATGCTTACTTACCAGCCCTTAACCAACAGTGCAGTTCAATAAGAGGAAAATATTTACCAAGTAGGCTAAAATAATAAAAAGTAACACAATGAGAATAACAATAACGAGGCTATATACAGGGGGCACCGGTACCGAGTAGTTTACATGGTATTTTACTTACGCCTACAAGAAAACAAATGCACCATATGTTGCAATTAGGAGTGTTAACGTTTAAATATTAAAACTTATAAACAAAATTGGGATCCTTAACGTTAAGAAAAAATCTAACTGAAAAACAGAAGGAGGAGCCTAAAGAGCCTGGCCGCTCTTTGGGCTCCCGTACACACAGACAGAACCGGCATGTGACACACAGCATACAATAATGCACCGTTTACACAACCTATTGTAGCCAACACCACTATCACCAATAGCGACAACAACAGTGTCACTTCAAAGGTGACAGGTTCATGGTGCTGAAAGGACAGCGACCCCAATACAAATCAAATCAAATCAAATTTTATTTGTCACATACACATGGTTAGCAGATGTTAATGCGAGTGTAGCGAAATGCTTGTGCTTCTAGTTCCGACAATGCAGTAATAACCAACAAGTAATCTAACCTAACAATTCCACAACTACTACCTTATACACACAAGTGTAAAGGGATAAAGAATATGTACATAAAGATATATGAATGAGTGATGGTACAGAACGGCATAGGCAAGATGCAGTAGATGGTATAGAGTACAGTATATACATATGAGATGAGTAATGTAGGGTATGTAAACATAAAGTGGCATAGTTTAAAGTGGCTAGTGATACATGTATTACATAGAGATGGCAAGATGCAGTAGATGATATAGAGTACAGTATATACATATACATATGAGATGAGTAATGTAGGGTATGTAAACATTATATTAAGTGGCATTGTTTAAAGTGGCTAGTGGTACATTTTTACATAATTTCCATCAATTCCCATTATTAAAGTGGCTGGAGTTGAGTCAGTATGTTGGCAGCGGCCGCTAAATGTTAGTGGTGGCTGTTTAACAGTCTGATGGCCTTGAGATAGAAGCTGTTTTTCAGTCTCTCGGTCCCTGCTTTGATGCACCTGTACTGACCTCGCCTTCTGGAGGATAGCGGGGTGAACAGGCAGTGGCTTGGGTGGTTGTTGTCCTTGATGATCTTTATGGCCTTCCTGTGACATCGGGTGGTGTAGGTGTCCTGGAGGGCAGGTAGTTTGCCCCCGGTGATGCGTTGTGCAGACCTCACTACCCTCTGGAGAGCCTTACGGTTGTGGGCGGAGCAGTTGCCGTACCAGGCGGTGATACAGCCCGACAGGATGCTCTCGATTGTGCATCTGTAGAAGTTTGTGAGTGCTTTTGGTGACAAGCCGAATTTCTTCAGCCTCCTGAGGTTGAAGAGGCGCTGCTGCGCCTTCTTCACAACACTGTCTGTGTGGGTGGACCAATTCAGTTTGTCCGTAATGTGTACACCGAGGAACTTAAAACTTTCCACCTTCTCCACTACTGACCCGTCGATGTGGATAGGGGGGTGCTCCCTCTGCTGTTTCCTGAAGTCCACAATCATCTCCTTTGTTTTGTTGACGTTGAGTGTGAGGTTATTTTCCTGACACCACACTCCGAGGGCCCTCACCTCCTCCCTGTAGGCCGTCTCGTCGTTGTTGGTAATCAAGCCTACCACTGTAGTGTCATCCGCAAACTTGATGATTGAGTTGGAGGCGTGCATGGCCACGCAGTCGTGGGTGAACAGGGAGTACAGGAGAGGGCTCAGAACGCACCCTTGTGGGGCCCCAGTGTTGAGGATCAGCGGGGTGGAGATGTTGTTACCTACCCTCACCACCTGGGGGCGGCCCGTCAGGAAGTCCAGGACCCAGTTGCACAGGGCGGGGTCGAGACCCAGGGTCTCGAGCTTGATGACGAGTTTGGAGGGTACTATGGTGTTAAATGCTGAGCTGTAGTCGATGAACAGCATTCTCACATAGGTATTCCTCTTGTCCAGATGGGTTAGGGCAGTGTGCAGTGTGGTTGCGATTGCGTCGTCTGTGGACCTATTGGGTCGGTAAGCAAATTGGAGTGGGTCTAGGGTGTCCGGTAGGGTGGAGGTGATATGGTCCTTGACTAGTCTCTCAAAGCACTTCATGATGACGGAAGTGAGTGCTACGGGGCGGTAGTCGTTTAGCTCAGTTACCTTAGCTTTCTTGGGAACAGGAACAATGGTTGCCCTCTTGAAGCATGTGGGAACAGCAGACTGGGATAAGGATTGATTGAATATGTTCGTAAACACACCAGCCAGCTGGTCTGCGCATGCTCTGAGGACGCGGCTGGGAATGCCGTCTGGGCCTGCAGCCTTGCGAGGGTTAACACGTTTAAATGTTTTACTCACCTCGGCTGCAGTGAAGGAGAGCCCGCAGGTTTTGGTAGCGGGCCGTGTCAGTGGCACTGTATTGTCCTCAAAGCGAGCAAAAAAGTTATTAAGCCTGTCTGGGAGCAAGACATCCTGGTCCGCGACGGGGCTGGTTTTCTTTTTGTAATCCGTGATTGACTGTAGACCCTGCCACATACCTCTTGTGTCTGAGCTGTTGAATTGCGACTCTATTTTGTCTCTGTACTGGGACTTAGCTAGTTTGATTGCCTTGCGGAGAGAATAGCTACACTGTTTGTATTCGGTCATGTTTCCGGTGAAAAAAAAAAGGCAGTGGTTCGCGCTTTCAGTTTCACGCGAATGCTGCCGTCAATCCACAATTTCTGGTTTGGGAATGTTTTAATCGTTGCTGTGGGTACGACATCGTCAATGCACTTTCTAATGAACTCGCTCACCGAATCAGCATATTCGTCAATGTTGTTGTTGTGTACCAATGTACCTGTGCATTCCATGGCGCTGAAAGAGAGCCCGTTTTGATGAAACGCAGAGACAGCAGTCACACACAGCATCAAATAATGTTAAAGAATAAGCAGCCCATTCAATGGAGTAGGCCCCATAAAAGCACAACCATTTCATTTCCAAAATGAAATTAACAAACCAGCTATTAATTCCCATTGCAAATATATTTTATCACGTTCATCACACTAACCGGTGATCTAAAGTTTAAATGCAATAATGTTTCAGTCATTATTTTCAAAGCGATATCTAACAGCAAGCGAGCTGCAACAAAAAACAGTGCCACTTACCAGATGATTGACATTTGTAAATGAAGTTTGAAAGTTGATCTATAACAAATTAGCAACATCCACCTTGAAGTCCATTTTGAACAGCTGCTACAGATGTTGTCACCTTTGTAACACTACTACATCACAAGCTAGCTAACGCTACTAGCGACACTGATTATTTTATCATGCGCCCCTTCAATGTTTTATGGCAGACTATTAGTGTGTTGCCGCCACCCACTGTTATTCTGTATTATGAATTCATTACCTCTTGCACTCTCAGTAGTGAGGCCTAGACCCGTCACTTTAAAAAATAAATGGTCCCACCCATTGCAAGTCAAAATGTGATTGGTTCATTTAGGGCTGTTGCGGTGACTGTATTACCGCCATACCGGCAGTCACAAGTCATGAAGGCAGTCAAATTCCACGTGACTGTTTAGTCACGGTAATTAGACTTCTCCAAGCTCTGATGCTGCTGATGGTCATTAGGAGCCTACCAAACTTGCTAACTGCCTGGTACTCAGCACTCTATTTTCCCTCTAATCACTCTGACATCAATGCAAATGTGTTTGAAAATCTAATAAAACACTTCATGAGAGCCCATGTTGCTCAACATTTCTATATGCTATGTAATTGCTCAAGAAAACAGAGTGATGGCCTCTCCTAAAAAGAGGAGGATCCATCAGCTTTCGATAGGCTAGGCCTACTATATTTATTTCTGAACTTTACTAATATTAAGCGCATTGTTTATCTTTACAACAGGAGTAATAGCCTACCTGGCTGGCATGAAAATGAACCACGGGCAAAAGCGTCCTCAATTAGCTATTTAAGTGCATAGATTAGATGTATTTTTTCCCGCTGCCCCTGTTTTGAAACTGGACCATTATCATGCTCCTATCTAAATCAAAACAAATTTTACACATATTATTTAGTATATGTAAAGACGAGATTAAATCAAGAATAGTCTGATGGGTGACAATATTAGCCTATCACTTTGCGACTTTTTCGAATCATAGTCACACACCTCATGTAGCCTAGCCCATAGGCCTTTAGGTTTTGATAAGGTTTGTATCACAACTTAAGTGGCAAAATAACATCTTAAAATGAATCACATGAATCTGATTTACAAGGGGTGTGGAGCCTAACTGACATACACTACCGGACAAAAGTTTTAGAACACCTACTCATTCAAGGGTTTTTCTTTATTTTTACTATACATTGTAGAATAATAGTGAAGACATCAAAACTATGAACTAACACATGTGTAATCATGTACATAACCAAAAAGTGTTAAACAAATCAAAATACATTTGAGATCCTTCAAATAGCCACCCTTTGCCTTGATGACAGCTTTGCACACTCTTGGCATTCTCTCAACCAGCTTCATGAGGTAGTCCCCTGGAATGCATTTCAATCAACAGGTGTGCCTTCTTAAAAGTTAAGTTGTGGAATTTCTTTCCTTCTTAATGCGTTTGAGCCAATCATTTGTGTTGTGACAAGGTAGGTGGGGTATACAGAAGATAGCCCTATTTGGTAAAAGACCATGTCCATATTATGGCAAGAACAGCTCAAATAAGCAAAGACAAATGACAGTGCATCATTACTTTAAAACATGAAGGCCAGTCAAAACGGATCATTTCAAGAACTTTGAATGTTTCTTCAAGTGCAGTTGCAAAAACCATCAAGCGCTATGATGAAACTGGCTCTCATGAGGACCGCCACAGGAATGGAAGACGGATGATCTCTGCATGTGTATTTCCCACCGTAAAGCAAGGAGGAGGAGGTGTTATGGTGTGGGGGTGCTTTGCTGGTGACACTGTCTGTGATTTATTTAGAAATCAAGGCACACTTAACCAGCATGTATACCACAGCATTCTGCAGCGATACGCCATCCCATCTGGATTATGCTTAGTGGGACTATCACTTGTTTTTCAACAGAACAATGACCCAACACACCTCTGTGCTGTGTAAGGGCTATTTTACAAAGAAGGAGAGTGATGGAGTGCTGCATGAGATGACCTGGCCTCCACAATCCCCCGACCTCAACCAAATTGAGATGGTTTGAGATGAGTTGGACTGCCGAATGAAGGAAAAGCAATCAATAAGTGCTCAGCATGTGTGGGAACTCCTTCAAGACTATTGGAAAAGCATTCCAGGTGAAGCTGGTTGAGAGAATGTCAAGAGTGTGCAAAGCTGTCGTCAAGGCAAAGGGTGGCTATTTGAAGAATCTCAAATATAAAATATATTTTGATTTGTTTAACACTTTTTTGGTTACTACATGATTCCACATGTGTTATTTCATAGTTTTGATGTCTTCAATATTATTCTACAATGAAGAAAATAGTAAAAATAAAGGAAAACCCTTGAATGAGTAGGTAGTGTTTGTGACCAATAAAATTTGATTTGATTTGAAATTACATGGATTTATTAGACTTTTTAACATGTGTAGAAGCCAGGAGATGCTAAATGTGTTTGTTAATTAACGAACGCTCAATTACGTGAGACCGACAGTTATTTGCTTGACAATCACCGGTTGATTACATTTTGTGACCGCCACAGCCCTATGTTCATTCCACTATCACTCCAAAATTCTGCTGTAATACAATGGTAAAGCTGTCCAGCTTCTGAAGGCCTAGCCAATGGCTGGCTGAGCAGGTTCAATGTTTCTACACAGATACCACTAAATAATATCCTGATTGGAT
The DNA here is from genome assembly GCF_016432855.1 of Salvelinus namaycush. Lineage (NCBI taxonomy): Eukaryota > Metazoa > Chordata > Actinopteri > Salmoniformes > Salmonidae > Salvelinus > Salvelinus namaycush. Next base: position 22,014,638 of record NC_052311.1, on the reverse strand, counting down.
ATTTTTTTCTATTCAGTATTAACCCTTCTCTTTCTAACACAAACTGAAGAGATTAAATCAGAAAATTATTACAATTATTGTAAAATAGAAATGTAAATGTTTTTTTAATAATTTTATTTATCTATTTTTATAAATCCTTAGGCCTTCAAGGCCCCTGATGGTTCCCCACTGATCAAACCAAGATAAGCTATTTAACGTTAGCTACGCTAACTTAGTCTACATAACTTTAACTGTCCACTTTCTCCCCTTCCAAATCCTACAGTAAATAACAACACCACCATTCAGATTATTCAATCACAGCCTACCTGTTGGCTCTTGGTGTTGTAGCCTGTCCTTTTAATCCCATCTTCCATTGATTAGATGGGAAATAAATAAAATAAAAAATGTGTCTAGATATCTCCTTATGAATTCAAGTTGTGCCCCAGGCTTTTCCTGTAACACTGGAGCATCCTAAATGTCATCTTGCTTTGATGTTACAGTAAAGCATATGTTGGTACATGTTAAATTATGCATTCTCCTAAATTACATAAAACAATAACATTTCACTTTAAGTCTGTGCTATACCGTGTCATTACTATACACCTAAACTACTTTGCTAACCCGAATGTAATTATTTGGCTGTACATGGTATCTGTTGATAAGGTACTTAAATAATTGAATGATAATCAAAAGGAACTGACCAAACTGAAACTGTTTGCTGTTCCCCTAGGTGTAACCACTGTCCTGACAATGACCACACTGAGTATAAGTGCTCGTAACTCCCTCCCCAAGGTGGCCTACGCCACGGCCATGGACTGGTTCATCGCTGTCTGCTACGCCTTTGTCTTCTCTGCCCTCATCGAGTTTGCCACCGTCAACTACTTCACAAAGCGCAGCTGGGCCTGGGATGGGAAGAGCATTGTGAATGACAAGGTAATGGAAGCATAACCCCCTCCGATGGCCTAAAAGGCAGCATTTTCAGAGATCGTATATGGTGATCTGTTTGTTTTGAAGGTGGCCAATCCATTTCCATATGATTTTCAACCCGAGGTCCTTTGCATGTGTTGTGTTTGCATCAGCATTCAGGTCATTTCCTGTTCGACAGCCACAGGCAGTGCTGTACCTGGAAGACAATCTGCATACGTATGAATGTATACATACAGTGCCTTCAGAATGTATTCACATCCTGTGACTTTTTCCAAGTTGTTGTGTTACACTGGCCTACACACAATATTCCATAATGTCAAAGTGGAATTATATTTGTAGATTTTATTTTTTAAGTCAATAAGTATTCAACCCCTTTGTTATGGCAAGCCTAAATAAGTTCAAGAGTGAAAGTAAAAATTTGCATAACAAGTCACATAATAAGTTGCATGGACTCTGTGTGCAATAATAGTCATAATAGCCTCATCTCTGTACCCTACACCATCATCTGTCAGGTCCCTCAGTCAAATAGTGAACCTATTGGTGGATTGGTAAAAAATAAGAATATCCCTTTGAACATGGTGAGTGGATGGAAACCTCTCAGGGATTTCACCATGAGGTCAGTGGTGACTTTAAGACAGTTACAGAGTTTAATGGCTGTGATAGGAGAAAACTGAGTATGGATCAATAACACTGTAGTTACTCCACACAACTTACCTAATTGACAGAGTGAAAAGAAGGAAGCCTGTACAGAATAAAAAAATATTCCAAAACATGCATCCTGTTTTCAACAAGGCACTGAGGTAATACTGCCCAAAAAAATTGGCATAGCAATTAACTTTTTGTCCTTAATACAAAGTGTTATATTAGGGGAAAATCCAATACAACACACGACTAAGTACCACTCTCCATATTTTCAAGCACAGTGGTGGCTGCATCATTAGTTATGAGTATGCTTCTAATCGTTAAGCACTGGGGAGTTTTTTCAGGATAAAAAAATAAACTGAATTGAGCTAAGCACAGGCAACATCCGAGGGGAAAACCTTGTTCAGTCTGCTTTCCACCAGACACTGGGTGATTAATTCACCTTACTGCAGACCAATAACCTAAAACACAAGGCCAAATCTACACTGGAGTTGCTTACCAAGAAGACAGTGAATGTTCCTGTGTAAGCAACAGTGAATGTTCCTGTGTGGTCGAGTTACAGTTTTGACTTAAATCTAATTGAAAATCTATGGCAAAACCTGTAAATGGTTGTCTAGCGATGATCAACAACCAATTTGACAGAGCTTGAAACATTTTGAAAATAATAAATGGGCAGATGTTGCCAAATCCAGGTGTGGAGAGCTCTTACAGACTTACCCAGAAAGACTGACAGCTGTAATTGCTGCCAAAGGTTCTTCTACAAAGTATTGAATCAGTGGTGTGAATACTTGCAGTAACAGTCAAAAGTTTGGACACACCTCATTCAAGGGTTTTTCTTTATTTGTACTATTTTCTACATTGTAAAATAATAGTGAAGACATCAAAACTATGAAATAACACATATGGAATCATGTAGATGACACTGTCTGTGATTTATTTAGAATTCAAGGCACACTTAACCAGCATGGCTACCACAGCATTCTGCAGCAATACGCCATCCTATCTGGATTGCACTTAGTGGAACTATCATTTGTTTTTCAACAGGACAATGACCCAACAAACCTCCAGGCTGTTTAAGGGCGATTTGACCAAGAAGTAGAGTAATGGAGTGCTGCATCAGATGACCTGGCCTCCACAATCACGCGACCTCAACCCAAACCATCTCAATTGGGTTGAGGTTGGGTGATTGTAGAGGCCAGGTCATCTGATGCAGCACTCTATCACTCTCCTTGGTTGCGTTAAGGACCACAAGCAGCCAACAAGTGCTCAGCATGTGTGGGAACTCCTTCAAGACTGTTGAAAAAGCATTCCATCTGAAGCTGGTTGAGAGAATGCCAAGAGTGTGCAAAGCTGTCATCAAGGCAAAGGGTGGCTACTTTGAGTAATCTAAAATATATTTAGATTTGTTTAACACTTTTTTGGTTACTACATGATTCCATATGTGTTATTTCATAGTTTTGATGTCTTCAATATTATTCTACAATGTAGAAAATAGTAAAAAATAAAGAAACCCCTTGAATGAGTAGGTGTGTCCAAATGTTTGACTGGTACTGAATATATCTTTTCACTTTGTCATGAAGGGGCATTGTGTGATCATTTTTTTTGGTTTATATTCATTTTTTTAAATTCAGGTGGTAACACAACAAAATGTGTAATAAGTCAAGGTCTATGAATACTTTCTGAAACCTACAACCAAGCAGGTGCCAGATCAGACAAATTAATGTGGCGATACAAACACAAAAGGTCACAGCATATTTTACTTAAATGTTCAGAGAGGGAGAGTAAATTGGTACCCCATGAAGCATATAGCCAGGATAAATGTGTTAATGTTCAGGAAGGGAGACCCCATGAAGCATAGCCAGGATAAATGTGTTAATGTTCAGGAAGGGAGACCCCATGAAGCATAGCCAGGATAAATGTGTTAATGTTCAGGAAGGGAGACCCCATGAAGCATAGCCAGGATAAATTGGTTAATGTTCAGGGAGGGAGACCACATGAAGCATAGCCAGGATAAATGTGTTAATGTTCAGGGAGGGAGACCACATGAAGCGTAGCCAGGATAAATGTGTTAATGTTCAGGAAGGGAGACCCCATGAAGCATAGCCAGGATAAATGTGTTAATGTTCAGGGAGGGAGACCACATGAAGCGTAGCCAGGATAAATGTGTTAATGTTCAGGGAGGGAGACCACATGAAGCGTAGCCAGGATAAATGGGTAAATGTTCAGGGAGGAAGACCCCATGAAGCATAGCCAGGATAAATGTGTTAATGTTCAGGAAGGGAGACCCCATGAAGCATAGCCAGGATAAATGTGTTAATGTTCAGGAAGGGAGACCCCATGAAGCATAGCCAGGATAAATTGGTTAATGTTCAGGGAGGGAGACCACATGAAGCATAGCCAGGATAAATGTGTTAATGTTCAGGGAGGGAGACCACATGAAGCGTAGCCAGGATAAATGTGTTAATGTTCAGGAAGGGAGACCCCATGAAGCATAGCCAGGATAAATGTGTTAATGTTCAGGGAGGGAGACCACATGAAGCGTAGCCAGGATAAATGTGTTAATGTTCAGGGAGGGAGACCACATGAAGCGTAGCCAGGATAAATGGGTAAATGTTCAGGGAGGAAGACCCCATGAAGCATAGCCAGGATAAATGGGTTGAGATTAAAGAAAATAACAAAAAGGAGAGGGAAACTGTGAAGAGCCATAGAGTGATAGGGGCTCTTTCTGTGTGGGAAGATACGTTTGAAGTGAATCAGACTTTGATGGGGAAAAGACACTTTGCACCTTGTTAATCAGTTAGTGACAACAACAAAAAACATAAAAGCTGAGGTGGAAAGGTTGGGGCTTAGTTTCAACCCATCCTTCAGAATGTATTTGTTCATTTTCAAAAAAGCATATACATGTAACTGCCAGAGATACAAACAATATTGAAAGCAGGTGCTTCCACACAGGTGTGGTTTTTGAAATAAAACAAAAACAAGTTAGGGGCGTGGTTCAGAAAACCAGTCAATATCTGGTGTGACCACCATTTGCCTCATACAGCACAACACATCTCCTTTGCATAGAGTTTATCAGACTGTTGATTGTGGCCTGTGGAATGTTGTCCCACTCCTCTTCAATGGCTGTGCGAAGTAGCTGGATATTGGCGGGAACTGGAACACGCTGTCGTGAAGTAGCTGGATATTGGCGGGAACTGGAACACGCTGTCGTGAAGTAGCTGGATATTGGCGGGAACTGGAACACGCTGTCGTACACTTCGATACAGAGCATCCAAAACATGCTCAATGGGTGACATGTCTGGTGAGTATGCAGGCCATGGAAGAACTGGGACATTTTCAGCTTCCAGGAATTGTGTACAGATTATTTTGACACGGGGCCGTGCATTATCATGCTGAAACATGAGGTGATGGCGGCAGACGAATGGTACGACAATTGGCCTCAGGATCTCGTCACGGTATCTCTGTGCATTCAAATTGCTATTGATAAAGTGCAATTTTGTTTGTTGTCCATAGCTTATGCCTGTCCATACCATACCACCACCGCATGGGCACTGTTCACAACGTTGACATCAGCAAACCACTCGCCCACACAACGCCATACACACTATCTGCCATCTGCACGGTACAGTTGAAACCGGGATTCATCCATGAAGAGCACACTTCTCCAGCGTGCCAGTGGACATCAAAGGTGAGCATTTGCCTACTGAAGTCGGTTACGATGTCGAACTGCAGTCAGGTCAAGACCCTGGTGAGGTCGACGAGCACACAGATGAGTTTCCCTGAGAAGGTTACTGACAGTTTGTGCAGAAATTCTTTGGTTGTGCAAACCCCCAGTTTCATCAGCTGTCCGGGAGGCTGGTCTAAGACGTTCCCAGGGGGGAGGAAGCTGGATGTGGAGGTCCTAGGCTGGCGTGGTTACATATGGTCTGCGGTTGTGATTAGGGCACTAGCGGTCACAAAATTTAGTCAGCCTGTGATTGACAAGCAAATAACTGTCGGCTTCACGGTAATTGACCGTTGATTAACATAAACACATTTAGCATTTCCTGGCTTCCACAGTGCCAACAAGCCACTGATGCATTTGGAACATTTGGAACATCTACATTTTTAAAAGTCTAATAAATCCATGTAATATAGCCTAAGCCTTCACAATAAATCCATTATTTATTTTAGACATGTCTAAAGAAGCATGATATGAAGAAAATGCCATTTCAGAAGAACAGAATAGCATACTCTGAGTTGGCCTTATGTTAGGTCCTGATCTGGCTATGCCAAATGGCTGTGGTCTACACTAGTTCATTAAGCAGACAAGATTTGCTTAGAATTCCATGGCATTATTTTATAGGATGAAGAACACAATTGAACAAAGCTGAATAAAATAGAAAGGATATTTTCTCCAAACGATTTGAGGTAGTGTGCACATATTCTGTGTTGAGCGGTTAACAAAGAAATAGGTATTCTTATATACTTAATTTGGAGTTGTAACTTTAGTTGTTCTCCAAACGCTGGGCTATATGTTTTGATTTTTTATAAATTGTAAGGCTGCATGATGTGACTCTAATGATGATTTGAAAAAGTTTGAAAGGCGTGAGCTCTGCTTAGTTTTTTTGCACAGGCTGTACACACCACATCAGTAACTCATTCACAATTTGACAAGCACTTGATAATACCTAGAATTTCACAGAGGCATCCCCTTTGTGTGGCCGTAATGCACCCTAAAGAAATACATGCCTTTTGCAGCCAGTGGCCGATGTTCCCTTCTCCCTGAGTGCTGCGTGCTCCATCACGTGATAGGGACTTTCTCACAGACTACAAATGAAGACGGACACATCCGGGACGCAACTATGATCGTCCTCATCCAATTCCGAGGTGCATATTGAAGATATTGGAAGAACTGTCCACATTTACTTTTCGTCAGCCAACAAGATGAGTAGTAGGCCTAACGAACAGCAAAAGCACTAGCCTATGTCAATCTACTATCCCCCATAGTACAAAGTCGACCTATTCTATTCTGTGCGAGAAATAAATATTCCAAGCAGAGTCTGGGACAGCTATGGGATGCGATAGATCCCAAATGAATTCAACCACTTGCATAAAAAAAACTTTTTTACGCAATGTGGCTGACGCAACAGATCAGAACGTTTAGCTTAAAATGTTGATAAACTATTAGGCTATTTCTTCACATTATAAGCGCATAAATGCGGAAAACACCATTATCAAAAGTGACTGCAAATGCAGTTATGCCAGTAATGCTTTTATTATTGTCACGTTCTGACCTTAGTTCTTTTGTATTTTCTTTGTTTTAGTATGGTCAGGGTGTGAGTTGGGTGGGTTATCTATGTTTTGTGTTTCTATGTTGGGTTTTTCGTTTGGCCTGATATGGTTCTCAATCAGAGGCAGGTGTTAGTCATTGTCTCTGATTGGGAACCATATTTAGGTAGCCTGTTTTCTGTTGTGTTTTGTGGGTGGTTGTCTTCCGTGTCTGTTTGTTCACGTTACGGGACTGTTTCGGTTTTCTATTCACTTTGTTATTTTTGTATTGTTGTCGTGTTCAGGATTATTAAATATAATGGGCACTTACCACGCTGCGCATTGGTCCGACCTTTCTTACTCCTCGTCAGATGAGGAGGACGAATTCCGTTACAATTATAAAGATTCATTTTTATGGGGAAAATGTTCTCCCCAAACTTGAAACTCACGGGCTGGTTGTGTATGCCAGTTAGGCTCTACATTCCTTGTAAAGCGGATTAATGTGCTTAATTTTAAGAAGTTATTTGGTCACTCTAGTTGTGATACAAACCTTATTAAAACATATAAGCCTATGGGCTAGGCTACATGAGGTGTACGACTATGATTAGAAAAAGTCGTTAAAAAAACAATTTTCTTATGCTGGGCATCATTCACAAGTGATAATATATAATTCACAAGTGATAGGCTAATATCACCCATCAGACTATTCTTGAGTGCTGAGTGCCAGGCAGTTAGCAAGTTTGGTAGGCTTCTAATGACCATCAGCAGCATCAGAGCTTGGAGAAACCTAATTACGTGAAGATATAGGCGGTCACGAGTCATGAAGGCATTCAAATTCATGTGGAATTTGACTGCTTTCATGACTCATGACCGTCGGTGTGGCGGTAATACGGTCACCTCAACAGCCCTAGTTGTGAGGCCGGTTGGACATATTGCCAAATTCTCTAAAACTATGTTCTCTAAAACTATGTTGAGGCGGCTTATGGTAGAGAAATGAACATTAAATTATCTGGCGACATTCCTGCAGTCAGCATGCCAATTGCACGCTCACTCAACTTGAGACATCTGTGGCATTGTGTTATGTGAAACTGGACATTTTAGAGTGGCTAGGACGGTAGAATGGAAAGCAGCATTACCTCTGTAACTAAGGAAATAGGGAATATATAAAATACTCATTCTGACCTCGCAAACATGTTTAAATTGTAAATAGCCAAGTGAATGAATGACATCAGAGTGAGCTGTGACAGTAATTTGTGTTGACAGTGTGGTGCCTGACAGCATATCGGAGGCCCGGCTAACCATTTTACCACTTCTCTGCATTTAGATTGATGCACTATCCTATCCCAGATCCCATTCATTATTATTAAGACCCTCCCCTGGGTGCATTCATCATCCAGGACTGTCTGGAACACATGCTGGCCGGAAGTGACAGGTTCGTCTGACGACTGCTAGCTACTAACTTTGGCTTCTTCCACAGAAAAAAGAGAAGGCCTCCGCCATGAAGAAGAACAACGCGTATGCCGTGGCGGTGGCCAACTATGCGCCCAGCATCACCAAGGACTCTGGGTTGTCCACCATCGCCAAGGGCGGCGCCGCTGACCCCAACATGGCGGTTGGCAAGGTGGGTGGCAAAACGGACCCAAAGAAGACTTTCAACAGTGTGAGCAAAATCGATAGGATTTCAAGGATTATGTTCCCAGTCCTGTTTAGCAGCTTCAATTTAGTCTACTGGGCCACGTACCTAAACAGAGAACCGTATATAAAGGATATGGTGCCCTCAACCTAGAGGTCTCTCCCTCCTGCATTGTAATACACCCGAATTACGGAACTAAAATACTTACCAAATACGACCAGTATCTGCTAACTCTTGGTTTGTTGGTACAAGACAGACAAGCCCTGGATTGCTTTCTCTCCCTCGCTGTCCTGTTTTTCTACACCACTTTCTGCAGTGCTTTTGGAAAGAGCTGCTTTTGTAAATATAGATGTATTTTTAGTCATGACTTGTGTGTTTGGTTATGTAAATCAGTGAACAATACATTTATTTTATCTTATGGTTTTATTGACCAGTGATGTTTACATGTTTGAAAAGTCTACGAAAGGAACCTTGAGATGTTTATTTGCAGAGTCGAGAGATTTAAGTCAAACGTTTTTTTTGTTTTATTTTTTATTTTTGTATGTTAACTTTTTTGGTGGGCTAACAATTTAATATTTGTCATTAACCAGTGATTTCTCAATTATGGTATGAAGTTATCTTTTTCTATACAAGCCAATGCAAAAAAAATAGTAATATTTTTTTTTTTATGCTTTTGTTGTATTGCAATGTAACTTATTATTGTTATACAAAATATCAACATAAGCAAAACAAACCATACTGTGTAATAATGTTTCAAGTTGATTATTATTTTTTTTTAAAATATTTGTACATACTACGTTGAAGGCAGGTGCCATTTTCCTCACACAAACAGCACTGAACTGTGCAAAAGAAAGACCACAGGAAATACTGCAGCATGATAATCTGCTGCGTGGTTTCTTTTGTAACCTTTCCTCTATGATATACATGTATTGGATAAGACGATATTATGTACCAGAGCATGACAATGCGTTACACACACACATTTACACGCTACTCAATCACTAGCAAGAGTTATCAAAACTCAGAACGACAGATTTTTACCTTGTCAGCTCAGGGATTCGATCTAGCAACCTTTTGGTTACTGGCCCAATGCTCTAACTACGCCGCCCCGTATTGAGCACCTAGAACTGAATGCTAACTTGATAAGGTTCTGTAACTTCTTTTGTCGTGAAAAACATAGGTGAACTGCTTTTGAATCAGGGGTTGGAACCAAAATTCCATTCTGCTAGCAACAAGTCATTATGCTGAAAACAAAACTCTTTAAAAACGAATTATATAAAAAGTCGCCCTGCAAAGACATGCTAAACTTTGGGAATATTGATTTTTGAAGCACTCTAGTGCAGCGTTTTACAGCATTGCAACCATAGGAAAAAATACATTGATCATTTGATGTATTTTCTGTAAATGTTTTTAGAACAGGATTTATTATGAAAGTTTGCACAAATACTGATATGTTGAAAACAATGTACAGTAACAGTCAAAAGTTTGGACAAACCTACTCATTCCAGCGTTTTTCATTATTTTGACTATTTTCTGCATTGTAGAATAATAGTGAAGACATCAACACTATGAAATAACATATGGAATCATGTATTAACTAAAAAAAAAGTGTTAAACAAATCAAAATATATTTTATATTCTTCAAAGTAGCCACCCTTTGCATTGATGACAGCTTTGCACACTCTTGGCATTCTCTCAACCATCTTCCTGAGGTTGTCACCTGGAATGAATTTCAGTTAACAGGTGTGCCTTGTTAAAAGTGAATTTGTGGAATTTCTTTCCTTCTTAATGCGTTTGAGCCAATCAGTTGTGTTGTGACAAGGTGGGGGGGGGGGGGGGGGGGGGGTATACAGAAGATAGCCCTATTTGGTAAAAGACCAAGTCCATATTATGGCAAGAACAACTCAAATAAGCAAAGAGAAATGACAGTCCATCATTACTTTAAGACATGAAGGTCAGTCAATCCAGAACATTTCAAGAACTTTGAAAGTTTCTTCAAGTGCAGTTGCAAAAACCATAAAGCGCAATGATGAAACTGGTTATCATGAGGTCCGCCACAGGAATGGAACACCCAGAGTTACCTCTGCTGCAGAGGATACATTCATTAGAGTTACCAGCCTCAGAAATTGCAGCCCAAATAAATGCTTCACACAGTTCAAGTAACAGACACATCTCAACATCAACTGTTCAGAGGAGACTGCGTGAATCAGGTCTTCATGGTCGATTTGCTGCAAAGAAACCACTATAAAGGACACCAATAATAAGAAGAGACTTGCTTGGGCCAAGAAACATGAGCAATGGACATTAGACCGGTGGAAATCTGTCCAAATGTGTGATTTTTGGTTCCTGCCGCCGAGTCTTTGTGAGACGCAGAGTATGTGAACGGATGATCTCTGCATCTGTGCTTCCCACCGTGAAGCATGGAGGAGGAGCTGTGATGGTGTGGGGTTGCTTTGCTGGTGACACTGTCGGTGAATTATTTAGAATTCAAGGCACTCTTAACCAGCATGGCTACCACAGCATTCTGCAGCGATACAACATCCCATCTGGTTTGCGCTTAGTGGGACTATCATTTGTTTGTCAACAGGACAATGACCCAACACACCTCCAGGCTGTGTAAGGGCTATTTGTCCAAGGAGAGTGATGGAGTGCTGCATCAGCTGACCTGGCCTCCATAATCACCCGACCTCAACACAATTGAGATGGTTTGGGATGAGTTGGACACCAGAGTAAAGGAAAAGCAGCCAACCAGTGCTCAGCATATGTGGAAACTCCTTCAAGACTATTGGAAAAGGATTGCAGGTGAAGCTTGTTGAGAGAATGCCAAAAGTGTGCAAAGTTGTCATCAAGGCAACGGGTGGCTACTTCGTGGAATCTAAAATCTGAAATATATTTGGATTTGTTTAACACTTTTTTGGGTTACTACTATTCCATGTGTGTTATTTCATAGTTTTGATGTCTAAAATAAATACAACCTTGAATGAGTAGGTGTCCAAACTTTTGACTGGTACTGTACATTTAAAATAAATGCAATTTTAATAACATGTATAAAAATATGTTAATGTCATTACCCAATAGTCTGTAAAAAATAAATGTGGTCTTGTGTGGGCAAATGGTTTAATACATTGCATTCGGAAAGCATTAAGACCCCTTCACTTTTTCCACATTTTGTTACGTTACAGCCCTATTCTAAAATGGATGAAATACATTTATTCCTCATCAATCTACACACAATACCCATAATGACAAAGGGAAAACAGGTTTTTTGAATTTCTTTGCAAATTTATTGCAAATAGAAAACAGAAACCGTATTTACATAATTATTCAGACCCTTTGCAATTAGCCTCGAAATTGAGATCCGTTGCATCCTGTTTCCATTGATCATCCTTGAGATGTTTCTACAACTTGATTGGAGTCCAGCTGTTGTCAAATAAATTGATTGGACATGATTTGGAAAGGCACACACCTGTCTATGTAAGGTCCCACAGTTTACAGTTCATGTCAGAGCAAATGTATCAAAGGAATTGTCTGTAGAGCTCCGAGACAGTATTGTGTTGAGGTACAGATCTGGAGAAGGGTACCAAAAATTTCTGCAGCATTGAAGGTCCAAAACACAGTGGCGTCCATTATTCTTAAATGGAAGAAGTTTGGAACCACCAAGACTCTTCCTAAAGCTGGCTTCCCGGCCAAACTGAGCATTCGGGGGAGAAGATCCTTGGTCAGGGAGGTGACCAAGTACCTGATGGTCATTCTGACAGAGCTCCAGAGTTCCTCTGTGGAGATGGGAGAACCTTCCAGAAGGACAACTATCTCTGCAGCACTCCACCAATCAGGCCTTTGTGGTAGAGTGGCCAGACGGAAGGCACTCCTCAGTATAAGGCACATGACAGCCCGCTTTGAGTTTGCCATAAGGCACCTAAAGACTCTCAGACCATGAGAAACAAGATTCTCTGGTCTGATGAAACCAAGATTGAACACTTTGGCCTGAATGCTAAGCATCACGTCTGGAGGAAACCTGGCACCATCCCTACGGTGAAGCATGGCTGGGAGACTAGTCAGGATTGAGGGAAAGATGAACAGAGCAAAGTACAGAGATCCTTGATGAAAACCTGCTCCAGAGCGCTGAGGACCTCAGACTGGGCCAAATATTTACCTTCCAAAAGGACAACGACCCTAAGCACACAGCCAAGACAACGCAGGAGTGGCTTTGGGACAAGTCTCTGAATGACCTTGAGTGGCCCAGCCAGAGCCCGGAATTGAACCCGATCTAACATCTCTGGAGAGACCTGAAAATATCTGTGCAGCGACGCTCCCCATCCAACCTGACAGAGCTTGAGAGCATCTGCAAAGAATGGAAGAAACTCCCCAAATACAGGTGTGCCAAGCTTGTAGCGTCATACCCAAGAGGACTTGAGGCTGTAATCGCTGCCAAAGGTGCTTCAACAAAGTACTGAGTAAAGGGTATGAATTCTTATGTAAATGTGATCAGTCTTTTATTTTTATATATTTGCAAAAGAAAATCTAAACATGTTTTTGCTTTGTCATTATGGTGTATTGAGTGTAAATTGATGAGGGGAAAAAACGATTGAATCAATTTTAGAATAAGGCTGTAACATTACAAATTGTGGAAAAAGTGAAGGGGTCTGAAAACCTTCTAAATGCACTGTACTTAGTGCTGCTGGACCCTTCCACCCATTCCATTAACAGCAGTGCCATACACATATTGGACTGTAGAGGAAAACTTGACTATCTGTCTAAAGTGGGGTGGAAAATTCTCAGTAGGGTCTCTACTAAACAAATATGGTTAGTTTTGGAGGGGGACTGTGTTGTACAGACTGTAGCTGGCTTTTTACTCTCCCCCTACATAGCCCCCAATACAATACACTGTATATGAAATACATATTGGACTGTAGAGAGAACTTTATTACCTGTCTCAAATAAACTGGGGTGACAAACACTCAGTAGTGTCTCTACTAGTTTTTGAGGGGGACTGTGTCCCTCGCTGTTGCTGGCGTTTTTTTACAGCCTGTTGCTGGCGTTTTTTACGGCCTGTTGCTGGCGTTTTTTACAGTCTGTTGCTAACGTTTTTTGTAGGACAGAAAAAGTGCTTTGAACGTAAAATTACATTATTAACCGTTCCAATGCTTTAAAATAATGGTTATTTTCCGGAACATTATAGATTACTTTTGTTCCCGGTTCTGTTTCTGTTCCTCTAAATGTTTTGTTATTTTCTGGCTTTGTTCCCTGAACCAGTTCCAACCCCTGCTTAGTATGAAGTGGAATCAATGCAATGCATTGTTTGATGACTACAATGGTGCTACCTTCTTCTAAATCCTCAGATCAATTTAGCCATATTTCACAGGTTGATCATGGACCAAACACCCACAAGTGCTTCAAAGTAAAATTGGACCAGTATGTACACTCTATTAAAACATTTGTTTACCTTTATATAAAGTTATCATGTATCTATATATGTTTGTGTTAAATATGTTCATTTTCTACCAATCTGCTCATCATTAACTTAGTGTTTTAATGGTTATGTACTGTAGGGCCCTGAGGTTTTCCTGTCAGTGCATACTCAGGGTATGAATGTGTTTATCAAATCTTTACTGATTTATTTATTTATTTATTTCACCCCTTTTTTCTCCCCAATTGGTAGTAGTTACAGTCTTGTCTCATCGCTGCAACTCCCGTACGGACTTGGGAGAGGCGAAGGTCGAGAGCCATGCGTCCTCCGAAACACAACCCAACCAAGCCACACTGCTTATTGACACAATGCCCATCCAACCCGGAAGCCAGCCGCACCAATGTGTCGGAGGAAACACCGTACACCTGGCGACCGTGTCAGTGTGCACTGCTCCCGGCCCGCCACAGGAGTCGCTAGTGTGCGATGAGACAAGGATATCTCTGCCGGCTAAACCCTCCCTAACCCGGACGATGCTGGGCCAAAAGTGCGCCGGTCACGGCTGGCTGCGACAGAGCCTGGACTCGAACCCAGAATCTCTAGTGGCACAGCTAGCACTGAGATGCAGTGCCTCAGACCACTGCGCCACTCAGGAGGCCATATCTTTACTGATGATTAACATGTGCCAGCTTGTTTATGTCATGTTTGTTATTCACTTTAGTCATTCTTCAAAAGTTAGATTTTGTCTCAAGAGTTTTTCATATATTATGTACTGTTGAAGTGTACATTTTCATGTGTACTGTATGAAGACATTACCAAATTTGGTGACATATAGAACAATTTCAATTGTTTTGTTATTAAGTTTGTCGAACAAATCACCATTAAATTGTGTTTATATGAGCAAAAAGCATAAAAGATATCTTCTTATAACGACGCATCCCCATATAATGGTAGGGAACACAATCAGCCAGAGTGTGTTATGTAAAGTGTGATATAATGTGGCTCTCCTCTCTGTCATCACCTCTAGCTAGTATAATCCAATATAAATCTAAAAAGGTTTATATCATATCATTTGAGAACTTGGTCCGATGAGTCATATCGATTTAATTAGATGTTCCACTGTGATATCTCATGGGATTCCAAGTTTACTGTAATTATTTTTATTTGTTTTCCATGTTGTGATCTGTCAAACTAAATGTAATTCATGCAGACAGGTGAAAAGAAGACTTCAGTCGAGCCTCTGTACCAGTTGAAGTTCCTATAGAAATCTAGGGATGAGTGTGTGGATGCGATGCTCAGTGTTTGCTACAGTTATGTGACTTCAGGGCCAAAAGCAGGGATCTTGCCACGATTGCTCTGTTTACCAAACGGTTTTACTCATCAGATTGGATATGGGGGTAGAATGACTAATGTGCTGTGCAGATTATTTTAGGTGTTTTAATGACTCCGCATCATGGTTCATCTGGAAATGTCAACGCATTAAAGACAATGGAGGAAATTCTCTCAACATTGTGTACTTATGGAACGTAATTTCTACTTTAATATGTCAGACTTGATTTATCCTGTTGATGCAGGATTATTTTCCTGCTCATCGAATTAAGATAAACAATACATACTGTACAGTATGTATTGTTTAGGGACATACAGTTTGCAGGTGTAAATAGAAATCCACCCGACATTCCTACACAAACAGCTTCTAATTTCTACAAAGCTCTAATTGTCATTTTTTCCATAGCTGCAAGCTAAAGACATAGAATATCTGAGTAAAGTTTTCAATTCATTCATTACACATTTGGTCTTTTGGTTTCACTCCACAGCTTCTCTATGAAAGGGGGGCTGAACTTCCTGATGTAGCCTCGGTTTCAATTCTCCTCATTAGGAAATGCGCCTGAGAACGAGATTTGGGTCTTGGAGGTGTGCTTTGATGTGAATGTCTCGTGTGTGTTTGAACGTGGAAAGCGTTTGTACTTTCACTCTGCCAAAACAGTACACAGTTGCAGTCACTCACCCTTCTAGATAACTTGAAACAGTCTAACCAGGTCTTGTGTCTTGAAGTCGCCTAGGGTAGCTAGTGCTTGCCAACTTATTTTGCCAATTAGCTTCAGCCAGCTGGTGTGTGACTGTGGTAAAGTTGGTTTGACATTGGATAGCCTATCTCTGGGGCTAGTTAGGGACTGTCAATAAATGTAACAATGTAAATGGGACAATATTTTAATGTTGCAAAAAATGATATATATATATTTTTTTTATTGAATATCCGAAACATACTTGCCATGAAGCCGAACAACAACTACACCATACCAGTTTTTCAACAGACTACCATTCAGAGCAACACACAGAAGCATCCAGGGTCAATGCCCTGCTCAAGGGCACGTTGACAGATCTCCCACCAGGCCAAAAAACGTGAACCCGAACCCTCCAAGATCCCCCCGGCAGTTCCCCAATAGCTGTCCCTCAACCATCCGAGTCCCCTCCCACTGTCCCCCCAGAATAAAAATAAAAATAAAAAATACAATAAATTACATTCCCCACCCCCAAGATCCCCCCAATGCACCAACAACCAAGAAAGAGAAGGAACTAAAGAGAAAAAGAAAAAGACAGAAGAAAACAGCAAACAACAATGCAAAAAAAGCACAAAAAATATATAATAAAAACAAAGGACATCAAGGACAACTGTATATGTTTGTGTGCATGTCTGGCACTATTACATGTATGTGTGTGTTCTTGTATGCGTTTATTTGAATGAGAGTGTGTATATGCATGTGTACAAACACCTGCACGGCATCAGCCTCAGGCAAACCGGCATTAGCTGTAAAAACACTGCCCCTCAGTGTCACTCAAATGTACTTTTTATTATGTTTTATTTTGACTTTAGTTTTTACTTTTATCTTTGACCATCATTCTATCTCCCGCACAGCAACTCCACTCCCACTTGTCTCCAATTCCACATCCCAACCCTCAGCTTCCCTCAGCCCATCCCACCTATCTCTGCTGGCCACCCTCTTCGGATTTCTACGCAACATATCTTTCTACTATCCTGTGATGTTTAACGTACAATTTCAATCTATCTAATCGAATAGAATCCACAGATTGCGAGTTGAAGATAAATACTTTTACTAAGAGTATTAGTAATTCACTGACCCGGTCTCTCCAAGTCTCCTAACAGTACTAATTCTAGGGTCAATTTTAGATAAATTCTATGCATTTTCAGCCATTCCTGAACCTGAGACCAGAAACAGGCTACCTGAGGGCAATACCAAAATAAATGGTTTATTGATTATGTATCCTCACAACAAAATCTGCAGAGCTTCGATGATTTTATGCCCCAAATATTTAGCATTTTGTTGGTGGCAAGAATTCTATATAATAATTTTAGCTGAAAAGCACAAAGTCTTGAATCTTGCGTTGTTTTATATATCAACTCATACACCCTGCACCATGGAATCGATATATCAACAATCTCCTCCCAACTATTTTGCAATCTGTATGGCACAGTTGTCAACATCCTGGTCCTCAAATGAAACTGGTATACTTTCCGATTTATACTATTTTTATTCCTCCGCCAGTTTTGATCCTTTATATTGGGCAGACAGACAAGTTCCCTACCTCCTCTGCCACCTGCCTCCTGCATTTTTGGGGTGATGCTGTAATCAACTGTAATCTTGGGTTGAGCAGACCTTCCCGTACAATTCTGATAACTCCATGAAGGACATAACTCTACCATTCCAATTTACAATATAATTTAAGAACAAAATACCCTTTTCAAACATCTTTCCCAAAAATACAGGTATTTTATCAACCAGCACATTTGAGCTCAGCCATCATATTTGTTCTATATTTTCAGGGGGATGAAATTGAAATTGTAGCTAGCTCTGCAATGAGAGATACTCTGAAAAAAGTATGATTTTCAATTAATCGAAAATGATTCATGGCAATCTGCACAAAGGCAAAAAGGCTATTTTTAAACAATGGATGAGCTTTTCTTAGTAATCTACTTGAGAACCATTTAGTGTGAAGATTTTAGAGAGAGGTTTAGTGCTTTTATATTTAATAATCTCAACCCACCCAATTCATATTCATTATATAGATAGGCACGCTTTATTTTGTCTGGTTTAGCTATCAGAAAAAAGCGAGATCTTTTTTGCTCACATGATTTGAAAAATGAATAATCAGGAGTAGGCAGCGCACCATAAGTAAGTGAGTAAACTGAGATATGACTAAGGAGTTAATCAGGGCATTTTTTCCATAAATAGACAGGTATTTACCTCTCCATGGTTGCAGGATCTTGTCAATTTTTACAAGTTTTCTATTGAAATTTGTTGTGGAGAGCTTATTTATATATTTTGTGATATGAATACCAAGTATGTCTACTTCACCATCAGCCCATTTTATAGGTAAACTGCAAGGTAATGTAAAAGTTGTATTTTTTAAAGGTCCAATATGTAATATTGTACACTTATCATAATTAGGTTTTAGTCCAGAGAGTACAGAAAAGTTATCTAGATCTTCAATGAGACATTGCAGGGATCTAGCTTGCGAACTTAATATAAAACTTGAGTCATCGGCATACATGGACACCTTTGTTTGAAAGCCTTGGATTTCTAATCCTCTAATGTTGTTATTGGATCTGATTTTAATAGCTAACATTTCGATGGCCATAACGAATGGATATGGTGACAGCGGACACCCTTGTTTAACTCCTCTTGACAGTTCAAAACTCTCTGAGAAGTAGCCATTATTTACTATTTTACACCTGGGGTTGCTATACATTATTTGTACCCATTTTATAAGAGAATCACCGAAAGTGAAAAAATCCAGGCATTTATAAATAAAATCCAGTCTTACTTTATCAAATGCCTTTTCAAAATTCCCTATAAATACCAGGCCTGGCTTCTTAGATGTTTCATGATGTTCTATTATTTCTAGTAGTTGTCGTATATTATAAATGTTGCACATGTTTTAGTTGTCTTATTAAATGGTTTCAATAATTGTATATACATTTTTAAAAATGCACAGTTCATTTGAGTTTTTTAAGTCATTGAAATGTGGAGCTATTGACCTTTTAAAATATTGTCCCATCTACATTGTGTAATTTACTGATGGTCCCTAACTAACCCCATAGGGATATCGAATGTCAAACCAAATTGACCATGGGCATTACGATTAGGTCATGTGCACCGAATTTATGATTACTCGGGTGCTCCCGGCTGTGGGCAGGATTAAAATAAACCCAACCCAAGGAAGACTGTTACGGTACCATTCATTCCGTGTCATACATTTTTTTTGTAATTAACTCACAAATCTCAGTTTTGGACGAGACTGACTTTATGACCAAAATTATCCTACAATATCTACACTTTGTAGTCAATTTGACTACTACTAATTTGACACTAGAATAAATGTTTCTGACTAATATTGATGCCACATAGTCCGCTTTCTATCAGAGAAGTTGTTTATTACCTTCAGTTGCTCTTTAATCAGGATATCATGAATGACTATCGAGAGATTTCTTTCTTATTTATGACTATATTGTAGTTATGTACTGGGCTGATCGGCTGACAGTAAATGTGTCCCAAAGTCTCTGTAGGCAGTGCCATGTGCTTTTAAACTTCGGAAGACTGAGAAATTAATATTAAACAGTTTAATTAATAGGGAACCAATGTAAGAGCCAACAGCTCAATCTCATAGTTCAACATATTTAATGTCATGTGATATGTTTAAATTGCTACATATATTTGATTAAACTATATAGTATATGTTTCGCTGTAATGTGAGCTTCAGCCAAGATAACAAATAATAAATTCAGCTATGACTTTTAATATTTTATCAGGAAGTGAGAGCGAATCTACAGGAAACCAATTGACAGTCTTTGGCGCTGGTTCTTGCTCCATCAGGTTTGATCATTTAAAAAAAACAAGCAACCAAATGAATTCATCACATTATACTTGCTTTTCAATGCCAAGGTTCTCAAATGAAAATGTGATTAACAATTTCACAAGCCCAATACAATGTGCTTCCACTGATATTCCTAAACTGATAAGCTGAATTTGCTGATGATAATTGCACTATTTCTCATATGATAAGTTTGGGAAGATATGTCAATGAAAATATGCATACGTCAAGCAACTTATGAGTAGTCTTTTCATAAAGCATGACAAGTAATGTGAGGCCAGGCCTATTCATAGAAGTGGGTGGTGCTATGTTCGTCTAAGAAGTGACTAAGTCAGTTTTTTGAGAATTGGCTGCTGTTTTAAGTCACTTCCTTGATCTTGGGCTACAAATCAATACCTATAAACTTGGGCTGTCAAACATTTTTCTTTTTTAAATCAAGTTAAATTGCAGGATTTGCATTGATTAATCACGATTAATCGCAAATTCAGATTTTGCTCAAATTGAGCTGTAATTTAATGTTAATGTTAAGTGGAAGGCCGTATAAAGCATATCTTCATGAGAGGGTCATGAACGGTACCTAGTAATGCCTTATACTGCTAGAAAGATCCGATGTCTAGCATTTTTTTGTACTTATTATTATCTATCATAATGCACTAGTATGCACTGCTATAGTAAATAATATGAAAAATAGTACATTGTGGAATTCTTTTAACAATTTCACATGCTATGAACAACCTATTCATGAAAAATTGGGGAATAGGGCTTAACCAGAACTGTTGTGAAACGATTTGGCCTGACAGAAGTTGATTTATAAGCGAATTACCTTGATATGCCTTGATAAACCAATTAAATTGTAATGAAAGGCCCCTAAATAGGAAATTGATATTTAAGAGGAATTATTTAAAAAATGTATATAAAATGCATTACAAGAATATTGACATCTTGATTTTGTCCAATGTAACGGTTAGCAAAATCTGATAGATTGATAGAGCACACTTTCTTTAACCTCAATGTCAACTTGTTTTGACATCGTATTTTTGTTTTTAGCTGTATAGATGATGTATTTTGAGTGCTTGCAGACAATTTGATTAATCACAATAAAATAAAAAAGTGCACAAAAATGTTAAAAGGTGAACTTGAGTTAACTGATTAACTCTTACAGTCCTACTCTAAACACAAGCATATGGAAGCATTCCTTGTTTTTGGTCATTCTGTAAAGGCTTTGAAACAATTAACATGTTTTGGAAAAGTCTGCATACGTTTGTATACTAAACAAAAAATATTAATATAAACAAGTGTCCCATGTTTCATGAACTGAAATAAAAGATCCCAGAAATGTTCCATATGCACAAAAAGCTTATTTCTCTCAAATTGTGTGCACAAATTTGTTTACATCCCTGTTAGTGAGCATTTCTCCTTTGCGAGGTGTGGCATATCAAGAAGCTGATTAAACAGCATGATCATTACACATTTGCACCTTGTGCTGGGGACAATAAAAGGCCACTCTAAAATGTGCAGTTTTGTCACACAACACAATGCCAGAGATGTCTCAAGTTGAGAGAGCGTGAAATTGGCATGCTTACTACAGGAATGTCCACCAGAGCTGTTGCCAGAGAATTGAATGTTCATTTCTCTACCATAAGCCACCTCCAACGTCATTTTAGAGAGAATTTGGCAGTACATCCAACCAGCCTCACAACCGCAGACCACGTGTAACCACACCAGCCCAGGACCTCCACATCCAGCTTCTTCAGCTGCAGGATCGTCTGAGACCAGCTGATGAGTATTTATTTCTGTAATAAAGCCCTTTTGTGGAGAAAAACTTCATTCTGATTGGCTGGGCCTGGCTCCCAGGGGGTGGGCCTATGCCCTTCCATGGCTGCGCCCCTGCCCAGTCATGTAAAATCCATAGATTAGAGCCTAATGAATTTATTTAAATTGACTGATTTCTTTATATGAACTGTAACTCAGTAAAATCGTTGACATTTTTGCATTTATATTTTTGTTCAGTATGTATGAGAAACTTAAAATGTATTGATGTACACAGAAACATATATATTTTTTAAATTTCAATATATGTGATACTATGAAAATATTTTTTTAAATGACTTCGCTTTAAGAAAAGGCTTGTGTTTACATGGATATGATTACCGATGCACACTGTCACTCAGTGGCTGCCTCCCCATCTGGCTCTCCCCTTTGGTAAGAGACGGTGATGAGAGGAAGTTGAGCCCTAGCATATGTGACCGTCCCCAAGCTTCATCGTGACAGGTTCTCATCGTCATTCTCCCATGCTGCCACCCTCAGTGACTCCTGATGGCTAGATGGGATTCTTTAGAAATACCTGTCTCTCCCATCATGCAAATCACCACTCTTTTCCTTGGTTGTTTGTTCATTTGATGTCCTCCATATGGGTGTAAATGGAACAAAAATATCCATAAATTATTTACCAAAGTTTGGATAATGATAAAATGGCCTAAGACAATGTAACTTTAGGGGGACCTTTTCACGTATTTCTTGATGTAGCAGCAAACGGAGGGGGAAGTGATTTTTTTATCACGCATTAATAACTCATTCTGTAGTATCTTTGACTATGAAATCACAAAGAACATCCTGACTTTATAACAATATCCTCAAAGCCATGTAATTTCTGGTTCAGTGGCTGTCTTACTGAGGCGGAAGACTCTCCACACTCATGGTTGGCTTCACCGGTGCCGCATTTCGCAGAATGCACACATTGTCTATCCATCTATCACATTCCTGGAAGCAATGCTTTTTCCCCCCAAATGTGTGAAGCCTTATTGAGCGGTGTGATTTCATTTGTGAAGTAGAGCAGTACATGTCACACTGTGGTAACTGATGACACCTATAGTCTCACAGGGGAATCCCATCTCCCAGAACTATTGGAGTGAAAGAGGTTTTCCATAAGTGCCTGAAATTTCACTGGACAACTAGGCTTGATTAAATGAGCGGATTAAACAATTGCTTGTTTTGTTCATACATCAGTGGCTCCACAGGAATCGGCGTACACACCACAATTGAGAAGGATTCTGTTGTAGACTGAAGATGTCTTAAGTGCTGCAGGCTTTTCACCACTCTGCAAGCTTGGCCAGACTAATATTTTCTGGCTTACTTAGTTCAGCATGCTTGGGCCAGAGCAGGGGCTGAACAGATGTCATAACTGGTGACATCAAAGGTCTCAACTGAAAGAGACCTCAAAATAGCACGAAGGGATTCTTATCAAAGATGATGTAAACACTTCCCCTCGGTCATGCTGTGGCATTTTCTCATTTAAATATGACCTTTTACTTTCAGGGTGACCTTCCTTGGCAGGTGTCCTTCCATAGGAATTGATGATATTTTAACTTTACATATGTAACTCACAATAATATCACATAGTTACACCTACACTTTTCAGTGACAAGCTAGCTAGAACCAAACAACTCTGTAAAAATATATAATGTCTTGTCTTCGAAGGTAAAAATGGATGGGTATTTCCTGCTTTCACAGATTTAACTGTTATAAACACCATACAAGGCATAAAATATAAAGCTCATGGCTTATAATTAAACTGTAGGGTTTAAACTGTAGGGGAAATAATATCATACAACATTTCAATTTACTGTTATTATGACATAATGGCACAAGATTAAATGGATTTGTAAGAATATGAATCATTCACTGTGTTTTTGTTTGCTGAAGGTCAACTGCCCTCAGAATCAGTCTTTTTCTCTGTAAAAAAATGTGAGGAGAAAATAGCCTCTAAACAGTTTCCTTGACAACCATAGAAAGAAGGGATTTTCTTTTAACAGCCAAGCTTCCCTTGACAGTACATGGGCTAATAATATGACCAATGAAGAAGAGCTTGTCTGTACAAAGAGCATCCCTGCCACTAAATCACCATGTCGACACCAAAAACCAAAACTCATTCGTCCACTGCCCTCGGAAAAGGTTTGACACCAATCAGCAGTGGTGTAAAGTACTTAAGTAGTACTTTAAAGTATTTGTACTTAAGTCGTTTTTGGGGTATCTGTACTTTACTTTTTATATTTTTGCCAACTTTTACTTTTACTTCACTACATTCAGGAGAAAATAATGTACTTTTTACTCCATACATTTTCCCTGACACCCAAAAGTACTCGTTACATTTTGACAGGACAATTGTGCAATTAACACAGTTATCAAGAGAACATCCCTGGTCATACCTACTGCCTCTGATCTGGCGGAATCACTAAACACAAATGCTTGGTTTGTAAATGATGTCTGAGTGTTGGAGTGTGCCCCTGGCTATCCGTCAACCCCAAAAAACATGTGCCGTCTGGTTTGCTTAATATAAGGAATTTGAAATTGTTTATACTTTTGATACTTAAACCAAATACTTTGACTTTTACTCAAGTAATATTTAACTGGGTGACTTTCACTTTTACTTGAGTCATTTTCTATTATGGTATCTTAACTTTTACTCAAGTATGACAAATGAGTACTTTTTCCACCACTGCCAATCAGGCCCCCGAGGACTTGCCCATTCCTGTCCTGACTCATACTTGGATGTTACACTGCGGATGCTAGATGATGCAGAATTACAAAACAAAGCGTGCCAAGTGTAGTTCTGTGTCACTGACAAAGCAGTTGGCTGTCATCATGCCATAACAAATCCTAAAAGATAGATATAGTTGTCACTGTAAAGGTTAATAAACTTCCTGAGCTCTGTATGGAATGCTGTATACTCTATATGCCCCTCCATGTCTGAAGTAGTTGTAAGACAAGACTTAAATGGGACAGTCACATTTCATGTGTAAAACGATATAATTATAAGGTCATAAGAGCCTATGATCGCTGACATGCCTTTGGACTTGGCATCTTGCATGGATGGCATGATCTGTTCAGATGGGCCTATCTCTGGAGCCTAGACAGTCCAGATGGCCCATGCTCAGCTGTCTGAGAAGAGCCAAACAGGATCTTAGCAGAGTGGCCGTTTCCCTGACAATGCTAGGCATCCAAAATGCACCATATAAAATGAATATGATCCTCTGGATTTATCTCAAGTTCTTTGATCTAAACCATAATCAGTAGGCCTACATAGATAGATGCATATGTATTAGTCGATTGTTCATTGATTCATTGAAGTTCCTCAGACAAAATATCCCTTATATCCAAAGATATCCTATTCTTTTGGGGTTTTAATAATCCTTAGAACAGGAAACCAAAGCTCATGTAAATTCTAGTCATCACTGACAATCCTGGCAGTTGCTATGCCAACAGTACAGTCTGCAACTTCACTTTGGAAGAGCTCCAGGTACTCAGAGGAACCTACAGTCACTCTCTGGAAGGAAGGAATTAAGGAGGCTGAGGTCAAACCCACCAATCAGAGCTACATGGTCACCAATCATACACTCTTATAAAAAAAGGTGCCGTCTAGAACAAAAAGGGTACTTCGGCTGTCCCCATAGGAGAACCCTTTGAAGAACCCATTTTGGTTCCAGGTAGAACTGTTTTGGGTTCCATGTAGAGTCCTTTCCACAGGGGGTTACTACAGAGTTCTACCTGGAACCAAAAATGGTTCACCCTGGAACCAAAAAAGGTTCCCCTATGGAGACAGCTAGAGAACCGTTTGGAACCCTTTTTTCTAAGAGTGTAGCTACATGGTCACCAATCAGTGATACATGGTCACCATTCATATTGCCAGTGGATGATAAGTGAGAACGTGTAGGCGTAGATATAGAATAACTCTTGAATTGAGATTAGAATTAGAATTAACCGTCCATTATTAAGAGCTGAAATTCCCTATGGGTCAGTCTTGTGTAAAACATAAAGAGCAATTTACAAAAGCCTCTTCAATGCATTTTTCAATGGTACAATGGCAGCAAATGTTTAGAACCATGGGTCATGAAGCACCAGACAAACTACCTCAACTTGTCAGTTACATCACAGTCTGTGGCTCCTCTTATTGAGAGACAAACAGCAGACAATGTGAACACTCAGTGCCAGACCTAATCCACAGCTTTGTTGACGTCTGTGAGAAGAATCTGTAAGCATTATTATTCTTTCAATGAATGTGACTATACAAAGACATATTGTATGAACACAGTGTACAGATCACATAGAGTTGGTCATGAGGGTCATGGATACCACTGTACTTTCTGAATGGTTGGGGAGCAGCAAGCTAGAGAAAGAGAGAAGTAGAGAAAGACACATTTCTCTAACCAGCGCACGGTCGAGATTGGTGCTTTCCTTATTTCACCTTGCTGTCAATACATTCCAGAAATTGGAGGAGAGATTACTTCATGGTCTGCTTGGCAGAAATCAAATAGAAGCTGTGTGCGTGAGGCTCTTTCAGTAAGCTGAATAGGAAATTAATGTCTAGATTTCCTTCTTCTAGCCTGAGTTTGAAGTTTCTACCAACCACAGGCTAAATCCCATGTGTGCACAGAATACCACAGTCGACCCGTAGATAAAACATACTTTCATCTGATGTAATACATCACGTTCCCGTTGTCTTATACACTCTTTAAAAAAATAATAAGATTTCCAAAAGGGTTCTGCAGCTGTCCCCATAGAAGAACCCTGGAACCAAAAGTGTTCTACGTGAAACCAAAAAGGGTTGCTCAAAAGGGTCAGCCGAAGAACCCTTTAGGTTCTAGATAGCACCTTCTTTTATGAGAGTATCATTCTTCTACTCTCCCCCCTTCTATCACCTTCTTTTCTCTACAGTTTATAAGACAGCTTCTGGATTGGACATGGCTGACAGATAGCTCAAAATTAGAACAGAAGGGGGTGCTGTAATCTTGACAAAGATCTGTCTCTGGATAGTAGTATCCGTTATCCACTGTCAGACCTGACCATCAGTATTCATTACAGGTTTAATTAAATTGTAATTACAGAGCACTGTCACAGCTCCCAACAGACATGCCAATGGATAATTACTGTATAATTACTGTGGACAGTTTTCCATTTGCCTCCACGCTACACATATATCAAATTATGTTAGATGTAAAAAGCTCCAATTTTGGAGCAAGCAAACTATGACATAATTGTGTACCATTTCAGGCCCTTTCATTGCTTTCCCATCTTTTTAACATGCCAATCAATTCGGCACAAATTAAACGTAACGCCTCGGTTCTCCCATTCAGAGGCAAAGACTTTATATCCAAGATAATGTCATGTTTTCTATCCAAGATCATTATGGCTTTGATTATCCTTCCAAATGGGGCAACCATTTTGCGTGCTAAAAATAGAACCATCATTGTAAAACTGAAGTATGCATCATGAATTCTTCATGCAATGCTGAAGATGCAGTGCAAATTAGAATATTATCTCCCTCCTTTCTTACTGTATTCTTACTGGCTATAATTAGAAAAACCTACAACTGAATATCAACATCTGCTTGTGGTACAACTGATATGATATGAGATGATGACTGAATCAGCACCTGGTGTGAAACTTGGTGCTACAGTGGGATCTAATGCTTAGGCTCCATAAAAAAACATCTAATCAAATTTTATTGGTCACATAAACATGGTTAGCAGATGTTAATGTGAGTGTAGCGAAATGCTTGTGCTTCTAGTTCCGACTATGCAGTAAAATCGAACAAGTAATCAAACAAATTCACAACAACTACCTTATACATACAAATACAGATAAATGTAAAGGGATGAATAAGAATATGTACATATAAATATATGGATGAGTGATGGCGTGCAGCATAGGCAGGCAAGATGCAGTGGATGGTGTTGAATACAGTATATACACATGAGATGAGTAATGTAGGATATGTTAACATTATTAAAGTGGCGTTATTTAAAGTGACTAGTGATGCCTTTATTTAGTCTGTTTATTTAAGTGGCCAGAGAATTGAGTCTGTATGTTGGCAGCAGCCTCTCTATGTTAGTGATGGCTGTTTAACAGTCTGATGGTCTTGAGATATAAGCTGTTTTTCAGTCTCTCGGTCCCAGCTTTGATGCACCTGTACTGATGCACCTGTACTGTAATAGCAGTATGTCTTGATATAAGTGATATGAGACCATTGATGGCTGGAAATGCTGTTTAACAAAGCAATCATCAAAGGCTCAAAGAAGGGTGGAATCGGAACTTAAAGATTTTGTGCACTGGCCAGCCGGGCAGTTCTCACAAACGTGTGAACTGAAATCTCTTCAAGGGATGAGGAAGAAAAAAAACACTTGTTAGCTGGGAAACCTATGGTAGTTAGTCACAACAGCAGTTTCAGGACCCTTCAATAACTTCTCTGAAACATATTTCCATCACATTCTCTCTCTCTACTTCACTATCTCATCCCCCCTCTCTCTTTACTTCACCATCTCATCCCCCCTCTCTCTCTTTGTCCCTTCCCCCTCTTTCTAGTCCCCTTCAAAGGGGAACTGTTCTGGTTGGAATCTTTTCATTTTTTTATTTTTTTTTTAAAAAACATTTTGAAACAGCCATTTGTGGCTTCTCTGCACCAGCTTTCACCTCAAATACACCTAGATAGAGAGAGTGCTAGGAAAACACAAGGGAACTCTGGGAATAACACGCTTTAATGATAAATAGTTTGGGTATTAAAATTTGTGTTTGACTTTAGCCCTACAGGAGACCCTACACAATTACAGGAGGCTGCTTAGGGGTGGACGGCTCATAATAATGGTTGGAACGGCGTAAATGTAATGACATCAAACACATGAAAACCATGTGTTTGATGTAATTGATACCATTCCACCTATTCTGCTCCAGCCATTACCACAAGCCCATCCTCCCCAATTGAAGTGCCACCAACCTCCTGTGATACCAGGGTTCCCCATCTGGTTTTATTCTCCCCCGAGGCAAAAAAAAACTGTTCCCAAGTATTCCCACGCATAATAGAGAGACAAGTGATTGTATATAAGTGTAAACAAGGTTTGAAATGATTATGTTTTAGTCAAATATATGTTTGGGGTTCTTGCTGTCAATTTGGAGTCTACAAATTATTTTTACATTATCTTCTGGCCCCCTGACCGGCCACTCAAGAAAAAAAAGAAAAAAAATGTTTTGCCCTTTTATTGAACCTAGTGGATGATCCCTGCACGATACTGTGTCACGATTCCCCCTGGTCTGCTCTGATCTCAATGTGTGTACCCACTCGAATGAGTGCCCAGCAGAAGAGAAAAGGGGAAAAGCACATGGACTATGGGGTAAGAAGCGTGAGATCAGTCCTTGGGCCTTAGGAGGTTATAAACCAGTAGTTTTGCAGGATACGAGTGGAGGGTACTGAAAAAGCAGGCTTCACAACGTGCTAGTGCATTCAGCATTCAGCACAAAATAACAAAGGTGAACATTGTTCATTCATGAGACTAAACTACAGTTTGAAGTTAAATTTAGTGCTTGCTTGTTTCATTTGTTACTTGTTACTGTGATTCAAAGTTCCACCCTTCACACATCTCCCATCTCTATTTTTAATTTGCTATCCATTTTTGTTACTGAATTGCATATCAACTGAAAGGCTGTTGCTATGTTGAATTAAATGTATAAATGAAAAGGTATGCATGTAGTCTTGAGCGTTTGTCACGACTTCTCCCGAAGTCATCGACGTCACCGGGCTTTCTAGCCATCGCCGCTCCATTTTTCATATATCCATTTGTCTTGTCTTGTTTTCATTCACACCTGCTTTTCATTTCCCCAATCAATTTACTTGTATTTAACCCTCTGTTTCCCATCATGTTTTGTGTGTAATTGTCTTCAGGTCAAGTGATGTTTGTTTAGCGCTTCACTTTATTGTTCCATTTTTTGAGTGCGTTTGTTTTGTTGTGCTCCCGGTTTGGAACTATAATAAAGTGCGCTTTATTTAATCATACTCTGCTCTCCTGCACCTGACTTCGCCTTCATACACATCTTGACAGCGATTGTATAACTGACCGACAAACACTTTGGCTATATAGCACAGTCTGTACAATACTGGAGCCTTTGCTAAGACGAACAGATTGTTCCAAAGTGAATATAAGAACGCAACTTCATTGTTGTGTTGATTTGTAGAGCACCCCCCACTCAAATACTTCTGAAGTGCAAGATATGCAACGTAAATCCGCGACACTCCATTTAGTATGATATATTACGAATTAGCAAAATATATAATATGTTAAGAATTACAATTCTGATTATATTACAAATTTGCAAAACATACAATATCTTACGAATTAGCAAAACGTACAATATGTTACAAATTTGCTAAATGTATAATATATGTTACGAATTCTAGCTAGGTGGCTAACGTTAGTTATGCTAGCTAACGTTAGCTATGCTAGGGGTTAAGATTAGAGGTTAGGGGAAGGGTTAGCCTAAAGGTTAAGGTTTATCTTACATGCTAAGTAGTTACAAAGTAGCAAGTAGTTGAAAAGTTGCTAATTAGCTAAAATACTAAAGTTGCAGCCTGAACTCACAACCTTTGTGTTGCTAGATCTTAGCGTTATACGCCCACCCATCCACCCCAACCAACCACCGTTTTGCCTTAAGTAAGCATCTGTCTTATGTATCCATATCAAATGTAACATATACTAATTTGAATTTCCCGGATTTACATTCACTATATTACGTCTAGTCTCTGAGACCAGGCTTTGAAAACACAAAACTTATCAGCGCAGTAACATGGCAGATGCTCTGGTATCTGGATGCACGGTGTCCTGAGTGAATCAATCATATCAAGTAATTGGAAATAGAAGAACATAATATTAATATACAGTCAAATTGCCTCCAGGTAGGGTACAACCTTTACATTGACTGATTTGATTGATTACAAACTCAATATGAAAAACCCTTCCTGGATCATAATGGCCTCTTGGAGGTGATATGGAATTAGAGTTTAAGAGCCAATTTCTCATTCATAACTTGTTCAAATATGCAATTTTATTTTAGTTATTATTATAAATTTTGTTTACCCTTTTTCACCCCAATTTCTAGATATCCAATTGGTAGTTACAGTTGCTGCAACTTCTGTACAGACTCCTCTGAAACACGACCCTGCCAAGCTGCACTGCTTCTTGACACACTGCTCGCTTAACACGGAAGCCAGCCGCAACAATGTTTCGGAGGAAACAACGTCCAACTGGCGACCGTGTCAGCGTGCATGCTCCCGGCCTGCCACAGGAGTCACTAGAGCACGATAGGACAAGGACATCCTGGCCGGCCAAACCTTCCCCTAACCCAGACGATGCTGGGCCAATTGTGCGCCGCCTCATGGATCTCCCGGTCGCGGCCGGCTGCGACACAGCCCGGGATCAAACCCGGTTCTGTAGCAATGCAGTGCCCTAGACCGCTAATACAATGTTGTTACTAAAGAATATTACTACACAGGTAGTCTTAGTGGACATTGTAGCGTATTTGGATGTAAACATGGTGGCAAGACAATATGCGTAATTTTATTTGTCCCCTTTCAAGTGCCCTAGCTAACCTAGTACCCTAGCACTAGCCTACATTAATGCAATCTATCACTCATCAGTCAGTACAATGTACAGTCAATATATAGACAGCTGTTCACTGCTTGTATGCAGGACGTACACTGTCTGGATGAAATCTGAGTGACACACACACACTCTTATATTTCCACACAATGATCAATCAATCAAATGTATTTATAAAGCCCTTTTTACATCAGCAGTTGTCACAAAGTGCATTAACAAAAACCCAGCCTAAACCCCCAAAGCGCAAGCAATACAGATGTAGAAGCACTAGAATAACAGTGTAAAATTTAGAAAATTAAAATAATACCCCTTTAGTGTACGAGTTGTTAGAAAAGACTGCCTGAAATTTCAGCCTGTTTTGGTGGGATGGAGTTTTGGCTCGCCTGGTGACATAAATCAAATCAAATGTTATTGGTCATATACACATGTTTAGCAGATGTTATTGCAGATGTAGCAAATTGCTTGTGTTTCTAGCTCCAACAGCGCAGTAATATCTAAAAAGTAATATCTAACAATTTCACAACAATACACACAATACATACAAATCTAAAGTAACGGAATGGAATTAAGAATATCTAAATATTTGGACAAGCAATGTCGGAGCCTCAAAGACTAAAATACAGTTGAATAGAATACAGTATATACTTGTGAGATGAGTAATGCAAAATATGTAAACATTATTAAAGTGACTAGTGTTCCATTATTAAAGTGGCCAGTGATTTCAAGTCTATGTATATAGGGCCGCAGCCTCTAAGGTGCTAGTGATGGCTATTTAACAGTCTGATAGCCTTGAGATAGAAGCTGTTTTTCAGTCTCCCTGTCCCAGCGTTGATGCACCTGTACTAACCTCGCCTTCTGGATGATAACGGGGTGAACAGGCAGTGGCTCGTGTGGTTGTTGTCCTTGATGATCTTTTTGGCCTTCCTGTGACATTGGGTGCTGTATGTGTCCTGGAGGGCAGGTAGTTTTCCCACGGTGATGCGTTGGGCAGTTAATAGACCAATAATAGAGTTCCAAACCTCTCTGCCAATAACAGCTCGTTTTTAGTTTTCCCCTCCTTACTCCCAGACTGTCCTAGCTAAATTCTTGCTTGAGGAATTGCT
Source organism: Salvelinus namaycush (assembly GCF_016432855.1). Classification (NCBI taxonomy): domain Eukaryota; kingdom Metazoa; phylum Chordata; class Actinopteri; order Salmoniformes; family Salmonidae; genus Salvelinus; species Salvelinus namaycush. Next base: position 21,982,388 of record NC_052311.1, on the reverse strand, counting down.
CTTTGCTAAGAAACTATTTGTTTATTTTTATCATTTTAATTGAAAACAATCACAGTAAGGTACTCAATTGTTATCCAGAAATAATTTGATATCGAGATAAAAACTTTAACTAAATAAAGTTAACTAAATCACTCAATATATACATTTTAGCTGTAAAAAAGCATGAGAATAGATTTAGAAATGTACAGTCATAGAATACTGTGGTACATCAAGAATGAGTTGAGACTGTCTACAATGAGGACTCAAGGGTGAAAATCTATAGCTTTAAACTGTTATTAATTATTTAAATTGAATACATCAACCCACATTTTCTCCCAGTCCTATTTGGTCGGTGGTGCTGCATTAAAGATCCTCAGAACCTGTTTGAATCCCAAATTTATGAAATCAGATAAAGTGCCTGAGTCATTGGGTAGTACGTCAACATATTAAAATGAGTACCCTCATAGCATAGGGAATCAATAAATGTTGAATAATTCACGTGACAGGTAGTCTGAAGCCTCGTTTTATCTGCTTGCCGAATTAATCAGAATCTTAATGAGTGTGCTGGCACTGAAAAACCTGCATCCATCAGCAACCTATTGAGCTAATTGATTATTACAATTAACGAGTTGGAAACAAACTGATTATGAAAAAGCTTAGCGTTTTCATATTGGTAGAATACCTAGAAAAACAGTACAATTGCCCTTGATGTATCACACTTGGCAAGGAAGGAGAATTGTAATAGCGACGTCAACGTGAGAAAGAGGCACACACACACAGAAGTCAGAGATGAAAAGCGGAGGCAAGATATTTCATTTGGTTTCTTATCTGAACATTATTCTGGGGACCTACTCAGTATGAGTGGGCTGCTGTCTTATGTTGCCATGGCAATGATTTTTCCACCCTCTACCCCTATTCTTGTCATCTGTGCAAGGGGACACCTTGTGGAAAATAATGGAATAGCCTAGAAACAGCACCATTCATAGTACAGGCTGCTTCACAATATATTACATTATTGGAACATCTGTCATCACCCTGCAACTCAATAATAGATGTTTCCTCTCAAGGTTCACTGTAATGGTTACCATAAGAAACAACAACAAATACCCCAAAACATATTTTCAGCCTCCTCACTTTTTCTGGGTTGCATTTTGATTCCTACCGTTCTTCTAAGGCTTTGATTAGGTGTCAAACTCATCCCAAAGGAGAATTGGAACTGTCAAATGTGTGGGCCCTACAAAAGAAAGGTACACTGTCAGTATTCACAAGATGTGTCAGTCGCCTATCTGGCTTTATGACCACGCTTGAAATATTCCTGCTGCAATTTAGGCAGAGAGCTTTATCCAGGTCAGTGGAGACAACGAGGTTAGGAACTGCTACAAGGTATTCATGCTCTTCAACCAGGATGAAGCTATCTTCCTGGAATGGTGGCACCTCTTATTCTGGCCCTAGCCCAGTTGGTTAGTGAGTGGAACAGTATTTGTAGTTCATTTTTAGATGGCTCATCTGTTATAGTCAACAGATTTAAATTGTTCCTAAATTATTCGTTTGTATGATATTCCTGTAATATCCCACTCTACTCACTCAACCTGAATCCCTTCTTTGTAATTTCCCCCTAATAAAATAATAAATCGGGTTTTTGCAATTTTGAAAATCAACATGTGGAACCAAGGTGGCTTTTTAGAGCACAAGGCGCCAAACTACATTTCCCAGGATGCATTGTTAGTAACCTTACAACCCAACATGGCTGCGCCCGACGAAGCATGTTTTTTTATTTGATTAAGTTTAGTTCTCCTTTAGACACAGTTATATGTATCTGATTTGGGTTTTTCATCACACCTCTAAGAATTCATACATTGCGATTGAAATGTAAAGAAATGTAGCGTATGTTGATACGATTTAATAGGGTCTGCGGCGTTAAATTGGCTAGCTATCAGGACTAATGTCAATGCCCTGTACAGAAGCTTTAGCTAGCTAACGAATTGATTAACTAACGAACGTTAACATGCAGCTGTCTTTAATAAAACATCATGGGTGTGCAACACCTTTTTTAAGGCATCTTTTGGACTTCAGAGTTTATCAAACAAGACAAAGGAGCCAGTACTGTAACATAGCTTGCACGGTCATTCGACACCGATGGATGAAGAGGGCACCTGTTTTCTGCACACACAACACCACCAACAAGATGATCAGTACACAGGCTGACAAAGTAATGAACTCTACATTGCAGACAGCGTGCCGTGCAGTATGCATTATCTTACAAGTCAAGGCCTTTATTGTAGCTAACTGCACTAACTTGGTTGCATAGTCACTTTACCCCTAACGTTACCTACATGTGCAAATTACCTCGACTAACCTTTACCCCCTGTATATAGCCTCGTTATTTTATTGTGTGACTTACATTTGACTTTAGTTTATTTAGTAAATATTTTCTTGAAACTGCATTGTTGGTTAAGGGCTTGTAAGTAAGCATTTCACGGTAAGCTTTACACATGTTGTGTTCAGCGCATGTGACAACATTTGATTTGAGTTTGTTATTTCTTGAAGGAGAGCATAGATATGTCAAAGTTCCCAGTGGAGAGGATCAGAAACTTCAGCATCATTGCTCACGTTGACCATGGGAAAAGCACCTTGGCTGACAGGCTTCTGGAACTAACAGGTAGCTATCACCTAAATGACCATATTCTTCTTCATTGGTATCATGGTGTTTAACTTTTTGTGGAAGCTGGCACCAACTGCAGGAGTGTGTGATCGATCACATTATATTTTGTGATATTAAAGGGAGGGGAAGAAATGGCACCACCAACTAACCCTACACCTACAGTTGAAGTTTTGGCAATTCGGTTAGGACATCTACTTTGTGCATGACTTAAGTAATTTTTCCAACAATTGTTTACAGACAGATTATTTCACTCTATCACAATTCCAGTGGGTCAGAAGTTTACATACTCAGTGGACTGTGCCTTTTAAACAGCTTGGAATTGACACAATTTGAGTCAATTGGAGGTGTACCTGTGGATGTATTTCAAGGCCTACCTTCAAACTCAGTGCCTCTGACATCATGGGAAAATCAAAAGAAATCAGCCAAGACCTCAGAAAAAAATTGTAGACCTCCACAAGTCTGGTTCATCCTTGGGAGCAATTTCCAAACGCCTGAAGGTACCACGTTCATCTGTACAAACAATAGTACGCAACTATAAACACCGTGGGACCACACAGCCGTCATACCACTCAGGAAGGAGACACGTTCTGTCTCCTAGAGGTGAAAGTACTTTGGTGCGAAAAGTGCAAATCAATCTCAGAACAACAGCAAAGGACCTTGTGAAGATGCTGGAGGAAACGGGTAAAAAAGTATCTATATCCACAGTAAAACGAGTCCTATATTGACGTAATCTGAAAGTCCACTCAGCAAGGAAGAAGCCACTGCTCCAAAACCGGCATAAAAAAGACAGACAACGGTTTGCAACTGCACAAAGATCGTACTTTTTGTAGAAATGTCCTCTTGTCTGATGAAACACAAATATAACTGTTTGGCCATAATGACCATTGTTATGTTTGGAGGAAAAAGGGGGAGGCGTGCAAGCCAAAGAACACCATCCCAACCGTGAAGCACGGGGGTGCTATCTTGTTGTGGGGGTGCTATCTTGCAGGAGGGTCTGGTGCACTTCACAAAATAGATGGCATCATGTGGAAGAAATTATGTGGCTATATTGAAGCAACATCTCAAGACATCAGTCAGGAAGTTATCGATTGGTTGCAAATGGGTCTTCCAAATGGACAATGACCGCAAGCATACTTCCAAAGTTGTGGCAAAATGGCTTAAGGATGACAAAGTCAAGGTATTGGAGTGGCCATCACAAAGCCCTGACCTCAATCCTATAGAAAATTTGTGGGCAGAACTGAAAAGCGTGTGCGAGCAAGGAGGCCTACAATCCTAACTCAGTTACACCAGCTCTGTCAGGAGGAATGGGCCAAAATTCACCCAACTTATGAACTTGATGAAGGCTACCTGAAATGTTTGACCCAAGTTAAACAATTTAAAGGCAATGCTACCAAATACTAATTGAGTGTATGTAAACTTCTGACCCATTCTGAATGTGATGAAAGAAATGGAAGCTGAAATAAATCATTCTTTCTACTATTATTCTGACATTTCACATTAAAATAGTGGTGATCCTAACTGACCTAAGACAGGGAATTTTTACTAGGATTAAATGTCAGGAATTGTAAAAAACTGAGTTTAAATGTATGTAAACTTTCGACTTCAACTGTATATACCACTATTTCATAAAAATAAAAGGTCAAATATATATATATTTTTTAAGTCCACTACTTTGACCCTAACTGATCCTACACCAGGCCAACAGCCTGGAAGACAGGACTCTTTCATTCAACACACCTTCTAGATATTCTGCAGTAAAACCTTGTACACCCAAGTACTACCCTGCAGTTTCCACAACAGCATCCATTTTCGGTGATTTGATGTCCGTTTTTGTGGTACAGTTGATAACCATGGCAATGAATTCTAAGAAGCCAACCTTACTAAAGCGCAAATTTGTATTGGCCTAGTCTACTACTCACCCTTGACCCATCGTCCTATACTCCCCTTAAGCTCTGGACCTCGAAGCCAGTTCCACTACTTGTTTTCATTGTTCCACTCTAATCAGGGCTGATTTAGTCCTGGCACACCAGGTGGGTGCAATTATCAGGTAGAACAGAAAACCAGCAGGCTCCAGATCTCGTAGGTTAAGAGTTGAATACCCCTGTTCTACTCTCTTCACTGCCTCAGCATACGAAACCTTTTTTTCTACTCTGACCCTGGCAACCTCAACCTGTCTCTCTCGCAACGGGCACTTCTGATTCCCAACAACATGGGCACCCCCACAATTGACACAGTTTTTTCCAGCGATACTATGCATTACTTTGTCCCATGCCCTCCTGCACACTTATCACATCTCAGAATCTCCCTCCTACACACTGCTGCAACATGACTATAAAGGACAGACCGTGTCTTCTGTTTCACCATGCTCGCCACCGCATCGCGCCAAAAGGCAGGACAGAAAAGAGTAAAGGTCCACTTTGAAATCCATTTAACAGTACCCAAATTATTATCTACCTAGCCTGAGACGACATATGTGTCAGCCAAAAGGCAGGGATCCACTTTCTCCAAAAATGTCACTCCCGCTGGGCCAGAATTATTCTTTTCATGACCATCTGGGCGAGGCTCGGACTCAATTCTTCACCACACCTGCCACCGCAGGTAATTCATCCTCACTCTCGTCAGGTTCAATTTCTGAGCCATCAGAGACAGCAGACTACTGTTTGTACTTGGCGCCATTCTTCCTCAACACACGGCTCTTCTCCTTCTTCCTGGCTGTCCATAATCACGTCTATCCGTTCACCACACTCATGCCGCGCCTTCATCCGCCGTATTGTTTGCAGAACACGCACTAATGACCTTTCTCCAATACCCAACTTCGGTTCCATAGCCCAAATTACTATTCCGGCTATCTCTGGCCTCTCCATTCTCGCAAAATGTGGGCTACTCTGCATCTTTGTCTAGGGTTCCATGCTGGTCCATTACCATATTCATACACATGGATCACACAAGTACTCATGCATTTCGTTTCTTGTTTGATATGGCTCAGCTCATTGCTTGGTTTTTACAGGTGCCATAACCACGACCGATAAGAATAAACAGGTGTTGGACAAGCTGCAGGTGGAGCGAGAGCGAGGGATAACTGTGAAGGCCCAGACAGCCTCCTTGTTCTACAAGTACCAGGGACAGACCTACCTGCTCAACCTCATTGATACACCAGTAAGTACATTGAACAATTTCTTTAACATTGCAAACATTTCTACGAGTTTACTGAGTTACAGTTCATACAAGGAAATCAGTCCATTGAAATAAATGCTTTAGGCCCTAATCTATGGATTTCACATGACTGGGAATACAGATATGCATCCGTTGGTCACAGATACTTCTACACCTGCATTGCTTGCTGTTTGGGGTTTTAGGCTGGGTTTCTGTACAGCACTTTGAGATATCAGCTGATGTACGAAGGGCTATATAAATACATTTGATTTGATTTTGATTTGATACCTTTAAAAAAAATAGGGGTGTGGATCAGAAAACTAGTCAGTATCTGGTGTGACCACTATTTGCCTCATGCAGCACAACACATCTCCTTCACATAGAGTTGTTCAGGCTGTTGATTGTGGCCTGTGGAATGTTGTCCCACTCCTCTTCAATGGCTGTGAGAAGTTGCTGGATATTGGCGGGAACTGGAATTCACTGTCATACACGTAGATCCAGAGCATCCCATACGTGTTCTATGGGTGACATGTCTGGTGAGTATGAAGGCCATGAAAGAACTTGGACATTTTCAGCTTCCAGGAAATGTGTACAGATCCTTGCGACATGGGGCCGTGCATTATCATGCTGAAACATAAGGTGATGGCGGCGGATGAATGGCACGCCAATGGGCCTCGGGATCTCATCACGGTATCTCTGTGCATTCAAATTGACATCGATGAAATTTTATTGTGTTCGTTGTCCGTTGCTTATGCCTGCCCATACCATAACCCCACCGCCACCATGGGGCATTTTGTTCACAACATTGACATCAGCAAACCGCTCGCCCATGCAACGCAATACACGCTGTCTGCCATCTGCCTGGTACAGATGAAACTGGGATTCATCCGTGCAGAGCACAATTCTCCAGCGTGCCAGTGGCCATCGAAGGTGAGAATTTTCCCACAAGTCTTTACCGATGCCGAACTGCAGTCAGGTCAAGACCCTGGTGAGGATGATGAGCTTTCCTGAAAATGTTTCTGACAGTTTGTGCAGAAATTCTTCAGTTGTGCAAACCCACAGTCTCATCAGCTGTCCGGGTGGCTGGTCTGACGATTCCACGGGCGGAGAAGCTAGATGTGGAGGTCCTGGGCTGACGTGGTTACACGTGGTCTGTGGTTGTGAGGCCAGTTGGACATACTGCCAAATTCTCTGAAGCGGCTTATAGTAGAGTAATTAACATTACATTCTCCGGCAACAGCTCTGGTGGATATTCCTGCAGTCAGCATGTCAATTGCACACTCCTTCAAAACTTGCGACATCAGTGGCATTGTGTTGTGTGACAAAACTGCACATTTTAGAGTAGCCTTTTATAGTCCCCAGCACAAGGTGCACCTGTGTAATGATCATGTTGTTTAGTCAGTTTTTTGATATGCCACACCTGTCAGATGGATGGAGTATCTTGGCAAAGGAGAAATGCTCACTAACAGGGATGTAAACAAATTTGTGCAAACAATTCGAGCGAAATAAGCTTTCTGTGCGAATTGAAACATTTCTGGAATCTTTTATTTCAGCTCTTGAAACATGGGACCAACACTTTATATGTTACGTTTTATATTTTTGTTCAGTGTAGATGGGACTAGATACTGTCAGTGACACAAGGGGTTTGTTTGTTTTAGTCTTAATTACAGCACTCCTAGTCTTCTCTGTTTTCAGGGTCATGTTGACTTCAGTTATGAAGTGTCTAGATCCATCTCAGCGTGCCAAGGTGTACTGTTGATCGTTGATGCCAATCAGGTAGGTTTTTCAGCAACTTTATTTTCGGAATAATGTGCATTTGACAGACACATTACCTGGAAAATGTATCCACGGTAGTGTCATTGATGTGTTCTTGTGTGGATCAGGGGATTCAAGCACAGACTGTGGCTAACTTCTACTTGGCATTCGAAGCTCAGCTGACCATCATTCCTGTCATAAACAAGGTACATATCCCAATTAATCTATGTTAGATAAGTGATTGACAAATACCATCATGTTCTAATGTTTCTTTTTCAGATTGATTTGAAAAATGCTGATCCAGAGAGGGTAGAAAAACAGATTGAGAAGGTGTTTGATATTCCAACTGAAGAATGTATTAGGGTGAGTTTATTGACTGAGATGTTGATAATTGCCAATATCTTAGTTTAGACAACTGTCTAAATATGATGATTCCACCTCTCTTTAGATTTCTGCCAAACTGGGCACCAATGTAGAACAAGTCCTTCAAGAGGTGGTGAAACGGTTACCGCCGTAAGTTTTATTACTCCTTACTTCCTGTTGGAACAACAAATGTAATGCACTTCCTCATTGAATCAATGGCAGCCTCCCAAATGGCACCCTATTCCCTATAGTGCTCTACTTTTGACCAGGGCCTATAGAGATCTGGTCAAAAGTAGTGCCCTATGTAGGGAATAGAGTGCCGTTTCGGATGCACTCAACATAGTCATTTTTTGTTCTCAGACCAACCTTTAAAAAAGAGGACCCATTCAAAGCCCTGGTGTTTGACTCCAACTTCGATCACTACAGAGGGGTGGTGGCGAACATCGCTCTTTTCGGAGGCTATTTGTCTAAAGGAGACAGGATCATATCTGCATACCTGGGGAAAAGCTACGAGGTCAACGAGCTAGGCCTCCTCAGGCCAGATGAGCACCCCACAGATAGATTGTGAGTGTCTTATCCTGCATAATATTCATCTTGTCTGATTCCATATCATTGGTGGTGACTGTTGTATTAAACGCACACTCTGTCAGTTCTCCCTTCCTCGTGGTAGTAAGATACAAGATGCTAATAATTGTATCTGTTCTTCTTGTTTGGTACACTACTATATTGCTATATAGGCATATCATATTGGTCACATGGCTGTAAATGAACAATGACTCTCTTCTTTTCATTCCCGACGCTGTGGTGTGTTGTGCAGGTACGCGGGCCAGGTGGGCTATGTGATAGCAGGTATGAAGGAAGTGAAGGAGGCCCAGATCGGTGACACCCTCTACCATCAGAAACATCTGGTAGAAGCTCTGCCGGGGTTCAAGCCAGCCAAGGCCATGGTGTTTGCCGGTACACTGAGAAGCATTCCAATCTGGCCATGTGCTAGACAGACATAAAAGTGAAAACCCAATACAACTGGTCCCATAATGTTGCATTTACACAGTGTCAATAGGCAGTAGTTTATAACTACACATTAGTAGTAGCAGGTGTCACTGATTTCCATCCTGAGTGTGCTTGTTGGCATCTCTCCAGGGATGTACCCTACGGACCAGTCAGACTACAGCGCCCTCCGCAGTGCCTTGGAGAAACTGACGCTCAACGACTCCAGTGTGACGGTCCAGAGAGACAGCAGTTTGGCACTGGGAGCAGGCTGGAGGTCAGATCATAACATGACCAACTAAACTACAATCATCTACTACTTAAAGCTGTACAAATGGTGACGGGGATGACCTTGACAGGATACATAGCTTTGGGTCAATGCGTCATAACCACCCTGGTCTGTGACTGCACTGCTATGCTTTATGTTCTTCATTTGCTTTGAGGGATACCATTTTCAGCTGTGACCCTGACTTCTAAATTGTTCTCTCCCTCACACTGACACTCACATTGTTATTCTTTTCCTTTGTTTTTCTTTCCTTCCTTTTGTAGGCTAGGCTTCCTGGGCCTGCTCCACATGGAGGTGTTTAACCAGCGCTTGGAGCAGGAGTACAACGCCTCTGTCATAGTGACAGCCCCTACCGTGCCCTACAAGGCTATCCTGTCCTCCGCCAAGCTCATTAAGGTAATAGACAGCACCACCTCTAGGGACTTCAACTCACATGTACAGTTGAAGTCAGAAGTTTACATACACTTAGGTTTTTCAACCACTCCACACATTTCTTGTTAACAAACTATAGTTTTGGCAAGTCTGTTAGGACATCTACTTTGTGCATGACACAAGTAATTTTTCCAACAATAGTTTACAGACAGATTATTTCACTTATAATTCACTGTATCACAATTCCAGTGCGTCAGAATTTTACATACACTAAGTTGACTGTGCCTTTGAACAGCTTGGAAATTCCAGAAAATTATGTCATGGCTTTAGAAACTTCTGATAGGCTAATTGACATCATTTGAGTAAATTGGAGGTGTACCTGTGGATGTATTTCAAGGCCTACCTTCAAACTCAGTGCCTCTTTGCTTGACATCCTGGGAAAATCAAAAGAAATCAGCCAAGACCTCAGAAAAAAATTGTAGACCTCCACAAGTCTGGTTCATCCTTGGGAGATATTTCCAAACACCTGAAGGTACCACGTTCATCTGTACAAACAATAGTACGCAACTATAAACACCATGGGACCATGCAGCCGTCATACCGCTCAGGAAGAAGACACGTTCTGTCTCCTAGAGATGAACGTACTTTGGTTTTTAAAAGTGCAAATCAATCCCAGAACAACAGCAAAGGACCTTGTGAAGATGCTGGAGGAAACAGGTACAAAAGTATCTATATCCACAGTAAAACAAGTCCTATATTGACATAACCTGAAAGGCCGCTCAGCAAGGAATAAGCCACTGCTCCAAAACCGCCAATAAAAAGCCAGACTACGGTTTGCAACTGCTCATGGGGACAAAGATCGTACTTTTTGTAGGAATATTCTCTGGTCTGATGAAACAAAAATAGAACTGTTTGGCCATAATAACCATTGTTATGTTTGGAGGAAAAAGGGGAGGCTTACAAGCCGAAGAACACCATCCCAACCGTGAAGCACGAGGGTGGCAGCATCATGTTGTGGGGGTGCTTTGCTGCTGTAGGGACTGGTGCACTTCACAAAATAGATGGCATCATGAGGAAGGGAAATGATTTGGATATATTGAAGCAACATCTCAAGACAGCAGTCAGGAAGTTAAAGTTTGGTCACGAATGGGTCTTCCAAATTGACAATGACCCCAAGCATACTTACAAAGTTGTGGCAAAATGGCTTAAGGACAACAAAGTCAAGGTATTGGAGTGGCCAGCACAAAGCCCTGACCTCAATCCCATGGAAAATTTGTGGGCAGAACTGAAAAAGCTTGTGCGAGCTTGGAGGCCTACAAACCTGACTCAGGTAGACCAGCTCTGTCAGGAGGAATGGGCCAAAATTCACCCAGCTTATTGTGGGAAGCTTGATGAAGGCTACCCGAAACATTTGACCGAAGTTAAACATTTTAAAGGCAAATACTAATTGAGTGTATGTATACTTCTGACCCACTGGGAATGTGATGAAATAAATAAAAGCTGAAATAAATAATTCTCTCTACAATTATTCTGACATTTCACATTCTTAAAATAAAGTGGTGATTCTAACTTTACTAGGATTAAATGTCAGGAATTGTGAAAAACTGAGTTTAAATGTATTTGGAGAAGGTGTATGTAAACTTCTGACTTCAACTGTACATATATTGCATTGGAAAGTTGACATGATTTTACAGCAAAATAAATAATTTATTTAATTTTTTACTATTTTCTACATAGTAGCATAATAGTGAATACATCAAAACTATGAATTAACACAGCCAAAAAAGTGTTAAAAAAAACAAAATATATTTTAGATTTTTCAAAGTAGCCACCCTTTGCCATGATGACAGCTTTACACACTCTTGTCATTCTCTCAACCAGCTTCACCTGGAATGCTTTTCCAACAATCTGAGTACTTGTTGGCTGCTTTTCCTTCACTCTGCAGTCCAACTCATCCCAAACCATCTCAGTTGGGTTGAGTTTTTTTTATAACCCAGCCCTGATCTGTACTTCTCCACATCTTTGTCCCTGACCTGTTTGGAGAGCTCCTTGGTTTTCATGGTGCCGCTTGCTTGGTGGTGCCCCTTGCTTAGTGGTGTTGCAGACTCTGGGGCCTTTCAGAACGTCTGTTATACTGAGATCATGTGACAGATCATTTAACACTTAGATTGAACACAGGTGGACTTTAGTTAAGTAATTATGTGACTTCTGAAGGTAATTCGTTGCACCAGATCTTATTTAGGGGCTTCATAGCAAAGGGGGTGAAATAAAATGCACGCACCACTTTTCCGTATTTTTCTTTTGTTGTTGAATATTTTGAAACAAGTTATTTTTTTCACTTCACCAATTTGAACTATTTTGTGTATGTATATTACATGAAATCCAATAAAAATCCATTTAAATTACAGGTTGTAATGCAACAAAATAGGAACAATGCCAAGGGGGGTGAATACTTTTGCAAGTCTCTGTACTCTTCTGTAAACTGGCCATCTCTGTATACACATTGCAAGACCCACTGGTTGATGCTTATTTATAAAACCCTCTTAGGCCTCACTCCCCCCCTATCAGAGATATCTACTGCAGCTCTCATCCTCCACATACAACACCTGTTCTGCCAGTCACATTCTGTTAAAGGTCCCCAAAGCACACACATTCCTGGGTCGCTCGTCTTTTCAGTTCGCTGCAGCTAGCGACTGGAACGAGCTGCAACAAACACTCAAACTGGACAGTTTTATCTCAATCATGGACACTTTTACTGACAGTTGTGGCTGCTTTGCGTGAGATTGTTTTCTCTACTTTCTTGGCCTTTGTGATGTTTGTACCCTGTTTTGTGCTGCTGCCGTGTTGTGCTGCTACCATGCTGTGTTGTCATCTGTTGCTGCCATGCTATGTTGTCTTAGGTCTCTTATGTAGTGTTGTCTCTCTTGTCGTGATGTGTTTTGTCCTATATTTTTAATCCCAGCCCCCGTCCCCGCAGGAGGCCTTTTTGGTAGGCTGTCATTGTAAATATGAATTTGTTCTTAACTGACTTGCCTAGTTATATAAAGGTTAAATAAATAAAAACAGTTGATGTTGAGATGTCTGTTACTTGAACTCTGCGTTTGATGGTTTTTGCGACTGCATATAAAGAAACTTTCAAAGTTCTTGAAATGTTCCGGATTGACTGACCTTCGTTTCTCTTTGCTTATTTGAGCTGTTCTTGCCATAATATGGACTTGGTCTTTTACCAAATAGTTATCTTCTGTATACCACCCCTACCTTGTCACAACACAACTGATTGGCTCAAATGCATTAAGACGGAATGAACTTTAAACAAGGCACACCTGTTAATTGAAATGCATTCCAGGTGACTACCTCATGAAGCTGGTTGAGAGTGCCAAGAGTGTGCAAAGCTGTCATCAAGGCAAAGGGTGGCTACTTTGAAGAATCTCAAATATAAAATGATTTTGATTTATTTAACTTTTTTTTGGTTACTACATGATTCCATATGTGTGATTTCATTAGTTTTGATATCTTCACTATTATTCTACAATGTAGAAAATAGTAAAAATAAAGATAAACCCTTGAATGAGTAGGTGTGTCCAAACTTTTGACTGTTACTGTACGTCAACTATTATTGTCAAACAGTGAAAAAATTGTTTATAACCTGTTTCATACACTGTCATGTGAAAAAAAAAAAAAAAAAAAAAAATATATATATATATATATATGGTAGCCGTTGTTTGGTAAAGGTTCTAACTGTTGTGTTGTAGGAGCATGGCAAGGAGGAGATCACCATAGTGAACCCAGCCCAGTTCCCAGACAGGTCTGTAGTGAAAGAGTACCTGGAGCCCATGGTGATGGGGACCATCATCACCCCTGATGACTACATTGGGAAAATCATGAGTATCTGCTTGGTAAGCCAGCCTGGCTTTCAGGTGTTGCTAATTATTTGTTTTTAGGATCACTGTGTAACAGAGACATTTAAGAAAATGTGTTTTGATTACTTTGCACCAAAAAAAAATATATATATATTTTGTTTTAATTGGTCCATTCATGTAGAATCGCCGAGCAGTCCAGAAGAACATGGTGTACATTGACGACCACCGAGTGATGATGAAATATCTCTTCCCACTGAATGAAATTGTCGTGGACTTCTATGACCTCCTCAAATCCATGTCTTCAGGATATGCCAGGTAATTCTATGTTGCATAGGGACCTTCTCAGTAGGGCCGGAACGATACCAGTATCGCAATATTTTTTCCCATGGCAAAAATGAAAACACAAAGCAGACCAAACTCTTCAGTCCTTTAAAAACCTGCTGGATGTAAAATATTGTGTGCTGTAGTTTGGAAAATAAATACATGTGACTCTGGATGACAACATAATGATGTTTGTTTCCAACATTATGCCTGTTTTCCTAAAGAAATTAAATCCGCTTCGTGTTTTGTTTCCTTGCCAGGATACGAACGAGTATCGCGATACTGGTATTGTTCCGGCCCAACTTTTCAGATTGATTTGGCAACCTGAATTATTAGAAGAACATGAGTCATTTTATGTTGTAATATGTTCATCAGCTTTGACTATGAGGATGCAGGGTACCAGGTTGCCCATGTGATCAAGATGGATATTCTGCTGAATGGGAAACCTGTGGAGGAACTCACCACTATTGTTCACAAGTAAGTCTTTGATACTTAGTGCTTAGACCTATATCAGCTAATCTTTGGGCTCAGACCCCTACTGTTGAAAAACAATTGACTGAATCCTAACTCAAACTGTGAATCTCTCCCGTTGACATTACTGTGTGATTCAACTCTTGAGTAAAAAACAGTATCTACTATACAAATACATTTTTGGCTCAATGTATCTGTCTTTCAAGGGCTACTAATACTATGATATATTTGAGTACCGTAATGATGTGACCCTTGGGTGACTTCTGTTCTCCTATGTATAGAGATCGGGCATACAGTGCAGGCAAAGCCATGTGCGAGCGCCTGCAAGACGCCATACCCAGACAGATGTTTGAAATCGCAGTACAAGCAGCCATCGGCAGCAAAGTCATCGCCAGGGAGACGTAAGTGTAGTGGCCAAACATGGAAGAATACACACAAGACCAAGTCATTTGGAAAGTTGGTTGCGTTTCAGATTGCATGACACCCGCTCTCTTTCTCTTGCAGAATAAAGGCTTACAAGAAAAATGTGCTCGCAAAATGTGTAAGTAAACTTGTTCTTTTAATTAAAATGTTGGTTTATACCAATGATTTAGATATACACTAGGTGACTGATAGGGGGCGCTGTGTTGAAGCCACTGTGCCTCAATCTTGGCACTCCCCCACCGTTGTAAAAAATAGAAATGCATTTATTAATGTTTACATTCATTTTTTGCCACATTTATTATATTACAGACACCTTAATGCATACTTTTATGTGAGCTAAACATCAAATAAAAAATTACAAAATATATTTAAAAAGACATTTGCCTTTAAAGTATAATTTAAGATGAATAATATTACTGTCCCCACTACAACAACAAAAATACTTAAATGCATGTAATTTTGTCCTTGAAAGATTTCATTTAAATAATGTAGAATTCCTATGAAGGACTGCTCCCGCTGGGGAGTGCCAATATGGCCGACCTGTGTCTTCAAGGCCTCTCAATGGACAATACATACCGTCAGCAATTCAGGGTTTATATACAGTACCAGTCAAACGTTTGGACACACCTGCTCATTCCAGGATTTTTCTTTATTTGTACTATTTTCTACATTGTAGAATAATAGTGAAGGCATCAAAACTATGAAGTAACACATATGGAATCATGTAGTAACCAAAAAAGTGTTAAACAAATCAAAATATATTTTATGTTGGAGATTCTTCAAAGTAGCGACCCTTTGCCTTGATGACAGCTTTGCAAACTTTTGGCATTCTCTCAACCAGGTTCATGAGGTAGTCACCTGGAATGCATTACAATTAACAGGTGTGCCTTGTTAAAAGATAATTTGTGGCTTTTCTTTCCTTCTTAATGCGTTTGAGCCAATCAGTTGTGTTGTGACACGGTAAGGGTGATATACAGAAGATAGCCCTATTTGGTAAAAGACCAAGTCCATATTATGGCAAGAACAGCTCAAATAAGCAGAGAGAAGTGACAGTCCATCATTACTTCAAGACATGAAGGTCAGTCAATACGGAACATTTCAAGACTTTAAAAGTTTCTTCAAGTGCTGTTGCAAAAACCATCTATGATGAAACTGGATCTCATGAGGACCTTCACAGGAAAGGAAGACCCAGAGTTACCTCTGCTGCAGAGGATAAGTTCATTAGAGTTACCAGCCTCAGAAATCGGCAATTAACTACACCTCAGTTTGCACCTCACAGAGTTCTAGTAACAAACACATCTCAACATCAGCTGTTCAGAGGAGACTGCGTGAATCAGGCCTTTATGGTTGAATTGCTGCACAGAAACCTCTACTAAAGGACACCAATAAGAAGAAGAGACTTGCTTGGGCCAAGAAACACGAGCAATGGACATTAGACCGGTGGAAATCTGTCCTTTTGGTCTAATGAGTCCAAATTTGCGATTTATGGTTCCAGACGCTGTGTCTTTGTGAGACGCAGAGTAGTTGAACGGATAATCCCTGCATGTGTGTTTCCCAACGTGAAGCGAGGAGGAGGTGTGATGGTGTGCTTTGCTGGTGACACTGTCAGTGATTTATTTCGAATTCAAGGCACACTTAATCAGCATGGCTACCACAGCATTCTGCAGCAATATGCCGTCCCATCAGGTTTGTGCTTAGTGGGACTATCATTTGTTTTTCACCAGGACAATGACCTGACACACCTCCAGGCTGTGTAAGGGCTATTTGACCAAGAAGGAGAGTGATGGAGTGATGCATCAGATGACCCGGCCTCCACAATCACCCAACCTCAACCCAATTGAGATGGTTTGGGATGAGTTGGACCGCAAAGTGAAGAAAAAGCAGCCAACAAGTGCTCAGCATATGTGGGAACTCCTTCAAGACTGTTGGAAAAGCATTCCAGGTGACTACCTCCATGAAGCTGGTTGAAAGAATGCCAAGCTGTCATAAAGGGTGGCTACTTTGAAGAATCTATAATTTAACTATTTTTTTGGTTACTATGTGTTATTTCATAGTTTTGATGTCTTCACTATTATTCCACATTGTAGTGTTTTAGTATGTTAGCTGATCCTTGAGTCTCTTTAGCCCCATTTTTTTAACTGGTGCTAACATGGGTCCTTTGTCCTGATCTTGTTTACATTCTGATTGTGCCCATATTTACAGATGTCTACACATGGTATTAAAATGTCTGTTATCCGTCCACTGTGTTTGCATTGTGACCAGATTTCCTGGTCCCTCCCTTTATGAAAATTATTTGACAGACAATCTTTCAAAATACTATTTATTTATTACAAGACACATATTTATGCCATAAGTCAATGGCGATCACCTGTCAATGATTTTAGAAAGCGGATAATAGTACGTTAAATGGTTTCACTGTCCAGATCCGGCTACACTTCTAAGATATCCAGACACAATGTGTGTCTGACTACCTCTGGAGGTGGGCAGGAAGACCTGATCACAATGTGTCTTTTGATTATCTACACCTGGTCTGGAAATGTGGGCACAATCTGAATGTGGACAGGATCAGGACAAAGGATGCATGTTACAACCAGGTATAAACAGGGCTTTTCTCTCTTTTAGTACGGAGGTGATATAACAAGAAAGATGAAGCTCCTGAAGAAACAAGCGGAGGGTAAAAAGAAGATGCGGTATATTGGAACCGTGCAAGTCCCCAAGGATGCCTTCATCAATGTTCTGAAGAGGAAAGACAAGTAGAATATCAGTATCATTAGTCATTGAAGGTATTTTTTGTTCAACAAATTAACGAACAATATTGTTAACATCAAAATAACTTCAATGTCCCATACATAAAGATGTTACATTTTAACATTGTTTATTCTTATAATGTAGATCCCGTTGCCTATGAAAACATGTAACGATTACTCAGTGAAATACTGTAAGTGCAAGGTGCAAATACATCAATGATGTAAATAATAAAACAAGATCAAATGTTATCATGTCATTTCTCTTGTTTCTTTCCCTTTACCATGGATCCAGTGTGCTGGGGTTGTAACATTTTGGCTTAATCTTAATTGTACTTGTATTTCCTTGATTCCTCGCGTCCTCTCTACTGAAAACACATTGAGGGAGAAGATCTGGCGGGGGGGGGGGTCTAATTAGTTATACCGTTAAGTTGGAAAAGAAAGACAGTGGTTGGATTCGAACCAGGGATGTCGTTGGTCACAGCCCGCATACCTCCCTGATGGTGTTTGTTTTATTTTACTCTCAGCTGTCACTGCAATCTCTTCCCATTTAGCTTTCAATCAACCTTTCACATTTTGTCCCGCCCTCAAAACACAGCTGGGTCCTGTTCGACTGATTAGACCATTTGGACAGAGCTTTCAAAGGCTGCCCAGTTATTTTATTTTTGCCATTTAATTGGTCTTTTGACCAATCACAGATCTTTTTCAGAGCTGATCTGAATGGTCAAATCCCAGATTATTAATGACTGGACAGACGAGAAGCATCTGGTACTGGCACACTTGCGTTCACCTGTCCAGTCATGTCTAGTCTGAGGGCTCTATTCAATCCGTATTGCGTAAATGTAAAGAGTGTTCCCGCGTGGGCGGAGACAGCATTCACAGTACACACTGCATATGTCGGCTCAATCTGAAATTACCTTTACATTTCAATCGTGCTGTAACGCAGAACTTCCGCAATACGGATTGAATCAAGCCCGTTATTTGTTCAAGGGAGGAATGAAGGATGCACTTTGAAAGAATTCCAATAAGGCCTTGGTATATGAAGAATGAATAAGGAAAACTCCAGCTACTGGCTCATCACAAGCCAATATACAAAAATTACATGGAAAAAGCACCAGAGGTCGTTGTCTTACAAAGATTTTTCATAGAGATGTTCTTTTGCAGTGAGTCTCCATGTTCTCACCCAAAGAAAATCAAATTTCTCAACATTCAAAACAAAAGTCAAAATCCTCAACATCGTGGAATTTGTAGGATGAAATGAGAATGATGCTGTTTTCAAATCATTTTATTTAAATGTTTTAGAAAATGTTATGTACAAAGTGCTGCTGGTTTGATTTATGGCCCAAAAAATGCCATATTCTCTCGAGCAAAGTTAAAAATTACACCTTTTGTCAAGAAAGTTAATTTATAACACTTTTTACAGCCATTCAAATATCTGAAACCAAATCCTGTGTGTTTTCTTACACAGACCTAAATAAACAGCATATTTACCTCTGTAAATATGACATTTTTCAGTAGCTAAGGAGTAAATACAAATAGTAATCAACAATGGAGACATTTCTCAAAATGGAGGTGAAGGAAATGGCGGCAGACATCCTCAGGAACAGGACATAGTTTTGCTAGTGTTTTCTCTTAAGAAAAGACAAAGAGCCGTTTCCTTCTTGGACTCTTTGCTTGGGTTGCCAAACTCAGCCATTCATACCATGGACAATGCTAACAAAGAATAGCACCATGTTGTTGCTCCCACTGATAAACACTTCTGACCAGAGAGAGAGAGTTAATCAGAATGATACAGAGGAGAATGTGCCACATGAGGGAAACAGTTTACTTGTGTAACATTTATCTCAAGCTAAATGTACACTGTGCTATGTAGGGAGTACTGTATAGTACATTGACTGTGTTCCAGCACTGAACAAAGGCCTTAGGTTAACTCCTCTCCCTTTTCTGGCCTTGGCCTGTTCCAGACAGGGAAGCAGTCTGTCTAGGACTAATAGTGTAATTGACCTCTCCTAATGGGGATATGTTAGGAGAAGAGGTTGCTGTTGTAAGCTTGAGCAGTTTGTCATTTCTGCAACCACAGCAAAAAGGAAAACACAGTCACCAGTTTGGGGGGATTGTAAGAACATACTGGAAATTCTAAATAGCCCAAACTAACAGGAACCAATCAAATGAAGTTGAGGCAACTGTTTTCAGACCAGGAGTTGGGCCTAAGATAGCCTCTACGAATCCAAGAGTGGACGACTCTCGTCTCTAACATGTAGGCTCCCTTTTTGTGAACAGTCACATCACAAGTCAGACTCTTGAATAAACTTCATTTGAATGTAATTTACCTGTTGTCTGCTGATTTTGTCCTGATGTAGAAGGTAATCTGAGACTAAATATCCACAGAGTAGTGTTATTAACCCAACTTTCAGTACCTTGGTCTGTATGTTGGTTTGTATTTTCAATGCTGACGAAATCCGCAAGCGACATGCACAATATGTAAAAAATGCCACAGACCAAATGTTGTCCCACGTAATCAGCTGGCAAATTTCACAAGCACTTCAAGCTGCTTTTGAAGTAATGCGCTTTGGTCAACAACATTCAGTTACATTTGGCTAATGTTGACATATTGTGCAGCACGTGAAATGCATCAGGAGATGGAAAATACAAGTGACAGAAACTACCGGCATGGCAAAAAGTTGTGTAAACAACACTTTCTTGTGGATACCCTATCTACACTTCCTACCGCCAAAAGGACCAACAGCACAGACAACCGGCAACGCACGTTTGAATATCATTGTATTCAACATTCTGGCTTGTAGAGACTGTCTTTTTTACAGCAACTTCTTTTAGACTGATTTCCATGATGTAACCATGTTAAGACAAGGCCTAAGGGAATTGGGCCGAGCAATGAGCCAGAGGGGACCCCTTTTCGGGGTTCCCAGAGTTCCGTGGCGCATTGGCAGCTCCTTCCAGCCCCAGCGAGCGCCGGTAGGCGGCAGACAATCTGTAGAGCACATCTGGCGAGGGGCGTGACTGGGAGTCGCCCTTCTGGGTCAGGAGCATGTTAAACAAGGTGTTGACCTCAGAGAGCAAGGCCCCGCCCAGCGGGCCATCCTTCTCCGGCGTCTTGCCGAAGGTGGAGAAGGAGGAGGAGTCAAGAGTGTCTGGGGAGCAATGGGTGTCGGAGGACGGTGGCCCGTTGGGGACAAAAATGTTCTTGTGGTAGTCTGCAGTGAGGGGGAGGGAGAGGCGGGCCATCCATGCAGGGTCCTCTATGTCAGCAAAGACGTCATCTGATAAGAGACAAGGAAAGAGATGAGAACATGTCGATAAAGTATAAAACTGGCAAAACAGTTAAACAGCATGTATATAAGACAAAGCAACAGCTCTACAGCAATACACCGCTGGACGTGACACAAAGCACCACATGGGTGACCTTTGTTATAGTATTTGTTGTTGTTGGCCAGTGTTGTTGTTTGCGCCTGAGAAAATGCATTTCCTCCTGTGAAAACAACATTAAATGAAATCTGAAGATGGGAGAATGATTATCTTGTATGTTAAAGACAAAGGGGGGGGGGGGGGGGGGGGGGGGGGCAGGATGGAGGAAATCACAGGAGGAGTATATTTATCTGGTATTTCCTGTCATCTCCTGGCTATATCCTGAGTTCTACTCAAGTAAAGTGGCCAAGTGGTTTTACACATAATGAGCATGTACAGACTCAGAACGGGTGAAAATCCACTTAAAGCTAAGCCAATCTCTAGAGTTAAGCATTCCAGGCATTGTTGTATATGCCTGATTATCTTGACCAACTTATCAATTTTCTAATTCTTTTTTTTGGGGGGGGGGGGGGGGGGTTAGTTGTAGTATAACTGATCATTTACATTTAAATGGTATGTTGAAAAAAAAACACGTTTCAACTAAATGGATAGAGACTATCGAGAGACATTTTTAAATGGCAAAACACAAGCAACATGCTAAAGGTTACAACTCCAGGAATAAAACATATAAAAAACACCAGTTTGACTGAAAATACACTGCAGAATTCAAAGGCTCATATTGATAAGTGAAACACCGCAATCATAGGCCAGCTGTGCACAATGCCATGAACCAGAGGGCTAGAGAGTTGCTGAATGACTCCTCTTGTTTTGGCCTCCCCAACTCTTTAACTTGATTCTCCTCACTTCAATCTGATTAGGCTCGTGGCCTAGAAAAAGCGCCTGCTGTGGATCACTCACCCTGTGGTCCTCATTAAATCACAACCAGACCTGGTGCACACACACTCAGCAACACACACACACTTGCAGAGAAGTCACTGAACGACCCCAGCAGCTAGCATCTCTCCCCACTCACATACATACAGTACACACACCCTAATTCTCCCTCTCAAACACACACACACTCATACTCTCTCCCCCCACTGTGACACTGACAGCCCTTGACTTAAATCTCAATCCATAAACTAAACAAATCCTTTTCCCGCTGTGTTTACCCTACACATCAGTGAAGAGTAACCTACACAAATCCCACATGACGTTCAGACGCATCATGTTTCGCCCCAAATCCCTGGAAGATAGTTATCCTCTGCGGTATTTGATTGGCATGTTCAAAGACTGAGCTCCATGTATGTGGGGGTTTTAGAATGAAAGCGAGTAAGCTCCATATATGTGGGGGGGGTTTAAACTCTTGAGTTGTTGAACCACACACACAGGTAATCAAACGAAGTGGCCCTGAATCAGTCAACCATCATTACTTCTAAGGCCATCTTTCATGTCTGTCATCTCCTGGAGACCTCAGAAGAGAGCGTTGCTAACAGGGCTAGCATGCATATAAACTGCCAGTAAACTAAAGGGGCAGGCTGGCCCTTGTACACGGTCTGTTGCGACTGCTTGACTTTGACACGGAGGCTGGGGAGGAAGTGTTAGCCCCACAGCAGACCACATCAGAGAGAGAGAGGTTAACTCACAAGCTAACTGCCTGGGTTCAATAAAATGCTGCTTCCTTGTCTGGCCGCTTTCTCTGCAAACACCTCTGTCCCCCCCTCCATCCGCTCTCTCTCTGTTTCTCTGTCCCTCTTACTGTCTAATTCAGGGGTGGGGTACTAGGACCGCGGATCAATTTCCAAAAAACAAATGGAACTAATTTGGGTCTGAGAGTTAGAATAGTAGAATACACAGGGTGCAATTTTGAAATGTGGTTGTGCATCAGCAGTTTTTCTCTTGTCAGTCACTGACAGTCACTCAATTAGCCCGTCAGCTATCTAAACTTGTAGTAGTCATGGTTGAATTACTGATGTGGGGCCCCAATTGATTTTGTTAGTCACTCTCACTCAAATATCATATTAAAAACTACAAACATTTCTCTCCACCCTATGACAAAATGTGTATAATTGCAGCAAACTTGCTTTAAAACTGCAACATTGTCTCTACACCCCATGGCTACACATTTTGCCATGGGGTGTAGAGAAAATGTTGCAGTTTTAAAGCAAGTTTGCTGCAATTATAAACATTTTGCCATGGGAAGGAGAGAAGATTTTGCAAAAAAGTTTTTCCGGTCCACAAAAGGCTAATGCCTACTCTGACTGCTTGTGTGAGTATGAATGTGGGTACGCAGACCCGCGAGCCACTAAGGCCCCTTATGATTTTTTGTGGCCCCCATCAAAGTTGATCATCCCTGGTCTAACCCCTTTTGTTTTTATGCCTGCAAACTCTTCTCCCTCTCCTTATCTCTCTCTCCCCCTCTCTCTACACCCCCACTCTCTCTATATCCCCTCTTTCTACACCCCCCACTCTCTCTATATCCCCTCTCTCTACACCTCCCCCACTCTCTCTATATCCCCTCTCTTTACACCTCTTCCCCCCACTCTCTACACCCCCCACTCTATATCTCATCCACCTCTTTCTACACCCCCACTTTATACCTCATCCCCCTCTCTACACCCCCCCACTCTATACCTCATCCCCCTATATCTACACCCTCCACTCTGTGCCTCATCCCTCTCTCTCTACACCCCCCCCTCTATACCTCATCCACCTCTCTCTACACCCCCCACTCCATATCTCATCCCCCTCTCTCTACACCCCCACTCCATATCTCATCCCCCTCTCTCTACACCCCCCACTCTATAACTCATCCCACTCTCTCTACACCCCCTACTCTATATCTCATCCCTCTCTCTACACCCCCACTCTATATCTCATCCCCCTCTCTCTACACCCCCACTCTATATCTCATCCCTCTCTCTCTACACCCCCCACTCTATATCTCATTTCCCTCTCCCACTCCCTTCTTCTCTTTATCTTCCGTGATCCATGGCTCGCCTCCTTGCAAACTTAATTAGACTGAACCCACCAGCAGGGAACCCCTAAATCCTCAGAAAACAATTACCCTCTTATTGGAACCAGAGGAACCCCCACACACCACATCACACAAACAGGTTTGATGTGGAGAACATCCCTTCTGTGGTAGATCGACTACAACCACAACCAAACACCCGCAAATATGGAAGCAGTTTAAAGCATACCGCCAAGCGTTAGATCTACAAACCTATTTAAAGTCAGAGCTCAGCTTTAATAACGGTCATAATCATCGGTTTAGTAAATCTAAAAACTCAATTGGTGATATGTGATTCATCTTCTATCGCCTCTTAGACTTTGATTCAACTTAGATTTTCAAGTGAACTGTCCCTTTAATGGGTGATATGGCTACCAAACAAAATAATGCAGATTTGAAAGAAAATAGCAGAGCTCAAGGACAGATAGAGATTGTGAGGCCACATTCTGAACAAGGGGTGCTGAAAACACTGATCTACACACTAGTGGTGCGCGGTTCAGTTGTTTGTTCACCCGTACACAATTGCTAATAACCATCCACAACAGGTCATAACCTATCCACAACCGGTCATAACCATCCACAACCGGTCATAACCTATCCACAATCGGTCATAACCCATCCACAACCTGTCATAAACCATCCACAACCGGTCATAACCATCCACAACCGGTCATAACCATCCACAACCGGTCATAACCCATCCACAACCGGTCATAAACCATCCACAACCAGTCATAACCCATCCACAACCGGTCATAACCCATCCACAACCGGTCATAACCCATCCACAACCGGTCATAACCCATCCACAACCGGTCATAGCCTATCCAAAACCGGTCATAACCCATCCACAACCGGTCATAACCCATCCACAACCGGTTATAACCCATCCATAACCGGTCATAACCCATCCACAACCGGTCATAACCCATCCACAACCAGTCATAACCCATCCACAACCAGTCATAACCCATCCACAACCAGTCATAACCCATCCACAACTGGTTATAACCCATCCACAACCGGTTATAACCCATCCACAACCGGTCATAACCCATCCACAACCGGTTATAACCCATCCACAACCGGTCATAACCCATCCACAACTGCCTGACTAGACTATATGTGATAAAGGATAAAGTGAAAATCTGAGGCCTGCACCCAACCCTAACCCTCTAATTTGTAAAATGCAGTCAGAAACTGTGGAAAGTTTTTTCGTTGTTGTCTTATTTAGATATGTTTCTGCTTATATTTTCTGACATTTTGGTAGGCTATTTGTTAGTCCAGGGTTTGATGATGAGTTGTTTATCTGAATCAGCTGTGTAGTGCTAGGGCAAAAACCAAAACATGCACCCAAGGGGGGACCCAGGACTGAGTTTGGGAAACCCTGTGTTAGTCAACTTGTCTATAGTTAGAAACATGCAGCTTCTCTTTTGTCGTTATATGTTGCACTAGAAGACTAAATAATCCCTTGCTCAGCAGCATAATGTCATGTAGCTGAAATACTATCAGCTTTTATGATACTGATAAAGATAGCACCTCTACAGATGGTATCTAACTGCGCATTCACATTCAAGATGCTGAAAGAAAGAAATTATATTTCTCCACTCCTGTTCCCGAGTCAAAATGTTGCCTACATTTGGTGCCTCATTTTACTGCAAGAAATGCTTAGTTCTGCAGGAGTTCATGTTAAATGTCAAACTCATTCTATGGAGGGCCTAGCATCCGTGGGTTTTCCTTTTCAATTAAGACCTAGATAACCAGGTGAGGGAAGTTCTTTACTAATTTGTGACCTTAATTCATCAATTAAGAACAAGGCTGGAGCGAAAACCCGCAGACACGTGTTACAGACCTACAGCCAGTCTCCAGATTTCAGTTTCTATTTAACCCAGGGGTTTAAAACTCATTCCATAGACAGCCAGGCGAGGGGAATTCCTTACTAATTAATGACCATATTTCATCAATTAAGTACATGTGAGGAGAGAAAACCCGCAGACACTCGGCCCTCCGTGGAATGAGTTGGACACGTGTTTGGAAAAATAACGTTCCAAATCAAATCAAATTGTATTTTTTTCCCAAGGAAAACAGACTATTTCTCAGGCCCAGATGCTAGAATATGTATATAATTGACAGATTAGGATAGAAAACACTCTAAAGTTTCCAAAACTGTCAAAATATTGTCTGTGAGTATAACAGAACTGATTTTGCAGGCGAAAACCTGAGGAAATCCAACCCGGAAGTGCCTTTTATTTGGAAAAATCCCTGTTCCATTGCCTGCATATCCTCCATTTAAAGGGGTATCAACCAGATTCCTTTTCCAATGGCTTCCACATGTTGTGAACAGACTTTAGACATAGTTTCAAGCTTTTATTTTGAAAAATGAGCGAGATTTATCAAAAATTTATTAAAAACTTTTACATGTTTCTACGAACATTACGGATACTTTTGGGAATTTTCGTCTGCCCTTCACGACCGGCACGAGCCTGTGGTTTTCTGAACATAACGCGCAAACCAAATGGAGGTTTTTGGTTATAAAAATAATCTTTATCGAACAAAAATAACATTTAAGTGTAACTGGGAGTCTCGTGAGTACAAACATCCGAAGATCATCAAAGGTAAGCGATCAATTTTATTGCTTTTCTGACTTTCGTGACCAAGCTAATTTGCGGCTAGCTGTTCGTAATGTTTTGTCTAGTGATCGATAAACTCACAAACGCTTGGATTGCTTTCGCTGTAAAGCATATTTTCAAAATCTGACACGATAGGTGGATTAACAACAAGCTAAGCTGTGTTTTGGTATATTTCACTTTTTTTTGGCGCTCTGCAATTCAGCGGTTGTTTACGAAAATGATCCCGTTAAAGGGATCCGTGCGCCAAGAGGTTTTAACCTATCTGAACAGTATGCTACAGCAGTGGTTCTCAAATGATGGGGCGCGTTAGGAGTCGGCAGGGGTGGGGGTGCGGGGGTTGGACTGAGTTTTTAAGGAACTCAGTCTGGCTTTAAATGTACTCTTGAAAGTTGTAATAGTAGAATGCACTAGGTGCAATTTCGAAATTGGGTAGTACACGTTCAGTTTTCCTCTTGTCATGTCAGTCATTGCATACCTTAGAGAGCTATTTATAACTTGTCAGAAATGTCCAGATCAACTAGCCCATGTCAGCTAACATTTATTTATTTAGGTTTTTTAACCCATAGATATAGTTGTAATTTTTTTGTCACTCAAATATCACATGAATACACATTAGACATAGCAAAATGTATAGAATTGCGAGAAAATATGCTTTAAAACTGCTAAATGTTCTTTGCGCCCCATGACAAAATGTGTAGAATTGCAGGAAATAAGCTTTTTTTTTCTCTCCAACAACAAGAGGGGTGTGAACAGATTGTGACATGAACAGTGCTTGTGCCCATAGAAATCTTCTAAGAAGAATGGCGCCGGAGGAGAAGGCTGCCGTTTTACAGACTCCTAACCAATTGTGCTATTGTGTGTTTTTTCGCCTTATTTGTAAACTTCTTTTGTACATAATGTTTCTCCCACCGTCTCGTATGACCGAAAAGCGCTTTTGGATATCAGAACAGCGATTACTCACCTCATACTGGACAAATATTTTTTCTTTAACGAGTCAGACGCGAAGGATTTACTTCAGACACCCGACAAGGCCCAAATCCCGGTCAATCGCATGAAGAAGAGATGGAGATATCGGGGACGTAGGTCGGGGTGCCTTGTAAGGATCCGACGGCGGGTGGGCAATCTGCCTTTACCATCAGTCCTATTAGCCAACGTACAATCATTGGATAACAAAATAGACTAGCTACGATCACAAATATCCTACCAACGAGACATTGAAAATTGTAATATCTTATGTTTCACCGAGTCATGGCTGAACGACGACACGGATTATATACAAAAATAAAATTAAACCATCTAGTGTTCAGCGAAATAACAACACAATGTCAAATACAGGTAGCCTAGTCGAATAATTAACATTCAATCACATTAACCGTTACTCTCTAGCAGGAATTTCATTAATGGTCCGTATGTAGCTAAACATTCCGTTTGCTCTAAAATGGCTAAATGGTTAAAAAAAAGTAAGAGAGACACATACCGCGTCCATAGAGACACATACCAGCTCTACTGGTAGTACTGCTACTACCAGCAGTACTACACCTGCACCTGTTGATGATACAAGTTGTTCTGCTTCCATGAGCACATCCAACGCAAGCATCAGTAATTATACATTTGTTGTTAGCCCAGCTAGCATGGACACTGACAGTTGTGAATCTGATGAGAACTACATTGATTTGGGGTTCACTTATATTGGGAGTAGTGCCTTTCCTCAGCCACAGTGTGTTATATGTGCAAAAGTACTATCTCACAACTCGATGAAACCTTCACTCTTGCGCAGACATTTAGAAACAAAACAAGCCTATTTGAACATGCCTATTATTTTTTTGCGAGAATTAAGACAACTTTCGAGTAGTAAGATATGTATAAAAGCAACAGATACCATTAATAAGAAGGGGCTAGAAGCGTCTTATATGGTGAGCTACCGAGTGGCTAGGACAGGCAAGCCCCATACTATTGTGGAGGACTTAATTCTTCCTGCTGCCGCGGATATGGCTGGGACAATGCTGGGGGGAAAAGCCCCCAAAAACTATACAGACAGTGCCTTCATCAAACAACACTGTTTCACGACGCATCAGTGACATGGCAGGAGATTTTGAAACAATTACTGCTTCGCATACAAGCCAGTGAATTCTATGCGTTACAGCTGGATGAGTCAACAGACGTGGCGTGCCTGGCACAGCTCCTGGTATGTGTCTGTTACGTTTATGGGTGGTCAATTAAGGAAGACATTCTCTTCTGCAAACCACTGGAAACCAGGACAACAGGAGAGGATATTTTTAAAGTATTGGACAGCTTTGTGACATCAAATGGACTTTGGTGGTCAAGATGTGTTGTTATCTTTAGTGATGGTGCAAAAGCCATGACATGCAAGCAGTTGCTCCTGACGCCACTTGGGTACAATGCAGCATCCACTGAGAGGCTCTTTCTGCCAAGGGAATGCCTGACAGCTTGAAAGACATTTTGGGCACTACAGTGAACATGGTTAACTTTGTTAAAGCAAGGCCCCTGAACTCTCGTGTATTTTCTGCACTCTGCAATGATAAAAGCAGCGACCATGTAACGCTTTTACAACATACAGAAGTGCGCTGGTTATCAAGGGGCAAAGTATTGAATTGAGAGATGAGCTTAACGTTTTCTTTACTGACCATGATTTTCACTTGTCTTGCATGATGATGAGTTTCTCACAGGACTGGCCTATCTGGGTGATGTTTTTTCTCGCCTGAATGACCTGAATCTAGGATTACAGGGACTCTCCGCAACTATATTCAATATGCGGGACAAAATTGAGGCTATGATTAAGAAGTTGGAGCTGGCACTAAGATGCTGGCACTAAGACCGCACTCAATGAGCTGTGTACGGCCATAAGCAAACAGGAAAATGCTCATCCAGAGGCGGCGCTCCTAGTGGCCAGTGAATTTAATGCAGGAAAACTGAAATCAGTCTTACCTCATTTCTACCAAAATGTCACCTATACAACTAGAGGTGAAAAAAACTCTAGATCACCTTTATTCCACTCACACAGATGCATACAAAGCTCTCACTCGCCCTCCATTTGGCAAATCTGTACTCCTTTACTCCATGTTCCACCCACGACTGCATGGATGCGCACGACTCCAACAGCATTTAAAAAAAAGTTTTCTGAAGACACAACGGTGCTAGGCCTGATCACCAACGATAATGAGATAGCCTACAGGGAGGAGGTCAGAGACCTGGCAGTGTGGTGCCAGGAAAACAACCTCTCCCTCAATGTCTGCAAGACAAAGGAGCTGATCGAAAATAAATAATGTTGACTACAGGAAACGGAGGGTTGAGCACGCCTCCATTCACATCGACGTGGCTGTAGTGGAGCTGGCCGAAAGCTTCAAGTTCCTCTGTGTCGACATCACTAAGGATCTATCATGGTCCAAACTCACCAACATAGTTGTGAAGAGGCACGACAATGACTCTTCTCCCTCAGGAGGCTGAAAAGATTTGGCATAGGCCCTCAGATTCTCAGAAAGTTCTACAGCTGCACCATTGAGAGCATCTTGACTAGCTGCATCACTGCTTGGTATGGAAACTGCTTGGCAGCTGACAGCAAGGTGCTACAGAAGGTAGTTCGGAGGGCTCAGTACATCACTGGGGCTGAGCTCCCTGCCATCCAGGACCTCTATACCAGGTGGTGTCAGAGAAAGACCATAAAAATTGCCAAAGACTTCAACCATACAATTCATAGACTGTTCTCTCTGTTACCGCACGGCAAGCAGTACCGATGAACCAAGTTTGGAACTAACAGGACCCTGAACAGCTTCTACCCGCAAGCCATAAGACTGCTAAATAGTTAGTTAAATAGATAACCAAATAGCTACCCGGACTCTCTGTATTGACCATTTTTGCACTACATTTTTTTGACTTATCACATACTCTTCTGCTACTGTTTATTATCTGTCACTCTATTCATATGTATATCAAATAAAATTTTAATTGTCACATGGACTGAATACAACAGGTGTAGTAGACCTTACCGTGAAATGCTTACTTACAAGTCCTTAACCAGCAATGCAGTTCAAGAAATAGAGTTAAGAAAATATTGACTAAATAAACAAAAGTTTAAAAAAATTATCAATAAAATCTAAAAGTAACACAAGAAAATTACATAACAGTAACGAGGCTATATACAGGGGGTACCAGTACCGAGTCAATGTGCTGGGGTACAGGTTAGTCAAGGTAATTTGTACATGTAGGTAGAAGTTGACCTAAATTCCCTCGTACCCCTGCACATCGGCTCGGTACTGGTAACCCGTGTATACAGCCAAGTTATCGTTACTTATTGTGTATCTATTTTTACTATATTATTATGTGTTTTACTTTTCTTTATTTCTCAATTTTCTTTCTCTCTGCATCATTGGGAAGGGCCCCGTAAGTAAGCAGTTTACTACACCTGTTGTTTACGAAGCATGTGGCAAACAGATTTGATTTGAAACGTCAGAGGTGAGACTATCTGTTCACTGCCTCAGGGCAGAGTGGAGGGTGGTGACGGGGGTGTCTGTCTGTTTGTTCTATACAGCTTCAAAAATGGGACTACCATAGCAAAATACAAGAAAGAAAGACTCTCCAGGTGAGAAGACAAAACATCTGAGAAACAGGCGGCTTAAACATAGTCAGGAATCCTCAAAGAGCCTGAGCTTTTCACCATTCGCGTGTCTCACAAATATAGTGTGACTTACAATGCTAATGGAGGACCCGTTTGCCTTTGGGTACGGGTGACTCAAGGATTACACACAGACACACACGCAGGTCTTTGTAACACCTCTGTGTGAGATTACTGTACCAGCATAGACTTTAAATTGCTCTCACTGAAGATCAACCGAAAGATAGAAATCCCTGTATTTGCCCGGAGGTCTTAAGTGAGAAAAACTATGGGGTGTGTCTTTGATTTGAAAAGAACAAAGACAGGGCTCCTAGTCAGAACGAGACAATGACCTGAACAATACCTGGAAGGAACTCCACACATATATTTACCGTGTATGTTGGACTATAGAATGTGAACATATTAGTCTGTTCGACCATACAGAGCGCTGCGCTCACTACTGTTTCACATACAGTATATCCCAATGTGAATCTTTACGACTGAGTGAAAACACCCATTGTTAGTCATTTAAGTCAGCTATGAATTGTCAGAACAGAATGAAGCCCCACAGAGAGCTAGGAATGCAAGTAAAAGTATTTTCTCTTTGTTAGTTTTGACCATTGTTTGTTTTAAGTTTTCTTCAATGTTATTGTTGTTTGTTGACTATAAAATAGTATAAGTTCTCTTTAGTGGTGAAATGGTATTCTGATGTATATGGGACAACCTAGTAAAATAAAGGTTTAATTGAAAAATAACAAAAGGTTCTTACCAGGGTTGTTGAGCAGGGTGTTAAGGTCCTCCTCCAGTAGCAGGTCGACAGGGGAGTCTCGGCCCGTGTCCCAGTCCATGTCTCCGGCTTCACTCTCGCCATGGCCACTGTCCTTGGTGCTCTGACAATCAGTGTCCTGAACGCCGGTCCTTCAGGGAAGCAGAGGAAACAGACAGGGGAGTGTCAGGGACAGTGAGGGAGGACATTTTAGAACCAATGTCAGCCATCTTGTGGAACCATCATTATGACTGTCCTGTTAAATGTTCCCAAATTGTGATGGGAGAAAGTTGATTCCATTCTGGAAATATGCTGACCTGAGCTCAATATAATAGTTTAAAGGACCAGTGCAGTCAAGACCTTGCTTTTCCTGTGTTTTATATATATTGACACATCAAGAGGTTGGAACAATACTCTGAAAATTGTGATAATGCCCTTTTAGTGTAAGAGCTGTTAATAAAGACTGCCCAAAATGTCTGCCTGTTTTAGTGGGATGGAGTTTTGGCCTGCCTTGTGACATCACCAGGGGGTAAATTAGTTAATAACCAATAAGAAAGGTAGTTCCAAATCTCTCTCCTCCCAGACAATCCTAGCAAAACTATTGCTTGAGAAATTGCACTTTGCTAAGAAGCATTTTTTTTTAAACAATTTAATAAGGCTGCAGCACTCCACCGATCAGGTGGCCAACTCCTCAGTAAAAGGCACATGACAGCCCGCTTGGAGTTTTCCAAAAGGCTCCTAAAGACTCTCAGACCATGAGAAACAACATTCACTGGTCTGTTGAAACCAAGATTGAACTCTGGCCTGAATGCCAAACGTCACATCTGGAGGAAACCTAGCAACATCCCTACGGTGAGGCATCGTGATGGCAGCATCATGCTGTGGGGATGTTTTTCAGCGGCAAGGACTGGGAGACTAGTCAGGATCGAGGGAAAGATGAACGGAGCAAAGTACAGACTGATCCTTGATGAAAACCTGCTCCAGAGTGCTCAGGACCTCAGACTGGGGTGACTCTAAGCACACAGCCAAGACAACGCAAGAGTGGCTTTGGGACAAGTGTCTGAATGTCCTTGAGTGGCCCAGCCAGAGCCCGGACTTGAACCCGATCGAATATCTCTGGGGAGACCTGAAAATATCTGTGTAGTGACGCTCCCCATCCAACCTGAGGAGATTGAGACGGTCTGCAGAGAAGAATAGAAGAAACTCCTGAAATACAGGTGTTCCAAGCTTGTAGCGTCATATCCAAAAAGACTCCAGGCTCTAATCACTGCCAAAGGTGCTTCAACAAAGTACTGAGTAAAGGGTCTGAATACTTTTGTAAATGTGATATTTCCATTTTTTATCTTTAATAAATTTGCAGACATTTCAAAAAAACTGTTTTTGGTTTGTCATTATGGGGTATTGTGTGTAGATTGATGAGGGCAAAAAACAACTCCATCCATTTTAGAATAAGGCTGTAACGTAACACAATGTGGAAAAAGTCAAGGGGTCTGAATACCCTCCAAATGCACTGTACTTCTAGGTGTTTTAGTGTTTAATGATAAAATACCAGAGACTTGAGGTATAGACTGATAACAGACATTGCTCCCTGTCAGAGACGTTATCTGAGCCAGTCAGAGCCAGACAGACCTGGACCCAAGGGAGATAGCTAGGCCAATCAGGCCAGAGACAGGAAGTCTCACCCAATCAGGTAGACTAATGTACCTCTCAGTGGGGGGGGGGGGGGGGGGTCAACATCCCACATAGTTGGCCATGATGACACGTAAAAACAGATACCCGAGTAGAGGAGAAAAGTCTGCATTGTGCCTGTGTCTTGTTTTAAGATGATCTCAATTAAAGAATGACAGACTCTTCATTCCTCGTGCTAGCAAAGAAGCCGAACCAGATAGAAACCTCTCACGCCATACTATAGATGATAATAACTTTGTGGTCATTGGATGTGCTGGTTCCTGCCCTAGAGGCATGAGTCAGGGCAGTGAGTCATGCTCTAACATGCCCCCTGACACATTGACTGACTGGCAGACCACCTAGGTCATGAGACACTCTTCCTGTTACTGGCAGACTGAGGGCAGAGGAGGCCTTCTGGTTTATCAGACACAAACCTGCGCTCTATTGCCTAGTTATATTCATAGGAGCATTTGAAACTAAAATTATTTATAGGGTGCCTTCGAGCAGAGAAAATAAATCTCAAAGGGATCACTTGTACATATAAAGGATACGTATAAATGAAAAAACATAATGTTGTAAATATATTCGCTTTTGAGATAAGTGAACATTTTGTGAAGAAATACATAATGAAAATCTCAAATAAATGATGCATTTAGAGGTAGTAGTGATCAACAGCCAAATGGCTCTGAAACAAAGGAGGGATAATTAAAAGAAAAAGGGAAGAAAATCCAAAAAGAAAGAGGAAATGTAGTCACCTGCCAGCGCGATGGGAGTACTTGTTGCCTCGGAAGTTGGGTCTCGGCTGCAGCTGGCCCTGGTGGAGTAGGGAGAGGAGCTGGGAGATCTGCTGTAAATTGGCAGGAGGAGAGAGGGGTTAGGAGACAGTAACCTTGTTTTAAATTTGCAGGAGGAGAGAGGGGTTAGGAGACAGTAACCATGTTTCCAGCCAACCTAAGTCATGCCTTATAAAAAAAAAAATAACACGACAGGTGTGATGGAAAGACTAAGTGTCAGTACAATTTCATCAATGTCGATAGACTTTTTGTTCGCTGGACATGGTGCGCCATTTTTGTGTCTGTAAAACGAATTATGCAACAATTGCAATGGAAAAGCTTTTAAGCGGCGCAAATATTAATAAAATAACCATCATGTCGAAGTAAACTTGTAGTCACAAAATACTATGTTTTGTGGTCCTCCCATGACGACTTTGAAAACCATGCAGCTTATTAGGCTACAGATGAAATAAATAATGCTGGTGAAATGATAATCGGTGCTTGGCTGCTAATTTAGTAATAAAAATGATCTCGCTCTTATCCATAATCGCATCATGTACCGTCTGCACTGTGCCAATCTGCAAGCTGTTGGTGCCAAGACCAGAGTGGGCACATTTGCTCTTTATCAAATACTTTTTGTGCCAAAATCATCGATAAAGATAACAATTGAATGGAAACACACAACTTTTTATTCGGTACATGGAAACTTAAGCCCAAAAGTGTTTTTTATGTGCCCTTCATCATCACGCACAGCATTTTATTTGCAAAAAGTCAGTTTGATGGAAGCGCACCTCTAGTGGGGAAATTCTCAGATTTGAGAATATCCGCATGAAAATATGTCACTAATTGGATGGAAACCAGCTATTGATATTATAACACAGAAGTCAGAATAACAAACTAGTGCTTGGGGAATGTGGTGTATTGAGGCTGTTTGGACAGTTTTATACCAACTGTCTGGGATATCGTTTTACTCCCTGACAAAGGCAATGCCAACAAACGTCAGAGTTTTTAATCTACTAAATTGAACAGCATGAAGTGCTGTGGTTCTCATTGTTTATCTATGTTCATGGTATATGTTGGTTTAACTGTTGCAACATGTGAAAGAAAGGTGACTTTCTGTGGGAGAGGGAATGGGTGTCATTCAATTAGACAATTGGAGCGGTTTGTGCTGGCATCTTTTTTATAGGACCGGATGTGCTGCTAACTGTGGCCCCAAGCTCAGAGGAAACAGCCTTCGTGATGTGAAGAGAGGGAAGTGTGTGTGTGTGTGTGTGTGTGTGTGTGTGTGTGTGTGTGTGTGTGTGTGTGTGTGTGTGTGTGTGTGTGTGTGTGTGTGTGTGTGTGTGTGTGTGTGTGTGTGTGTGTGTGTGTGTGTGTGTGTGTGCGTAGGCACATGTATGTGTTGCACACAGAGGGCCGAGGGTGGGCAGGAAAGTGCTTTTACATAAAGGACTATTCTTCTCTGACCAGTTTCCTTCCAGGATGAACCTCCGAAATATGAACATGTGGAGGAGGAGGACGGGGGGACTCTAAAGCCGAAGTGCCAAGTGGGGCGAGCGGGCGGGCGGGGGTGCAGGAAAGGTGGGTCAAGAATCAGGCCTCTTCCTGCTGTTAAAATGGAATTCACATGAGGCCTTCAGACCTTGCCAGACTCTATGTTATAAGCCCATTGGGTGTTGGCATTGTCGACTGAGTGAATTCTCCATCAATGAGGATGCATCGTTTGACTAGCACAGCACTTCTGTGTTGGAAACCAGACCTTTACAGTTGCTGTTTTTCTTGCTTAAAATGAGCTCAGAAATTGCAATTTGGGCCATTTGTAACTGACAACTCGAGGTCCTTACATGTCAAGGCAGTATTACCTTACACTACAGACATATCAGAGCTTACTTTGGCTGGGTTTCCCCCTTAGAGAATAAGAGTGGTCTACTGATTCTTCCTGGCATTTGTCCTCCCCTGTATGAATCTGTTATGTGATATTGAGTAAAAGGAGAGATTGCTCGGGGGGCACAGAAGTAGACAGGATTACAGTGGCTGACACATGAGCACCTGAATAAACTCAATGCTTTGGCTCCAGCATCATCTGTCAGCTGTCCCCTCAGGCTTCCTATATGTAAGCTATACACCAGGCCAAAATAGCAGAGGAACAGAGGGGGAAAATATTTGCTCTCAGGATTACACTTAATTACTTACAGTAATTCTTTAAGTGAAAAAAATAAGGCCTATATACAAAACAAAAGTCTGTTATTAGTTAGATGTATATATGGTATCATCTAACATGAGAATGATGGAAATCAAGGTAATGCATTGCATGATATATACCAAATGTGCATTCATGTTTGTAGTATTTATAACTAAAATGTTTATTACCTGTACTTCTGGAGAGGCAGCAGACAGCTCGATGGAGTTGTCTCCGAAGGCAGCCATGGAGAGACGGACCAAGTTCCTCAGCATCCGTTTGTGGTCTTCAGCATCATGTACACCTCTGGTGTCTGTGTTCTTGGACGTTCTAAGTGTTGCTACCTGGGACACTGGGGAGGATGGTTCTGGCTCTTCAACGTCAGGCCTAGCCTGGATCTCAGAGTTCCCATGTCGCCTCAGGGTGCTGGTCTGAGAGAGTGAGGAGGACAACGAAGGGTTTCTTGCCTTGCGCAGGGTTCGGTAAGGAGTGGTGGGGGTTCGAGGGAGAGTGCCATCCAGCTCCATGCTCCCAGGTTTCCTGAGTGTTCTGGTATGGGAGACTGGCAGCGTTGCGCCCCCATCAGGGTAGGCCTGGGAGTGGACTGTTGGGTACATGGAGGTGGCTATGCTGTATTGCATTTCGGTGTGCTGCTCTTCAACCACCAGGGGCATAGGGGAGAGGGGCTGGGCTTCATCCTCGTCTTCCGGAGGGTCCTCCCTTCGTCCCCTCAGGACTGGCACCAGCTGGATGTCCGTCTTCCTGATGTTCTTCTGTGGACGGCGAGGGTGACGCGTGTAGGTGGACTCAGCCATCCTGCAGTTGTAGGCATGGTTGTCTCGTTTCGTGGGGCGACAGAAGGTGGTCACCAGGGCAACAGCCAGGAGAAGCAGGAGGCAGCTGGCCCCAAGGCATATGGCCATCATCATGGTGAAACTCAGATGGCCACGGTTACCAGGGGCTGAGTTCTTCAGATGGTCCTGCAAGTTGATGAAAGTAACCTCCAAGGTGACCTTTGTCACTAGCCTTGGAGAGCCCTTGTCCGATACGGCGATATCCACTTTGAAAGTCTTCCCAATGAGCTCTGTAGCATTGGTCGTGTTAACATACAGTTGTCCGGTAGTGTCGTCGAGTCTGAACAGTCCTGTGGGGTTTCCATCTGTGATCATGTAGCTGAGTTTTCCATTGAGGCCAGAGTCTAGATCGTTGGCCTTGATGGTAGTGGCCAGGAATCCTGAAAGTCCATTTTGTGCAGAGCGATTGATCGGAGGATAGGTGGAGCCTTCTTCAGTACCATCCCCTAGCTCTGTCACCATCTCCCCCTTCTCTGCGTTGACAGGGACGCTCACAAAGGCTATGCCTTTCTTTGGCATTGGCTCCTTGATGACGGGGTAGTTGTCATTGACATCCTGGATCTCGATGAGTACCGTGGCAGTGCTGGTGAGGGGTGGATGCCCATGGTCTATGGCCTCCACGATGAAGGAGTAGGTGGGAGACTCCTCATAGTCCAATGACTGCTGGGCGCTGACTACGCCACTGATGGGGTGGATGGCAAAAGATGCCGTGGGAGTTCCCAGTTCATTGGACTCTCGGATGGAGTAGGACACCCTGCCGCTGAGCTCAATGTCCACATCATTAGCTTCTACCTTGAGGACCTGTAGGCCTACGGCATTGTTCTCCTTGAAGGAAGCCCTGTAGTGGGACTTGGAGAACACAGGGGCATTGTCATTCTCATCCAACACATGGACAACTAGGTATCTAACACATGACAGTGGAGGGTCACCGTAATCCTGGGCAAGTAACGTGAGATTATACTCCATGACCTTTTCGCGATCCAGGGTGCCATTGGTTACGATCATGTAGTTGTCGCCATGTATTTTCTTGAGGCGGAAGTGGCCTGATCCGTGCCAGATGTGGGCATGCACATTCCCATTGTCCCCGGAATCTGCATCAGAGACCATCACCAGTGCGAGGAATGTGTCCTCCGGTGCACCCTCTAAAACAGTTGCTACTGGAGAATCAGGAGGTGTCCAAGTCACGTGGATCCTTGGTGCATTATCATTGATGTCCCTCAGCTTGACGTGTAGTTTACAGTGAGAGGGGATGGCGTTGGGCCCAAGATCGCGAGCCTGGATGTCCACCTCATAAGAGTGTTTGTCCTCATAGTCCAGTTGGCCTTTTAAGGTCACTGCCCCACTCTGGGGGTGGACACTGAAAAGCTTCTGCACCTCGGGTGGAGCATGTTTGCTTAGAGAGTACTCAACCTCCCCATTGGCCCCTTGATCAGGGTCCGTGGCCTTGAGGTTGATGACGATAGTCCCACGGGCTGTGTCCTCGGTTAGTTCCACGGTGGGGGTGCTATCCTCAAACATGGGGCTGTTATCGTTAGAGTCCAAGACTTTGACTCTGACCAGAGTACTGCCCGACCTGGGAGGGTTCCCCTTGTCCCAGGCCACCAGAGTCAGCTCGAAGGAGGACTGCACCTCCCTGTCCAGCTCCTTGATCACCACCAGCTCTGCTTGCTTTGGCCCATCCGCAGTGCTCCTTACATCCAGGGCAAAGTGCTGGTTAACGGACAGTGAGTAGGTCTGCAGTCCATTGGGGCCGGCATCCGGGTCCACGGCTCGGTCCAGGGGAATCCGCATCCGCAACGTGGCCGTCTCAGAGATCTCCAATTCCTGCTTGCCACTGGGGAAGGTGGGGCTGTGGTCATTCAGGTCCATCACCTCCACCCGCACCCTCAGAAAGTGGATAGCACCACCTTTCCTGTAGAGGACACTGAAGGCCAGCTCACACAGGTCCGAGCCTCGACATAGCTCCTCCCGGTCCAGCTGTCCCAGAGTGGAGAGAGTTCCGTCTCTCGCTCCGATGGAGAAAGGCAGGGCTTGACCGTGCTCCACGACCTGGAAATCCTCCAATGCCTCTGTCTCGCCTCTCTGACGCAGGTCATCGACCAGATGGCCGACCCTAGTGCCCACAGGTTGCTCCTCCCAGACTCTGTACATAACAGTTAATGGGGCCGGGTCTGAAGACTGGGCCCCAGAAGCAAGACACAGAACCAGCAGTAGAGCCAGCAGCATGACTGTGTGAGATATTACTGTCCTGTCCAGCATTTAAAAGGGCATGTCTAACACCCACTATAAACTACTGAGATAAGGTGGTGTAATTGTTTTCCCCTACTCTAAAATGATCTTCTTCAATTTAAATACTGATGACTGATGAAAAAAGTTCAACCTTTTGATAGAAAATATCTCCTTTGAAAATAGCCTGCTACAGTAAAATGTTGATAGTTCAATATCTGAGTTCCAAATCAACAAAACATAGAATTATGTTTTTATCAGTATAAACCATTAATCAAACCGCTCATCCACCCATATTCTTACACTTTTACAGAGCTCTGAATATCAGCACAAAATATACCAACAATTACAGCTCAATCTATCAATGAAACAATCAAATGTATTTCCTAACAAAACAGAATTAAAATCGATATTAAAGATAACCCTACATCCTTTTTATACCAACAACCTTACAACCCTTAAATTGAGTCAGAGAACCAAATCACAAACCCTATAACTATAACTCTTGCCTCCCTCTCTTACACATACATACACTCATAGCTTACTGCATTACTCACACAGCTGCTGGCTCCCAGCCTCTCGGTTCATCAGCTTGTAGCTACAAAGTAAAGTTAGGAGAACACTGAGGAAGTTTGGATCTGTGATGATACAAGCAGGGGAGGACCCAGCCAATCAGAACAGGAGGCATGGAGCATATGCAAATCTGGAATCCACAACCTAAAACAGAAAAAAATGGGCCCTCAGGAAATTAAGCAGGAGTTGAAACAACATTTGAGTGCTTTTGAAGAAATGTGATCCTCCCTCTCTGCCCCCAGACCACATTTTGCCTTGTTAATCTTTTCCTGCAATATTCAAAAAACCATCAGAGCCTTGCATTGTGGATCTTTAACTCAGTAGTGGGCTTGAAGTGCCGCCCCTATGGGACTTTTAGCTGTAACCAGGCCTGCTCTCCACTCAGAGCTGCATGATCTACGGTCTGGGCTCGCGACAGAAATTCTAAACACTAAATAGCACTTGCTGATAAATGTGTGGGCAACTTCAAACTTGTCAGTAGAAAACGTCTTTTAGATTGTCAAATGCCCATTTCTGGATTACTTTAATGTCTTCTTTCATGTTCTGTTGTAATATGATATGGTTTTTGTTGGGTTTCTCAGCAGTAAGCTGCAATTGTTGAGCAGTTTTTTGTATTTTTATCACACATAGCTCAGTCAAGTACATAACATTTTTGCTGTTGTAAAAAGTAGAAGCTATCCATACTGAAGGGCTAGCAACAATGTAGTGTATAATGCAAAACTGCAGTTTCAGATCATTTAGATACTAACAAACAGGGCAAACAATCCTGATAAACAACAGACATATTGCCAATTATATGGATCTCCACAATAGGAAAATGAGGAAGGAGCGTAAAATGGCCTAATCTTAGCTCTGCATGTATATATAATATATAAGTTGAACGTGCGACAGGAAATGATCTAATAGCCTACATAGACAAAGTTTGTTATACTCTTTACGGTTAACACAACATGTAAAACCTGACCAATCAACCTGATCAATCAATGTTTACTTTAATATAAATATCCTGTTTGTATTATCACAATGCTTATCAATTATTTGACGAGCTGGACCGAAGGAACCGTAGGCCTATAACCTGTACCAGAAACAATAGCATGGGAAGTTTCCCTTTCAGCTTGGACATCAACAAACCTATCACTGTGCGGGCCAATAAAAGCTTTTCACAGAGTGATAACACCGGACAGGGTGATAACTCTGGGAAAGATGATGCTGAAGATACGAGTCCCTCTCCACTGTATGTTTTCAGAGACATAGTTAAGGGTCCCCAGACCTCGTAAAAAGCAAAAAAGGGAGGCTGACTCCCCTCAGAGCGACCGTCTCTGTGCGGCCAGAGAGAGCAGAGGTCGGCCAATGCGATTAGGTTCTATCTCCTAAACAAACAGGGGATCCGTTTCACACATAAAGCTGTTCTTCTCCTATCCCCATTTGGAGAGCTGGTGGGAGTCCTTAACAGTTCTGTCTCTCTTTCAGAGACCTCCGCATCTGTGGGAGGGCGTGTGGTTAGCATGTGGTTCGTGTGTGGTAATGATTAGCCCTATTTTCTTCTACAAAGCAAATTTTTTGAAATGGTTTATACAAAAAAAAATACTGTTACCTGAAAGATTTCAGAATAAGAATAAGCCACCACTGGGCACAGACGTCATTTGAACGTCTAGTTTTGGTTTACACTTGGTTGAGTTATCAAGTAATGTAAATTCAACGTGAAATCATAAAGTGTCACCTTGTCATTGGATTTCTGTTGACAGTTGGGTGAAAAAAACGACTAAATTCCCTTAAGTTGATTACTTTTTTCAAATCCAATCAGTTTTCCACGTTATTCAACGTCATCACATATAGTTTTTTGTTGTTGAAATTACGTGGAAACAAT
Organism: Salvelinus namaycush; assembly: GCF_016432855.1. Classification (NCBI taxonomy): domain Eukaryota; kingdom Metazoa; phylum Chordata; class Actinopteri; order Salmoniformes; family Salmonidae; genus Salvelinus; species Salvelinus namaycush. The sequence goes on along the minus strand of NC_052311.1, from coordinate 21,940,551 downwards.
GTTGATTCAAGCAGTTTTTGCCCGGTGGGAAGGCTCTGATTGGAATTGCTGTCATACTGTCAGACACAAGCGTCTTGATATTTTGCAGGCTCCAGGAGAAGTCGAGCAGTCAAGAAAACCTAGAAGTGGACATAAAGCTGGACTCTTAGGACCAATTGAGAATTCATAGAGTGGAGGACATCAAGGAGAGAAAAATGTAGCAAGGCAGTGGTGTGTGTGTGTGTGTGTCTACCATCCCTGTTTAGGGTTTGTTTGCATTCCAATAATATGCACCACTGAAGCATTTCGTTCCCTACAAACAATCCTGTGCCACTTGTCATCCTCACCACTGGAGTAGAACAGGAAAAGCAAAGGAAAGCCTCCTACATACAGATACACACACACACACACACACACACACACACACACACACACACACACACACACACACACACACACACACACACACACACACACACACACACACACACACACACACACACACACACACACACACACACACACACACACACACACACACACACACACACACACACCTTGCCGAGTGGCCACCGGTGACCATTTGGGAAACACTGCTCTTAGTTTATAGTCTGATCCTAAACTTTAGTATGCATTACAAGCACACTAGTGGAGGCTGCTGAGGGGAGGACGGCTCATAATAATGTCTGGAATGGAGAGAATGCAATGGTATCAAACACATGAAAACCATGTTTGACACCATTCCATTCACTCCATTCCAGACATTATTATGAGCCGTCCTCCCCTCAGCAGCCTCCACTGCAGCACACATACATATTCCGGAGCAGCTACTGCTACACTGCTTTAGAATAATGCTCAATCCCCTTTTTGGCACTCAGATAATTCATCTGTCGCTAGTCAATACAGACAAATACACAGCAGCTAAGGAGGAGGAGGAAAACATTCAGCCAAAAACACAGACAGCCTCAGGGAGTGTAACACAGTAGGGCCAGAGGGAGACGGTAACATTTGGCTCTGGCTTGAGTTGTGCTCTTCTGTTCCACAATGCAGATAAGCAGAGCATGTGGAAACAACAGATCAGAGAGCATCTGATGAACTATTATCTCCCCCCTCCTTTTCCTTCCTCAACCCCCTTAAGATGGTCTGCCAATGTAAACTGGCATCTGACAAGACTTTTCATGTGGGGGAGACTTCCTGCTGGTAGTAGTCTGGTTGCCACATTTGTTGTGAGTGTGTGTACATCCCGTCAAGATGCAAGTTTTCTTGTGTGTGTAGAGCATTTCCCCCTCACTTAAACATATACATCCATCCCTCTTGCTCCCACCTCTCACGTTGGAAACCCCCAACAGAGAGCCTCCTACACACCTTCCTTTTCATTCTCATTTTAGTGCGGACCGGGGTTGGGTATCTAATCTAAACATCATTGTGAAGTGAAAACAATAGCTGGTGATACTTGGAAAAACAGGAAAGTGAGTCGACAAAGCCACATAGGGACACTGGGGTTCCAGGAAGAAATAAGCTATTTGAGTTGTTTTCCAGACAGATAAAGGATATGAATGCTGGTAAACAAGACAGGGCCAAGTGCAATTTCCCTGCCTCTGTCTAGTCAAGTCTAGTAGCTGCTGGAGTCTCTACGGGAGAGGCTCTGTCTGATCATAGTGATTACACACAAATAAATGTGTGTGCATGCATAAGCACTCACACACACTTTTCTAAAGACAGAATTACTGACTTACTGAACCGACAACTAAAGAAAACATTTCGATTCGAGCAGAGATTTTTCACCTTAAAATGTATGCCAAACAAAAAACATTGATTTCAAAGTTTAACAAACCATAGAACTCTATGCACAATGACTACTTTGAATAATTTCCACTGAACATTTTACAAAGACACATTTACAGAAAGAACTGTGCACATACTGTGTAAATTGTTCAAAGTATTCATTGTGCACAGAGTTGTATGGTTTGTTAAACCAGTGTTTAGTTTGGCATACATTTTAAAGTGAAAAATCGGAGTCTCAGCGTAATTCCGTTACCATGGAATTGCCCTAAAGTAGAAAGTGCAAAGTGAAAAATAGAGAGCTTCAAAAGCTAGCAGACTGGGGCAATGAAGAAAGAGAAAAGATAGCTGTAACGTGAGCTGAGAGTCGGGAAGCAGGTTCAGGGAGTGAATATATTTAATGAATAAACGAAACACGAACAACGCACAGACATGAAACAGAAACACTGGGGAAGGAACCAAAGGGATTGACATATACAGTGGGGCAAAAAAGTATTTAGTCAGCCACCAATTGTGCAAGTTCTCCCACTTAAAAAGATGAGAGAGGCCTGTAATTTTCATCATAGGTACACTTCAACTATGACAGACAAAATGAGAAGAAAAAAAATCCAGAAAATCACATTGTAGGATTTTTTATGAATTTATTTGCAAATTATGGTGGAAAATAAGTATTTGGTCAATAACAAAAGTTTCTCAATACTTTGTTATATACCCTTTGTGTCACACCCTGGCCTTAGTTATCTTTGTTTTCATTATTATTTTAGTTAGGTCAGGGTGTGACATGGGGAAGTTTGTGTGTTTTTGTATTGTCTAGGGTGTTGTATGGTTTAGGGGGTTAAGTAGAGTAGATGGTTTAGTGTTCAGTGTAGGTGTCTAGGAAAGTCTATGGTTGCCTGAATTGGTTCTCAATTAGAGACAGCTGGTTATTGTTGTCTCTGATTGGGAGCCATATTTAAGGCAGCCATAGGCTTTAGCTGGTTGTGGGTAATTGTCTATGTGTAGTGTTTGTGTCAGCACTATTTATATGTATAGCTTCACGGTCGTCAGTTTGTTATTTTGTTAGTTTTTGTATAGTTGTTCGTTTCTTGTTTTTTCTCTCTTCTATAATAAAAGAAGATGTATTTTGCACACGCTGCGCCTTGGTCCAATCTCTCACCATTAGACGATCGTGACAGAATTACCCACCAATCTAGGACCAAGCGGCGTGTCAAGCGGCAACAGGACCCACCTACACAGGATTCATGGACATGGGAGGAGATACTGGATGGTAAGGGACCTTGGGCACAACCGGGAGAATATCGCCTCCCTCGTGAAGAGCTGGAGGCAGCTAAAGCCGAGAGGAGGCGATATGAGGAGGCAGCACGGAAGCAAGGCTGGAAGCCCGTGAGTACAACCCAAAAATTTCTTGGGGGGGGCCTTAAAGGGAGTGTGGCGAAGTCAGGTAGGAGACCTGCGCCTACTCCCTGTACTTACCGTGGAGAGCGAGAGTACGGGCAGACACCGTGTTACGCAGTAGAGCGCATGGTGTCTCCTGTACACGTGCATAGCCCGGTTCGGTACATTCCAGCTCCACGTATCGGCCGGGCTAGATTGAGCGTTGAGCCGGATGTCATGAAGCCGGCCCAACGCATCTGGCCACCAGTGCGTCTCCTCGGGCCGGCTTACATGGCACCAGCCTTACGCATGGTGTCCCCGGTTCGCCTACATAGCCCGGTGCGGGTTATTCCACCTCCCCGCACTGGTCGGGCAACGGGGAGCATACAACCAGGTAAGGTTGGACAGGCTCAGTGCTCAAGGGAGCCAGTACGCCTGCACGGTCCGGTATTTCCGGCGCCACCTCCTCGCTCCAGCCCAGTACCACCAGTGCCTACACCACGCACCAGGCTTCCAGTGCGTCTTCAGAGCCCTGTGCCTCCTCCACGCACTAGCTCTATGGTGCGTGTCTCCAGCCTTTTACCACCAGTGCCTACACCACGCACCAAGCCTCCTGTGTGTCCCCAGAGTCCTGTGCGTCCTGTTGCTGCTCCCCGCACTAGCCCTGAGATGCGTGTCCTCAGCCCGGTACCACCAGTTCCGGCACCACGCACTAGGCCTAATGTGCGTTCCCAGGGTCCAGCATGCCCTGTTCCTTCTCCCCGCACTAGCCCTGAGATGCGTGTCCTCAGCCCGGTACCTCCAGTTCCGGCACCACGCACCAGGCCTACAGTGCGTCTCAGCCGGCCAGAGTCTGCCGTCTGCCCAACGGCGCCTGAACTGCCCGTCTGCCCAACGGCGCCTGAACTGCCCGTCTGCCCAACGGCGTCTGAACTGCCCGTCTGCCCAACGGCGTCTGAACTGCCCGTCTGCCCAACGCCGTCTGAACTGTCCGTCTGCCAAGCGCCGCATGAACTGCCCGTCTGTACTGAGTATTCAAAGCCGCCCGTCTGTACTGAGCCTGCAAAGCCGCCCGTCTGCCATGAGCCTTCAGAGCCGTCCGCCAGACAGGAGCCGCTAGAGCCTTCCGCCAGACAGGAGCCGCTAGAGCCTTCCGCCAGACAGGAGCAGCCAGAGCCTTCCGCCAGACAGGAGCAGCCAGAGCCTTCCGCCAGACAGGAGCAGCCAGAGCCTTCCGCCAGACAGGATCAGCCAGAGCCTTCCGCCAGACAGGATCAGCCAGAGCCTTCCGCCAGACAGGATCAGCCAGAGCCTTCCGCCAGACAGGATCAGCCAGAGCCTTCCGCCAGCCATGAGCAGCCAGATCCGTCAGCCAGCCATGAGCAGCCAGATCCGTCAGCCAGCCATGAGCAGCCAGATCCGTCAGCCAGCCATGAGCAGCCAGATCCGTCAGCCAGCCATGAGCAGCCAGATCCGTCAGCCAGCCATGAGCCGCCCAGCCAGGATCCGCCAGAGCCGTCCAGCCAGGATCCGCCAGAGCCGTCCAGCCAGGATCCGCCAGAGCCGTCCAGCCAGGATCCGCCAGAGCCGTCCAGCCAGGATCCGCCAGCCAGCCAGGATCCGCCAGAGCCAGCCAGCCAGGATCCGCCATTCAGTCCGGTGCTGCCCCTCAGTCCGGTGCTGTCCCTCAGTCCGGAGCTGCCGTCCCTCAGTCCGGAGCTGCCCCTTATCCTGGTGCTGCCCCTTATCCTGGTGCTGCCCCTTATCCTGGTGCTGCCCCTTATCCTGGTGCTGCCCCTTATCCTGGTGCTGCCCCTTATCCTGGTGCTGCCCCTTAGTCCGGTACTGCCCCTTAGTACGGTGCTGCCCCTTAGTCCGGTGCTGCCACTTAGTCTGGTGCTGCCCCTTATTCCAGTGGGGTTAAGTTGGCGGGTGGTCATTTGGAGGAGGCTACGAAAGCGGGTAGTGACTATGGTGGGGTGGGGACCACGACCAGTGCAAGAGCCGCCACCGTGGACAGACGCCCACCCAGACCCTCCCCTAGACTTTATGCTGGTGCGCCCGGAGTTCGCACCTTAAGGGGGGGGTTATGTCACACCCTGGCCTTAGTTATCTTTGTTTTCATTATTATTTTAGTTAGGTCAGGGTGTGACATGGGGAAGTTTGTGTGTTTTTGTATTGTCTAGGGTGTTGTATGGTTTAGGGGGTTAAGTAGAGTAGATGGTTTAGTGTTCAGTGTAGGTGTCTAGGAAAGTCTATGGTTGCCTGAATTGGTTCTCAATTAGAGACAGCTGGTTATTGTTGTCTCTGATTGGGAGCCATATTTAAGGCAGCCATAGGCTTTAGCTGGTTGTGGGTAATTGTCTATGTGTAGTGTTTGTGTCAGCACTATTTATATGTATAGCTTCACGGTCGTCAGTTTGTTATTTTGTTAGTTTTTGTATAGTTGTTCGTTTCTTGTTTTTTCTCTCTTCTATAATAAAAGAAGATGTATTTTGCACACGCTGCGCCTTGGTCCAATCTCTCACCATTAGACGATCGTGACACTTTGTTGGCAATGACAGAGGTCAAACGTTTTCTGTAATTCTTCACAAGGTTTTCACACTGTTGCTGGTATTTTGGCCCATTCCTCCATGCAGATCTCCTCTAGAGCAGTGATGTTTTGGGGCTGTTGCTGGGCAACACGGACTTTCAACTCCCTCCAAAGATTTTCTATGGGGTTGAGATCTGGAGACTGGCTAGGCCACTCCAGGACCTTGAAATGCTTCTTACGAAGCCACTCCTTCGTTGCCCGGGCGGTGTGTTTGGGATCATTGTCATGCTGAAAGACCCAGCCACGTTTCATCTTCAATGCCCTTGCTGATGGTAGGCTTTGTTACTTTGGTCCCAGCTCTCTGCAGGTCATTCACTAGGTCCCCCCGTGTGGTTCTGGGATTTTTGCTCACCGTTCTTGTGATCATTTTGACCCCACGGGGTGAGATCTTGCGTGGAGCCCCAGATCGAGGGAGATTATCAGTGGTCTTGTATGTCTTCCATTTCCTAATAATTGCTCCCACAGTTGATTTCTTCAAACCAAGCTGCTTACCTATTGCAGATTCAGTCTTCCCAGCCTGGTGCAGGTCTACAATTTTGTTTCTGGTGTCCTTTGACAGCTCTTTGGTCTTGGCCATAGTGGAGTTTGGAGTGTGACTGTTTGAGGTTGTGGACAGGTGTCTTTTATACTGATAACAAGTTCAAACAGGTGCCATTAATACAGGTAACGAGTGGAGGACAGAGGAGCCTCTTAAAGAAGAAGTTACAGGTCTGTGAGAGCCAGAAATCTTGCTTGTTTGTAGGTGACCAAATACTTAGTTTCCACCATAATTTGCAAATAAATTCATTAAAAATCCTACAATGTGATTTTCTGGATTTTTTTTCTCATTTTGTCTGTCATAGTTGAAGTGTACCTATGATGAAAATTACAGGCCTCTCTCATCTTTTTAAGTGGGAGAACTTGCACAATTGGTGGCTGACTAAATACTTTTTTGCCCCACTGTATAGGGCAGGTAATCAAGGAGCTGATGGAGTCCAGGTGAGTGTCATTATGCGCAGATGCGCGTAACGATGGTGACAGGTATGCACCATAACGAGCCGCCTGGTGACCTGGAGGGGGTGCACACGTGACAGTACCCCCTCCCCAACGCGCGGCTCCAGTCACAGGACGCTGACCAAAATGACCTCTGCTAAAGGGCTGGAACCTGTCGATCCGGCTGAGGCACGGGAGCATGGTGCCGGAGAGAGCATACGTGACAGTACCCCCTCCCCGGCGCGCGGCTCCAGCTGCCAACCACAGGGACGATCCCGGGGATCAGGAGAGGACCGGTCGCCACCGCTGAGGCACAGAAACCTGACGAACCGGCTGAGGCGTGAGACCCTGATGAGCCGGTTGAGACCTCCCCGGTTGCCTCGGTCGAGGCACGCAACCTGTTCACCTAGCTGAGGCAGGTGAACCCGTCGATCCCACTGAGGCAGGGGAACCCGTCGAGCCAGCTGAGGCAGGGGAACCCGTCGAGAAATGAAAATCCGACAAACCAGCTGAGGCCTCCCAGGTTGCACCGGTTCTGACACCCGGACCCGACATCTTCAACACAACAAAAACACTCCCTGATGCTTCCCTTTGGTGAGGTGTCATTCTGCAATATGTGCACTGGGAGTTGGGAAGCAAGTTCAGGGAGTGAATACATTTAATGAATAAACAAAATATACCAAGAACAATGCACAGACATGAAACAGAAACAACGACACCTTGGGAAGGAACCAAAGGGAGTGACATATATAGGGCAGATAATCAAGGAGGTGATTGAGTCCAGGTGAGTGTCATTATGCGCAGATGCGCGTAATGATGGTGACAGGTGTGCGCCATAACAAGCAGCCTGGTGACCTAGAGGCCAGAGAGGGAGCACACGTGACCAAAGCAGTTTGGGGAAATGAAGAAAGAAAAAAGATAGAAGATTAGGGAAATTAAGAAAGCCAGCAGAGGGAAATATAGTGCCTTCAGAAAGTATTCACACCCCTTGACTTTTTCATCATTCTGTTGTGTTACAGCCTGAATTTTTTTTGCCACTGGCCTGCACACAATACCCCATAATGTCAAAGCGGAATTATTTGTACAAATTAATTTAAAATGAAAAGCTGAAATGTCTTTGTTAAAACATTATTCAAATACTTTGTTATGGCAAGCCTAAATAAGTTCAGGAGTAAAAATGTGCTTAACAAGTCACATAATAATGGTAGATAGGTAAACATAAATAAAAAAATAAAAAAATACAGACATTGAATATCCCTTTGAGCATGGTGAAGTGTTTAATTACACTTTGGATGGTGTATCTATACACCCAGTCACTACAAAGATACAGGCGTCCTTCCTAACTCAGTTACCGGAGAGGAATGAAACCGTTCAGGGATTTCACCATGAGGCCAAAAGAGTTACAGAGTTTAATGGCTGTGATAGGAGAAATCTGAGGATGGATCAAAAAAGTTACTCCACAATATTAACCTAATTGACAGAGTGAAAGGAAGGAAGCCTGTACAGAATAAACATATTCCAAAACATGCATCCTGTTTGCAACAAGGCACTAAAGTAATACTGCAAAAAATGTGGCAAAGCAATTAAGTTTTTGCCCTGAATACAAAGGGTTATTTGGTATTTTATTAGGATCCCCATTAGCTGTTACAAAAGCAGCAGCTACTCTTCCTGGGGTCCACACAAAACATAAAAATTACATAATACAGAACATTAATAGACAAGAACAGCTCAAGGACAGAACTATATCAATTTAAAAAAGGCACACATAGTCTACATATCAATGCATACACACAACTTATCTAGATCAAATAGGGGAGAGGTGTTGTGGTGTGAAGTGTTGCTTTATCTGTTTTTTGAAACCAGGTTTGCTGTTCATTTGAGCAATATGAGATGGGCGTTCCATGCAATAATGGCTCTATATAATACTGTAAGCTTTCTTGAATTTGTTCTGGATTTAGGGACTGTGACTAGACCTCTGGTGGGGTAAGTGTGTGTGTCAGAGCTGTGTGTAAGTTGACTATGCAAACAATTTTGAAATTTCAACACATTGTTTCTTATAAAAATAACAAGTGATGCAGTCAGTCTCTCCTCAACTCTCAGCCAAGAGAGACTGTTATTCATAGTATTTATATTAGCCCTCTGATTACAATGAAGAGCAAGACGTGCCACTCTGTTTTGGGCCAGCTGCAGCTTAACTAGGTCAGCACTCAACCACACAACTGGACATTAATCAAGATAAGACAAAACTGGAGACTGCAGGACTTGCTTTTTGGAGTGTGGTGTCAAAAAAGCAGAGCATCTCTTTATTACAGACAGACCTCTCCCCATCTTTACAACCATTGAATCTATATGTTTTGACCATGACCGTTTACAATCTAAGGTAACACCAAGTAATTGAGTCTCCTCAACTTGTTCAACAGCCACACCATTCATTTCCAGATTCAGCTGAGATCTAGAACTTACGGAATGATTTGTACCAAATACAATGATCTTAGTTTTAGAGATGTTCATGACCAGTTTAATAATGGCCACCCATTCCAAAACAGACTGCAACTATTTGTTAAGGGTTTCAGTGACTTCATCACCTGTGGTTGCTGGTGCGTATATGATTGAATCATCAGCATACATGGACACACATGTTTTGTATAATGGCAGTGGCAGGTCATTGGTGAAAATAGAAAATAGATAGATAGCTTTGAATCTACAATACGGCAGAGGTTGAAATGCCATAATACATACGTTTTCTCAACAACAGGTTATGGTCAATAAGATCAAACGCTGCACTGAAATCTAACAGTACAGCTCCCACAATCTTCTTCTGATCAATGTATTTCAACCAATCCTCAGTCAATTGTGTGTTGAGTGCCCCTCTATAAGCATGCTGAAAGTCTGTTTTTAATTTGTTTAGAGAAGTAGCATTGTATTTGGTCAAACACCAGTAAAGGCCGCTTTACCACTCTTGGGTAGCGGAATGACTTTGGCTTCCCTCCAGGACTGAGGACAAAGACTTTCCTCCAGGCTGAGATTAAAGATATGACAGATAGGAGTGGCTATAGAGTCAGCTACCATCCTCAGTAGCTTTCCATCTAAGTTGTCAATGCCATGAAGTTTGTGATTATTGATCGATAACAAAAAATGTTCCACCTCTCCCACACTAAACTTGCAATGCTTGTCTTTCATTATTAGCTTTTTTATGCATGAGTATGATGGCTCACTGTTAGTTGTTGGCATTTCCTGCCTAAGTTTGCCCACTTTGCCAATGAAGTAATCATTCAAATAATTGGCAACATCAAATGGTTTTATGATGAATAAGCCATCTGATCAATGGTGGAAAAAGTACCCAATAGTAATGCTTGAGTAAAGTAAAGATACCTTAATAGAAAATGACTCAAGTAAAAGTGAAAGTCAGTAAGAAACTACATGAGTAAAAGTCTAAAAGTATTTGTTTTTACAAATACTTGAGTATCAAAAGTAAATGTAATTGCTAAAATATACTTAAGTATCAAAAGTAAAAGTGTAAATTATTTCAAATTCCTTATATTAACCAAATCAAACGGGACAAATTTCATGTTCTATTAATTTACAGATAGCCAGGGGCACACTCCAACATTCAGACATACTTTACAGATGAAGCATTTGTGTTTAGTGAGTCTGCCAGATCAGAGGCAGTAGGGATGACCATGGATGTTATCTTGATAAGTGAATCGGACCATTTTCCTTTCCTGCTAAGGCTTGAAAATGTAACGAGTACTTTTGGGTGTCAGGGAAAATTAATTTAAAAGTACATTATTTTCTTTAGGAATGTAGTGAAGTAAAAGTAAAAGTTGTCAAAAATATGAATAGTAAAGTAAAGTACAGATACCCCTCAAAACTTCTAAAGTAGTACTTTAAAGTATTTTTACTTAAATATGTTACACCACTGCATCTGATTCAATGAAAGATGGAGTTGAATGTGTCTTTCTGCCCATAATTTCATTTCAAGTACAACAAAGTTTTCTTTCCATATTTCCTTACAGTGGGTATAGAAAGTCACCACCCCCTTTCAAAATGTTTACATTTTGTTGCCTTACAGCCTAAAATAAAAACACAAAATCAGACTTTTTCTGTCTTTATTTACATATAGTAACCCACACTATCCAAGTGGAAAAATATATATAATTACAGCCATGCTTGAATTACAGCCATGAGTATCTTTGAATATGTCTCTACTAACTTTGCACACCTAGACTGTCCAATATTTTCCCATTCTTCCTTGTAGAATTGTTCAAACTCAGTCAAATTGCATAGTGACCACTCTTGGACTGCGCTCTTCAAGTCATTCCACAGATTCTCAATGGGATTTAGATCAAGGCTCTGACTAGGCCACTCAAGGACATTCTCCTTCTTGTCCTTCAGCCACTGTACGGTTGCTTTGGCGGTGTGCTTTGGGTCATTGTAATGTTGAAACATGACCCATCTTTCCATTTTCAACTTACTGGCAGAGGGCTGCAGGTTCTCCTCAAGAATATGTAGGTATTTTGCACTGTTCATTTTCCGTTTTATCCTGAGAAGTGCTCCAGTCCCTGTGAAGAGAAACACCCCCACAAATGGATGCTGCCACCCCTGTACTTTACTGTAGGCATGGTGTTATTTGGGTGGAAAGATGTATTGGGTTTTTGCCAGACATATCATTTTGCGTCCAGGCCAAAAAGTTCAATTTTGGTCTCATCTGACCACAGCACCTTTTGCCACTTGCACCTTTTGCCTTTTGCCACTTGCACCTTTTGCCTTTTGGCAAAGCTCAAATGAGACTTGATGTGGCTTTTTTGAGGAGTGTTTTTTTTCTTGCCACCCTCCCCTAGAGGCCAGATTTAAGGAGCGCTTGTGATATTGTGGTCACACACACACTTTTTAATTACCGTTTATATTTTGCTGTGTTGCTGTGCGTTTTGTTGCCAACCTTACTTTGCTACCTGACAACTTTACGGTTTTTACTTTTAATTACCGTTTATATTTTTAGTTTTTCCCTCAACTTTTTTTTTCATTCAACTTTTTCACTCCGGACGCTTTATCTGGACATGGTTCGTCAGCACCTTCAACAGCCGAAGCTAAGCAGTAACATTAACATGGTGCCTTCTAATTGCAGTCGCTGTACTCATAATATACAGGAGAACGATAGCCTTACGGCGAGGATAGCTGTGCTGCATGCCCAGCTTCAGACGCAATCAGTAGGCAAGGGTAATTTCAGTGTAGGAAAGGATGAAACAGCGTCTGTGCCACCAGTAAGTACAGATAGTAGTATAAATCCCCTCGCACAGTCCCCGCAGCCGGACAACTTTCTCATTGTTTCTGGAGGGAAATGCTGTAGGAATGCTCAACCGGTGTCGCTCATTCAGCCGACAGAAACTTTCAACCGGTTTTCCCCATTAAGCAGCGAGTCGGAGTCTGAGGCCGAGTCTTCTCTTGTCTCTACTCCTCCCGTTACGGGGTCTGAGACGCCGAAGCTTCCCACCATTAGCTCTGACAAATTGAAAACCCTAGTCATTGGCGACTCCATTACCCGCAGTATTAGACTTAAAACGAATCACCCAGCGATCATACACTGTTTACCAGGGGGCAGGGCTACCGACGTTAAGGCTAATCTGAAGATGGTGCTGGCTAAAGCTAAAACTGGCGAGTGTAGAGAGTATAGAGATATTGTTATCCACGTCGGCACCAACGATGTTAGGATAAAACAGTCAGAGGTCACCAAGCGCAACATAGCTTCAGCGTGTAAATCAGCTAGAAAGATGTGTCGGCATCGAGTAATTGTCTCTGGCCCCCTCCCAGTTAGGGAGAGTGATGAGCTATACAGCAGAGTCTCACAACTCAATCGCTGGTTGAAAACTGTTTTCTGCCCCTCCCAAAAGATAGTATTTGTAGATAATTGGCTCTCTTTCTGGGACTCACCCACAAACAGGACCAAGCCTGGCCTGCTGAGGAGTGACAGACTCCATCCTAGCTGGAGGGGTGCTCTCATCTTATCTACCAACATAGACAGGGCTCTCACTCCTCTAGCTCCACAATGAAATAGAGTGCAGGCCAGGCAGCAGGCTGTTAGCCAGCCTGCCAGCTTAGTGGAGTCTGCCACTAGCATAGTCAGTGTAGTCAGCTCAGCTATCCCCATTGAGACTGTGTCTGTGCCTCGACCTAGGTTGGGCAAAACTAAACATGGCGGTGTTCGCCTTAGCAAACTCACTAGGATAAAGACCTCCTCCATTCCTGCCATTATTGAAAGAGATCGTGATACCTCACATCTCAAAATAGGGCTACTTAATGTTAGATCCCTCACTTCAAAGGCAGTTATAGTCAATGAACTAATCACTGATCATAATCTTGATGTGATTGGCCTGACTGAAACCTGGCTTAAGCCTGATGAATTTACTGTGTTAAATGAGGCCTCAACTCCTGGTTACACTAGTGACCATATCCCCTGTGCATCCCGCAAAGGCGGAGGTGTTGCTAACATTTACGATAGCAAATTTCAATTTACAAAAAAAAAAATGACGTTTTCGTCTTTTGAGCTTCTAGTCATGAAATCTATGCAGCCTACTCAATCACTTTTTATAGCTACTGTTTACAGGCCTCCTGGGCCATATACAGCGTTCCTCACTGAGTTCCCTGAATTCTTATCGGACCTTGTAGTCATAGCAGATAATATTCAAATTTTTGGTGATTTTAATATTCACATGGAAAAGTCCACAGACCCACTCCAAAAGGCTTTCGGAGCCATCATCGACTCAGTGGGTTTTGTCCAACATGTCTCTGGACCTACTCACTGCCACAGTCATACTCTGGACCTAGTTTTGTCCCATGGAATAAATGTTGTAGATCTTAATGTTTTTCCTCATAATCCTGGACTATCGGACCACCTTTTTATTACGTTTGCAATCGCAACAAATAATCTGCTCAGACCCCAACCAAGGAGCATCAAAAGTCGTGCTATAAATTCTCAGACAACACAAAGATTCCTTGATGCCCTTCCAGACTCCTTCTGCCTACCCAAGGACGTCAGAGGACAAAAATCAGTTAACCACCTAACTGAGGAACTCAATTTAACCTTGCGCAATACCCTAGATGCAGTCGCACCCATAAAAACTATTTGTCATAAGAAACTAGCTCCCTGGTATACAGAAAATACCCGAGCTCTGAAGCAAGCTTCCAGAAAATTGGAACGGAAATGGCGCCACACCAAACTGGAAGTCTTCCGACTAGCTTGGAAAGACAGTACCGTGCAGTATCGAAGAGCCCTCACTGCTGCTCGATCATCCTATTTTTCCAACTTAATTGAGGAAAATAAGAACAATCCAAAATTTATTTTTGATACTGTCGCAAAGCTAACTAAAAAGCAGCATTCCCCAAGTGAGGATGGCTTTCACTTCAGCAGTAATAAATTCATGAAATTCTTTGAGGAAAAGATCATGATCCTTAGAAAGCAAATTACGGACTCCTCTTTAAATCTGCGTATTCCTCCAAAGCTCAGCTGTCCTGAGTCTGCACAACTCTGCCAGGACCTAGGATCAAGAGAGACACTTAAGTGTTTTAGTACTATATCTCTTGACACAATGATGAAAATAATCATGGCCTCTAAACCTTCAAGCTGCATACTGGACCCTATTCCAACTAAACTACTGAAAGAGCTGCTTCCTGTGCTCGGCCCTCCTATGTTGAACATAATAAACGGCTCTCTATCCACCGGATGTGTACCAAACTCACTAAAAGTGGCAGTAATAAAGCCTCTCTTGAAAAAGCCAAACCTTGACCCAGAAAATATAAAAAACTATTGGCCTATAACGAATCTTCCATTCCTCTCATAATTTTTAGAAAAAGCTGTTGCGCAGCAACTCACTGCCTTCCTGAAGACAAACAATGTATACGAAATGCTTCAGTCTGGTTTTAGACCCCATCATAGCACTGAGACTGCACTTGTGAAGGTGGTAAATGACCTTTTAATGGCGTCAGACCGAGGCTCTGCATCTGTCCTCGTGCTACTAGACCTTAGTGCTGCCTTTGATACCATCGATTACCACATTCTTTTGGAGAGATTGGAAACCCAAATTGGTCTACACGGACAAGTTCTGGCCTGGTTTAGATCTCACCTGTTGGAAAGATATCAGTTTGTCTCTGTGAATGGTTTGTCCTCTGACAAATCAACTGTACATTTCGGTGTTCCTCAAGGTTCCGTTTTAGGACCACTATTGTTTTCACTATATATTTTACCTCTTGGGGATGTTATTCGAAAACATAATGTTAACTTTCACTGCTATGCGGATGACACACAGCTGTACATTTCAATGAAACATGGTGAAGCCCCAAAATTGCCCTCGCTAGAAGCCTGTGTTTCAGACATAAGGAAGTGGATGGCTGAAAACTTTCTACTTTTAAACTTGGACAAAACAGAGATGCTTGTTCTAGGTCCCAAGAAACAAAGAGATCTTCTGTTGAATCTGACAATTAATCTTGATGGTTGTAAAGTCGTCTCAAATAAAACTGTGAAGGACCTCGGCGTTACTCTGGACCCTGATCTCTCTTTTGACGAACATATCAAGACTGTTTCAAGGACAGCTTTTTTCCATCTACGTAACATTGCAAAAATCAGAAATTCTCTGTCCAAAAATGATGCAGAAAAATGTATCCGTGCTTTTTTTACTTCTAGGTTAGACTACTGCAATGCTCTACTTTCCGGCTACCCGGATAAAGCACTAAATAAACTTCAGTTAGTGCTAAATACGGCTGCTAGAATCCTGACTAGAACCCAAAAATTTGATCATATTACTCCAGTGCTAGCTTCCCTACACTGGCTTCCTGTTATGGCAAGGGCTGATTTCAAGGTTTTACTGTTAACCTACAAAGCGTTACATGGGCTTGTGTAACAGTATAACTTTAGTCCGTCCCCTCGCCCATACCCGGGCTCGAACCAGGGACCCTCTGCACACATCAACAACGGTCGCCCACGAAGCATCGTTACCCATCGCTCCACAAAAGCCGCGGCCCTTGCAGGGCAAGGGGAACCACTACTTCTAGGTTTCAGAGCAAGTGACGTAACCGACTGAAAGGCTGCTAGCTCGCACCACCGCTAACTAGCTAGCCATTTCACATCCGTTACACTCACCCCCCTTTCGACCTCCTCCTTTTCCGCAGCAACCAGTGATCCGGGTCAACAGCATCAATGTAACAGTATAACTTTAGTACGTCCCCTCGCCCCGACCTCGGGCGCGAACCAGTGGCGCCTCTGCACACATCAACAACGGTCGCCCACGAAGCATCTTTACCCATCGCTCCACAAAAGCCGCGGCCCTTGCAGAGCAAGGGGAACCACTACTTCTAGGTTTCAGAGCAAGTGACGTAACCGACTGAAAGGCTGCTAGCTCGCACCACCGCTAACTAGCTAGCCAGTTCACATCCGTTACACTTGCTCCTACCTATCTTTCCGAGTTGGTCCTGCCGTACATACCTACACGTACGCTACGGTCACAAGACGCAGGCCTCCTAATTGTCCCTAGAATTTCTAAGCAAACAGCTGGAGGGAGGGCTTTCTCCTATAGAGCTAAATTTTTATGGAATGGTCTGCCTACCCATGTGAGAGACGCAAACTCGGTCTCAACCTTTAAGTCTTTACTGAAGAGTCATCTTCAGTAAACCGCCCTTGCTGTCTCTGCCTTGCCGGTTCCCCTCTCTCCACTGGGATTCTCTGCCTCTAACCCTATTACAGGGGCTGAGTCACTGGCTTACTGGTGCTCTTTCATGCCGTCCCTAGGTGGGGTGCGTCACTTGAGTGGGTTGAGTCACTGACGTGATCTTCCTGTCTGGGTTGGCACCCCCCCTTGGTTTGTGCCGTGGCGGAGATCTTTGTGGGCTATACTCGGCCTTGTCTCAGGATGGTAAGTTGGTGGTTGAAGATTTCCCTCTAGTGGTGTGGGGGCTGTGCTTTGGCAAAGTGGGTGGGGTTATATCCTTCCTGTTTGGCCCTGTCCGGGGGTATCATCGGATGGGGCCACAGTGTCTCCTGACCCCTCCTGTCTCAGCCTCCAGTATTTATGCGGCAGTAGTTTATGTGTCGGGGGGCTAGCGTCAGTTTGTTATATCTGGAGGACTTCTCCTGTCTTATCCGGTGTCCTGTGTGAATTTAAGTATGCTCTCTTTCTTTCTCTCTCTCGGAGGACCTGAGCCCTAGGACCATGCGTCAGGACTACCTGGCATGATGACTCCTTGCTGTCCCCAGTCCACCTGGCCTTGCTGCTGCTCCAGTTTCAACTGTTCTGCCCGCGGCTATGGAACCCTGACCTGTTCACCGGACGTGCTAAAAAAGCCAACTGACATTTACTCCTGAGGTGCTGACTTGCTGCACCCTCGATAACTACTGTGATTATTATTATTTGACCATTTATGAACATTTGAACATCTTGGCCATGTTCTGTTATAATCTCCACCCGGCACAGCCAGAAGAGGACTGGCCACCCCTCATAGCCTGGTTCCTCTCTAGGTTTCTTCCTAGGTTTTGGCCTTTCTAGGGAGTTTTTCCTAGCCACCGTGCTTCTACACCTGCATTGCTTGCTGTTTGGGGTTTTATGCTGGGTTTCTGTACAGCACTTTGAGATATTAGCTGATGTACGAAGGGCTATATAAATAAATTTGATTTGATTTTTATTGTCTTTGCCATAAAGGCTTGAAGCTCCTTCAAAGTCACCAGATCTGCCCATTGTGGATTCTTTGCTATGAATTGCACTACTAAGCAGTGGATTCCTCAATGAACAACTGCTTTTATTCTGAACTAATCAAAGTCACTACAATTGATCACAGATGGAAGGCAATTAGCTTGATTTGTGAACTGGAAGGTGGTTGGTTATACCTCAGCAAGTTTGCAATTGCAATTCTAAGGGGGGGGGGGGGGGGGGGGGTGTTCACTTATCCAAATAGGGGATTTTACTATTTTAATATTAATAAAGATATTTTTTTCACTTGGTAATTGTGGGTTACTGTGTGTAAACAAAGTCGGAAAACGTATAATTTGATGTGTTTTCAATTCAGGCTGTAAGGTAACAAAAGGTGAACGTTTTGAAAGGGAGTGGTGACTTTCTATACCCACTGTATATCATTGATCTTTGCTTCATAATACAGTTTTTTCTTCTTTTTGGTGAGTTTAGTCACATCATTTCTCAATATGCAGTAAGCCAGACAGCCAGATGTGCAGCCAGACTTATTATCCACTCCTGTTGCCTAATCTCGTTCAACCATACAGATTTTCAATTCCTCATCAATCCATGGAGCCTTAACAGTTCTAACAGTGAGTTTCTTAACAGGTGCATGTTTATCAATAATTGGAAGAAGCAATTTCATAAATGAATCAAGTGCAGCGTCTGGATGCTAATTATGAATCACATCAGACCAACATATATTTTTAATATTATCCAGATAAGAGTCACAGCAAAATCTTTTGTATACACTATTTTAGGCCCAGCTTTTGTAACTTTGGCTTTCCTGGATATAGCCACTATATTGTGATCACTGCATCCAATGGGTACGGACACAGCTTTAGAACAAAGTTCTACAGTATTAGTAAAAATGTGATCAATACATTTGGATGATCTTGTTCCTGTAGTGTTTGTAAACACCCTGGTAAATTGATGAATAACCTGAACCAGATTACAGGCGTTGGTTAAAGTGAGAAGCTTCCTCTTGAGCAGACAGTTTGATGAAAACCAGTCAATATTCAGGTCCCCAAGAAAGTAGACCGCTCTGTTTACATCACATACACTATCAAGCATTTCACACATATTATTTAGATACTGACTGTTAGCACTTGGTGGTCTATAGCAACATCCCAAAAGAAAAGGCTTTAGATGTGCCAAGTGAACCTGCAACCACAACGTTTCAATAACACTTGACATAAGATCTTCTCTAAGCAATACAGGGATATGGCTCTGAATATATACAGCAACACCTCCACCATAAGCATTTCTGTCTCTTCTATAGATGTTATATCCTTGTATTGCTACTGCTGAATCATCAAATACAGCAGAATTAGAATTATCCAAGTGAGTCTCAGAAATGAGTAATATTGTAAGGACCGACGCTGGGAGACGAGAAGCAAGTACAGGGAGTGAACATTTAATTAATAAACAGACATGAAACAGGACAGGACAGCGTCTGGACATGAA